>NC_141697.1:760464527-761064527 GCF_964263255.1 Lissotriton vulgaris | reverse complement strand
GCCACAAGCCCCGCCATTCACAAGCTGAGATGTCCCTTCCCAGCGTAGATTCCCAATGGTCCTGGTACCGCGGTCTCGGAGATATAGTAGTGTCCAATAGCAGCTTATATATGAAAGAGATCGCCCCCTTCATGGTGGAGGTGCGAAGAAGGAAAGATTCGAAACTCGTTAAGGGCCTGGTGGCGGCTTCCGCCACCGAGGGCGACGTCGCCCAGTGGAGGAGCTGGAGATGTCTAAAACGCTCCGTCGGCAGCACCCCGTAGTCCCTCATACAGTTGTGGAAAGTAAGGGGCTCAGTACCATGAAATAAGTGAGTGAGGGCTCTACAGCCGCCCTCCCTCCAGGTCTCAAAAGGACCCTCCGTCAAGGCCGGGGGGAAGGCCGGGTTAAAATGAATCGGGGTAAACGGAGACGGAAAGGTGGTCCAGCGATCATCGCCACTCACCACGTCCCAAACCTTCAATACCGTGCTCGTGGGGGTGCTAAGGTATGCGTTCCTGGGCCGGTCCACCTTAGGCTTCCATGCCAGATCCCATATGGAGCGGCCCGCCACACTCCGATCCATGTGGAGCCAATGTTTTTCCGAGCGTTGTTGGGACCACTCCACCAGAATTCTAAGCTGAGCTGCTTTGTAGTACAATTGCATGTCCGGGAAACCCACCCCCCCGTCTAAACGCGGGCGCCGAAGAACCGCAAATGGGAGCCGGGCTCGGCCACCTTGCCACACATATTTCAGCATCACGGTCTTCAACCGGCGGAAATAATCCAGCCCCACTGGAATCGGCAAAGCCTGAAAGAGGTACAAGAGCTTAGGAAGAAGAACCATTTTGAGGGCGTGAACCCTGCCAAGCCAGGAGATGAATTTAGGCTTCCACCGTTCTAGTTCAGCCCTGATTGAGGACAATATCGGCGGAAAATTAGCCTGAAACAGGGCTCCCACGGTGGAGGTCAGTCGCACCCCCAAATAAAGCAGGGACGTGGACGCCCAAGCAAGCGTGGTAAGCATCCGGGTCTGTTGCACTTCTCCTGGGGACAGGGTCAGATTCAAGATATAGGACTTATCAAAATTGACCTTAAAACCTGCCACTGCCTCGTAGGCGGAGAGGACTGAGAGGACATGGGGTAGGGATTGAGCAGGGTCGCGTATGGACAGGAGGACGTCGTCGGCAAAGAGCGATATCTTATGTTGTTCACCTGTAAAGGGAAGCCCCAAGATCCGCTCCTCTTCCCGTATCGCCAATGCCAAAGGTTCAATGCTGAGGGCGAAAAGGAGGGGTGAGAGGGGACACCCCTGGCGCGTCCCCCTGGAGTGGCTAAAACTCTCGGATCTGTGGCCATTGACCAGTACCCGGGAGGTAGGACTTCGATAATTGGCCTCGATCATGCGAATGAAGCCTGGCGAGAATCCGAAAGCCTCCAGCGTCCGGTGTAAGAACCCCCAATCCACACGGTCGAAGGCCTTCTCCGCATCCAGCCCTATCAGCACCGCAGGTATGTGGAATCGTTCCGCCTTTTCTATGAGATGGACCACGCGGCGCAGATTGTCATGAGTCTGCCGACCTTTGATGAACCCAGATTGGTCAGGATGGATCAAGGCCGGCATGAGGTCCTGTAGTCTACCCGCCAAGATGGAGGAATACAGTTTAGCGTCCAGGTTGAGGAGCGCTATCGGGCGGTAAGACGTACAGGAGGAAGGGTCCTTCCCCGGTTTGGGGATTACAGTGATCAACGCTTCGGCCATGGAGTCCGTAGTCCTACCGTCAGTTGCCATAGCATTGAAAAGAGAGACCAAGTAATCACAAATCTCCGAGGCGAACGTTTTATAGAAGAGGGCCGTGTAGCCGTCAGGTCCAGGCGCCTTATGCAGCTTTAGAGCCTTGATAGCATCCAGGACTTCCTCCCGAGTGATGGGGGAGGACAACAAATTGTTCCATTCATCGGAGACCGTCGGAAGAGGGAGCCCCTCCAGGAATCTGGACTGAGCCTCCGGGTCGAGAGTATCACTCGAGTAGAGTGCTGCGTAGAAGCGCCCAAAGATGGCCGCCTTGTCCGCATCCTTATGTTGAACCGAACCCGTGCGATCACGCACCCCTCCAATGTATTCCCGCTCGCGCTTGTCACGGAGTTGCCGGGCAAGATGGCGCCCAATCTTGTTGCCCTGGGAGTAAGAGGCGCGCCGCAGGCGCAAAAGAGTGAACTCCGCCCTGTTGTTATAATGGGCCCTTAGCTTCCCACGCACCGCCGTTAGGGGCCGTAAAGTCACCCTGGAGGGGTTCGCTTTGTGGGCCTGCTCCAGGGTGGCAAGCTCCGCTTCAAGGGCCTCCCTCTCCTCGCGTCGCAGTTTGTTCAGGCGCGCATTGAGAGCGAGGCAAGTGCCCCTTAAGGAGGCCTTGCACGCATCCCAAGTGTTGTACACCGAGGTGTCCGAAGGGGGATTGAGAAGAAAGAAATCGCCGATTGCCTTACGTAAAGCCTTACAGGACAGGTCATCCCTCGCCAGGGCTGCCGGGAAGTACCATTTGCGCCAACCGTCCCCCCCAGGGGCCCAGCGTAGTCCCAGAACCACCAGGCTATGGTCGGATAAAGAGAGTGGAAAGATATTAGATAGTTGTATATCACCCCGGAGAGCCTGGCCCACCAAGACATAATCAATGCGAGAGTACGAGCGGTGAACATTAGAGAAAAAAGTGTAGTCCCTAGCCTGTGCGTGGACAAAGCGCCAACCATCCACCAAGCCCATATCACCTAACTGACGCTTAGTTTCTGCCGAAAAAACTCCAGTGTCCGCCCTTCGTGCTCCGGAAGCATCCTGGTCCCTGTCCCACACCATATTAAAGTCACCCAGCAGGATCAAGTGTCCCTCCACAAAATCCCCCACCTTATCAAGCAAGCCTTGCAAAAAGCCATTTTGGCCCGTATTCGGGGCATACATCACAACAAAGGTACAGAGGCGGCCATGTAATCCCCCCTTCACCATCAGCCACCGGCCCTCCTTGTCAACATTCACTCCCAGGGGTTGAAAATGCAGGGAAGCTCGGAATAGAAGGGCCACTCCCCTATGCTTCGTGGCCGCAGACGCCCTATAGATAAGAGGGAACTGTCTGTGGCGGAGCCGCAATTCGTCTTTCCTAGCTAGATGGGTCTCCTGAAGGGCGACCACGTCTAAGTGGTGGTCCACAATATACTTCCATAACTTCTGCCTCTTCTGCGGGGAGTTGAGGCCCTTCACATTCCATGTACCTATGCTAATAGTCATAACGGGAAACTAGAAATCCACGCCATGCATACGCCGAAGCAGCCACACAGCCCACTCAGAAACTCGCGGTCAAAGGCCCAGAGAGGCACCAGGGCCCTAGGACTCCTCAAACAATGCATTCCAGGAAGCATGGGAATAAACAGGGTTGTAATCACACGTATCATACCGCTAACACACCAGGTCGCCACCACCACCACCACCCCCCCAAACCCCAGCCCCAAGCAAAACCGTACTGCCCCCACAAGCGCTCGACAAGCACCAACTGGCCCACCCCCCCCAAACAGCCCCAAAACCAAAAAAACAGAGCACAAGGCCCGCAACCTGAAGATTACAGTCAGCAGTTCCAATGGGCCACAGGTCACACGGTCCACATCAGACTGGTATCGGGGCGGGAGCACCAGATCAGGGGCCCCCAGGGCCAAGGCCCGGGGTGTCTTCTCCAAAAGTACCATAGTACCCCAGGGCCGATGAAGTAGAGGCGCTCCGGCGCCCAACCTTGAAAGAAATCAGGGGTCAAGCCGCTTCAGAGGAGTGCTGAGAGTTTGCAAGAGTGACTGATGCCACCGACGCCACTGCCGAACCTCTCTCCTGCAGGCGAATGGAGTGGTCCGGTCGCAGCCGCTCCGGGGAGGCCCCAACTCTGTGCCATGACGACGAGCGATGGCGGCGCCGTGAAGGCGAGGATCGTGCTGCCTGTGAGGACGGCTCTTCCTCCAGTCCCAACAGCTCCCTCGCGGACTTCAAGGAGCGGATTTGCACCAACCGGTTCTGCCACCGAAAAATGATTCGAAAAGGGTGACCCCATGAGTAAGAGATGCCCTGTTCCCTCAGATAGGCAGTCACCGGCCGGAACTCCCTCAGTTTCTGCAGGGTAGATGCCGCCAAGTCCTGGAACAACTGTGGCCGATGTTCTCGAAAGGTCGAGGAGGAGAGGGCCCTGGCATTCCGGAGGATGCGTTCCTTGATCTGAAAGTCATGAACACAGGCCAGGATGTCCGGAGGAGGGCCCCCTCGCCTGGGCAGGCCCACTCGATGTACCCTGTCCAGTTTAATCTCTAGAACGTCCTCCTCATCAAGCACCTGGAGGAAGAGGGCCTGCACGTAGCCCCTTAAATCCCCAGCCTCACCGTCCCAGGGGACCGCTCTGATCCGGATGTTATTTCTCCTGGAGCGGTTCTCCAGGTCTTCAGCATAGGCTTGCAAATTCAAGTTCTGGTCCGTAAGGCGAAGAACATCTTGCTGTAGCTGGTGGACGTCATTCGCCATACTTAGGTCATGGTCCTCCAGCACGGCCACTCGCTCACCAATGCCATCCACGTCCCTCCGGACTTCACGGAGGTCCGAAGCTAGTTGGCCTCGCAGTTCCGAGATGTCCTCCTTGATGGAGGCAAAGAGCTCCGACATGAAGGCCTTAGTGGCTGGCGCCTCTTCATCCGATGGTCTCGCCGAGCCACTCGCCCCCGGGGAGTTGGGCGGTTGCGACGCCTTGGAGGTCCCCTCCTTCACCGTCCTTCCTTTGCGAGGCTGGGTCGACATGGCGGCGGGATAGCGGCACAAGGCTGTCCGAGCTGCAGGGAAGAGCACTAGCACACAGCAATGAACACACGAGAAAAGTTCCTCAGCCGAGGAGCCAGGGAGTGGTAGCAAAGTCGACGGACCGGACTCGCAGAGCCAGGCCGTAATCAGTCACTCGGCACAGTGCACGACTGAGCCCTCCGTCTCCCGGTCGTTCAGGCTCGGTGGATGGCCCGTACAACGGCCAAGGCGCCCCAAGTAGTCAGCCGTTGAGCTTCCCAGCTGGCCAAAGCAAGAGGTGAACCTCCAATCCAGGGTCCGTTGCAGCGAAGGGGGCCCGAGAGCCGAGAAGGCAGAGGACGTCCGCTGCTCCGTGAGGCCCCGCCCAGCCGCCGCCGGTCTACTGCGCTCCAAGGCGGGTTCGCCCGTGCGCGAGGGCGGTGCTCAGTAGGCCCGTTGTTGCAGAGCACTAAATGGCGCCGGATGACCACTCCGGAGGGCGCCGATAGCACCAGATCACTCCGCCCAGCTCCACGGACCGCTGTCGTCGATCGGGAGCGGATCGGGGCCCCGTAGGCGATGCTGTACAATGCTTAGCAGGTCGGGCGCCGGAGCGACTCAAAAGCACGTCTTACTCCGACGCCATCTTGGCCACGCCCCCCACCTATTGCCATTTTACATTAGAATGCATTTTATTTATGGTTTACAAAGGAAAACGAAAACAAAATAACAATGTCATTCACTATGTCAATAGCTCAAAATAATGTAATTGCGAGACCTATTGCATTGCAAATGCTTGTTTCTATCAGATAGTCACGGATAAATACTTCGGAACTCCAGGCATCAAGCTACTCCAACACAGCCAGCAATCTACTGGTAGCTCGCGTTTGGCGTTTTGGAAAAGCCTGATCTAAGGTCATTCATAGCACCATTTGACATTTAGATGCAAACGCATGCCATTTGGGTTGGCTTCTCTGTCATTTGTATCTCAAAGACTCATGCAAGAAATTATTTGAAAGTGTTGACGGAGTGTGCTGTTTGCATGACAATATTTTACTTTTTCCTAGAGTAAAAAAAAGAACATGTAGCAGTTTACGGAATATTTTAGAGATTTTACATACTAACGATTTAACTTTCAAATCTGAAAAGTGTAAACTAAAGTTAAGTCTTACATGGCTAAGTCAGACCATTGATACTGATGGCACAAACCTTAGAGAGAAACTAGTTAACAGTATTGTTAATACCATTGTACCCAATCATAAAAACGACTGGAGGTTATTTCTTTTGGTGACCCTGAATTTTATTTAAAGGTTTTCAAGAATGTTGCTGATAGAACCAAAGCCATGAGAAATTTGTTAAAAGTAAAACAAGAAATTTGATTTGGATAAATTGTATCTACATCCGGTTTAGGTGCCTTGAAGTAATAACATAGTGATTACATCTGATGCCAGTGCCTATGGATTAGGTGCTGTTTTCTCACAAATGCAGAATGGTGAATATGTAGTAATTGCCTGTACTTCATGTATATAATATCAGACGCTGAACAATGTTACTATAATATTGAAGAATAACATTGGCAGTGTTCTGGGCTCCAAGACCTTTTAGAAAATATGTGTGGGGCATACCATTCACCATAAGAAGTGACCAAAAGCCTTTGATCATGTGTTATCTCCCAAAGGTTCTAGAGTCATTTCTCCAAGACTTGCTAGATCATTAACCAATAAGCAAGAGTTTAATTTTACAATGCAATATGTATCGACGGATAAGAATGTTTTTGCTGATTCTTTGTCAAGGATTAAAGTTGATAGTAATTTATGTAATAATTCTGGAGATGATTTACAAGATTATGGATGGGTGAAAGCAATGGAGTTCATAGACATGAAAACTATTACGATCGGAATGGAAAGATGCCGTAGGGACGATATTGAATTATTTTAGCTTAGTATATGGATCATGAAAGTTTGGTCTTCACATGTGAATGGTTGGCAGAGTTACATGAATGGCAAGGATAAACTCAGTGAGGATTAATGGGGTGTAGGTGGGGGTTCAAACTTAATGCCCCCTGTCGATATTAAAAGTGAAGTTGTTCACTTTGCTCCTCAGGGCCACTTAGGCAGAAATAACATTAAAAGTAGGATTAGGGAGTCGTTCTGATGTCCTGGGATGGCTAGAGATGTGGAGAGATTTGTAAAAGAATCATTGTTATGAACCACTAGTGATTAAATACACAAGGCGGGCCTCTATAACCTGTGCTTTATCCAATGAGTACCTGGGTTATGTTAGCCATGGATATAATGGGTCCCGAGGATGTCATAGGAATTCATAATCGATTTGTTCTGATGACTGTTGATTACTATTCCAAATAGTTTGAACTAGAGTTTGTTGGAGAAGTGACAAATATAACAGTGCGGGTTATCCTGAAGACATTGTGACAGACATTAGTCCACCGTTTTGTTCTTCTTAAGAAGAAGAATATTTGACAAAGACAAATATAGTACATTCCATTACCGCTGTGTACTATCCCAGGGTTATTCATGTAGTTGAGAGGATCAACAGTATAATTAGGAAGGGCATTCAGATGGATGTGGTCATTAGCAGGCCTGTTGTGGATTATGTCAAGCAGATGATGTGGGCTGAGAACGAGTGAATATTGCACAACTGGTAAATCCCCATTTAAATTATTGATAAGAAGGAAACCCAACCTGACTGTCTCCATGAATAAGAGTAATGAGGAGGTCGAAATTGATAAAGACGAATTAAAAAATATGTTTTTAGTAAAACAATAGTTATATGAAAGACATTTTGATAAAAATTCAGGACAATGAATTTTATGGTGAGAGTAGGCCAAAGGGTAAAGGTTAAATTACTGTGAAGTGTTCGCAAGAGTAAATCTAATTTTATTTTGTTCCAGAGGTCTTCAAAAGAGTGGGAAAGTATTATGGGGAGTATATGGAGTATAAATGGATTTGTTAAGTTAGACGAGGAAGATAAATATGGAAAGGTTCAAACTTAAAAGGCCATGGTAGGAATTAGGAGAGCAGATGATGAAATGATTAACGATAGAATAGAGACTAGATTGACTTCTAAATGCATTTACTATGTTATGTGTATGGGTAACATCAACCCATTTTTAAGTATGCACTCTGCTCTTTTATCAAACAAATGTGCATATATACATTGCATATGTTTGACCTATTGAATTGTCTTCATGGTGGTGTAAAGTATGTAATTTGTATATATTTGATAAGATAGAATGCTGCACATACCTGTGTTTGAGCATATTGTATTATTATGTCATATGCTAATTGTATCTATGCGTCTGTATTGTTTCATAAGAACGGTAAACATGAAGCGTTCTTATCTGCTCATAGAATGTAAAATACCACGGTTATGGAATGCTCCCATGTAATCTATGTGGAGTTTGTTTTGAAGGAGGGTCAGTTGCTACACTGGCTACTCTAACAGCTGCTCTGGGAAGCACTGGAAATTAACATAATGACTCTTTATTAATTTGTGCCTGTGATTCTCCAGCAACTGTGGGAATGAATATTTCACTATGGCAGTCAAACTGATCACCAAGTACACTGTTTACACACTTGACTCTCAGGGTGGCGGGACAAGCAGTCCAAGCCTTCTCAGGGAGTTAGTTTTGAAGATAGAATCTTAGCACTCAAATCAAATCGCCCTATAGAACAAAATAGTTATTGTCCAATTAAATGCTTATCGTTATGGGAAAGAGAACTAGTTAATGTTCCACCATGAATAGCTATTAAAAAAGGTATAAACAAGGGCACAGGGTTGTAAGGAGTTTCTACATGGAAAGGCACAATGTAATTGATAAGGTAAAATGGTAGGTTCAGGCTTGCAGTGAAAGCGTAAGCAAAATATTGTATTCTTGACTCGTAGGTCAGTCTCTTTGGGATCTCCATTGCAGTTCAAATAGCAGTTGGGCTCCAGTCTCCCATCAGTCCTTTAAGTCTGCAAAGACCCAAATAATTTGAGGTTTACTCTCTGTACTGGCTACGGGATACCTGTGCGAAGACCTTGCCATGATGTACTGTGGGTATGTGGGCCAGACCTCTCATCTGAAGGCACTAGAGAAGGTCCAGAAGTTCAAGCGAGTCTCTGTTCAGCAGTGAGCTTCGGTGTGCAAGTAGATCGCATGCAAAATTCAATGTCCAATGCCGACGAGCCCACCCAGGTTCTCTGCGAGATCATTGGTAGTATAAGCACCATTCGACTATGGCTGTGGGTGAGTTTCTGTGTTGTTTCCGCACGCCACTCTACAGCAGTGCCCAGGGAGGCCACTCCAGGACTAGGTCAGCTCCAGCGATGCCCGTCCAGTTGGGGGAACCCCTCAGGTCAGTAAAGAAAAACTTTGGAAGGCTTGAATCCCTTTTTTTATTGGCAGATTCCAGATAGGGAATGTTTATTCCACTGCCCCTGTTCTGGAACCGTTTTGAGGTGGTTCACTCATATAATGCAGGCTTCCTCTGAAGGTTGTATCCAAGTGGAGCACTCCAACCAAGAGCACACTCAGGAGTGAAGAACGTGCACTCAGCAGCTATCTGTCTTTTGAGAGCAGCACCTCTGGGAGTGAAAAAAGTTAGGCCCTAACGGAATGGTCAAGGTTTCATTTCAAAGGCATCCCTATATTCACTCTTCCTTGCCTAAATGAGTAGTGCATCTATGAAGTCTCAGGAATGAAAGTAATACAATTTGCTCGTTTTTGGGTCTGTGATCCAGCTTTCATCTTGCGGCATGCTTTACGAAGGACAATCCAAATGATTCCTATGAACTGATACCGCTGATTCATCTGTCACAAGGCTGCATGTTACTGCACTCACATAAAACACATATCAGCACAAGGAGTTGGTTAAAACACTTCAGCAGAACTTTACAGTGTGAAGGTGGCAAGCTACTCATTTGTTACCAGGACCACGGGAATGGTCCTTCAGGCAATCAAAACTGGCATGTTGCCCTCACTGCCAGGTATCTAGAAGCCAGTACATAGACAGACAGTAGTCTCATGTAGCAAGGAGGCCATGCTTGGTGCTCTGCTCCAGGCCACAGAGTCCTGCTCTGAGCCTCAATTCCTATGGTTGTGTCAGTCCTCTCGGTGCTCTCACGAATGGCTTGCATGCTGGACTCAAACAAATCTGTGTTGCAGTGGAAACTCAGTGTTGGGTAACTTTGGCCTTGGATACATGCTTACAAAGCGATGCAGGTGACACTTCCCTTCCCACACCAATTCCTCGAAAAAGTTTCTATCATTTTGAAGAAAATTCTGAAAATATTGGGACTTTTCTCAGCAAAGTGAATGATAAACAAAACAACTCTTTGGTATGGTTGACATACTTATGTAAAAACCACACTCTACAAAAACATAATTTGCTTTAAATTTCTTCAGCAAAAAATACTCTTGTAGATTTTTTACTTGTGCGATTATTATTTTAAAAATCTTACGTTTCATTTCCCCCCCCAGAATTTCAGCACATTTATAGAAGCATAATCGTAGGATGTACTGTTATGGCCAAGTTGCTTTTCTCTGATCAGTCCAGTTAACTGAGTCCAAAGCTAGAGGGTAAACATAATTGTGAGTCTATGTGGAAAATAGAAAATCGTTGCACTCTCGAGCCTGTGCCAATGAGTTACCATAAGTTACACAGTTATAAGTTTGTTTTTATAAATTATTTATATCTTAAAACTGTTAAACATGCACATTGTGTGATAAATGCCACTCACAACTCTACAAAAGCATTGGCAATGCCAGTAGGTCCCATTATCCACTGTCCTGTTGGATTTGCCTCTGCTTATTTTGTTTGGGAATGGTTTTTGCTTGACACACAGTCTATGAAAACAAGCACTGTCTTAAAGCCAAAGTGTGTATGTGTATGTGCGTATATATATTCACTGTAAAAAACAAAGGTTAAAGTAACATTATAGTTGGGTGAAATGTTCAGTGACAATGTAATGTTTTAAACTGTAAAAAACACAGAAATTCACCAGTTATTGTTATCACAAGTATCTATAACTTGTTCCCTAAGGTAATTACTCATCAATACTTTAATTTCAAATGTTGCAGTGATATTATATCATAGAAAATATCATGAGTGATGTAATATGTGGGGTAATTTGCAGTGCATAGTGAGGGTGTAAGTTACAATTGCCTTAGGGCACGAATTTGCAGCATAATGTAAGAAAAAAAAACTGTTTTTTCCCCAGCGGGCTCCCTCTGGGATAGGTTGACCAAATTTTGAGACGTAAAAACTGGGACAGGCCAGACCTAAAAGTAGGACTAAAGCATTGTCTTACTACTACAGCTGGCCTGTCCCATTGCTTGCATAGCCTTGTAAATATGTGTATATCAAGGCATATTTACAAGGCTTCATTTACTTAACATTATCTATCTCAGTACCTCCACTCTGAACCCTACTTCCCACCCCATCTTCCCTTTGCTGGGATCATACAGCCACCCTCCTCCTGTGCTGCCTGACAGACAGAAACAGATCATTACTTACGTTTTTTCAGTCTTCAGAGACACCTGTGAAAGGAGAGCATACCTTTCAATTCTGCTTTGCAGAATGATGGGGTCTTTGTTGCAAAAACTGGGACATGTATTTAAAATTATGAAAAGTGTTGGCACACCAGGACAGTCAACTGAAAACCGAGACTGTGTTGGGAAATCCAGGATGTCTGGTCACCCTTCTCCGGGACCCCATCAGCAGGTCTGGGAGCGCAGGGTATCTTTACCCTGCCCATTATGGCTTGTTTTTTCTTAGGACTCAGTGCTGAGTCCAGTGCTCTAAGATGGCTACCACCTCTTCCTGGTTGATGTGCTGGCAGCGAGTCAGATCTCTGCTTGGGATCTATCAGGTTCGCGGACCCTCTGCAGCCTGATATATACAAAGTTTTTTTAACCTTAACTTCTCCAAAACCACTGAAAAGATTTACACCAAACATTAAAAGCACTCTGTTTGGACCAATATCTTTCATTTTTCTAACTTGGGTGAAAATCTGTTCAGCAGCTTTGGCTGTAGCACCAGTGTAAACTAGTAAAAAAGTAGCACTTTTTTGAAGAGTTCGATGAAGGTTTTCTGAGCTCAATCTAGCATTTAAAGAGCACCAAAACAAATGCAGAAGAAATCCACTCAACACACGAGAAAAACAACATCAAGTTATAAAAATAGTCTATATTTTTATAAGAATTTACACACCACAAAGAACATGATCCACCGGAGGGTTCCACAGATATAGATTTCACAAGTAATAATAATTCAAAGCATTTTCACTCACCGCATACAAGCTGTGGCAAATTCTACGAATTTGACATTTAGAAAACTTTTCAATGTAAACTGGGGTGAGTGTCAATTTGGTTGGGTAAAAGTACTTGGGGCAACCAACTCCTGCAGGAAGCTTTTCAGGAGGACCAGCAAGGTCCTTATAAACAGTTACCTCCACAGAAGTGCAAAGAAGGGCTTTAAGCGGTTCCAGGCACTTTATATGTGTTGCAATTGATTCCTTTGAAGTGATCCTGATTTAAGGGATGAAGGATGCTGAAGATGCTCTCAGGATGCGATGCTAACGCCAAAGGTCTTCCTGCAGGTGCTCCTCAGTCTGCTAAGTTGTTGTGGGGCTCCTGGTTACAGGGTCGACGTCCCACAAGGTACTCTCTGGTCTGGCCAAAGTCCAGTCACCACTGGATTACCAGTTGCCCAGTGTCTCGTCACAGACCAGTCCTTCCTTGGTTCGATACTCGTCTTCTGAAGGGCCCAACAGCTCTCTAAGAGCATTGCGGACACCGAACTCCAGTGCAACTCTGTGCGTTGGGTCTTAGTCCTTGGTGCTGCAAGGCAGAGTGGTAGTGACTTGAAGACTTTGGGCTACCAACTTGCCCCAGTTGACTTCTCAGCTGTTGTGTCCCTGTGCTGTGAATAGGAGGCCAGCCAGTTGGCCCTTTAAATCTCTTGGATTTTTCTGGACTCGGGAGACAACTTCTCCTTGAGCAGGAAAAGGCAATCACAGTACCCTCCTTTGCTTGCAACCTGATGCAACAGGTGCAGTCGTCTTCTGTGCAGCCTCTCTCTGCTGGTCTCTTGACGAAGCAGGGCACTCCTTATTTGGTCTTTCTTCCAGGTCAGTTTAAATCTGAGGTTTTGGTGCCAGGGGTGTCCTATTTAATTTCAGAAAATGCCCTCATGGTAGGATGCGGTTGGTAGCCAGTGGTATAACAAATTCCCTCCCTCCTAATGACCACTTCCTGGGTGCATCATTCTGCCCACTCCCAACATGACAAGACCCCTCTTGACATGCTGAGCTCCCTAGGCAACCCCCAGAGGTGTGGCTACCAAGTAGCTACACACTCCTAGAAAAAAACAGTTTGACAACTGGCTTCTCCTCTCCTGTCCCCGGTGTGAGCATGTCTGCGTAAATATTAGAGTGCCCCTCTCCTGAGTGGTACCCATTTGCCCTTCAAAGGTGGCTTTTTCCTTTGAAACTCGCCTTTTGGGCTAACGCTCATGTGGCTTCCTGCAGGAGGCACGTAACACCTCTCGCCCCAATTTTGTCCTCGGGAGTCATTAGCATGTCTCCTTTATATTATGGTGCTGCTCACTGACCTGCTTTCCATATGAGATGTACACCAGATTTTCTTTTTTCACACAATGTCATGGGTTCTAAAGTTGTGGCGAAATAATTTTGCTAAAATTGTAGTAGCCTCTCTCAATAAAGATCAGGAAACCGTTCTGTATTGACGAGGTTTATGCTGTAGCACCTGAACCCTTGGCAGCGTCAGGGTAACTGCCAACACATGGAACCCTGATAACAAACCTCCCCAAACATTCTACATTATTTACCAGAATGTTGATATGTCATGGTATGACATATCATGACATCACCACACCCTATTACCATATACTAGGAACTTACAAGTAAGTCGGGCTATGCCAACTGAGGACAATCCAATTAAACAAACACCATTTCAAGGGCCCGAGCACATGCAGTCCTGTTTAGCAGGGCTCAGTGCATTTCAGAGTCATTACACCAGTGCCTAGTAGTCAAAATGGGGGCAAAAAGTATGTGTGAGGGGGTAAACCATAAACATGCAAAAAACACACACACACGCTATAGTTAGGGCAGCTGTTCCATAGGAATAGCTTTTTTTGTCTTGCTAATAATAGAATAGAATAGAATAGAATAGAATAGAAGGCATTTGTAAAGCGCCTGGTTACTCAAAAACAGAGTGTCCTCGCGCTGAAAACTGCAATAAGAGCTCAGAGGAAAGAACACAGGTAGATCCAAACAGGGCAGGGGAGGAAATAATAATTAAGTGCGAGGGAATAGGAAAGTTTTGAGTTTCCCCCGAAACCTGATTTCGGAGGGTTCCATACGGATCTCGAGTGGAAGCTCCTTCCAGCCCTTGGCAGCCAGGTATCTGAACCAGCAGCCGCCCATCCTGGCTCTGGTAATTTTAGGGATTTTGAACATCATCATTCCAGAAGATCTCAAATTCCTGGTAGGTCGATGTATTGTGAGTAAGTGATGAAGATATCCTGGGCCAGTGCCGTGGGCAATACGGTGGGCAAAGCATAAGGATTTAAATTTTATTTGCTCCTTGATGGGGAGCCAGTGGAGTTTGGACAAGGCAGATCTTCCTGAGGCTCTTCGAGGAAGTTTGAGCACAAGACGCGCAGCAGCATTCTGGGCACACTGGAGTTGGTGGAGTCCCTTTTTGCTCAAACCCAGTAGCAGGGCGTTCCCATAGTCCAGATGGGGGGTTACAAGGGCATGTACAATGGTTTTTCTGGAATCCATGGGAAGGAGATCCAGTACTTTCCGAAGAACTTTCAGTACGTTGAAACATCTAGCTGTGGTTTTACTGATGTGGGGCTTGTATGAAAGGCTAGAGTCCAGTACGATGCCCAAGTTACGCACCGAAGCCACAGGACTGGGAGGACTGCCTAATTCCGCAGGCTCACCATTCCGTGAGACCATGCGGAAGAAGATTTACCTACCACCAGCAGCTCGGTTTTGTCGCCATTAAAGCGAAGACAGTTGTTATTCATCCAAGCTGCCACGGAAGAGAGACAGTTGGAGAAATTGGTGGCCTCTTCACTGTGGTCGGGCGTAAGTTTAAACATCAATTGGGTGTCATCAGCGTAGCTGACAATGCCCACCCCATAAGTCTCAACTATGCGAGCCAGGGGTTCCATGTAGATATTAAACAGGGTGGGGCTCAGACTCGAGCCCTGAGGAACCCCATGGCTCGCCTTTCTGAGAGAGGACTTAAATGGGGGGCAGTGTAGCTGAAAGTTCCTGTTCACCAGGAAGGACTCCATCCACGCAAGGGCTGGCCCCTTTACTCCCATACCAGATAGCCGAGACAGCAGCGTTGAGTGCAGCACAGTGTCAAAGGCTGCACTTTGGTCTAAAAGTACCAACGCTGCTGTCTCTCCCTCATCAACTATGTGTCTAAGACTCTCGGTGGAAAAAAGTAGGGCTGACTCAGTAGAGTATCCAGCTCTAAAACCTGATTGAGTGGAATGCAGGAGAGAGTGTTCTTTCAGATAACTCATGAGCTGCCTATTCACTACTTTCTCCACAATCTTAGCACAAAAAGGGAGGAGTGAGATGGGGCGGAGATTCTGGAATTGGGAGATGTGGATGTTGGCCTTCTTTTTAAGGGGGATTACTTGGGCGGTTTTCCAAGCATCTAATACCTTGCTTTCTTTAAAGGAGAGCGATACAATAAGACTAATGTGGTCGATTATTGTAGTCTCCATAACTCCTCTACAGCGGGTAGGCGGACAGACATCGCTGGGAGAGCCAGATTTTATACTGTTTGCGATGCTTAGTAACTCTTGTTTGTCAGGAGTAGTAAAGCACGTGAGGTAAGAGGTCCCCGTGTTTCTGTTGTTGTTGTCTTCTGCGATTTTACTAGAAGTGGCCTCATCCTTAGTGAAGGTAGCATGAATTTTATCGATTTTATTTACAAAAAAATCTGCAATGGAGTCACATAATTCTTTCGAAGGAGTATCTTGAGCCTCCAATCTGGTTGGAATCGTAAGTTCTTTATAAATGGAAAACAATTCTTTAGTGGGGTTATCCGCTAAATCAATTCTATTTTTGAGATGGCAGCTTTTTTACGATCTCATAAGTTTATGGTATTTGTTTAGTTCACTCTTATATAGTAGTTTATCCTCTAGATTGTAGTGTTTTCTCCAATTACGCTCTAGGGTTTTACACCTGGCTTTGGCAGATTTTAATTTTTCCGAAAACCAGGGGGTGGTTTTGGATTGCCTGGCCGGGGGCTTGGAGGTCCAGGGAGTTATCTCATCCAGAGCATTGGACAGCCAATTTTCATAATTATTCCAAGCCTCTTGAAGAGAGTTGCTTTGCGGAGGGGGATTTTTTTGAAGGGCATGTCTAAAGGCTTCTTGGTTAAACTTCTTCCAATTTCTACGTTTTAGGGAAGTGGGTTTCAGAACTCTGTATTCTGTAGGTGAGTTATCAACCACAAACGGGATGACGAAATGGTCTGACCAAATTATTCTAACCGGGGGGAAGGCAGTAATGCCCTCCCAGTTGGCAAAGATAGGGTCTAGGAGATGGCCTAGTTGGTGTGATGGGGCAGTAGAAAGTAAATTCAACCCCAATGACGCAAGAGCTGTTGCCACCTCCTGAGCCTCCTTACATTCCCTATCATCGAAATGAAGGTTTAAGTCACCTAAAATGATAAACTTTTTGTAACGGAGAGCTGGTTCTGTTATAAAGTCTAAGAGCTGGTTCTCAAATTGTCCAGCTGCTCCAGGCGGGCGATATACCAACATGCCATTGATGATTTTTCTTGGTCCTAATTTGATGGTAAATAAGCCGCTTTCACTGTGCAATACAGTGGCTTTAACTAAGGTGCATGCTAACTCAGCCTTATGAATGAGGGCTATCCCTCCTCCTCTTTGTTTTTGTCTATCTAAACGGAGTAGACAGTAGCCAGGGGGGGTAGCTTCAAGCACTTCCGGAGAAGATTCCTCATCCAGCCACGTCTCGGTTAAAAAAAGCACGTCGGGCTTATTTGTGGTTATTAAATCATATATTTCCAATTTATGTTTTTTTAATGACCTTCAATTTAGTAGTATCATATTAGGTTTAGATGTTGCCTGTATGTTAATCTTAGGTAAATGAAAAGTGTGGTCGCATGAGTCACAAGCAGTGGGTAATTGATCGACTTGGAAGCTGTGATCTCAGTAATTAGCCCCAATGGGACGTAGGAGGAGCAACTCCTGTTTCGTATATTGTAAGTGGTACCTGGCCGGATCCACGGTGTCAGGTGGTATCAGGGGACTAAGGGGGGTCGCCCTACGTCCCTGTCTGTCGCGGACGGGCGCAGACGGGCTGGACTCTGGCTTGACTCCGGCGCGAATGCGGTGCGCCCGCTGAACGCGTCCGCTGCGCGGAGCCATGAACGTTTATTTTTATAGTCTTGACTCACCTAAGATGGCCACCGTAATTGCTCCACCCGAGACCCAGGAAGCCCAGCCCTAGAATCGGCCGGACCCTCTGGGGGAGGCAGCGCTGACTAAAGTGAGTGAAATTAAAATAATAACAGCAATTGTAAAATGCTATCTACACCCTCAAATCGGTGAGATGGCAAGCGTCGCGTTTAAAATGGGCTTGCTGGTGCTAACTTTGGCACCTTTTGACAAATCTCCACAAAACTGTCCAAAAGGTGCCACTCTGACTAGTTTGTGCATGGAAAGGTTCGGAGTGATCTACCAAATGGGGGCTAAGAAAAAGGGGTCGCACAATGCAAAATCTGCATGCATTTTCCCTAGATTTCTTCAAGATGGGCTACAGCAAAAACTGCTGAACATAATTACACTAAATATAGGAGGAAGCATGATCTTGGCCTTCAGATTGTGCTTTTGGTGATTTGATGTAAATCTTTTCAGTAGTTTTAGGGATCTTTATTTCCCTTGTACCATCTCTCTCCCACGGAAGACTCCTGTGGGGTTGAAAAAAAACAATCAAAAAACAAAATGGTGTCCTGGACACATTCACTGTGTGTATTCCCCGGGGAACTCACCCTGGAGACTGTATTCATAAAGAGGCCCAGGGGAGCCCAATTCCGGGACCAACATTTGTTTAAGTGTGAAAGGGGGCTGGATGGTCCCCTACCTGAGTCTCCAGAGGTCCCAGGGAGCCCACCCTGTGGCCGAAATTCATTTATGTGGGGAGGGGGGCGGTGCAGCCCCCCTGCCCAAGCCTCTAAAGGCCCTGGGAAGCCCACTCCTGGGGTCAAAATGTAAAAAACTGAGAGGGGGACCAGACAGCACCTCTCCCCTTTATTTAAATAAGTGACTCTGGGGGATGGGGTCCCTAGGGGTCATGGTGGGGGTCCGTGTGGGCCCCTTCCCATTTCAACATTTTCGTAGGTGCCCTGATGGATGGGGTACCCAGGGCCTAGCAAGGCTCGAGGAGAGGGGCTCGGGCCCCCTTCCCTTTAAGTAAAAAATCGGCCCTGGGGATGGGGTCCCCGGGGCCTAATAAGGCTCGAGGAAAGGGGCCTTGTGGCCTCCTCCTCTTTCATTAAATAAAAAGGCGATGAGGGGTGGGGTACACAAGGCCAAAAATGGCTCTGAGAGTGGAATATATATATTCACTGAAAAAAACTAAGGTCAAAGTCACTTTATAGTTAGGTGTTATAAAAAACGTAGAAATTTACTGAAAAACAAAAGGTGAAAGTAATGTTATAGTTAGGTGAATATGTCTGTGACAATATTAACGTTTTGTACTAAAAAAACAAAAAAAAAACAGAAATGCACCAATCCTAGTTAGCTGAGCTAACTATAACATGCACCCCTGCCATGCACTGCTTATGTCAAGGGTTGCTCCGCAGGATCCGGTTGCCGCAAGTAAGGGTCCACCTCCTGATATTACCAACGCCCTGAATGCAGGACACAGGGGTTTTGAACTATCAGGCGAGGGAAAGGAAAGGGAAGGGATAGCAGGGAAAGGAACATGTACCAACAAAAGAACAAAATATAAACACAGTTTGACATAAAAGGCTGCACTCAGTAGGTCTCTCTAAGTTGGGATATACCTGATCGGGAAAACAAACATAACCTAATTCTATTAGCAGTCAAACGTCTCTTTCTTTCTTTCCTGAAATGAAAAGATAGGTAAGTACATCCTAGTCGCCTATACCCTGGACAAGTACTATTTTGTTCATTGTTATGCCAAACACATAACACAGAGAAAGAGAGAGTTCTATATAAAGTTGGGATTCTAGAGTATGTGAGCAAAACGCTAATTCCTTTCACACATAAAACCATTCAAAGTATCTGTGGATTGTTAAGGAATCCTTTCTATTCCCGAATCACATTACCAGAAAATAAAAGACTGAAAACATGATTGAAGAGCTGGTACGTTATGAAGTCCAATAGTACTCTGCACCAAGAGTCTCAAACAATATCTAACAAACCGGTAACGCATGGCAGATCCCACCACCGTGCTCCAGCCTCAATTCCACTCGAGAGAACAGCACATACACTGCAGCGCGTAGTTGTGACCACGACAGCGCTCCATGAATCTGTGAAATCAAATAAACAAACAATCGAAAAAACTGCAGTGCGTGGTTGAGACCACCACTGCACTCCGCTTTTGGCCTCGGATGAGCTACATCAAAGTAACAGCAGCGCGTGTATTACTCTACCACTGTGCTCCGTATGAAACTCCCACAATGAATTTCCAATGAGACTGTAGCGCGCGAAACTCACCACCTCGCTCCGCTCACTATCGTAAATCCTCTTACCGGATTAGAATCTCTGGATGTGCCGGTAGTCTTTCCCCTCTCTCTCTGATTCCGAGGAAAGGGGAATCGATGAATCCCAAAGAATCATCCAGCCGGAGACCCAACAGCCACCAGCACTTCCTGCAACTCCCAACGAAATAACGCGCATCTGCCGATACGCTTTCGTGCCTAAAGTATGTCCTTCTGTTCAGAAATCATGGTAATTGTAGATTCTTGGTGTTTAGGTAGGCGCGATACGACCCGTCCTGACAGTAGGCCCTCACTCCTAGCACCTCCTAGGGCCAGGCTTTGCCGGAAAACGCCTATGGAAGGAACGGACTTTAGCCAGTGCGTGAACGTTCAGACATGACTCCCAAGTGTCCTCCTCAGCCGCATACCCCTTCCACAACACCAAATACCACAGAGCACCCCTACGCCACTTAGAATCCTTAATTCTCCTTACCACGTACTCCAACACCCCCCATCACACATCACGGGAGGAGGGGCACGGCGTCTGGCAGACAAGACAGGCTTCAACAAGTTACAGTGAAAAACAGGATGAATTCAGAGCGAGCCAGGCAGCTTCAATTTATAAGCCACAGGATTGATCTGTTTTAGGACAGTGTAGAGCCCAATAAACAGAGTGTGGAAAACACTTTGCAGCTTAAACCGAATATTCTTGGTGGACAACCATACACGGTCACCCACTTAGTATACCGGCCCCACCTGCCAGTGACGATCCTCCCATTGTTTGTACTCACACTTGGCCCTGATCAAATGTCTTCATCAGCCACTGAACACAGTGCAGCTTCCTCACCAGTTCCATGACTGTAGGCTGATTAGCCACCTCTCCTGGAATGCATATAGGGAGGACTCTGGCATCAAATCCATAATTGGCACAAAAGGGTGACACCTCCACAGAACTATGCCAAGCGTTGTTATAGGCCAACTCCGCCATCCATAACAGGGCCATCTTCGACTCATGGGCTTCCTTGGCATAACAGCGGAGATATTTCTTCAAGGTTTGATTCAACCTTTCCGTTTACCCATCCGTCTGTGGGTGAAAACTAGTAGACGGCGTGGGAACTATATGCAATGCCTGATACCAAAATTTCCAGAACCTGGCAATGAACTGTGGCCCCCTGTCAGACACGATGACCTCTGGCACTCCATGTAAACGAATGACATTATCCAACAGCAACTGGGCTGTTTGCCCAGCTGTGGGAAGATTCCGACATGGAATGAAGTCCCCCATCTTGGTGAGACTATCCACGACCACTAATATAGCAGACTTCCCTTGATCACGAGGCAGGCCAGTAATGAAATCCAGACAAATGCTTTACCAAGGTCTCTGTGGGGTGTGCATAGGCATGAGTTTCCCTTTTTTCTTACTGTTCTCACTTTTAGCACGGGCACAAGTATCACCCTGAATCACCCACAAAGTCACATCAGTCTTCATAGTTTTCCACCAAAAATGGTGGTACATTAGATGGAGTGTCTTCTTAATTTCCTGGTGCCCAGCCACCGGTGAATCATGACACCAAATGAAGGCCTTTCCTTGTGTCTCTACTGTGGGCAAGTACAGTTTATTGTTAACAAAAGGCAACCCCTGTTTCACCTCACGGCCTTTTTCTCTTGCCGCCCAAGACACCCATCCCAAGTGATTCTTTTTGCATCTTCTACTGTCCAAGAAATTCTCTGCACCTGGCACACAGATTACTTTGGAAGGTTCTACTATAGATTCTAGTGCTGGTTTGACAACGGATTCCTCCATTACCTCCTGTCTGGACATAAAATCCGCCTTTCTATTGTCACTGCCTGGCTGAAATGTAATTATAAAATCATATTCAGCGAAAAACAACATCCACCTCATTTGTCTCTGAGTCAGGTGCCAAGCTGTTTTCATATATTGAAGATTTCGGTGGTCGGAATATACTGTGACTGGGAAAACAGCTCCCCGTAAGTTCTGTCTACACTCCTGTAAAGCCTTTTTTATCGCTAGTAATTCTTTTTCATCGATGGTGTAGTTTCTCTCGGCTTGGCTCAGTTTTTTGGACAAATAGGCCACAGGATGCAGCTGACCAGTACTTTGATCTCTTTGTGACTGACAGAATGGCTCCTATTGCTTCATCTGAAGCGTCCGCCTCTACTATAAACGGGTACTCAGGTTTAGGATGGGCAAGAATAGGAGCAGAAGTAAATGCTTGCTTAAGATACTCAAAGGCCTCTTCAGCTTCCTTGGACCAATGGAAAGGTACACCCTTCCTAAGCAACCATGACAGAGGACCAGCCACCTGAGAAAAACGGAGGATGAATATTCGGTAGTAATTTGCAAATCCTAGAAAGCATTGCACATCTCTTATGTTTTTAGGAGTGGGCCAGGTCTGTACTGCCTGCACCTTACGTTCTGACATGTGCAACCCTTCCGGGCAAAGCATGACACCCAAGAATTCCACCCTCGGTTACTCCAAATTCACACTTGCTTAATTTACAAAAAAGACTGTGATTTCGCAATCTCTGTAATACCCTGATAACTTGTTCTGTATGTACTTCAATTTCCTCTGATTAAATCAGGATTTCATCTATATACACAACTACACACAGGTCCACATACTCCTTCAAGACATCGTTAAGGAAGTACTGGAAAGCCGCCGGGGCGTTACAAAGGCCGAACGGCATCACAGTATACTCGTACAACCCATAACGTGTCTTGAAGGCCGTCTTCCATTCGTCCCCTTTACGAACATGCACCAAATGGTACACCCCCTGAGATCCAGCCTAGTATAAATCTTGGCATCCCTCACCTGATCAAAGAGAACAGAAATAAGGGGTAAAGGGTATCGGTTGCGAACAGTGTGATTATTTAGCATCCTGTATTCCACACATGCTCTCAAATCTCCATTCGCTTAGCTATAAAAAACAGAGGAGAGGCAGCAGGGGATCGAGAAGGCCTAATGAACCCTATCTTTAGATAATGCTCAATGTATTCTTTCAAATGCTTAGTATCTGGCACAGACAACGCATACACACTGCAGGAAGGAATAGTAGCCCCATCCATGAGATCTATACGACAGTCATACTCTCTGTGTGGTGCTAACTGCTCGGCCTTAATTTCACTAAACACATCCATTCATGACTAATATTCCTTGGGTAAAGTCACCTCCTTCTCAACAGGGGTAGCTACTATAAGTGGTATCGACAGTGCTGTTGACTGAGTAGGTCGATGAAAAAAGAAATGGCTCTTACATTCCTCTGCTAAAAACTGCACTGTCTTAGTTTTCCAATCTATGGTAGGGTTATGGTAGCTTAGCCATGGCATCCCTAGAATGACTTCATACTGTGGGGCATCTATTATGTTTAAGGACAGCACGTCTCTGTGTTCGCCCTTATCAACTGGAACTGTTAATATTACTACCTCAGTTTGTTCTGTGATTAACCCTGATATTAATGGTTTTCCATCCACCGCCCACACCTCCTCTGGAGTGGCTCTAGTTACACCGGTTAAAGCCAGACTGGTCACTAACCCGTTGTCAATGAAGTTCCCCGTAGCCCCTGAGTCAATCATGACTAGAACCTGGTAAAAGTTCTGATTGCTCTCTAAACTCATGGAAATCACAATGTGCGACTCTGTGTCCTGTAATGCCAATACAGACAAAGAAGTCATCTTCCAGTTAGTCTCACCCTCTGATCTCTCTATGGACTCTTCAGTTTTACCAGTACTAAGACTCATGGAGGACACTGCTACCCTTTTCCGCAACCACGTAATGCCCCTTTTTGCCACAGTACATGCAGAGACCGTGTACTCTGCGGGTATCTCTTTCTTCTCTGGTCAAAGGAGCCCGGACCGCGCCTATTTCCATGGGTTTATTCCCGTCCCCAGTAGAAGACAGGACCTTACAAGAAGTAGCGTCGGTTCGCAAATAACCTCTGTCCCATTTTCTCCTTTCTCCTCCTCTTTCTGCCAATCTACCATCTAATCTTAAGGTTAGATTAATTATATCTGCATAAGTGGTAGGTTGAGGATCAATTTGTGCTATGATATCTTTTAATCCTTCTCTCAAACCTTGATAGAACAGTGACATTCGCTTCTCCCCTGGTCAGGCTGTTTCGGCCACTAACCTATTGAAGGAGGTTAAGTAAGTGATTAGATCATTCCTCTCCTGTCGGAGGTCCAACAACTCTATCAGCACTAAATGTAGTAGCCCACCTGTTAAAAACCTTCTCAAACTCAGCCCTGAAGGCAGACCAGTCCGATAATACAGCATCATTGTTTCTCACCAGAGGAACTGCCCAGTTTGCAGCATCCCCTACCAAATAAGAGATGGCAAATGTCACACGAGAGGGGTTATTAGGAAAGGAAGCCTGTTTGCAAGACAAGTGTAACATTATCTGCTTCAGAAACACCTGCGTTTTTGATGAATCCCCAGAATAGCTTTCTGGACTGGCCAATAGAATGGTAGGTGGAACTGTGACCTGTATCTGAGGAGAGGTAAGAGAGGCATCAAACGGATTCCGTGCTGATCTACCCACCCTCTCTCTGAGTGCTGTGGTTTCTGCCCTGGAGGCGGCCAACTCCTGCTGCACTAACACTAATGCTTGAAGGACTTCTTCGAAGGACGCCATTACCCGCAGCAGAATTCTTGGGTGCGTTTCTTTGTCATGGGTTGGCCCGCAGGATCCGGTTGCCGCAAGTAAGGGTCCACCTCCTGATATTCCTAACGCCCTGAATGCAGGACAGAGGGGGTTCGAACTATCAGGCGAGGGAAAGGAAATTGAAGGGACAGCTGGGAAAGGAACCTGTAACAACAAAATAACTAAATATAAACACAGATTGACATAAAAAGCTACACTCATTAGGTCTCACTAAGTTGGGATATACCTGCTCGGGAGTAGGAACATAAGATAATTCTATTAGCAGTCAAACGTCTCTCTCTTTCTTTCTTTACTGAAATGAAAAGATAGGTAAGTACATCCTAGTCGCCTATACCCTGGACAAGTACTATTATGTTCATTATTATGCCAAACACATACTACAGAGAAAGAAAGAGTTCTATATAAAGTTGAGATTCTTGAGTGTGTAAGCAGAACGCTAATTCCTTTCACACATAAAACCATTCAAAGTATCTGTGGATTGTTAAGGGATCCTTTCTATTCCCAAATCACAATACCAGAAAATATTAGACTGAAACCATGATTGAAGAGCCGTGTATTCCTCTACCACTGCGCTCCGTATGAAACTCCCTCAATGAATACCCAACGAGACGGTAGCGCGTAGAGCTCACCGCCGCGCTCCGCTCACGATCGTAAATCCTCTTACCGGATTAGAATCTCCGGATGTGCCATTAGTCTTCCCCCTCTCTCTCTGATCCCGAGGAAAGGGGAATCGATTAATCCAAAAGAATCATCCAGCCGGAGACTCAACAGCCACCAGCACTTCCTGCAACTCCAATGAAATAACGCTTATTGGCCGATGCGCGTTCGTGCCTAAAGTACGTCCTTCCGCTCAGGAATCCTAGGAATTGTAGTTTCTTGATGTTTAGGTAGGCGCAATACGACCCGCCCTGACAGTTTATGACCTGCCATGTTACATCACTCATGACATATTCTATGACATCATTTATGACATAATTGATTACATCATCGAAGCTTCTTTTGCACACATTGTTCTATAAACTAGTGTGGCATTAAAGACCAGTATGTAAGAACAAAATAGCTCAGAATAATATGAAGCATCATTAATACCATCACAGATAAAACTCCCTTGAGTGTAGCATGCATGGGTTATGTTTAACATTGACCTTATACCATACACTTCACAGGCAGCCTAGTTTACATTAATGATCTATAGAGATAGTGCAGACCGTGAAACTCTTGAGAAATTCACCAAAAAATATTTACTAAGAACCGTATACAGTCTATGCAAACCATGTCCAAAGAGATATTATTCGCTTTAAATAACCATGGTATGAAAGTGCTAATGGTCATACTACCTGCAGCATTCATATTGTGCTATAAACCTTACAGATACACCATCTTCTAAAGCTAAACAAGCACAAGTACATAGGTTAGTACCTCGTGCACACGATATTCTATGTTAAGTAGAAATTGTCATGCTGATCTGATTCTGTCTAATAACCCTTAGTATCTAAGCCCTGTTGAAAACTTTTTCTACACACCAAAAAAGTTTGTGTGGTACATACTGGACACAAGTTGTCATCTGCACACTGAGTTACTCATCAATACAAAGATTTGTAACATGTCCGGTACCTCTACACATCTATGATGCATTAGAAGCACACCTATTTTGTAAATACTTTCACCCATTACCTGCACACAGGCTGTACCAAATTAGTTAGAAAAGTAATATGGTAGCAACCCACCACTATGTAAACTATAAAGCAAACTACCACACTCATTGAATGGTGTCATTTAAGATGTCATTCGTGATGTCATAAATTATGTCCTAGAACAACATGAGTGATGTAATATGTGAGTTCATAAGCAGTGCATGGTGGGGTTGCTAGTTATATTTGGCTCTGCTAACTGTAACTGTGAATTTCTGTGTTCTTTTTTTAGTTTATTACAATTTTGTCACGGACATATTCACTTAACTAGAACGTTACTTTAACCTTTGTTTTTTCCATTGAATATAGATCTAGTGTAAAAGCTCACATTGCACCAGTAGTGCCTGGCCCTGAATGGGGATACTTATTGTGTGAATGTGCACATTATACAAGAGAAGAAATGCTTCACTCATAGGCAGGTAAGTCAGAGGATGAAGTGGGGTGACCCTATACCCTACGCTATATGCTGTGGCCGGCCTCAAAATGTTAATGAAAAGACAGCAGACCAATGGATGAAAAAGATTTAGTAAAATCCCATTTAAATATGTATAGTAGACTAAATAAGCATTTAAAAAGACTATAGGTCTTGTGCTGGGTGCCAATCGTTTCAATTTGTCAATGCATGTTTAGTTATGTTTGTGTAAAACCTGATTGTTGGGGGAGCTTCCCTGGCCTTTATATAAAATAAAACATTGGCTAAAAACAAAAATATTATTTTAGTCTGAAAAGGCATGCATTGGCATAATTGTTCCTGGCTTTGAATTGAACAACTGTGTGCGGAAGGAAGTGCTTATTAGCTAAAAGCATAAATAAAGTAAGAATATCCTGGGCAATGAAGATAAGTTCTGAATGCACCTCTCAGGATCACATTTTGTCATTTTTTGTATGTATATTGTCTTGTCTAAGTTAGATACACTTTTGGATATAATTTAAAACTGAAAGACCCTTGGAACAAAGAGCTATTCCTCAGTTTTGTAACATATACAATCTATCTTGTTTCTTTGCAGAAGAGAAAGCACGTATCAAAAATGGGATTTCGAAAAAAATTCATGATCGCCAGCAGCATTGCTTGCAATTCGCCAGCACCGCAAGCAGTCCTTGTTCGACCTTTGTCAGAGATTCAAGACTTAAAAACACTTGCATTCTCCATTGACCCATGCCAGTCTTCAACGTCTCTATCCATTGGAGGGACCCAGGCCTTCGCCAAAGATTTAGATGTCCATAAAGTACCCGCTCCTATTGGATCTGTGAATTTATTGCCAGTAATACAAATTGTTGAACCTTTTCAAGGTGTATCTTTTTCATCGAACACCAAAGCTGATATTATTACAGCACCTGAACATACATCAGGTCTGGCAACTGCTGATACAGTTGCAGTGAAACAGTTAGACATTGATTTAGAATGGGCCCATGAGGCGGCATCCGAGGAGAATCTGGAAGGTTTACCTGTGTCCTTTGAATGTACAGCCCCTACAGGAGATAATGAGTGCTCTACCTCATTGGTTCTGGAAGAAACACCTGCAACATACTCAGTGGATGGAATAAACTGGCCTGGGGCACTGATAATCGAAAATGTCTCCATAAATCCACCAGCTGAAACTGATGTGCCTGCATTAACTTCAGCAACGGCTCAGGAGTTACAGCCACACCTAGGAGTAACAGCCCCTGAAGTGTCCCCTGTCCAAGCTGATGCTGTCACTCTTGTCACTGTCCTTCCAGAGACTGTGTTATCGTCCGCTATTTCTGCACCAATCGCCTCTACTCTGCCAATTGTGTCCAATCATGCAAACACATTATCACCTGACTCTTTTCACTCCACTGACTCAAAGGTTGCTGCCAGCTTGGAGGAAAGTCAACTGGAAATTTTGGATGAAACGACAGTGCCACTACATCTGGGGGGCAGCGTGACCAATGAGCAGCTAGTTGCCTTAGCAGTGAGCCTCCAGAAGAAAGTGAAATTACTCCAGCAAAGACACCGACGACATCGCGCCAAAATAAAATCTCTGGAACGCATTGTGGAGGAGCTGAAGAAAGAGAACTTGATTTCCGAGGAGAAGCTGAAAATGTTGGAAACGGTACAGTATATTAAACCCCGAGTTATATGTGATTTCTAATTCTCTAGAACATGGGGAATGTATAAATGCGTCACATAAACAGAGAAATCAGTCTTTGCCTTTTTAAAAGTAGTTGCGTTTTTAAAAGAGCTGTACATAGTGCACAGGGCCGGCTCTAGGCTCATGGTGGCCCTGTGCAGGGAGCGTAGGTGGGGGCCCCTGAAGAGGGGGTCCGGACGGGGCGGAGAGAGAAAGAGTTATTTAGAAAGAGAAGTAGAATATACAGAGGTGATATAGAAAATTCAGTTCCCCAAAGCTCCTTGGAATGTGGGGGCCTCGGCAACTGTCCTCTTTGCCAATGCTTCATGACATCTAAGGCTGCAGGTGTCACACATTCGTAGATGCACGTGCATTCTCCTGCTGCTAGGACCGCTGCTGTCATACTGTGTCAATGCATGCATAGACATTGGAGTGACGGTCGCTCTCCTCTACAGTCGATGAGGGTAGCAGTGGTTTTATCACAATGTTTCACTACATCCGTGAAGATATTACTGTTGCCTCCGACCTGTTGTGGTTAGGTGTACCTGTTACAGGTTGCACCGCTCTTGTAAATAGTCTGAACACCTAGCACAAGTAGTTTCTTCTTCAACTGCTGAAGGTGAACTGAAGCTGCCAAAGTCTGTTTCAGTGTTCACACTGTACCTGCTTGGCAGGTGCACTGAGTGACTGACATAGTGTCTGCCGATTCATGCTCCTCACAGGATGATTTGGAATATCAAAGCTTTACACATTTATGCAATGAGAAGAATCTCATTAACTCATAGGCACAAGAGAGCTAAAGTTGTCTTAGCTAGACTATTTGCATAAAGTCTTCTTCCAAAAATGTCACAGAAGCCGTGGTGGCTGTTCCAAGTATAAAAACAGCACAACAGAAGCAGTTCTTTCTGTATTGGATATACAGTAACAGCGGATGCCCAGCATAGGTCCAGGGGAGATTGCAAAATGTGTATGAAACAGAACACACATTCAGATACAATGTAAATGAAACTAATTAACATAAGTCAGTGGCAATCTTAAAACATCTTCAAGGGATTCGACCCTCCTGGACGTACTTGGACACCCCTGTTGTCAGCCTAATTACCCGAGAAGTGGTGCACACATAGCCTGATGGCTGAGGTGTTGCCTGCACAAGGTGCCCACAAATTGTGGCAGAAGCAGCTGTAGCAGCATCAGATGTGCAAAACCAGCAGGAATGAGGAAGATCCGGGGCTGCATGCACAGGCTAAAACGAAACTGAAGACTGTGACTGTAGCTGTCACGAGTGCTGCTGCACGAGACGAAATTACATATTCTTAGGTTTATGCTTCCCGCTCTTTCTTTAAGTTTGGACCATTTATAAAATAGTTCTGCTTCTTATTGTTTGTGGAATAATAGGAGTGCTCCTTTATTCTGTCGCTCTGGTACCCTTCTCTAGGTGTTTGTTTACGGCAAATGTACACATCCTTTACACAACAAATGCCACACTCCTAACGAATATACTGTCCTTTCCGCATATAGTCCAGTTAAATGATACACAACAAACTGCTTAACACACACAGGCTCACTGTCAGTGTCAGGGCTTGGAACTGGTCGGAACTAAGTGACAGTAAAATTGGAAGCCGGGGTTGGAGGCCGCCAAATCTTGCTAGGGGCCGCCAGGGCCACGATGTATCATTCCGATCCTGGATCCGATCCTCGTCGTGGCGGCCCCTGGGGTTTGGCGGCCCTGTGCAGGTGCACACTTTGCACATGCCTAAGGCCGGCCCTGTAGTGCAGCTCTGCACACCTTGTTAGTCTTTCAGTTACTAAATCCAAGATTAATTGTTTTTGCTTAACCCTTCCAATCACATTTCACATCTCTAAACCTGGAGAGAAACATGAACGAAACTTCTGCACGGTGCACTTAAGTAGATCAGCATTTCCTTCTACAAAATTCTGGGCCAGATGTATGACGGCCTCGTTTTGCGATTTCCTAACTGCTAATCCTTGCGATTCGCAATTAGGAAATCACAAAACGGCAAGTATGAAAGTGTGTTGAAAACGATCTGCGATTCCTAGGGGATCGCGAATGACCTACCTCATGAATATTAATGAGGTAGGTTGCAATTTTCAACCCCCTAGGAATCGCAAAAATCACAGGGATGGTAGACCACCATATCCATGATTGCTTTTCAATAAAGCAATCTTTATTTTTTTGTAAAGCAGCCCAAAAACGGTCTGCTTTGCAAAAAAAAATTTTAAAAAATGAAACGTTTTCCTTTAATTTTTTAAGAGCAAGCAGTGGTCCATGGGTCCGCTACTTGCTCTTAAAAATGTTTTTACCAACATTCACAAAGTGGAAGATGTCTCTGGGAACCCCTACCCTTATGCGAATGGGTTACCACCTACTTGAACTAGTTGGTCAAATGCGAATGTTTAGCGACCGCATTTGGGTCGCAAAACATTCATGCATACCGATGAAATTCGGTATTAGGAAGGGACGCCATAAACACGCCCCTTCCTAATACCGAATCGCAAACCCAAATTGCGATTCTGTAACACGTTACCGAAAAGCAATTTAGGTTTCATACATGTGAGAACCTTTTATTGCCGTTTGCGGACGCAAACCTGTTTGATATATGTGGACCTCTGTGGGATCAATCTTCAATGCACCTAAATAATGATGTCATCTTTGAATCTGTGAATTTTTCGGTTATACATTGCCACACCTACTGCCCCTCCTGGACATGGCTTTGGAATACCATACATTTTTACGGCCATTCGACACAATTTCCTCAATTGGTTTTCTGCACTCCAAATAGAAACCATTCTACTCAGTTGAATGACTTCAGGTATTGCCACTGAGTTTACTCAATTTTAGAGCATATAGGTTATTACCCCGGCATATTCCAGAAACTCCACTTCTCTAGATGCTCCAGGACCCCACTTTCTTCACTAACAGGACAAACAGGGAGAATGGAGCCCATATACAAGAGAAGATCCCCTAAATAATCAGTGCAAATCAATCATTTACAGATCCTTCTTAGAGTAAGTAAACTGGTTCCACTATTAAATTAAAAAGTGTTTTATTCTTAAAATGTTTGTGAAAGCCTTGTGAAAATTGTCGATTTAGTAATAATTATACAGAGTATTACATAGTCCAGTCAAGTCAAAGTAACTTTATTTGGTTCCAAAAAACCCATAAAAGTTTAAGAACAAACATTACAAATTAGAATTTCTATGACTTATTTACAAAACAGCATACATAACTAATAAAAGAGAAATTCATAAGATTCAATCATTTAAAAAAGGATATTATCCACAGTACAAAGCACTTAAAACCAAAACAAAAGATAACCCGTCTTGCAATTTCATAGGTATATAAATTGTGCATAAAAGATTACAGCGTTCATGTTCATCTACTATGACTCATAACGTTTCCTAATAGCCATTGCGGCTTTAATGTAATTAGAAACCATAGTGCATATATCAGGGCTAGCCAGAGAATGGAGATAATTAAAAACCTTGATAGAAGAACAGGGCCTAATTTGTCTTAAAAGTGGGGCTAAAAATGTTCCCCTCCGCAAAATAGCATAAAGTGCAAAGTGCTCTGGGCTGCCAAATTTTTGCAAGGGCGAGGCGTAAGTTTATCAACCCATCCCGATTGTCTCGGGAAGGCCACTAAGAAATTCAGAGTATGTAAACGGAATCTTGTTAGATAAAATCTTCTCTGTGCATTTATGGTGAATGTTAGATAAAATTGCTGTTGGTCAGGGAACAAATATGGGAGACCTTTCACCTCGGGTTGTGAGCGCGGCATATTTACCCGTGAGTAATGTGCTTCTTTTTATAATTGCCATCGCATTTTTATGGATACTAGCTGGTTTATCAAAATAATGCCCCAAGCTTATCTCGTGGAGGTTATCTCCTACAAATCGGAGCAAAGGGATCAACAATGCTCTATCTAAGTTAATACAATCTTTAATACCCTCCCTTGAGAACATTAACTCCTCAGACAACTAAATTTTTGCCTATAAGAGCAAGGGGGCCATGTCTATACGATCCTCTAGGAATTCCAGCCTCAACTCATGATGACAGAGGAGTGTAGGGGCACTGTTTTGGGTCATCAGTAGCCTTTTTATGAATTTATTCTTATGACCTGTAAGTGGCTTCTTTTATGGTAACCTCAAACTCCTGCCTCATATGATGCGACAGACAAACATTGCGCTTTATAAAGTGTAACCAGCTCCGTCACCAGCTTATGTCCCAGCTTGCAGGCAAAACAAAAAAGCCCCTTCACAACCCTGCCCGCATGTTATACCCTTGCAGTAACGAGTGGTTCCCAGCTCATCTTATTATTAAAAAATGTCCCCATAATAGTTAAAATTGTTCAATTTATCAATGCTCCAGTCTTATCCCTTACAGCAAAGTTCCTAGTTTTAGTCGTTTTAGGACCACGCACCATAGTGTGTGATTTAATAAAATTGACTTTTGAATCAAGTGCCAACATAAAATCTGTAAAAGCATTGAGTGATTTTTGGAGGCTGTTTGCTGTCAGGGCCATTAGCACGGTGTCATCCGCAAATGGAAGTAGCGGGACCGGAATGTCCCCAATTCGTAGAAAATCAATGTCCTTGTCTAATAAAAATGCCTCTAGGCCATTGGTGTAAATTAAAAAGAGAACAGGAGCTAAGATGCACCCCTGCCGAACACCTTCCGTAGAGACTATAGGCCTGGTCTCTTTCCCTTCTCCAGTATTGAATTGTTCATAGATTCACATGCTTGAATCCTCTCCGGTATACATATAAAAGCAGTAGATCAAACTACTATAGGCTACCATGCAATGAAGAGTCACTGCAGTAGCCTATCCACTATCTTTTGTAAAAAAGAACCAAACTTAATCACCAGCCAATAAGGCGACAGCACCCTCTAGAACAATCCCAAGAGAGGCTAGGTGTTCCTCAAATTTTATACCGCACCTCGTGTGAAAGGAATCTCCCTGAGCTCTGCTCAGTTTTCTCTTGCTATCCAGCTTTCTAGCAATTTTCCTTCCAAATATGTTGGAATCTTCAAAGAAAGGTCTCTTCAGACCGTGTGGATCATGCGGTAAGAAGAGGCTGCATGCTGAGGATCCACATAAGAGCTGCATCTACTTCCTTTACCCTCAACATAGGTAAAAGACTGCAAAATCTGTAGAACCTTTTCTACAAAAACCCTCAAGGATAGAGAGGGTAGATTATTGATTTGGTTATAGAAACTTAAATCAAAATCTGACTATGTCTCTGAGGATGAGGAGAGCTCTACCTCACAGACTTCTAAGGAAACACCCAGAAGGAGAGAGAGAGATCTCTTGAATCTCCTAAAGTTTCCGAGAAGAAGTCTTCAAAAAGGTCTCATCAGGAAGAGGAAGGCACCTCACAAAAAGGAAAGCTTCCATTTGCTACTGAGGAAAAAAGCCATAAAAAAGAAAAATACTCTTCTATTCACTCCATGAAAATCTCTGTCTCAAAAAAGCTTGTATCACCGACGTCGTTAACTTCTAGATCACCGTCGACACAAAATCATCTTCTAAGCAAGTTTCTCCTACCTCGTAGTCGAAAAAATCGACATCGTCGACGACCGCCCTGTCGACAAAACTTCTAGTGACGACGATTGCTACACTGCCGACGACCTCATTGTCGACGGCAACTCTGTAGACTACAAACTTTTCGTCTGCGTCCTCGTCGACGACTGTGGTTCCGTCGACGACCTCGTCTACGACCGCTTTTATGACTATCTTGTCTACGATGCTGAAGACGGCTTCATCCGTTCCTGTCATGTCCTCGTCGACGCAGACGCCACTACCGTCGACTAAGCAGATGACGCTATGTCCCCCGCCTGGTCGTAAGCGTCCTTCTACCTTACAGCTTACGCCTGTGTATCCGTCGACAACGTTCTCTTCGACGACACCGTCAACGTGGCAATTTTTGCAAAATCCAGCAATAGTATCACCTTTACCTCCTTTAACCTTTTTAGAGGAATCTGATGACGATGGAATATTTGGACCTGCTGATTGTCCTTCTCAATTACATGTCAAATATCAGGAGGAAGATGACGACGAATATGAGGGATACTACCAACAAGAATATCACCCTCCTCATGCAAAAATTCAGTATATGGAACCAGTTAATGAACATATGGTCCACCTTCCTGTTGCTTTGGTACCAGACCTTCAGGATTTATTACATGACTATCGCACACGCTTTCCTTCAAAGCCTGTTCCTCCACTTCCGCAGCCACCACCGCCTGCTGCTTCTCCACCACGTACCTCTGTTCCTCTAACTGTGTCCTCCCCTGCAGGAGGTATTCGTCTGCCGCAACATCATCAGGATGCTTTTGATGAAGGAGAAATTGAGGACAATCAACCTAAAAAGATGGACAAACAGGAGTTGAATGGGATGACTAAGTCAAATCAACACCAGCATCTCCTCTCCGCAAATGGTAGAGTCTCCACCAGAGAATTTCGGCGGCTTTCATGCCTTACTATGCCAGAAACCGGTCCGCGGAAGCTTGTTTCCTTCCCAGCGAAAGAATTGGCTTGGTAGTTTGGTTTGCCCTGTTCCCATGATGCACTGGGCCAGGGACAGCCTAATTTGCATATAGCCAGGTTCTAAGCTGGGATGGTGCAGTGAGCTAAAAAAACGGTGTTGGATTAAGCCCTGATCTCTTGACTGGGTGAGAGTATTCTGCTTAATTCAAAAACTCTGTCCATCACCACCCCCTGTTGTTTAATTATTTTGTCCACCATAAGCGTGGAAGGGTATACTCAGACGTGAGTCCCTTGCTCATTGCACCATCAGGATTCAAGCAAGCCGGGCCGAAGACGGCTGAAATGCCAGAAACCGGTCCCCGGAAGCTTGTTTCCTTCCCAGTGAAAGAATTGGCTTGGTAGTTTAGTTTGTCCTGTTCCCATGATGCACTGGGCCAGGGACAGACTAATTTGCATATAGCCAGGTTCTGAGCTGGGATGATGCAGTGAGCTAAAAAACGGTGTTGGATTAAGCCCTGATCTCTTGACTGGGTGAGAGTATTCTGCTTAATTCAGAAACTCTGTCCATCACCACCCCCTGTTGTTTAATTATTTTGTTCACCATAAGCGTGGAAGGGTATACTCAGACGTGAGTCCCTTGCTCATTGCACCATCAGGATTCAAGCAAGCCGGGCCGCAGACGGCTGAAATGCCAGAAACCGGTCCCCGGAAGCTTGTTTCCTTCCCAGTGAAAGAATTGGCTTGGTAGTTTGGTTTGTTCCCATGATGCACTGGGCCAGGGACAGACTAATTTGCATATAGCCAGGTTCTGAGCTGGGATGGTGCAGTGAGCTAAAAAACGGGTTTGGATTAAGCCCTGGTCTCTTGACTGGGTGAGAGTATTCTGCTTAATTCAGAAACTCTGTCCATCACCACCCCCTGTTGTTTAATTACTAGAAAGAGCAGCGTAGCATTTCCAGCTGTCATTGATGGTAAAGCAATCGGACTTTCTCTATGATTTTAAAGACCTATCTCGGAAATCTGTTAGGTCTATCCCCATTGTAGACCACATATGGGAAGAAGGCTTAAAGGTAATGGGTAATCACTGTAGCATGCCAAGGAAATATTTTTTGTTTGGTTTAAGAATTCTATTTAACAAAACAGGAGTGCTTCCCCCCCTTTTCAAATACAGTTAAAGGTAATGAAGCCACCGGCCACAGTTATCTGTGTCTTACCCAGGATCAACAAAAAGTATAAAGCTGCGGAGGATGCTCTAGCTTGTCTAGTAGGACATCCTTAGTCTGACTCAGTTATCTCGCAGGCCGCTCAACGGAGATCAAGAAACCCTCTAGCGCCCTTTACTGCTCCACCTGACAGAGAAGGGAGGCGCTTGGATAACATCGGAAAACGATTTACAGCCACATCAGGTGCAACTGTTCGTGCTGCCAACGCTCTTGTGATTTTAGCCACGTACGATTGACAGATGTGGTCCCACATTGCTCATTGCTTAGATCTCCTTCCAGAGGATAAGAGGATGGAAGCAAGGAAAATACAGCTCGAGGGGAAAAGATCTGCATCCGAAATTATTGATGCTTCTATGGATATTGCTTCCTTAGCTTTTCGTCAGCTTGCTGGAGCTGCTGCCCTAAGAACCCAGGGTTGGCTGAAAGAAACTATATTTCGCCCTGCGATGCAAAGCAACATTTTGGATATGCCATTTACTGGTGAAGCACTCTTTGGCAAGCATATTTATGATGCTTTGCAGACCAACAAAACAGACACGAACACAGCTAAGGCTCTCAGAGCGCTCCAATATAGAAAGACCCCCCCTTTCGTGGAGCACGTGGCAGAGGAAATTATTCTTTTCGAGGAGGTTACCAAAGATACCAGCCTCAAACTTACACCTCTTACTGGCCTTCCTACCAACAGTAATAACAATACCGTGCACCACCACAGGCTGCCTACTCTAGACAACCTAGGCGAAAGCAACAAGTTCAGCCCAGAGATTCGGGCTGGAAACAGTGACGACGCTTCACCGCCTGCCGCTCTTCCCCTGTCTTTTTCTCTGAAGAAAACCCCTCTCTCTCATTACCTACATCAATGGCAAAAAATAACATCAAACAAATATTTAAATCTGAGGGCAAATCCCCACCTTTCATCTCTAGCTGGAGGCCATTTGGATTAAATATGGCAGAGTAGTGAGATTCCCAGACACCCCCCCCCCCCCCCACACGCCCTCTCTGTTCTTGGTGGTACTGATTGATTTGAGCGGAATGGTGCCAGGTGAATCTACAAGCTCCTTGCTACCAAGTTCGTCTGTACATGAATCTCTCCCTTGGTTGCTATAATGCGATCCCATTCTCCTCATTATGACTGGGTTTCTAGGTCGCACATTCAGTCAGTCAATTTCAGACAAATCGGAAAGAGCATCAAAACGGTTAGGGTGAATAAATGGGGATGGCTGGGGGGGGGGGTAGTCTGTTTGCGCATAGCCATTGGGGCTGTTGTCTCAAAACAGACTCCTGGTGGGGAGTATTAAAAAAAACAGCTTGCAAACCTTTATCAGATCACCAGGAGAATCTCTGAAGTGGGTCAGAGTGAGATGTACACACCTAGCATTGCTAAAACTAAACTCAACACAATCCCCTTCCACACATTTGGCTGTATAACCCAACCAGCTCACCCGCCTTGCCATGATGATCTTTTCAAACCAATTTGTCTTGGACGGGATTTTCCTAAAACACCAGTGGGCTGATTTATTAATAAGGCTTTGACAAAGTTTTTGCTGGCCAGTTGCCAGATGGGGAACCCCCATCAAAATCATTGTATTCGGTGTGCATTCGGGGGTAGATTTAGTACATTTGCCCCCGCGCATGTAGGTGATCACATGCTGGGCCATTGGCATTTTTACTTCCTTGTGAGGTTCTAGCCCCACTTTTCATGCCAGGGCTTGGCCAATTTGTAAGCCCCTGTCCCGACTTTTGGTTGTTTCTGTGGGAATTCCCGTGGAGCACGGGTTCCCATAGTGTTGGGACCAAAAGGTTATTGTTGGCATTATTAAGATTATTAAGAAGGGCATCTGGAGAGGGAACCTGACTACTTAGGGTAGGTATTATGCTTAAAGGAGCCATGTGGAGAAGTGTGACTCACTGGTTAGAGGAGGCAGACCAGGAAGCAGAAGTCAGCCCGGGACCAGGGTTCAATTCCTGGCTCGGCGGGGTCTTGAGTCCTAAAATGTCCATGGACCCGACAATTCTCGCTCCGGTGCCTACTCGATTCACGGGTTCACACTCTGCGACTCTGGGCCATAGCTTGCTTAATCTCCACAACGGCCCCTCGCGGCGGGATGCCTGGCTTTCACCTTGTGGATACCCTGCCGGGGTTATCTCACAGGGGAATACCAGGACGGGTTCCCTAAGCAAGCGCTTAGAGACCGGTTGGTGATTTGCGCTATATAAATTCCTGTACATCCCACTCAATGCTCCGAGGGGCATCATCTGCTATATAGACTAATCGGGATAAAATAGGTGTCAAAGCCTCTTGTACTATTTTGATAAATCTATCAATAGAAGTATCCTTTTCATCCAGTGCAGTGGTTCTCTCCCCTTCCACGCGAGTTCTTGATGCATTTCCGGTTAATTGGTTTCTTTAGTTCTCATAACCCTTGGTGAATTGCCCTTTAATTTACAGTCAACCCCTGCCAGTTCGGTGCGTTTCCTCTTTCCTCCTGTTGCAACTTGAGATGCAGTGTTTTTCGCGGCTGGGCAAGAGATAGGCTCAACTCCCTCATGAAAAGCATGTGAATCACCCTACCTCAAAATCATTATAGTGGGTGAAAGTGAAGGTTGTGACCTCTGTTCAGTGTCTATTTCTGCCGTGATTACATGAGTCAGTGGAGGCAAGTGGGTTCGGGAAGTGGAGCTAATGAGAGTCTTTGCTCGGCAAGTTCTATCTCCTTTGTTATAGCCCCTATCGCCTTTTGGAGAAAACCATCCAGGTTAGTATCAGTTGCTTTTGGAACAGACGTAGATTTCCTTTTCCCCATAAAACAATTTGGCTTGTATGAACACAGCTAGGGGAAATAAAATATTTTTATCTTCACGTGACTTCACAAAGCTGTGTCTCGATGACAATGACCCAGAGCCAAAATGAAAAATAAAACCAAAAGAGTAGGCCCAGCCCAGCCTCCGACGGGTGTGGACGGGCCGCCTTTGGCCCAGGCATTGCCAGGGTGCGGCCTGGGCACGTCCACGTGCGTTCAATCAATCAATCAAGATATTTGTATAGCGCGCTACGCACCCAGAGGGTCTCAAGGCGCTTGGACGAGGGGGGTCCGCTACTGCTCGAACAGACAGGTCTTGAGTTGCTTCCTGAAGGAGAGGTGGTCTTGGGTCAGACGGGGGTGGATGGGGAGGGAGTTCCAAGTCTTGGCTGCCAGGGAGGAGAAGGGTCTTCCTCCCATGGTGGCTCTTCGGATGCGTGGAACGGCCGCGAGGGCGTGGCTGGTCGATCGTAGCTGGCGGGTGGGAGTGTAGAAGGTCAGTCGGTTGTTGAGGTACATGGGGCCCAGGTCGTGGAGGGCCTTGTGTGCGTGGGTGAGGAGTCGGAACGTGATTCTCTTGCTGACGGGGAGCCAGTGCAGGTCTATCAAGTGTCCGGAGATGTGGCTGTGTCGGGGGATGTCCAGGATGAGTCGTGCGGAGGCGTTCTGGATGCGTTGGAGTCTTTTCTGTAGTTTGGCTGTGGTTCCAGTGTAGAGGGTGTTTCCATAGTCCAGTCGGCTGGTGACAAGTGCCTGGGTGACCGTCTTCCTGGTTTCGGTGGGGATCCATCGGAAGATCTTTTGGAGCATGCGTAGGATGTTGAAACATGATGATGAGACGGCGTTGACTTGTCTGGTCATCGAGAGGGAGGAGTCCAGGTTGAAGCCCAGGTTGCGTGCGTGCTCCGTTGGTTTGGGTGTGCTGCCCAGGGCAGGGGGCCACCAGGAGTCGTCCCAGGCAGAGGGTGTTGATCCAAGGATGAGGACCTCCTTCTTGTCTGAGTTCAGTTTCAGACGGCTGTTCATCATCCACTCGGCTACGTCTTTCATCCCTTCGTGTTGGTTGGTTCTGGCGGTGGCTGGGTCGTTGGTGAGGGAGAGGATCAGCTGGGTATTGTCGGCCTAGGAGATGATGTTGAGGTTGTGTTGGCTTGCGATGGCTGCGAGGGGGCTCATGTAGACATTGAAGAGGGTGGGGCTGAGTGATGATCCTTGTGGTACACCGCAGATGACTTCGGTGGCCTCGGATCTGAACTGGGGGAGGCGGACTCTCTGGGTTCTTCCGGCGAGGAACAAGGTGATTTCTCTTGGATTCCGATGTTGTTGAGGCGCTGCACTAGGGTGCGGTGGCAGACAGTATCGAACGCTGCGGAGAGGTCCTGGAGGATGAGGGCAGCTGTTTCCCCATTGTCGAGCAGGGCTCGGATGTCGTCAGTGGCTGCGATGAGGGCGGTCTCGGTGCTGTGGTTGGCTCGGAAGCCGGACTGCGAGTGGTCGAGGGATCCGTTCGTCTCGAGGAAGGCAGCAAGCTGTCTGTTGACGGTCTTCTCGATGACTTTGGCAGGAAAAGGGAGGAGCGAGATGGGGCGGTAGTTCTTGAGGTCGGTGGGGTCTGAAGATGGTTTCTTCAGGAGGGCGCTGAGTTCGGCATGCTTCCAGCTCTCCGGGAAGGTGGCGGTGTTGAAGAAGCAGATGATGATGTCCCGGAGTTGGGGTGCGATGACCGAGTCAGCCTTGTTGAAGACGTGGTGGTCGCATGGGTCTGTAGGTGATCCGGAGTGGATGGTGTTCATCGTGTGGAAGATGTCTTCGGTGCTGACCGGGGTCCAGGCGAGGAGGGTGGTGGTGGGGGGCGTTGGTTCGGTGGTTGGGTGCGTGGTCTGTGCGCCAAAGCTGTTGTGTATGTCGGCGATCTTGCTGTGGAAGAACGAGGCGAGGTAGTCGCAGAGGTCTTGTGAGGGAGTGATGTTGTTTCCGGCGCTGGGGTTGGAGAGCTCTTTGACGATGCTGAAGAGTTCCTTGCTGTTGTGCGCGTTGTCTATTCGTTCCTTGAATGCTGTCTTCTTGGTGTTGTGGATCAGCTTGTGGTGTTTGCGGGAGGCGTGCTTTAGGACGGTCATGTTGTCTGTAGTCGGGTCTTTGTGCCAGGCTTTCTCGAGTGTACGGCAGTTCTTCTTGGAGTTCTTGAGATCATCGTTGAACCAGGAGGCTTTCTTGCTGCCGGGCCTGCTGGGATGGTTTTTCAGAGGTGCGAGGTCGACAGCGCAGTTGGTGATCCACTGTGTGAGGTTGTTGGTTGCTTGGTTGGGGTCCGTTGAGCTGGCGGGAGGGTTCTGGCTCAGTGATGTGGTGAGCTGGTCGGTGGTGATCTTGTTCCAGCTTCTGCGGGGACCCTGTTGCGGGTGGTGGTGAGTCGTGGTCCTTCTGAAGCTGAAGTGAACGCAGCTGTGGTCTGTCCAGTGGAGTCCGGTGGAGTGTCTGAAGGAGATGTACTTGCTGGAGGAGAAGACTGGGTCAAGCGTGTGTCCGGCGTAGTGGGTGGGGGTGTTCACCAGTTGCTTGAGTCCGAGGTTGGCTAGGTTGTCCAGCAGGGTGGTGGTGTTGCTGTCGTTGTTGTTCTCCAGGTGGAAGTTGAGGTCCCCTAGGAGGATGTAGTCAGCTGAGGAGAGGGCGTGTGGGCTGATGAAGTCTGCAATGTCTTCGCTGAATTGTGTGCGAGGTCCTGGGGGTCTGTAGATGAGGGCGCCTCTGAGTGTGGTCTTGGGGTCGGTGTGTATCTGGAAGTGAAGATGTTCGGCGGCTGTGAGGGTGTCGTCGGAGTTGGTCGTGATGCGGATGGTGTTCTTGTGGACGATGGCGATGCCTCCTCCTGTCTGGTTGACGCGGTCCCTCCAGGTGATCTTGTATCCGTCCGGGATGGCGATGGCGATGTCGGGCGCTGAGGAGGCGTTTATCCATGTTTCCGTGAGGAAGGCGACATCTGGAGATGTGGTGTCGAGCAGGTTCCAGAGTTCCATGGCGTGTCTGTGGACAGAACGGGTGTTGAGCATGATGCACTTCAGGTGGTTGCTGCTGGTGTTCGGCTTGGCGGGTGCGGTACAGGTCCGGATGCAGGAGAATTTGCAGGATTGGCAGGTGAAGGGTCCGTGGGTGCGTCTTGGGTTGGCTCGATAGCAACCAGGGATCTGGCCGGTGTTAAATGCGGTGAGGGTGGCGGCGTCCTAAGTCCGGCTGTTGGGCTCGCGTCTGCGGGGGCCAGGGGTTTTGGCGCTGGGCGCGGGCCAGGCTCTCGCACAATCGGCGCGTCCGCTGCGCGTGGATGCTGCACGTACACGCGGACTCTGCCATAAATGGAGAGTGGGGGGGGCGGAGGGAGGGAGGAGCAGCTGGGAGGTGGGAGCGGGGTGGCGAATGGGAGAGGGTAGAGGGACCAGATGGAGAGGGGGCGGGGCCACGGGGGAGCAGCGGCAGGGAGCGGGCTGGAGCAGCGGGGAACGGCGGCAGAAGCGCTGGAGGGCTGAATACAAACAAAGGCAGGGGGCTAAAAAACAGCGGACAATCAGGGGCACAGCACAAGTACAGAGACACTAGCCAGGGGGCTAAACACAGCGGACAAGAAACGGGGGCACAGTACAAGTACAAGGACAGCAGAAGTTCCAACAATGATCAGGGGTACAGCGGGCAAAAACGGGGGCACAGCAGAAGTACAAGGACAGCAGAAATACATACACAGTCAGGGGCACAGCGGAAAGCAAGGCGGCAAATGAGCTGGCGGTGGCGGCAGGGGGACCGGGTGACCTCGGGAGGGGCCACACGGCGGGTTGAGCGACCGGCACTGACGAGGTCAGGCTAGGTCACGTTCCATGCTGCGGGAGTCCCAAGCAGTTCTGAAGTCCATTAGAGGATCAACACATAGCTGTTAGGGCTATAACACCTTGAGATCTATTTGTAAGCATTGTGAGCAATACAGATGTTATAATTCAGTCACTCATTTATTCCTACTTGTGTGTCGATTATGCTCTACGTGGGATGAAGTGAATTATTGATTCAGAGCTATTCCACATCAAATGATGATCACATAATCGGTGTCACTGCTAAGATTGCCAGCAAGAGTGCCAATTGAGATGGAGTAAAATACGTTTTTAGCAGAACCATAGACTGATTTCATGTTGTCCACTCGAGTGCCACTTTTGATCACTACCAGCAGGATTTGTCCACTTTGTTTAGCCACCCTGCTCCACCACTCCAAAAAGTCAATTTGTTCGCCTATAAAGGCAAGTGAAATTTGAAAAGGAGCGGCATCAGCGAAAAAGAAATAGGCTTTCTTGCCATTTCAGTTTTCAAATCTTTGCTTTCAGTGTGGCTAGATAGGTGTTGCCTTGTCTGAATATTTATGAGAAGGTGCAGCTTTAACTGCTGGATGTTGTTTTATTTGGTTACTACCATGGTGTACTCCATTTGTATCCCGGTAACGTAAAATTAACTTTAAATGAGATATACCAGTGAATTTTCATTACTCGGCAAGCAGTTGAGGGTTTCTAAAACGGACGGTCAATATGATTATATGTAATGGTACCTTTACTGTAGGTCACTAGACTGTAAAGAGTTATTAGTTCTGCAGTGATGTCCCTGCTCGCTAGTGTGAGTGAACTCCAGCAGCAAAGGAGAAACCTCCACATGTCTGCCACTCTTATCTCAAAACCTGTATGCAAGAGTGAAATGATGTTGGTATTGTTATTCCTATTATAACACAATGGAAGCCAGCACACTGAAGACAGATTTAATTACTAGAAACATTCTCTCACCATTAAGCAAATCTTACTACTTGTAAAAACAAATGTCTACTTGTCCAAGACCACTGCTGAAGTCTGCTATTCTAGGGTCTGATCAATGCCAACTGGCACGCCATCCTCCCAAAATTCTGAGCACAATTAAACCTGCAAGTCTTCAGGGAAACTAATTACACCATAGCTGCTGTGTCAGTAATTAATGTACATGAATGAACCTTGCGACCCTAATTGGGGTGGAACACCAAAGGTTCATATTCTTTTTGAGTAATTGATTAAGTCCAGTCCATCCTTTTGTTATTTTAAACACCCTACACCTACAGTTTCTGCGGCATATTTCTTAATCTTGCAGCAAATAGAAACATGTATTTGCTGAAAGGAATTTGGCAGTTGTTAACAAACGTTGTGCAACATTTCATTGAACACATCCCTGACTATCACAACACATGCTACCTCCAAGGGCACAAGGACAGTGCTATCATGGAGTTTTGTTAGATTGGTGCAATGTGGGCTAGTTTGCAGTAAGGGAAACGGGATGTGCTGCAAAAGTGGGGAGGGTTCCCCCCGAGACCTGTTTCTTCATTGGTTAGGAAGTGTCTAGAAATCACCCCCACCCACTAGCTAGTAAAAAAAAAAAATACAAAGCTGACGCCTCACTCACATCTCAGAAAAACTTTCTGGACCTGTTGAAGTTCAGAAGAGACGCTATACTGCTGTCAATGACGTGTGGACACCAGAAAAACTGGAGCTGCTCTCACTTCTACTGAGGATTGAGAAGTGCACTCAAGGGGTCCGTTGCCTCGCCCCTTTTGTGCCTACAGGGACACAAAAAGCTGGGCAATTAATTTTCCCTGATGTGACCAGCAAACAACTGGACCTTGACTAGACCCTGTTGGTTGACTCTGCTGGAGTGAGTCCTGGTCCCTAAATGCTGCCCCTGAAGTTCTGGGAGCCTTATCAGTAACCCACACGAGCTTTTCCAGAAACCCTCATGGGTTGGGGCTTCCAAGATCTCCTGTGCATCAGGGGACCTCACATTAAAGGTGTCCTATTTCGATGCAAATTTGTCAGATACAATTTCAGGCTTGCCCTGATGGCGGATTTTGAGCTCCATGCAGAATATTATGTCGGAAGGTAAAATCTTTGGCCGGGATTAACAGGCTTGGTGTATCAGGCACACACTCCATCGGTGTCGGCTAAAATCGCGTCCAGGTCTTAGTCTACTGAGCTGATAGACTTTCATTGGTACTTTGTGCTTTCTTTACGCTATTGTCACTTAAATCTTTAAAAAGTAATTTCTACTGTTCCACTCATTGTTTTTTTTTTTTCATTTACGGTCATTTCTTTGCTAAAGTTTACTCTATTTTTCTTGTATGGTTTGGGATTTTTATTGTTTGATGTTTTGACTTTATTACTGTTTTGATACTGCATAAATACTTTACATGTAAGCAAAGTCAAGCGCACACAACCTGAGTTAGTTCCTAGGTAAGGTCTTGTATCATTTCAATGAAAGGATAAGATCAAACTCCAATGTTGTTATCTTATTTGTTTTTATTTGTCCGGTGAGAGTATTTGTTTCACAAGAAACCAGCTGACTCGTGTTTCGTCAATAACAGGGTAGACCCGTGACTCTTCAGGGCTGTCGAAGTTAGGCTGAAATCGGGAGTCAAGGCAACCTGGATGCACTCAATTTTAACCAGTAATCAGTAGTGGTTATTACATATAATCACATTTTTCACTCAATGCTCAACTGCGTGCAAAAGGAAAAAAGGTCCTGCAAACCTTTTGTCATTAAATGTGAGAGTGCACCAGACGTGTGTCTGAGTACCTAATGCACAACACAAGTCACTCCTAGGAGTGTAAATCAGCAATCTTTAGTAGTAATCAAAGTACATTTTTTAACAATTTTTGAAAGGTTAGACACAATGTGCAAACATAAATGAAATGAAACATATAGTCCTTATTCTCTTTCTTTTGATTTTTTCTCCTTTATGTAGAAGCAGAAAATGTATCCATGGAAAATGTTGAAATTCGCAAAATCCAAGCTTAAGGTATACAGTTCTTCAAATATAATTCAGTAACAAATCCCAATGCATTTCGGGCGGTAACTGTGGCCCTTCATCAGGGGAATCTATAAAACCAATATCATATTTTAAGAATGGGAATCTTAGGCTGCAGGCTATTTAGTAACACAAACGCAGTAGCGAGAAGTGGAAGATAGGATACATTGAAGGACAAGAGTGATAATGTATCCGAGAAGTGGATAGTTAGGAGAGTGAACGTGCCAAGTGGATAGTGAAGATAAGCTGCAACGTGCCTAGAGTGAAAAAAACGAGTGAAAATTAAAGTGAGCGGATCGTTTGTATTAAAACTGGTGTGAAGGGTTTTGTATTTAAAATTTCATATTGAGTCTATCACTGTGATAACAATTTGAATCTCATCTTTTCGTACACATTACATACCAACCTGTTGTTAACTGGATCTTTACATTCCGCATTCTACCTACTCTTTTACTTTCATTCACTGAGTATTTCTCCATTCTAATATGGCCGATACTTTCTTTTCTTAACTCTGGTCCTATCTTCATTTCTACTCACTTCCAGCTATCCCCCATAAACACAGCCCTCGGCTCACACGACTTTAACGTTTCCGGTTTGGTTTCCACCGGGTTTTCGGCATACTGTTTCGTGTTTAACTCTGGTAAGAAGACATTAATCTAGCACGCTCACATACAACTAGTCATACCATTTGTATTTTATTTTCATGAGCCACTCGTTCGTTTTCTACAGGCATTGTTGTACTGACGAATATGGCACTCTAGACATCTTTATGAAAAACCATTACGGTAAGCCACATTTGTGCGTTTTCCGCATTCACGCGTACTTCACTGAGAAGCGTGGAAACTCATAGAGTTTTACGATCCTTTTGTTTATTCAGCTGTCGTGATTTCCGTGGTGGCGTAGACCTTTTGAGTAATTCACCTAACTTCGTAAGTGACTCACTGGATTTTGAACGCACGCTATATCGGCATGCTCACCAAATTCTGTTTCGATTTTTACATCACAGTAATTTCTTTCACTTCATCACGATCTCTCTCGAGTAATTCACGATTCATTCACTTTAAGTTTCTTTTATTCTCTCACTTTTGGTACGTCGCAGCTTATCCCCACATTGGCACGCCATAGCTCACTCTTCACTATCCACTTCCCGTATACATCAGCACCCTTCACGCCCGTTTTAATATTAACGATCCGCTCACTTTAATTTTCACTTGTTTTTTCACTCTAGGCACGTCGCAGCTTATCTTCACTATCCACTTGGCACGTTCACTCTCCTATCTATCCACTTCTTGGATACATTATCACTCTTGTCCTCTGATGTATCCTATCTTCCATTCCTCGCTACTGCGTTTGTGTTACTAAATAGCCTGCAGCCTAAGATTCCCATTCTTAAAATATGATATTCTTTTTATAGATTCCCCTGATGAAGGGCCACAGTTACCGCTCGAAATGCATTGGGATTTGTTACTGAATTATTTTTGAAGAACTGTATACCTTAAGCTTGGATTTTGTGAATTTCAACATTTTCCATGGATACATTTTCTGCTTCTACATAAAGGAGAAAAAATCAAAAGAAAGAGAATAAGGACTATATGTTTCATTTCATTTATGTTTGCACATTGTGTCTAACCTTTCAAAAATTGTTAAAAAATGTACTTTGATTACTACTAAAGATTGCTGATTTACACTCCTAGGAGTGACTTGCGCTGTGCATTAGGTACTCAGACACGCGTCTGGTGCACTCTCACATCGAAGTTAGGCTGAAGGCAGTATCGTGGGACCGGTGATAATTCCAACCCGGTCCGAATTGGGTGTAAACAATAACAGACAGATCTACTACAGTGATTTGCCTCTTGCTGAACCAGTTTGTTTCCCACTGTAGAATAAACTGTTAAGAAACTGAAACAAGTTGTAAACCTGTGAAAGGCAGGATGCTGGAATCGGTAGTCAAGACAAAAATAGGAGGGTGTGGTTCTTGTACCAGTGAGCAGTGTGGCAGCGGCTGTCACTGGTGGATGGCGAGGTGCTGGCATGGTGACGTATGTGACGCTGGCAGGACTGGCGCCAATGAAGAGGAGAGCTCTGGTACCAATACAATGATTAACAAGATGCACCAAAGGCACTGTTGGGATGTGTGAGTAGGCACAGGCAGGTGTGTGCAAAAAGAACACTGCTGGGCATTCTGGGGAGCTGTTACAGGTGGCAGTGTTGATGTAAGGAGATGGCACTGGTGGGCGCTATATGGAAGTGGACCAACGTGGGCAGTATAAGAAGGTGGCACCAATAGACTGTGGGAAGAACCACTGTCATATGGGAATATTCTGAGGAGGTTACAATGGTGGGAAGTGTAGATTAGCACCAGCAGGTAGTTTGAGGAGGTGGCACCGGTGGAAAGGAATTTCGGTTGCAATGTAAACTGGCACAGGTGGACAGTCCGAGGAAGAGGCCCGAGAGGGAAGTGCGAGGAGCAAGCACTCACAGGGGGAGCTGCCATGAGGCGAGTTTGCACCCACTGGCAGAGTTAGCACCGCTGGGCAGTGTGAGAAAGCATCATGGAGGACAGTGTCTGGAGTTGGCAGAGTTATCTGTCTTGTCTGGGTTATCTGAGCTAGGCAGCACCTGTCTGGCCGCTGTGCTTCAGTCTGAACCTTTCATCACCAGCCACGATTCCACGCGCAACATTTCCCAGGTGCCCGGAGCAGATCTGCCTCATTCAGTGCGCTACACTCAGCGCTCTCTTACTCCCTACCTGCCGAAGAGGAGGTTGTTCGATAGGTGGAACCCTGCGACGGTCAGGACACGGAGATCGCTGCAGCCGGATCATTAACCCAGTCTGCTATCTAATCACAGAACAACCCAGACAGGAATGTCGTAGACTGAATGCAGAAAAATAAGCACGGAATCTAAACCAGTGGTGCGTGCGCACCACAGACGAGCGGGAGCGGGAATCGAAACCAGTGGTGCGGGCGCACCACAGAGGAGCGGGGACAAGGGAGCCTGTTGTCTGTGCCACTTCTACGCGTAACAGACACCACTGGGAAATGGGCGTTTACATTTGTAAAGAAGCTGGGACATTCACACACCTTTCACCAATGGCATGCTGCCTTTTTTACAAAGATGCACGCTAAAGCCAGTAGCAGCTGATGAAAGCAAAAGCACACGCATGAGCGTGTGGTCAGCTTTCAGAACCCCCTACATGAGGTCTCTCGCTGCGCGAGCAATGCTGTGCACTGCAACGCTAGGCGCGAGACCTAAAAATGAATATTGATAAAACCAATAGGTCTTGGCCTATCCATCCATGGTGTTGCAGAGCAGATTTGACAGTGTAATACAGTACAAATGGAGCACTCTCAGTGTATCTTTGATTCATATTTCTACATGTTTCATGTGGAATCCATGCTTTAAATTCATTCTCTGTGCTTAAAACCATTGTGTGAAATGTTAGACTAAATATTAAAATTCTGCTACAGAAAACATATATTTGATGATTGAATGCCTAGAAAGAATAATTCCCTACAAGAGAGTCTTTTTATTGTGCTTTGTTCAAGGTATCTCTAAGGTGTCATGTATGTGGAATGCAGCATTTAGCTTATCAGAGTTCATGTAAAACGTGTGATGATGACTGACTGCTTTGCTGTTTCAGGCATGTTCACAGTCCAACATGGAAGTTCCTGAAACGGGGGGTACTGTGGCCATCCTCTGCCAGAACAATGAGAACAGATTGGTCTATGCTGTGCAGCAGCAGGAATCAGAATGTGAAGCCGTAATCCACCTGGAAGACAACACAGCGGATGAAGCAAACTCACTTTCTCTGATCACATGTTAAATATTGCACTTAAATGTTACTGACAAATCTAATTCAGGGAGGAGCATGCTTTTGCTCTACTAACTGTTGGTAACGGATCATTAGGAAATTCACTACAGTATAAAATACCTATGGTGTTATGGCACTTTATTGCTAGTTTCGTTTCCCTACCTAATATATATTTCTTCGCAAAATCTGTCTTGTGTTTTTCATTATTAGTTCATACATTGGAGTTGCTTGAAACTAAAACTAAACAATTGCCAAGGTATTTTAACTGATACATTACAACATTTTTATTTATCTATTTTATTTATAAAGTTTAACGTAGGGCAAACATGAGCCAAGCAGGTATTGGAGCGCTTCACAGAAGATCAAAGACAGCAGAGAGGGAGACAAGTAGGTCAAACAACAATATGAAAGTGCAGGATAAACAAGTAAACAAGAGTACCTAAATATCGGAACATCACATAAACACTAAACATGAGCATACGTTTGAGGAGGGAGCATCAAAGCATGGCCTCACGGGGGAGTAGGTACATTACAAGTTCAGAGAGTATGGATAAGTAGTGCTTTAACTTCTTTTTTGAAAGAGGACGTTCATAGTTGATTTATAGTGAACTAATACTTCCAACCAGCCCTCAAGATCAGGGCCAAGGAATAGGAGAAGCATTAACCTCTGAGGAAACCCAGTGTATCTATCAGGTAGTGCTCACTCCTAAATACTACATCAAGGGGTCGCATGATATCTTGATCAGGAGCAATATCCTTTGCCGATTTAAACATGTAGCATCCTGTTGTAAATGAATGTAGATAGATCACAGGATACTTCTGGATAAGTTACAGGATAGTTTTATTAAGACACAGCAGAGCAGTACACCTCGCCAGCTGACCAGACCATCAACTGCCAAGTGTGGAACCTCAAGTACAAAGTAGAATGCACATAGGTATACTGGGAGGTTTAAGAGGTGTGAACATAGAGAAAGGTCTAATGACCAAAGATGGTCATGTTGCGAGGAGTATACATTTACTACACATCCCTTGCACAAACTTTTTTCAGATGATGTGGAATGGGTCAGATTCTTGAAACTCCATGGGGACACCAATGGTGTCTCGACCCCAGTGAGATTTCGCCAACAGCAACTTCAACTTGGAGTACTCGGAGAATCACAACAGCTAGCAGATTGGGGCATAGATGCTCAGCCCCCTGGATGAAATACCCGCACGTACTTACACTCATCCATTGGGAGAAAGGGGCCCTGTCAGTTCTGTGGGGCACTAACAGTATTAAAGTGTAAAGGGCAGCAAGGTAGGTCTCTGACAGGTCATAAGGGGGAGCGCAACCCGGGCCACCTTATATTAATCTACTAGTCCAGTTTACGCATTCCAGACTTTCAAGTCTCTAATATCTACTGGTCCTGGTTTAGTGAGCTGCTACAGAATAATCCACAGGCATTGAGGGGAGAGCACACAGCACTTTAAATCAGCACTCTTTGCACTTTATCTTTTTTTTACAACGTTTTTTTAGCTTTTTGCACAGTGTATCCCCATTAGGCGTAGATGATATCGATTGCAAAGGCCTCCTTGTCCACTAGCTCACTCAGTCTTGACCAAAAAATCCCAGTCCACTCACAAGTCCTTAGGACAAGCTAGGCCTCATGCAGGGTTGCACAGTACAGGCCTAACTCGAGGAGACTTGCCTTATTTTATGATATTTTACCGTCTGTATTTTACCAACAAATAGTCTAGCAGATGAAGCTTTTTTCCACCTGTAAGTGCAAATAACTTTGACTTAAGAACTCATGTGGGCAGGGGACCATTGTTATACCAAGAACTCAAGAGACTAGTGGCAGGGGGGGGGGGGGGGGGGGGGGGGGGGTGGTTAAGATTTTAATTAATCGAACAGTCAATAAAGAATTATAATTAGTGAACTAACACAATGAATCTCCTTTTTAGGTCTCACCCACAGACCGATGTAGCTGCCTGAATGGAGCTCATGTCATGAAACATCATGCATTTACATACACTTAACATACATACATCTATCAATAGGGGTGAGCCATTCTACCATTAGAATGCAGGTTGTCACACCTATGATACGCATCTGTTTGGCTATTAATACAGCTTACACGGGAACAAAGCCATACAAGACCAAACTGTTTTACATTTCACATGGGAAACTGACCCATCCATTTGCTTCACTGTGGATCTTACCTTTCTAGTCACTTTACAAGGAGACCATACACAACAGCTTCAACAACCAACGCACACCATGACCGAATAACCACCCCCCACCACCACCCTCCACGCCTGGACCCCGATCAGCACCGAAGACACCATCCGCACGATGAACTCCATCCACTCCGGATCACCGACCGACCCCTGCCCTCACCACGTCTTCAACAAGGCCGACGCTGTCATCGCACCCCACTTGCGAGACATCATCAACACATCCTTCGACACCACCATCTTCCCTGAGAGCTGGAAACACGCCGAACTCAGCGCTCTACTCAAGAAACCAACAGCGGACCCCACCGACCTCAAGAATTACCGCCCCATCTCGCTCCTCCCGTTTTCAGCTAAAGTCATCGAGAAGACCGTCAACAAGCAGATGGCCGCCTTCCTCGAGACGAACGGATCCCTCGACCCCTCACAGTCCGGCTTCCGAGCCAATCACAGCACCGAGACCGCCCTCATCGCCGCCACCGATGACATCCGAGCCCTGATGGACAATGGAGAAACAGTGGCCCTCATCCTCCTAGACCTCTCCGCGGCATTCGACACGGTCTGCCACCGCACCCTAGTACGGCGCCTCAGCAACATCGGAATCCAGGACAAGGCGCTGGAATGGATCATCTCCTTCCTCGACGGAAGAACACAGAGAGTCCGCCTACCACCGTTCAAGTCGGAGGCCTCCGAAGTCATCTGCGGCGTCCCTCAAGGATCATCTCTGAGCCCCACCCTCTTCAACGTCTACATGAGCCCCCTCGCGGCCATCGTACGCAAACACAACCTCAGCATAATCTCCTACGCCGACGACACCCAGCTGATCCTCTCCCTGACCAACGACCCCGCCGCCGCCAGAGCCAACCTGCACGAAGGGATGAAAGAGGTGGCCGAGTGGATGACGACCAGCCGCCTGAAACTGAACTCGGACAAGACGGAGGTCCTCATCCTGGGCTCCTCGCCCTCCGCCTGGGACGACTCCTGGTGGCCTCCCGCCCTGGGCACCGCACCCAAACAGACAGACCACGCACGCAACCTGGGCTTCATCCTGGACTCCTCCCTCTCCATGACCAGGCAAGTCAACAACGTCTCCTCGGCGTGCTTCAACATCCTACGCATGCTACGGAAGATCTTCTGGCGGATCCCCACCGAGACCAGGAAGACCGTCACCCAGGCCCTCGTCACCAGCCGACTGGACTACGGCAACGCCCTCTACGCCGGTACCACCGCCAAGCTCCAGAAGAGACTCCAGCGGATCCAGAACGCCTCAGCCAGACTCATCCTCGACATCCCACGAACCAGCCACATCTCCGGACATCTGAAAGACCTTCACTGGCTCCCCGTCAACAAAAGAATCACCTTCCGCCTCCTCACCCACGCACACAAAGCCCTACACGACCAAGGCCCGAGCTACCTCAACATCCGACTCAACTTCTACGCTCCCAAACGCCACCTCCGATCAGCCAACCACGCCCTCGCCGCCGTCCCCCGCATCTGAAGAGCGACTACAGGAGGAAGGTCCTTCTCCTACCTGGCCGCCAAGACCTGGAACTCCCTCCCTCCCGACCTGCGCCTGACCCAAGACCACCTCTCCTTCAGGAAGAAGCTGAAGACCTGGCTGTTCGAGCAGTAGCGGCACCCCCCCCCCCCCAGCGCCTTGAGACCCTACGGGTATGTAGCGCGCTTTATAAGTGTCACTGATTGATTGATTGATTGACCAGACTCACTGTTTGCATCACAAGGAGACATTTTCCATCCATATGCACCTGTGAGGGAAAAACACATTAATACACTTCACCGGGGGTTTACCTATCTATCCCCCTCATAGAAGATTCAAACAACTCTAGTTTACTCTTTGCAGGGGGGGCTAATACCTTACATTTTCACCACGAGGAAACAGACCTGCCCATGCACCTCTCATGTGGAACCTAGCAATCCAGTAAATCTCTGGCAGGGAATCAATTCTTTGTACCAGACTCATCTAGTCACACTGAAAGAGCAACCAGTTCCTCCTTTAACCCAACTTGGAAAGTATACCAATCAATTCACATCATTGAGGTGCAAGTCTGTTTCTTCAGCTCTCAGGGAGGTGCCCCCCCTTCGTTTGCCCCACTCTGGGGAGCCAGGCCTTTCAGTGTAGACCTATTAATTTGCATTCAAATGGGTACCAGACCTTTCCACTCAATTTAATTGTGTTACTGCTAGCCAACAATCACATTGAAGGGGATAGGTAGCAAACCTCATGAGGTTTTTATGTACTTCATTGCATCACTTACCCATTCGCATCTCGAGGGGCTAGATAAATCTCACCCCCTCATGACGGGCCATGCCTTTCAGTTCCCATCAATTTCTCTAGATTTATTGGGTTATTTATCTAGTGACAGATGGAGAAGGAGGGCGCATGGAGCACTGTATATATGATGCGTACCATACAGAGGATTACAGGCATGTGGGAACATTGCAGACAGGCGTGTACATGACATCTAAATAAATAGATGTATATGAAACAAGCATTGGCATAGCCAATAGGTCTCACCTTTGGGACCTTATAAGTATTTAATTATGCAGCATAAGATCCTTGGTGCAACATCAACTGTTGCATGGCTAAACACTTATAATGTCCCAAAGGTGAGACCTATTGGCTATGCCAATGCTTGTTGTAGGTTACCAAGGGGTATGTTATCGGCTGCACAGGATATTGGCCAAGAAGTAGCAGAAACTGAGCAGCAACAGTGAAATAGACAGAATTCACAACAAGGTCTATGCTCTTGTGTCTCCAGATATCTACGGCATACCACTTAATCCTGCTGTACATAACAATCTTGCAAGAAGGGTTGAATTCTTAAGATAAATAGGGCTGACCAGTTACATATTCTCCATAGGAGACATCTTTATGTACTGACGAGCAGGGTCCGATCCCTACATACAGTTAGGTGTCTAGGGATCTGGGCAGACAAGGGGGTTTGCATCTCTGAGCACCACAACCCTCCCCAGAGCTCCGCTGCTGAATGCAAATTTTGACGTGGTCCGGGAGGTTGCAGTGGGTTTCAGTGTCCGGCGCTGGCAGGCCCAGAACGAGCTGAACTTCCCCGCGCTGCTAAAACCATGCTGGAGGGAGTTCTACTCCTTAAAAGAACCCCAGGAACCAGCATCTAAAGAGGATCTGCAGTTAAGCTTTGTCTTTTCAGAGCCCTGCCTCATTGAAAGGGCATTAGGCTGAACGCCAGGGTGAAACCAAAGTATGGTGCCCCGCGAGCAGAAACCAAAGTATGGTGCCCCGCGAGGGAAACAAACCTTTCTCTTATACCAAATGTACACACCCGCCAGCTGATGCTCGGTATGCCCACACAAGAGAATAAAATGCCTAGCTGCACTATCGTATCAGACGCTGTATCCCAGACACACAACATTAAGCACTGGAAGACGATGCACAGGAGAAACCTGCGGTCCTCCAGTGGCCTGAACACACATGTTTAATTTAGATAATTGCCTACTTGTCGTCAGCAATGAGTAGGAAATTTATGACTGGAAAAATCTTCAAGAAAAGCTTGGAGGGGTGGCGGGGTTATAGAGCACGAACGACGCCAGAAAGTATCTGAGGCTTTACATGAGCACCAGTCACGTTATATAAGGACACATTCTTTTTTGTTCGGCGGAGATTAAGTGATTTGCCCAGAATCACAGGATGTTGAGCGTCCCTGTCGAGACTCGAACCCGGTTCCCCAGCTCCGAGGTCGACCGCCCTAGCCATTAGGCCACATCCTCTCCCCTTAGGCTATGACTCACAGCAAGAGAGAGAGAGATAAACAAATTAAAATGGAGGAAAAGAGTAAACCAGCAACAAAGGGTCATATCTGGGATTAAAAAGAACCCGCACGAATGGTGGACCAGCAGCACCTTACAAACACCACCGCTGAGCGAACTCCCGGAAAGAAAAGTGTTTGGCTGACAGCCTTTCGACATTCAAAGCGCCCGTGGAGGGGGAGAGATGACCTCAGCTGTTGTGAAATGGCCACACCAGTGTCCACGGCTGTGTGTTCATTGCACGCTGTCTCGGGGACACAGGGCTGCCCCGGAAGGGAGCTGTGTGGGAGAGAGGATCCTGGCAACGGCCCTGCGTTAGCAGCTCGCTCCAAGGCCCTGTCCGGCCATGACAGCGCCTAACGCTCAAGCGCATCTTGTTGCCTTTTTTGTCCAGAAATCCGATGCGTGTCAGAGGATAGAAGACCTGAGGTAAGAGAACAAGTAGGAACAGTGCTCGGAGTGGGCCTGGAGTGCCAAGGGTGGAACCAACCTCCCTCCAGCATGAAGCTTGGCTTCAGTGCGCCTCTGACCTTGTTACCTCCTCGTGGAATTGAAACACGGGTAAAAGTAAGGTTGTCATTTCTCAGAATGTACAGTAGCGTAGGCTGCTCGTCATGGATAAGGCGGGCTATACAAATACAATTGCTAGTGAAAGTATCGGCAAAAGTGAAAACGTTTACCTTGCAGGAGCGAGCTGCGCCAGGAGCAATAATTGCTAATACATGGCGCCAAAGCTCGCTCTCGCAAGGGAATGGCCAAACGTGCATGCGTTGCCATTAAAAGCAATGCAACCCGTGCAAATTTTTAGGGCAAAAATAAAGTGATTCCAAAAGGTCTTTTTCCTATGCAGCGTATGCGTGCTGCGTAGGCGAGACCTAAAAACTTGTTAGTGCCAATGTGAGAGTAATCTGGTGAAGAGGTAAGTCTTGGGTTCTTGCGGGATGGGTGCAAAGAGGGGACCAGTCTTAGGAGTGGTGGTGGTAGTAAGGGGTCATTTTAAACCCCAGAAGCACATAAAAAGGCGTATTGCTAGGTATGTTCTCTTTAAGATTTCGGAACTTCAAGGCTGGCTGTCGTGGAGCTAAGAAATTACTTCTGTAATGTCCATTTTATTCACAAGGGAGCCCAGCTTTTTTTAGTGGACATTCTTCAAAATCACATTGCAGGCTTTAATGTGGATGCAAACTGAAGGCGGTAGCCTATATGTTTGTTTTCTTGTGATGTTAGGAGATTTCCTTTGGTTGTTGAACAAGCTGGTTGCCTCATGTAAATGCAGTTTGTAGAGGAAACAGCAGACCTCACATGCTTTTCACCTGTGCATTCAATCTTCCTTTGACTTTATCTAGTAACATACTTCATATAAATTAACTTCACAGACTGTTAGACTTTTTAGTATCTCTTATAAGGGGCTATATATGTATTTCCACTGTGAAGTCTTCAGTTCTCACCTTTCATAGGTATCAGGTCCATTCATTGATGTCATGAGGCATATACCTTCCCTTTTACCCTGCATGAAGTAGATACATTTCTCTCGATGTAGGCCAGGCACCTGCTTTCACTCCAAAGATGAGACAAAACACTTTCAATTACTTCCCAGAACAATCCTATCCATGTATTTCAAGCAGTTGGATCTGCCAATTTACTTACCAGGAGGGCAGGCCTACCCATTCACCTCATGGTAGCTACAGACCCTTCCTTTCCTTACTAAGACCTATTGACTTTTGTGATTCTTGATTGTAAAAAGAGGGATGACGTCACTGTTTCAATACTTGTTTCCTGCCTTTCTAGGAAAACTGATGAGCGACTTGGTTTAAACTCTCTTATTGTACCAGTGCAAATAACATCGAAGCTATATCCTAACTTCATATTAAGCAGTTTTCATGGAGAAAAAAATCTGATTTAATTTCGGTCTGAATCTATAAACAGAGATAAAGTGAGAAGATATTTTATCCATGATGATGATAATAGTAATGACTAGTCAAACTATTCCCACTCCTTTCTGTTTGACCTGTTTTTAAATGTATGGCAATTGTAGGTGTCGGATGCAGAGTGCATGTAGTCTCTCTTCTCTGTCGTTGGCTATTTTGTTAGTCTAAGACTCTTTCATGTGAGCCCCTGGGTTGGTCACTTTTGTCAGCTCATTATTTAGTGGCTGATATTCTGCCAGAAGTGTTGTAGAACTTCTTCAACCAGTGAACCACTAAGCGCTGCGTTCGACACGGTGTGCCATAGAACCCTGTTGTCCCAACTACTCGACCTGGAAGTCTCAGGAACCGCCCTCGACTGGCTGAGTTCCTTTCTCAGCGAAAGAACCTTTCAGGTCTTCGACGGCGACTCTTGCTCCACGAGCAGACCCCTAAACTGCGGTGTACCCCAAGGCTCCTCCCTGAGCCCCACGCTGTTTAATGTGTACATGAGGCCACTGGCTGGTGTCGTCCAACAATACGGTATCAAGATCATCTCGTTTGCGGACGACACCCAGCTGGTGGTCTCCCTGACACAGAAAAACAGCGGGCTCCCCCAATCCAACCTGGCAGCCTGCATGGAGGATGTTAGAAGATGGATGACAACATCATCGTTAAAACTCAACGGCCATAAGACCGAGATAATGATCCTCGGCCCCCCTACTCTCATCACCTACGACCAGATATGGCCCGCAAGCTTAGGCCCACCTCCAACCCCGAAGGAGGCCATCAAAAGCTTAGGAGTATAGCTGGACAAAACGCTTACCTTCAATACCAAGGCAACTAAAACAGCAGCAACCTGCTTCGGGATTATCCGAATGCTGAGAAAGATCCTGCCGATTTTGCCCTTTGAAGCTAAGCAGGTTGTTATTCAGGGCCTCATCCAGTCCAGGCTCGACTTCAACAACGCCCTCTACTTGGGAGCCCCTGAATATGTGCTGGAGAAACTTCAGCGCACGCAGAACTGTGCAGCTCGCACCCTTCTCCAGATCCCTCGCAGAGAGTCAGCTAAGGCAGGGATCAGGTCACTTCACTGGCTCCCCGTCAGGGACGGAATAAAGTTCAAAACCCTGTGCATATCGCACCAAGCCTTCCATAGAGCTAGCCCTGAGATTAACCACTCACTTCTCTCCCCTTACTGTCCTGGTAAATCTCTTCGATCCACAAACGCATTCCTTGCCGCAGTTCCCAAAGTCAAAAGGTCCAGAGCAGGAGGCAGGTCCTTCACGCTCAACGCTGCTAGACTATGGAACTCTCTTCCCTTCTCACTAAGGTCCAACACTACTCTCTCGTCCTTCTGCAAAGAGCTGAAAACATTCCTCTTCAGAAATTAGCTCCCCCCCTGGTCTTTTTCCCCTGTCCCTCAGAGTTTCACTTCCTCTACTTAGCGCTTGGACGCCCTCGGGCAGCAGTCGAGCTCTACAAAACCCCTTCACTTCACTTCACTTCACTTCACAAGTGTAAACTGTGTGACTAACCAGAACCGATTTCTTCTAATTTCATGCCAGTTGCTGCATTTCCAACTGTTGAAAGTCTCATAATAGCTTATTAAAGTCTCTAATACAGAGTTCTAATAGTCCAGCCATGGTCTGATCTGATGCTCACCGTGATAGGTTATACCTCAAGAAGGATGAAACGTAAAATTTGTGACCCTAAGATAAAGATGTTTAAGCCACATTCTTAACATATTGGCAAAGTGGCTTGTCCTCTTCAAACACTGCATGTATATGTTTTTAAAAGTTGAGTAGTTTAATGTTTTCATCAATGAAAATGAGAAATTTTTGTCCTAGCTTCCTCTTACTTTTTGGGGTCCCAAAATAGTCTTGGTTTATTTTGGATAACAATCCTCTAGCTTTACTTCTAATCATCTGCAGAGTAGGTTGTATTGTGGCTCTGGGATTTCCATATATTGTTGCAGCTTGGTATCGTTAATATGTGACTTCAGTAAACTAGGACTTTTTTTAGGTCTCGCCTGTCAATGCGCTTGTGCATTGAGCTTGCGAGAATATAGGGGCTTAACGAGAGCTTATCCACCGGGCGATTTCATGCTGTGCCCGTGAAAAGCAAGCTCAATGCGCAAGCGCATTGACCTGAAAAGCGCGTGCACATGAAAGCCATCCATCTGCCGCCAGCAGCTTCACTTCAGAGGGATCCGCTCCGCCCCCTGCTGCATGAAAGGCTTTCATTTCGCGGCTGCATTTATTTACATCATTTCGCGGCCGCGTTTATTTATTTACTTTAATTTCGCCTGACTTGTTTTTGTTTGCCACACATGCATAGAATAGGATTTGATGCAGGGGTGATTCATTTGCGTGGCAGGAAGCAGTATTCCGTACGGGCTCACACAGAGACGCATATTCCATTTTATCAAGGGTATCACCGTGGAGTAACCTCGGAAAGTTCACTTTGTTTATACATGTAATACAACCTATAAACGTGTGCACTTCAAAGCCACCAGCCTCCTACGTCGCAAACCACCATTTGACTCTTCAAAGGCTCTGCTCCCCGCCCCCGCCTGCACCACTCTCCTACTTCTCCTCCCACGTGGCCCTAGCGCTTACATCCCTATCACTCCCCCCTCCCACCCCCCAAACAGCATCGAGCCAGGAAGACAGTAAACGAGGCCCCATCGTCTCTCGAAGCCGCTACTAATAAGACTACATGTATGTTTTCTATCTTATATTTCCATGTTTATTTCCCTTCAGTTTACTGAAACTCAGTTCTTCCAAGAAACACACGGATCACAGCTCGCTCTCCTTTCATGTGCCATGTGACGCTTCTAGTTAGTACAAGCTCGGTAGGAAAGGCCTGGGAGGCATTGTAAAACACCACACTTTAAATTCGCCTTTTGGTTTAAAAAACGTGTCCCGTACAAGTGTACATAACTTATACCGCTGACAGATGCAACATGTAATCATATTTTGTAACCTAAAAAATGCACTGAGGCACTCTGCCCGGCGGAGTTTGGGCAATCTAAACACACACTCAACGGCTTTGCTACTATCAACGGGTGTGAAAAACACACTTAGAGCTTGAACCGCGATAGCCTGTTTCTGTACAGCATCCAGTCCCAGCCGCATTTCGCGTGCCTTGTAGTTTACACCAGTTTGTCATCGCTCTGGAAATAATGAAGATATATGTGGGCGGTATAATGTATTTTATGTAAGCATGCACACGGCATGTGGTATTCATTTCGATAGTACGGGGTCCACATTAGATATTAGAGCCACTAGCTGGCCGGGTTGACCTAATGCGTTTCAGAGAACTTTGATGTAAAACAGCCCTTTATATCACAGAGACCCCCTTTAAGCTGCAGCAGTAACTTCTAGCCGCGGTGGATTAATGCTCTGTGCACTGTGGCCTGCCAAGAATGATGGCTTCCGGTACAGTTTAATGACGTTGTTTGGAGTAACCTCAGAAAGTTCACTTTGTTTATACATGTAATACAACCTATAAACGGTGTAATGGGTTTGAGTAGACTCGGAATGAACAGCTCGGTGTTTATGAAATGCGTTTATCTTTTATTTCTGTGTTTTAGGTAATAATATCATCGTGTATTTCGCATTTGTATCTTAGTTTTTTCTTAATAAACAATACTGCAAACGTGTTGATAAAGTATAGGTTGGCTCGGTGTGGGGTAAATACGTTTCATTATCAAAGATTTTGAAAACTGAATAACGAGTACAGATGGTCCTGTGAAAGATAAAGAACCAAAGTGTTAATATATTTTTATTCTTAAATGTCGTGAATAGTAAATGTAGGATGTTGGATTGACATAATGAGAGTTACTGCAACTGTGTGCACGTTTAGACCGAAATTACAAAATAACTTTCTTTCCCAGTTTTATATAGCACGAACTCGACCCGGACGTATTGGAGCCTTTACATGAGCATCAGTTACATTACACAAGTCACATTCATATTTAGGCACGGGAGATTAAGTGGTTTCCCCAGAATCGCCGAATGTTGAGCTGGCGCCTCAACTCCAGCCTTGTTCATCTGTTTCAAAGTCGACAGCCCTCCCCAACACTTCAGAATTTGTTTCCAGTCGGGTCTTTTTAAAAAAAAAAAATCGAGCAGCACCTCACACATTTCATGGTGGGAGTTAATTAACACCACTTAGGGGGAGTTCGAGGCACCAGGCTGTTAGCTCCAAAACACACCAGGCTTATGACGCTAACCCAAGTAAGTACATGCCCAGTTCGCCAGTTACAAAGGGTCTCTGACATCTAGTTGTGGCATACAGGCTTTGGATGCTGGCTCATGTACGTTCCTCATAGTTAAAATAAAAAAGTCTGAAACTTTGCTGTTAATTACCTATTGTAATCAACAGATACAGCGAGTCATAATTAACAAGCATCGAGGAGCACTTGAATCAACTAAAACGTCCCTTTAGAAGGTCAGTTGTACTCCCAGATTCCATGTGCCACTCTGCACCACCACAGCATCATTCAGCACCACCACAGCACCATTCAGCAGCACCACAGCACCACCACAGCACCACCCAGCACCACCACAGCACCACTCAGCACCACCACAGCACCACCACAGCACCACCACAGCACCGCCACATTATCACTCAGCACCACCACATTATCAGTCAGCAGCACCACTCAGCACCACCACAGCATCACTCAGCACCACCACAGCATCACTCCGCACCACCACAGCACCACTCGGCTCCACCACAGCATCACTCAGCACCACCACAGCACCACTCGGCTCCACCACAGCACCACTCGGCACCACCACAGCATCACTCAGCACCACCACCCAGCACCATCACAGCACCACTCAGCAGCACCACTCAGCAGCACCACTCAGCACCACCACAGCACCACTCGGCACCACCACAGCATCACTCAGCACCACCACACAGCACCACCCAGCACCATCACAGCACCACTCAGCAGCACCACTCAGCACCACTACAGCACCACTCAGCGCAACCACAGCACCACTCAGCGCAACCACAGCATCACTCAGCGCAACCACAGTATCACTCAGCGCAACCACAGCATCAATCAGCGCAACCACAGCATCACTCAGCTCAACCACAGCATTACTCAGCGCAATCACAGCATCACTCAGCATCACCACAGCATCACTGGTTCAAATATGTTTCAAGCTTTATTACAAATGTCAAAAAAGATGTTAATATTTCACTTCTGTTATTGGATTTTCGTCACAATAAAATACAGTGAACATAATCTTCACTAAAATTATTTACAAAAGTTTAAGCTATTGCCATTATAAATTATAATCACTTTTATTTAAGTATTAATTATTTAAAAAAGTTAAAAGCCATTGTTATTTGTAATACCAATACATCTAAGTCACGTAAATGCAAAACATGTTGCATTACAAATGCTATAGGTATCACATTTTGCGAAAGTTATAACTATTGGCATTGTAAATGACAAAGCTATTTATTTAGCTGTTTTAAAAAACAACACATAAAAAAAAAAATGTCATTTATAAGACCAATAGCTCAAACTTTCCTAATGCGAGACCTATTGCATTTCCAATGCTTGTTTGTTAAATACTTTTTATTGAAAGAATGAACACAACAGGTAAAACATTACATTACCAGGACGAAAAAGCGAAATAGGAATAAGCACATAATGGTAAAGTCCATTTCGAATGAATAAAACTGCATATTCACGTTTACAACTATTATAAGAAAAGATTATAATTACATTAAGTGAAGAAGAATAGTATAACATTATAATATTTTATTAAAATGTGTGTTCCAGAAGATAAAAAGTTATAAAGTCTATGTAATTTTGAGATAAAGAGGGAGAAAGAAAAGAAAAAGAAGAGGAAAGACGAAGAAAGGAGTGGAGAAGAAAGAATTAGATAGAAGGAATATTTAAAAAGGAAGAAGAATGAACATTATGAGAAAGAAGAGTGTGAGGATAGAAATGTTGTAAAAGGTAACCATAGTAAATCTAGCTTAATCTTTTGGAGAATAGAACAATGGGAAACTGATGCAATTCTATGTTCATCACATATTAGATTCCACCAAAGCATGTAAGGTATGTCTTTCCAATTTGTTAATATAACTTTGAAAGCAACTGCAATAAAGAGGTCAAATAAAAGAGTTATAGACGAACATTGGTCAAAATCGAGAGACATAGTACCTAAAAAGATATTATGAATAGCAAAAGGAACATCACATGAAAAAATCAAACCGCATTTTGACCAAATAACTTTCCAAAAGTTAAAGACCTTAGGACAATAATAAAGTAAGTGAGTCAGTGAGCCTTCAGACGAAAGACATAACCAACATAATTGTGAAATGGAATGGTCACATTTATGGAGAAAAAGAGGAGTAATTAAAACTCCATTAAAAATTAAATAGAATGATTGTGTAATGTTGGCAGCTTTTGAAGTTTTGAAAATCTTTCACCCAAAAAAATCCAGGACTTCTGATCATCCGGATCACAAGAGCTGAGCAAATATGGTCCTCAGTTGGTGAGTTGAGTGACATCTATAGTGCTCCGTAACAGGTGGTCTGTTTAGCAGACTTGAAATCCCTCAGTCTACCCATTGCTGACATAAATCTAGTAATGATAAGAGCCAGCGTGCAGCATCATCACTTATTTCCAGTACCATGAACCATCTACCCATTAGAATGCTATTGGCCACAGCGATCAATATAGCAGGCAATTCAAGTGAAAACAAATAGGCCCCAGTGGCAACGTTTCTGAAAAGGTATTCTATCTCTTAGCTGCCTTTTCTGTAGTTGCTGTTGTCCTGTTTCTGAAGTTAGGCCATCAACTAGAGCAAACTTTGTGTGCTTATCAGTATTTATGCAAGGAGTGTCTACTTTTGCTGCCGCTGGAAATGTTGAACCCGAATTGTACAGCAATCTCACTGAAATGTAAACAGCCTTTTCTGATGGATACATCTGCCTGTGGATTCCTCACATTTTGATATACCTCATGCAGAAAATTCCACGGATACTATTCTCAATAGCTCTCCCACTTTGACGTCACAGTGGAACCGGTCTGCACGCGACTCCACGTGACCTCATCTGCGCCGTCAACCCTTAACAGTTTTTCTCCAGACGGCGAGGTTCTCGATGCCGGCGCAGTCCCTGGAGGGAAGAGTGCCGCTGAACGGATCCTCTCCTGCTCCGTCTGGCTCTGGTCCGTCGCCGCCACTACCTCGTCTGGCGTCTTCTACTATCCCAGTGGGACTTCCATTTTTACTGGTCCCAAAGTCACCGGTGCCACATCTGGTGCTGCGGACGCCGGTCCCAAGGACGCGATCAAGAAGAGAAGCACAAAGGCTGATGGAAGAGGAGGAATATCAAGAGCAAGATGAGGAGGCTGAAGAGGGTGAGGTTGTTGACCCCATACAAGAGTTTGTGGGTCTACAGGAGGCTAGTGGCCTGGACAGACCTCCTGTATGGGAGCTCTCCTCACAGAAAGGCCTTCCAATGCAGGAGGTATCTTCATATCATTCTGTAATAAGAAAGGCAGCGGATCTGCTGGATTTGCCATTGCCTACTGCAGAACTTAATTCCAACATTTTCACTGAGGTACTTCATTCTCCTTCTTCTGTCTCAGAACCCTTGCTTCCTTTTAATGATGCTTTGACTGAGCCTATCTTGGAGGTGTGGCAGAAACCAGTGGCTGCTCCTGCGGTGTCCAGGTCTGGAGAGGAGGTTTATGGTGGCTCCAGGAGATCCTGATTTCCTTTCTACCCACCCGTCTCCTGAGAGTTTGGTAGCCCAGGCATTGTGCTCCTCTAAACAAGCTGCAGACTCCATCTACGCCTTCAGATAGAGAATCCAAACGAATGGACCAGTCAGCAAAGAAAGTATTTTCTTCGGCTAGTATGGCTCTGAAATCAACATAAGCGATATGCCTGTTGGGTCGCTATTTCCATGCTTTGATGGACTCTGCGAGGGAGGTGCTCCCGAAGCTTCTGGAGGATGTTCAGGCTATTTTGCAGAAGTACTTTCCGATACTAAAGCTGCAGCACATCAGGTCATTCAATCGGGCCTAGACACTGCAGACTCTGTTGCCATAGTACTGGGTTCCTCTTTTGCAACGAGGAGGCACGCTTGGCTAAGGGGGTCTGGGTTTTCACGGATGTACAGGCTTCCCTATTGGACTTGCCTTTTGATGGTTCTCTTCTTTTTTGCTGCCAAAGCAGACTCAGCAATACAGCGCTTTAAAGATAGCAGAGCCATGGTGAGATCATCTCCAGTACAGGGGTTTTGGATACCGGAGGTTTTGGGGTTTTGGCAGGAATTCTTCCTTTTGAGCCAAGCAACAGCAACAACAAGTGAACACTGTACAGGTCATACGGGGGAAAAGGTAGAGGCCATCTGCGAGGCACAGCTCGGCAGCACGTCTCGTCTTCCTCCTCCTCTCCTGCCCCTCCAACTGGTAGGTCAGAGAAGCAGCTCTAGCTCCTCCATCCTAGAGCATGTTGGTCCCATGGGAGGACAGGTCTCCTATTTTCTATGAAATTGGAGGTCTGTTACTTCAAATCTCTAGGTCTTGAATCTTATGGAGAATGGATATGCCCTACCCATCTGAGAGTTTCCCCCTCCTTTCCCCCCTCACCAGGGTTGGTGCTCAGAGGAGCACCTGTTACTACTACAGCAGGAGGTTCTATCTTTGCTACAGAAATGTGCCATAGAGATGGTTCAGGAGCAGGAAAGGGGTTTAGAGATGCTACTCCCGGTACTTCTTGATTCCCAAAAAAGGGTGGTCGATTGAGGCCGATCCTAGACTTCAGGATCTTGAATTTTTACTTCAAGCAGGAGAAGTTCTAGATGTTGACCCTATCTCAGTTTCTTCTGGTGTTGAAGCGGGAAGCCTGGGTGGTGTTGGCCGATTTGCAGAATGCGTATTTTCACATTCCAATCCTGAAGTCGCATCGGAAGTATCTCCATTTGATGATGGTGTCTCAATACTACCAGTTTGCGGTCCTTCCGTTTGCTCTTACTTCATCACCTCGGGTCTTCATAAAGGCGATGATGGTGGTAGCAGACCATCTCAGAAGATCGGGGATTCCTGTTTTTCCCTATCCAGGCGACTGGCTGCTTAAAGCATAGTCGCCAGAGATGGCGCTGCATCATTTGCAAGTAACAACTCTTCTGTTGTTCGACTTGGGTTTTTCGATAAACATACCCAAATCTCACCTGGTGCTCTCTCAGTGCAACCTGTTCATAGGGGCGTCATCCTGTGAGTCAAGCCGTCCCGCCTCTGCAGAGGATTCAAGACACCCAGTCTATGATCCTCCTTTTTTACAATGGGGTGGTTTTTCCGGTCCTGAAGGTCTAGCGCCTGCTCAGTCTGTTCGCTTCCTGATGCACGCTGGCACATGAGGGCCTTTTAGTGGTGCCTCTGCATGCAGTGGTTTCAACACAATGGAGATCTCATGGAGGTGGTCAGAATCTCTAAAGACACTGCAGCTGAGCTTTTTATGGTGGAGTGTCTCTGCCAACCTGTCTCAAGGGAAACCATTTCAACCTCCTTCTCCAGTGGCCACAGTGGTAAGGAATGACGCCCCTTTAGGGTGTGGAGCTCATCTGGGGGATCTGGAAGTCAAAGGCCTTTGGTCTCCAGAGGAAAAATTGTTTCACATCATCCGTCTGGAATTACGGGCGATACGTTTGGCTCTCAAAGCCTTTCTTCCCTCCCTACGCAGTCATTCAGTTCAGATCCTGGGAGACAACACTACCATGTTGTGGTACATGAAAAAACCGGGAGGAATGGGGTCGTATGGTCTCTGCAGAGAGGCTCTGTGACTCTGGTCCTGGGCTCAGGACCATCAGATTTTTGTGATTGCGAATCATCTGGCTGGAGTGCTGAATGTGCGTGCGGACAGTCTCAGTCAGCAGTACTTGGCCAATCACAAGTGGCATCTCCTTCTGGAGGTTGTCCTTCACATTTTCAGAATGTGGGGGTTTAATTGTTTTCATGATTTCTCTAATTTTATTGGGTATTTATTCAGTACTATTTTTTGTATTGTTTCTTGTTATTGTTGATTTATCATGGAAATTCAATAAACAATTTTGAACTCAGAATGTGGGGGTTTCCTTGGTTGGACCTTTTTAGCCACTCAGGAGAGCGCACACTGCCCGTTGTTCTGCAGTCTCCAGTATCCAATGAGGGGAGCGTTGGGGGATGCATTTCCGTTGGTTTGGGACTCACAGCTTCTTTACGCGTTTCCTCCCATACCCTTGATTCCCCGGGTTCTGAGGAAGATTTGCCAAGACTAGACTTATGTTATACTGATCACCCTGGATTGGCCAAGAATGGTTTGGTACACAGACCTCATTTACCTCTTGTCTAACCCTCCGTTTTGTCTCCCTCACAGGGTAGACCTCCGCTCGCAGTCGCAGGGGCTGGTTCTACACCCCCACCTCCAGAGCTTGCACATTCATGCCTGGAGAATTAATGGGGCAGCCTGAGCTCGTTCTCTCTCCCTCCAGATGTGGTGGATGTTATTGTATCGGCCAGAAGACACTCCACCAAATTTGTCTATTCTGGTAGGTAGGCCAAGTTTGTTAAGTGGTGTGGAGAGAGATCACTTGATCCTTTGCAAGCCCATTTTCCTGATATTCTGAGTTTCTCTCTTTCCTTGGCTCATCAGGGTTGTGCGGTAGCTACTGTTAATGGCTACTTGTCTCCCTTATCTGCTTTTCTGATTACCAGCCCAGCCCTATTTATTTAAATCTCCCATAGTTATGAGATTAATTAAGGGTCTCACCAATAGGTTTCCTCCCAACCCCATTTATCATGCTCCAGTGGGATTTGAATTTGGTTCTCACTTTCTTGATGGGGGTTCACTTTGAACCATTACATAGTTGTCTATTGAGGTTCTTAGTGTTTAAGACAATATTTCTGATTGAAATCAATTCTGCTAGGAGAGTGAGTGAGTTACAGGCTCGTAGCTCCAAGCCTCCATTTACCTCATTTCATGTGGATAAGATGGTTCTTAGGACCAGAGCTGCTTTCCTGCCTAAGGTGGTCACTCCCTTCCACCTAGGGCAATCTATCACTTTATCCCATTTTCCATCCTCCCCTCACCCTTCTAGGGAGGAGGAGAGAGTTTATCACCTGGACCCCAAGAGGGCGGTCAGCTTCTACCTGGACACGACTAAGGATTTCAGGTTGGATGACCAACATTTTATCTGAAATATTGGCAAGATGAAGGGCACAGCTGTCCACAAAAGAACACTGTCCAGATCGATCATCCTCTATATAAAGATCTGCTAGAGCTTGGCCAAGATGTCTACTCCTGAAAGTATTCAAGCTCTATCCACCAGAGCTAAGCCGTCTTCTTCAACTTTAGCTAGAGGTGTCCCTGTTGTAGACATCTGCGAGGTGGCAACTTGGGCTTTCCTCCATACTTTTGTGAAGCACTATTGCTTAGACTCATAGGTGAGGGGGGACGGCCATTTTGCACATTCTGTGCTGCAGGATTTCCTGGTATAGGTAGGCAGGCACTAAAGGTGAGGAAACCACAGGCAGATGTATCCATCTGAAGAACAAGTTACTTCGGTAACGCTTTTTCTGGTGTATACAGTATCTACATGTGGATTCCTCACTGATCCATCCGCCTCCCAGTTGCCTGCCTGTTTATACCGAATATTGATTATCATGTAATCTATGTATTTTTAATATTGTGATACTGGTCACTAGGAAATGTCTACGTTTTAGAATTTTGAGTTTTAATTGGTTGTCTATACTGTGTATACTTGTGGAAATGTTGTTGGTTCACCCGTTTGCCTCGAGGCACGGAAAAATTGGTGGAACTGACGTCAGCATGCCGACGAGATCTTCTTATGGCTCCAATGACGTCACGCGGAGTCGCGTTCGGAGCTGTTCCACTGTGACGTCTTCGTCGACGTGGGAGAGCTATGGAGAAATGTCTTAGTGGAATGCTGCACATGGTGTAATTCAAACGGTGAAGAATCAACAGGCAGATACTCTATCCACCGGAAAAAGCGTTACCATCGGCAAGTAACTTGTTCTTTTTGGGACTTTGACTTTCAGTGGGAAGTGAAGGTGATCAGTTGAGGCATAAGAGGTTTGTGCAGAGGAACCTGGACTGAACATCTAGTTCTGATTGATATTTCAAGCTAGAAATTCCTCACCTTAGAATACTTCCAAGGTAAAAGGCTGAATATGGAAACCTTTTCATAAGTGCTCTGAAATGCTGCTAGGTGGAGTCTGACTCTGTGTGACTGCACACTTCCCTGAAGTCACAAAGCAGATCTACATATAAGCTCCACTTCTATGCACAGATGTTCTTTTCTTTTCATGCCTTCTACTGCAGATCCGGAGCTCCGTTCTTATTTTTTTGCCAGTTGTCAGACTGCCTCTAGAAATTTCACAGTATGCTAGGGAACAATGCCCCACCTAAAACATCCAGTTTCAACCCATTCCTGGATTTCAGGAAGCAGATTTTGGTCATGGACTCTTGTGAGGTCTAGTTTCAGAGCATGAGACATAACTCCAAGTCATGAGATAATTGTTCCTTCATGCCGTGGAAGGCCATCCAAGACCGAGAGGTGAAGCGGTCTGTTGCTAGCACAAGAAGATGACGCAGACGTAGGTCCCACTTATGCTCCAATTCACAGACTTAGACTCAATTCTGGTCCAGAGGCGGCTCCTGTGACTGTTCAGTTTTTTGCTCGAAGTCTTCCAGAAAGTCCAAGTCCAGTGGAAGCATAAGCCTGCAACAAAGAATTTAACCACATATTGCCACGCTGACACCGAAGAGAAGGCACAAGAGCATCATGATGTCAATCACACTCTTTTGAGGTCTTCAGCCACAAAACTGATTCTTCTGTTGGTCAGGACACACCTGGAATTTCTGGAGCTGTTGTTGACTCTACGACAGATCGAGGCCTTCAAGGAGGCTGTGCTACACATTTTCTATATGTTTTGGGTTCTGGATTCCTTTGACACATAGTCAGGCCCCATGGAACTGTAGGGGCCTCAAGTCAGGTTACCAAGGGTGGACACTGTTTTTCTTTTTGGGACCCATTATTGGGTCCGTACCATCTCCGTATAGACTGCTTCCCCAGCTTCGAGATCCAAGCCGATCCCTCCTACCCCCCCAACACTGGTACCAAGGCCGCAAAAAATTATCAGATGACAACGCCAATGTTGAACCTCAAACTGACTAACTTTTTTTTAAAATTATTTTTATTAGCACTTTTATGTTACTTTGCATACAAATAGGCGTATAGGCATTGCAATTGATTGAAACAATACAATTATACATCGCATTTTGTCGGTTCTTACAAGGGTGCAGGAGTACATACTGACGAAACACGATTGGATAGTGAACTCCCTGCAACAGGCTTGTGATGCCGTATTAGGCCTCAATACTTGCCTAGTGGGATGCTATGTCATTGGGCAATTGTCCGGCCCTTTAAACTACGGGTGTGTTCTTAACTGGGGGTTGAAACTTTCAGTAAATTCGTTCGGGTGGGTTGAGGCTGTTTCTACGAGCATTTGGGGGTAGTAGTAAATATGTTGCTGTATGTATTTATATGCGTGGGGCTGTCAAGGAGTGTGGCTCGATAGAAGTAGTGTATGTTGCGGATGGTTCTATAGCTATGGAGTTATTGCTGCGCCATGGCTTTTGGCATGGTCTAGATGCGCGGGTGTTCATGCATGGGGGAGCTCGGGTTGTGTATCATGGCTTGGGTCGTCTGGTGTATTCGGTGGCAGGGCCGGCTTTTGGGTATCAGCCAAGTGGTGGTGGAATCGGTGCAGCAGCGTAGCCCATTCCATGGAGATGTGCTCCTGCGTACCACCTGTGGCTCCTCCCTCCTGATTGTGTCTTCTTCCGCCAATACCCATTTTCTAACTGCTCCCACCCAGGCTGCCAGTGGGGGCCCTCCCGGAGTTCTCCAATGCATGGTGATCCCTCTCTTTGCCAGTTGGAGGGCTAAGGAAACGCAACGCGTTTGGACCTTGAGGCTCTTTTCCCTTCGGTAGAGCCCTATCCCGCTGGCCTCCCAAGTGTTGATGTCGGTAAGTCCTGTTAATTCCTGTAACGTCTCATGAACTGCGTTCCAACACGGCATTGCTTTGACCATTGGGTTAAGAAAGTAGTCGACAAAGGTCGAGAGTGGTTCTAAGACCGACCCAATGCCTGATATAATGGGCCTGCCAGGTGGTGGCCTTTGTGGCTTATGCACTTTGGGGAGGCAGTAGAAGTATGGGATTGTAGGGTGTTTGGTCACCAAACAATGCCTACATTCCTCCAAGACACTAAAGATGTCTTAAGACTCCTTCCAACGATACAATATAACATCGAAACTGACATCTTAGTATCGTTCGATGTTGAGTCCCTATACACATCGATCCCGCAAACCGAGACCCTAGAGGTAGTAGGCACACTGTTGGAGCAGAGTAACTACCAATCTATTACTCCTACACACTTCATCATGCATCTAGCAGAAATTGCTATGAAGGAAAACTATTTTCGCTTTGAGGATACCTTTTACCTGCAAACATCTGGGACCAGTATGGGCAGTGTTTTCGCGCCGAGCCTGGCGAACTTGTACGTTCATAACTTTGAGCAACAAGATGTCCTAGTAACCACCAATCCATACTTACCATCGATACATGTATGGAAACGTTACATTGACGACATCCTGGTGGTGTGGCGTGGCACGGAAGAAGACCTAGTGTCATTCCACAGTTGGTTGAACGGCAAGAACACCTATCTCAAGTTCACCATCGAGTACAGTAGAACATCTCTGGCCTTTCTGGACCTAAGGTTACATGCCACTCCGACTGGCATTGAATCGGAGCTATATCGCAAACCTTTGGCCAAGAATGCACTATTGCGATATGATAGTTGCCATCCGCGAGCCCTGAGAGACAACTTACCCTTTGGCCAGTTTCTCAGGGTCCAGAGAAATTGCTCCAACAAGGAATCTTTTGAGGTCCATTCAAGAAACCTGGAGGCTCAACTGAAGGAGAAACATTATCCCAAGAAAATCATCCACCAGTCTAAAAAGAGGGCTTCCAACAACAACAGGGAGGCCCTACTCGAAGTCCTCCCTCCCAAAGAAAAGACGGATCGCATTGCTTTCGTCAACACCTTCAACAGTCGATCTAACCAGTTGCAAAAAATCATAAGAAAACACTGGTCTATCCTCAAAACTGGAGGTGACGACATCCCCCAGCCTATGTTTGCCTACAAGAGAGGACCAAATTTAAAAGATCAACTAGTCCACACACGCCCACGTAACAAGGAGGTGAGGCAAGTGGGTACCCTATGGGACCTACCACCTGTGGTCGGACACCATCCGTGTGGGACTTGTACCGTCTGTCCCCAGACTAATAAGTCTACTGAGATTGACATAGGCACTAACCGCCCATGGATACAAAGCAAGTTTACGAACTGCAACAGCAGTAATCTTATTTACTTGATCAAATGTCCATGTCAATTACAGTACGTCGGCATGACGACCAGAAAGATACGGACACGCATCCAAGAACATAAAAGCACGGTACGCTGTCGGAAACAAGCCACCCGCCTCACAGCACATTTTCTGGAGAAGGGTCATGGTCCTGAGGACTTTTATTGGACAGTCCTTGAACAACCGCACATCCCTGACTCATGTGCGGATGTCAGCCGGTTCTTGTTTAAAATCGAACAAAAATGGGTGTACCGCCTTAATAGCGACAAGGAGGGCCTCAATGAGCCTATACCCTGGATGTCCCTCTGAGTGTCGCCCTGTATAGTGTCATCACACACCACCCGTAAATACCTTACGGAGTAAGTTTTCCATCTGTACATTTTGGATATCCTTTCCGATATTAATGTCCAACATTGTTGCCCTGTATTATGTTATCTCACACACCATGGAGTGGGTTTGTCCAGCTGCCACACAGCTATCAATGTTTAACAATACATGTGTGACTTATTTTATCACACTCTGGTGCACCGCCTAGAGTGAAGTCTTTAGACATACATTTTCGCCTGGTTCTCGCTGTATAACTGGCAGAAACGTGCAGTGAACTACGTTTCCCAGAATCCCTGACACCACGTGACCTCCTTTGTCACGTGACATTCAGGGAGTTATTCACAATCCTACAAAACATCACCGAGATCCGAGGTCGGTGCCCCCCCAAGCAGTACTGAAGACTGCCCGGAGACACCGACGGAAAGGTGAGCGGGTCCTGGCTGTGCACAATGACTCACTCCTTAACGCGCACTGATTATCTTTTTAACGCGCACACGGAGAAGCTATTGCCTCTAAAGGCCTCTCCGTTTTTGAGCTCAAAAGCTTTGCGCTCATCGCGCTAACTACGAGGCATCTTTCTTAGTGCTGGTATTCTTTAGAATAGTTACATTTACACGGAGCATTTTCCGCTTTTAAAGAGCTCTCCGTGATCGCACAATGTTGTACTTTGCAGCGATATTTTGTACTTTGAAACACCCGGGAAAGCTAATTAACCGTTCCCAATCACTTATTGTCATCTAAAATGAGTCCCAGCCACGAGCATACCATCAGAGCAATTTATCATTGGTATACTCGTCTCTATGTCAAGCCACGCAATTCTCTCGCTTGTCCATGTACATTATTTTCTGTACAACGTGAGAGACTCTGTATGCATAAATATTTGGTATTCGTCCTCTCTGACTTTGATAGATCACGGCGGGCAAGCCTAGAAGTCTGTCACCACTTGATATATAAGAGGTCCAGACCACCTCTTGTCTCTAAGTATACTCTGTTTTATTTTATTCTATCTTTGTGTCACATTATGAAACCACTCTGTAAATACCTTATGATTATCCCCAGAGCGGTGCTCCTTTTACCTGCGCTGCAGCCAGGTGGGGTGAAGCCTCTCAACCTACACATATGGGTGAGTGTATACTTGAGACTGTGTCCTAGTATGAGTGAACATATTGTATTGCCAGTATGATTACAAACAGAAACAATGTGAATAACATTTGGTGTCTATTTGTTTCTATGTTTGTCTGTCTGTTTGTTTTACATGTTGGATCCCTTACCATTATGCACTAGCAGTATACGGTTGAGTACGCTTGGATCTCCAGGTGATATTTTTTCATTATTTATCTCATTTTCATTAATAAAGCAGTAGTGTATTTCCACGGTCCTGAAGAATGCATTAGAAACTCCTTTCTTGTGAATGCAGAAACATGTCGACCACTAATAAGTGCGGTTATTATTTAAAACCTGCACCCACACCTGCCTTTTAATCTTAGGGATTGGGGGATATTAATAAAATTCTTTTTCCACCCAACTCACCTAATTTTATTATTACCCCTCACTTTTCACTCCAATCACCAGACACTGCTTTTTTCATTAGCCACTAACATACCTTTCTGTTCTGCCCTCACACCACATCTCGGTCACGGCAACTACTTACCGGCCGTTGTGTCTCCTGGGTAAGGAGAACCCAAATGATGACAACAAGGGCGGTACAGTGTGGCTTCTGATGGGAACAATATTTTTCTCCATATACTCTTGAGCCTTGACTTGGCCGTTTATTAATTATCATTTCTCACTGATACTGTTTTGCATGCTTTTGGTTTAGTGGTCCTTCTTGTTTGACTTACTGACTTGCTCTCTGACCCCCAGATATTATTTGTTGTTGTGAATATCACAATATGCCGACACGTGTTTCGTCGTGTGCCGTTGAGTCAACACGACTCTTCAGGGCTGGTGGTACAAAAAATAGCGTATACATATTCAGTAGTGCGTCATATCACTGTAATAAACTGCATATGGTGACAAGAAGTGCATCACACATGCAGTGGTAATGTGCGTATCCATTCGCACGTAGTGGATGTGATGGGTGATGACGCTCGAGATACTGGAAGTGTGCCACTACAAGGAAGTGAGTGGTTGACCTTGAGTGGTGGTGCCATGGAAGTGAGGTATGGTGAAATTAACGTTTAAGTTGTGGCAAGCGTTGGCGCACACACGATGGTCCTGCATTCCGAAGGTTACAAAGTGACACAATGTCATGGTGAGAGCAATCTAAAGTGATGTTTGTGAAAATTGTGAATGACAAGTTCATACGGGAGCGTGTAGGTATAATTAATAGTTTAAGAAGATCGGCGGTATCTGAAGTAACTCAACGAGAAACATGCTCTCTCTAAACGGTCAAGTAATTACCTTTAGACTCAACTCCCGGATGTGGGTTGAGAATAGTCTGGAACTTATGGTAATGTTCTACGTGGGTAGATTAGAGAGAGACTAAAAGGCGAAAGGAAAAGGAAAAAGCTCGTCAGGAAGGCATTAAAATGGGGAATGTTCGAGGACATCTCAGTGGATGGCTAGAATTTAAGCTGTGAGATCGAAAAAGGGGACTAAGTGGAAAGTATCCTTACCACTGAGTCTTTCAGATTCGAATTAATAGGTAAGTAGGGGTGGAATATCCAGTGGAGTCAGATGCAAGATTTTATTCTTGCCGCTATATTCCGCCCTATTGGGTGTGTTAGAATCTTCAAAATTTTAGCGCTATGGTAAAAGGAAAACATAAAATAACAGGATCATCAGGCTGAAAGTGACATATATTGCGTCATTCTGCATAACATTCATGGTGAATTAGGCGGAAAATATCGGTGGGTAGCGAGAAAGTTCTGTACCTGAATACGGGTGTGTATCAGGCAGTAACCGGGAGGGGATCCATCAATCGAAATACATCTGAAAACGGGATCGTTTTCTTAGTTAGCGGTATGCTGTAAAAGTTCAAATTAACGTACACGCATTAGAAAATGCGAGAATCAGGGCGTGTGGGCTTATCAAATCCATTATACTGGGAATTCAGTTGTTGTGGGGAAAGTCCAACGACTTACCCGTAGTGTGGTATCCCTCGTCTGTTGGTTCCCGGTCTCCGTCTATCGTGAACGGACACATGACCAGAGGGGAGGTGTTTCTTTGTAGAAGTATTAGACATACAAGATGTCGGTTCGTTTGTTTGTCAAAACGTGGCCGCCATCTTAGTAAGGGGAGTTGATGAGGCAAAAATACTTAGTATTCGCGTAATACCATGTTGTTGAGAGAATAGAGGTGTGCCAAAGTGTCACACCTTTTGGAAGGAGATGATGGGTAGTATCAGGGTAGGAAGCATTAGCAATATTATTATTATTCTGATTATTTGCTCGGTGGAAAATGAGTTCTCCCGACTATAGTGGTCTCGTATCTACTTCTTTCTATCGGTGGAATAATCTTATTTGTCAGTGTCCTGTTGATCGGTTAGTGGTGAACGGTTGTTGAAATTGGACTTATCACCTACTAATGTGACCCGGTGCCCATAAGTGTGGTGAAGTCTATAGAAGGCAATTAAAATAAGTAGTAATCCGACGAGTGAAGGTGCACAGTCGTTGCTGTGCATTTGTGACCTTATTTATCACATTTTCAACATTATTTCATTTCTATCTGATCTGGCAAACGATGTAATAGATCTTGAAAAAACCACAATACAAGTTACATATTAAAATCAACAATACAACAAGCATTGTACGCATTACAGTATATACATTTTGTGGTATCATCCTCATTCCAAAAGGTATAGACATTTCTAAAAGTGTCTATGGTCGTTTCATATAGGTTTATCAGTGAATAGTTCTTAAAACAATAAATACAATGAGTATTCCAAAAAGAGGATCCCAAAGGGTAACTGTTAGTCACCCAGAAAGTATTGAAGCTCAGGGTCGTAGTTTAGCCCATGTTCCACGCTCTGTAGACGCATGATCCATGTGGCCTCTCTACGTCTGAGCGTCAGTTCTCGGTTGCCCCCTCTGATATTGAGGGGAATCATGTCAATCCCAAAGACACGCACTTTGATGTCATCCTCCATAGGTTGACATTCATCTATGTGTAGAGCTACTGGGTACCTAGGATCTCTTTTCTGAATAGCTCTCATACGTTATGCGATTCTTTCTTTGAGTGCCCTGATTGTGCTGCCTACATAAATTTTGCTACATTGGCATTCGATTATGTAAACTACTAATTTGGTCAGGCAAGTGATGTTATATTTGATTTTGTACACTGTCCCTTCCGGACCCTTGAAAGTTGTAGTGCCATGTTTACCCCAAATACACATGGAACAGAAACCACATTTGTGGAATCCCAGGCCTCGTGTGGATAGCCAATCACGAGCTGTAGGTTTGGGGGAAATGTGGGGCTCAATTTGTTCCTCAGAGTGAAACCCTTTCTGTACGTGATGGAAGGTCTGTCTGGAAGGAAATCCTTAAGCACAGGATCCTCTGTTAACAGTTTCCAGTGTTTGTTGAAGCTCTTTTTGGTGGTGTGATTGAGTGCATTGAATTCTGTTATTAGTCTGATTTGCTGGCCGGAGGACTCTGCCTCCGTGCGTGTCTTTAAACAATCTGGTCTCGGGATGGTTCTGGTCCTTTGTTCTGCTGTCTTGAGGGATGCGTTAGAGTACCCTCTCTTTCGGAATCTGTCTTTCATATTCGAGATACAATTCTCGAATTCATTGGATTTGCTGCAGTTACGTTTAGCTCTTAGGAATTCTCCATATGGGATAGAACGTAACTGGTGCTCAGGGTGAAAACTAGAGGCATGGAGTATAGAATTACAGGAAGTAGGCTTCCTGAATAGTTTGGAGTGTAGTCGGTTGTCCTTCACGTAGAATTCTAGATCCAAGAACTCCATATTAGTGAGGCTGTGTCGCATGGTGAAGCTAATTTCCCATGTATTATTGTTTAAATGTTCAAAAAAGGATTGAAGTAATTCCTCAGAGCCCGACCATAAGAGAAAACAATCGTCGATGTATCGACCCCAAAAGACTATGGAGTCGACGTATTGGTTTCCTTTGGTGCCCCAAATCAAGTCAGCCTCCAGAGCCCCCATAAAGAGATTAGCGAAGGAGGGTGAGAATTTGGAGCCCATGGCTACTCCCTTCTTTTGTCGATACCATTTTCGATCAAAAATAAAGAAGTTGTTCTCTAGAATGATCCTCATCATATGTAGTAGCATGTTGGTGTGTGCCCAGAGTGAAGCTGGTCGGTTAGATAAAAGTTTGGTAATGGCTGTTAAGCCTAGTTCGGGATTAATCCTGGTGTAGAGAGACACCACATCCAAGGTCACTAATATGGTGTCTCGTTGCCACTCCATGTCTGACATGATGCTCAGTATGTGTTTAGAGTCTTGTATGTAAGACGGAAGATTCTTGACCAGAGGCCCCAAGAAAAGATCCACATACTCTGCGATTCTTTCGGTGGGACCCCCAATCCCCGATACTATCGGTCTTCCTGGAGGAAACGGTAGATTCTTGTGGACTTTGGGTAACGTGTACAACCAAGGATACGTAGGTCTGAAGACTTTGAGGTACAGGTACTCATTGTCATCCAGAAGACCAGATTGTTTCCAGTTAAGTAAGAGTCCATTAATTAGAAGTGTTAGTGGACCCATGGAGTTATGATTAAGTAACTCATAACATGAGTCGTCATTGAGTTGGCCTTGGATCTCATTGTTGTAGTCGATCAGATCCATGACCACCACATTGCCCCCTTTGTCTGCCTCCCTGATGATGATGTTGGGATTACTGCTTAAAGTGGAAAGTGCTAACCGTTCCCCTTTAGTTAAGTTGTCTTTATATTTAAACTTAGTGTTTAAGTTCTTGGTATTGGTTCTGTTAAGATCCTCAAGAACATGTCTGTGAAAATTGTCAATCACATTACCCCCTGATAACGTGGGTGTCCATTTAGATTTGCTTTTCAAGCCACTCGCCATACTGTAATCGGTCTCAACATCAAGCTCCTCAAGTAATCTTTCCATTTCAAGAGGACTGTCTTCCCTATCTGTTAAAGAAAGAAGCAAGTGTGTAGATTGCACATCTTTAATGGTCAAAGAAACATCATCAAAAACATTTGGAATGTGTCTAGGTTGTCTCTGCCTGTCCTGTAATCCAGCAAAATGTTTTTTTAATTTAAGGTTGCGAATGAATTTAAAGATATCAATCTTGGTTGGACACATGTCACCGGTGGCATAGGGATTAAAGTTCAGGCCTCTACTCAATAAGGAGACCATCTCTGGTGTCAAGGGAAATGAGGACAGATTAATGACTTGTACTTTGTCATCTGGTGTAGCTAATTCTTCTGTGTCCCTGACCTCAGTTTCCTGCGATAGTCTTCGCTTGTTCCCGCGTTTGCCCCTGTGGGGTTTGGGTCTACAGCGACTCGTGGTGACTGTGTCCTGTTGCCTTTCCTCACACATTCCATTTCTAAAAAAAAGGTTGAACTGTTGGGCTCTGAATTAGCTAGAATTTCATTTTCAATGTCGCTGAGCCCAGTAGAGCTCAGTGAGGTGGTGCTGGAGTTGACAGAACTGGTGGTTGTGGTTCTGCCTGACTGTGGGCCTGCTTTGGGTTTAGGGATCAGGGAATCATATTTTCGATCAAAGGTGTAGATTCTACCAATTTTATAGTCTGCCTCATCCCTTTTAATCTGACGTGCCTTTCTGTTCTTTATTTCCGTTTGATGTTTGAGAAGAATCTCATCTAGTAGGGTGTAGTTTTTGACTGTGGCTTCAGGTTTATTTAAGTCTTTAATCTCCTGTTCTACAGTGGAGATTTCTGCCTGTAATTTTGTGGTTTTACGGTCAGCACTCTCGATGAGAATATCCATGAGTGTAATGGAATTCTGATTGAGTGAGTCTTCCCATTTGGTCATGAGATCTCGGTCTAGATCATCATAAGTCGGAAAAATGTGGGATCGTAGTCCTCTAGGAACTAGTTTGAGCTTAAGATAGTGTTTCAGGGTTGCTCCATCCCACCAACGGGAGTTCTCTTGTTTTTTGAGTTTCTCTAGTTTGAAGAACTTGTCTCTTAAACCCTCTATGCGCGCAGGACCTGCCGTGGCCGATGCCTGGTGTGTGGGCATGCCTTTGGCCAGGTTATCAAAGAGATCTGCTGCTGCCTTGTCTCTGTCCATAGTGTGATGGACAAGTATGGAAAATGGGTCAGAACGACAGTTAAATTTGTAACGTGGAGGCACCCAATCTGATAAGATTGAAGTAAACTGCTTAGGGGTTTTTAGCAAAACTCAGATATCAAGGGCGCACTGCCTCAATTTTTACGTTATAGTGTGTAGTTCAAAATAGTTGATGTGTAGTGCGTAAAGAGCAGGCGGAAAAACACCCTTAACCGTCTAAAAAGTCAAAGACTATACAACAATCATACTGCTGTGCTCTCGCAACTACAATAAGGTGTCACAAAATTAAGTACAATAACAAATGTGATTCAATGAACAGAAGCAGATTCTTTAGTGTGTTTCTTGTCCCAGCAAGATGATGATTTATTGTATCCAAACTTGAGGAATATCACAATATGCCGACACGTGTTTCGTCGTGTGCCGTTGAGTCAACACGACTCTTCAGGGCTGGTGGTGCAAAAAATAGCGTATACATATTCAGTAGTGCGTCATATCGCTGTAATAAACTGCATATGGTGACAAGAAGTGCATCACACATGCAGTGGTAATGTGCGTATCCATTCGCACGAAGTGGATGTGATGGGTGATGACGCTCGAGATACTGGAAGTGTGCCACTACAAGGAAGTGAGTGGTTGACCTTCAGTGGTGGTGCCATTACCACTGCATGTGTGATGCACTTCTTGTCACCATATGCAGTTTATTACAGTGATATGACGCACTACTGAATATGTATACACTATTTTTTGTACCACCAGCCCTGAAGAGTCGTGTTGACTCAACAGCACGCGATGAAACACGTGCCGGCATATTGTGATATTCCTCAAGTCTGGATACAATAAATCATCATCTTGCTGGGACAAGAAACACACTAAAGAATCTGCTTCTGTTCATTGAATCACATTTGTTATTGTACTTAATTTTGTGACACCTTATTGTAGTTGCGAGAGCACAGCTGTATAATTGTTGTATAGTCTTTGACTTTTTAGACGGTTAAGGGTGTTTTTCCGCCTGCTCTTTACGCACTACACATCAACTATTTTGAACTACACACTGTAACGTAGAAATTGAGGCAGTGCGCCCTTGATATCTGAGTTTTGCTAAAAACCCCTAAGCAGTTTACTTCAATCTTATTAGATTGGGTGCCTCCACGTAACAAATTTAACTGTCGTTCTGACCCATTTTCCATACTTGTCCATCACACTATGGACAGAGACAAGGCAGCAGCAGATCTCTTTGATAACCTGGCCAAAGGCATGCCCACACACCAGGCATCGGCCACGGCAGGTCCTGCGCGCATAGAGGGTTTAAGAGACAAGTTCTTCAAACTAGAGAAACTCAAAAAACAAGAGAACTCCCGTTGGTGGGATGGAGCAACCCTGAAACACTATCTTAAGCTCAAACTAGTTCCTAGAGGACTACGATCCCACATTTTTCCGACTTATGATGATCTAGACCGAGATCTCATGACCAAATGGGAAGACTCACTCAATCAGAATTCCATTACACTCATGGATATTCTCATCGAGAGTGCTGACCGTAAAACCACAAAATTACAGGCAGAAATCTCCACTGTAGAACAGGAGATTAAAGACTTAAATAAACCTGAAGCCACAGTCAAAAACTACACCCTACTAGATGAGATTCTTCTCAAACATCAAACGGAAATAAAGAACAGAAAGGCACGTCAGATTAAAAGGGATGAGGCAGACTATAAAAATGGTAGAATCTACACCTTTGATCGAAAATATGATTCCCTGATCCCTAAACCCAAAGCAGGCCCACAGTCAGGCAGAACCACAACCACCAGTTCTGTCAACCCCAGCACCACCTCACTGAGCTCTACTGGGCTCAGCGACATTGAAAATGAAATTCTAGCTAATTCAGAGCCCAACAGTTCAACCTTTTTTTTAGAAATGGAACGTGTGAGGAAAGGCAACAGGACACAGCCACCAAGAGTCGCTGTAGACCCAAACCCCACAGGGGCAAACGCGGGAACAAGCGAAGACTATCGCAGGAAACTGAGGTCAGGGACACAGAAGAATTAGCTACACCAGATGACAAAGTACAAGTCATTAATCTGTCCTCATTTCCCTTGACACCAGAGATGGTCTCCTTATTGAGTAGAGGCCTGAACTTTAATCCCTATGCCACCGGTGACATGTGTCAAACCAAGATTGATATCTTTAAATTCATTCGCAACCTTAAATTAAAAAAACATTTTGCTGGATTACAGGACAGGCAGAGACAACCTAGACACATTCCAAATGTTTTTGATGATGTTTCTTTGACCATTAAAGATGTGCAATCTACACACTTGCTTCTTTCTTTAACAGATCGGGAAGACAGTCCTCTTGAAATGGAAAGATTACTTGAGGAGCTTGATGTTGAGACCGATTACAGTATGGCGAGTGGCTTGAAAAGCAAATCTAAATGGACACCCACGTTATCAGGGGGTAATGTGATTGACAATTTTCACAGACATGCTCTTGAGGATCTTAACAGAACCAATACCAAGAACTTAAACACTAAGTTTAAATATAAAGACAACTTAAATAAAGGGGAACGGTTAGCACTTTCCACTTTAAGCAGTAATCCCAACATCATCATCAGGGAGGCAGACAAAGGGGGCAATGTGGTGGTCATGGATCTGATCGACTACAACAACGAGATCCAAGGCCAACTCAATGATGACTCATGTTATGAGTTACTTAATCATAACCCCATGGGTCCACTAACACTTCTAATTAATGGACTCTTACTTAACTGAAAACAACCTGGTCTTCTGGATGACAATGAGTACCTGTACCTCAAAGTCTTCAGACCTACGTATCCTTGGTTGTACACGTTACCCAAAGTCCACAAGAATCTACCGTTTCCTCCAGGAAGACCGATAGTATCGGGAATTGGGGGTCCCACCGAAAGAATCGCAGAGTATGTGGATCTTTTCTTGGGGCCTCTGGTCAAGAATCTTCTGTCTTACATACAAGACTCTAAACACATACTGAGCATCATGTCAGACATGGAGTGGCAACGAGACACCATATTAGTGACCTTGGATGTGGTGTCTCTACACCAGTATTAATCCCGAACTAGGCTTAACAGCCATTACCAAACTTTTATCTAACCGACCAGCTTCACTCTGGGCGCACACCAACATGCTACTACATATGATGAGGATCATTCTAGAGAACAACTTCTTTATTTTTGATCGAAAATGGTATCGACAAAAGAAGGGAGTAGCCATGGGCTCCAAATTCTCACCCTCCTTCGCTAATCTCTTTATGGGGGCTCTGGAGGCTGACTTGATTTGGGGCACCAAAGGAAACCAATACGTCGACTCCATAGTCTTTTGGGGTCGATACATCGACGATTGTTTTCTCTTATGGTCGGGCTCTGAGGAATTACTTCAATCCTTTTTTGAACATTTAAACAATAATACATGGGAAATGAGCTTCACCATGCGACACAGCCTCACTAATATGGAGTTCTTGGATCTAGAATTCTACGTGAAGGACAACCGACTACACTCCAAACTATTCAGGAAGCCTACTTCCTGTAATTCTATACTCCATGCCTCTAGTTTTCCCCCTGAGCACCAGTTACGTTCTATCCCATATGGAGAATTCCTAAGAGCTAAACGTAACTGCAGCGAATCCAGTGAATTCGAGAATTGTATCTCGAATATGAAAGACAGATTCCGAAGGAGAGGGTACTCTAACGCATCCCTCAAGACAGCAGAACAAAGGACCAGAACCATCCCGAGACCAGATTGTTTAAAGACACGCACGGAGGCAGAGTCCTCCGACCAGTAAATCAGACTAATAACAGAATTCAATGCACTCAACCACACCACCAAAAAGAGCTTCAACAAACTCTGGCAACTGTTAACAGAGGATCCTGTGCTTAAGGATTTCCTTCCAGACAGACCTTCCATCACGTACAGAAAGGGTTTCACTCTGAGGAACAAATTGAGCCCCACAGTTCCCCCAAACACTACAGCTCGTGATTGGCTATCCACACGAGGCCTGGGATTCCACAAATGTGGTTTCTGTTCCATGTGTATTTGGGGTAAACATGGCACTACAACTTTCAAGGGTCCGGAAGGGACAGTGTACAAAATCAAATATAACATCACTTGCCTGACCAAATTCGTAGTTTACATAATCGAATGCCAATGTGGCAAAATTTATGTAGGCAGCACAATCAGGGCACTCAAAGAAAGAATCGCAGAACATATGAGAGCTATTCAGAAAAGAGATCCTAGGAACCCAGTAGCTCTACACATAGCTGAATGTCAACCTATGGAGGATGACATCAAAGTGCGTGTCTTTGGGATTGACATGATTCCCCTCAATATCAGAGGGGGCAACCGAGAACTGACGCTCAGACGTAGAGAGGCCACATGGATCATGCGTCTATAGAGCGTGGAACATGGGCTAAACTACGACCCTGAGCTTCAATACTTTCTGGGTGACTAACAGTTACCCTTTGGGATCCTCTTTTTGGAATACTCATTGTATTTATTGTTTTAAGAACTATTCACTGATAAACCTATATGAAACGACCATAGACACTTTTAGAAATGTCTATACCTTTTGGAATGAGGATGATACCACAAAATGTATATACTGTAATGCGTACAATGCTTGTTGTATTGTTGATTTTAATATGTAACTTGTATTGTGGTTTTTTCAAGATCTATTACATCGTTTGCCAGATCAGATAGAAATGAAATAATGTTGAAAATGTGATAAATAAGGTCACAAATGCACAGCAACGACTGTGCACCTTCACTCGTCGGATTACTACTTATTTTAATTGCCTTCTATAGACTTCACCACACTTATGGGCACCGGGTCACATTAGTAGGTGATAAGTCCAATTTGAACAACCGTTCACCACTAACCGATCAACAGGACACTGACAAATAAGATTATTCCACCGATAGAAAGAAGTAGATACGAGACCACTATAGTCGGGAGAACTCATTTTCCACCGAGCAAATAATCATAATATTAATAATATTGCTAATGCTTCCTACCCTGATACTACCCATCATCTCCTTCCAAAAGGTGTGACACTTTGGCACACCTCTATTCTCTCAACAACATGGTATTACGCGAATACTAAGTATTTTTGCCTCATCAACTCCCCTTACTAAGATGGCGGCCACGTTTTGACAAACAAACGAACCGACATCTTCCATGTCTAATACTTCTACAAAGAAACACCTCCCCTCTGGTCATGTGTCCGTTCACGATAGACGGCGACCGGGAACCAACAGAGGAGGGATACCACACTACGGGTAAGTCGTTGGACTTTCCCCACAACAACTGAATTCCCAGTATAATGGATTTGATAAGCCCACACGCCCTGATTCTCGCATTTTCTAATGCGTGTACGTTAATTTTAACTTTTACAGCATACCGCTAACTAAGAAAACGAGCCCGTTTTCAGATGTATTTCGATTGATGGATCCCCTCCCGGTTACTGCCTGATACACACCCGTATTCAGGTACAGAACTTTCTCGCTACCCACCGATATTTTCCGCCTAATTCACCATGAATGTTATGCAGAATGACGCGATATATGTCACTTTCAGCCTGATGATCCTGTTATTTTATGTTTTCCTTTTACCATAGCGCTAAAATTTTGAAGATTCTAACACACCCAATAGAGCGGAATATAGCGGCAAGAATAAAATCTTGCATCTGACTCCACTGGATATTCCACCCCTACTTACCTATTAATTCGAATCTGAAAGACTCAGTGGTAAGGATACTTTCCACTTAGTCCCCTTTTTCGATCTCACAGCTTAAATTCTAGCCATCCACTGAGATGTCCTCGAACATTCCCCATTTTAATGCCTTCCTGACGAGCTTTTTCCTTTTCCTTTCGCCTTTTAGTCTCTCTCTAATCTATCCACGTAGAACATTACCATAAGTTCCAGACTATTCTCAACCCACATCCGGGAGTTGAGTCTAAAGGTAATTACTTGACCGTTTAGAGAGAGCATGTTTCTCGTTGAGTTACTTCAGATACCGCCGATCTTCTTAAACTATTAATTATACCTACACGCTCCCATATGAACTTGTCACTCACAATTTTCACAAACATCACTTTAGATTGCTCTCACCATGACATTTTGTCACTTTGTAACCTTCGGAATGCAGCACCACAGTGTGTGCGCCAACGCTTGCCACAACTTAAACGTTAATTTCACCATACCTCACTTCCATGGCACCACCACTCAAGGTCAACCACTCACTTCCTTGTAGTGGCACACTTCCAGTATCTCGAGCATCATCACCCATCACATCCATACGTGCGAATGGATACGCACATTACCACTGCATGTGTGATGCACTTCTTGTCACCATATGCAGTTTATTACAGTGATATGACGCACTACTGAATATGTATACGCTATTTTTTGTACCACCAGCCCTGAAGAGTCGTGTTGACTCAACGGCACACGACGAAACACGTGTCGGCATATTGTGATATTCCTCAAGTCTGGATACAATAAATCATCATCTTGCTGGGACAAGAAACACACTAAAGAATCTGCTTCTGTTCATTGAATCACATTTGTTATTGTTCTTAATTTTGTGACACCTTATTGTAGTTGCGAGAGCACAGCTGTATAATTGTTGTATAGTCTTTGACTTTTTAGACGGTTAAGGGTGTTTTTCCGCCTGCTCTTTACGCACTACACATCAACTATTTTGAACTACACACTGTAACGTAGAAATTGAGGCAGTGCGCCCTTGATATCTGAGTTTTGCTAAAAACCCCTAAGCAGTTTACTTTCAGTAAATATGTTCGGTGGGTTGAGGCTGCTTCTACGAGGATTTGGGGGTAGCAGTAAACATGTCCCTGTATGTATTTATATGCGTGGGGGCTGGGGCAGCTCCAGGAGCGTGGGGCTGTCAAGGAGTGTGGCTCAATAGAAGTAGTGTAAGTTGCGGATGGTTCTATAGCTATGGAGTTATTTCTGGGCCATGGCTTTTGGCATGGTATAGAGGCGCGGGCGTTCATGCATGGGGGAGCTCGGGTTGTGTATCATGGCTTGGGTCGTCTGGTGTTTTTGGTGGCAGCACCGGCTGTTGGATATCAGCCAAGTTGTGGTGGAATTGGTGCAGCAGCGTAACCCATTCCATGGAGATGTGCTTCCTACGTACCCTCTGTGTCTCCTCCCTCCTGATTGTGTCTTCTTCCGCTAAACCCCATTTTCTAACTGCTCCCACTCAGGCTGCCAGTGGGGTCCCTCCCAGAGTTCTCTAATGCATGGTGATCCCTCTCTTTGCCAGTTGGAGGGCTAAGGAAACGAAACACGTTTGGACCTTGAGGCTCTTGTGCCTTCGGAAGAGCCCTATCCGGCTGGCCTTCCAAGTGTTGATGTCGGTAAGTCCTGTTAATTCCTGTAATGTCTCATGTACTGCATTCCAATAGGGCTGTAGTGTGGGGCATAACCAGAGCATGTGTTTAAATGTTACATCTGGGGATTGGCATCCCGGGTATACTAATTGTGTGTCTGGGTAGTAGCGCTGGAGCCGCGCTGGACTGAGGTAGGCACGGTGTATTATGTAGAACTGTATATTTTTGAAAATGGCGATTCAGGACACTTTCTTTGGATGTTCGATGCTCCCATCCCTTATAATGTAGTGGGCGTCCTATTTCTTCTTCCCATTTTGGCATAACGGAGTTAGTGCGGTGGCGGTGAGGTCCCTGATTGTTTTGTAAAGCCATGTAATTAAGTGTCGCCCCAGCCCCACGTGGAGGATTGCATGGAGTACAGAGTGTGTCATGGCTCCCCTTCGGTGTGATCCCAAGTGCGACGGCTGCTGAGGATTATTTGTCTGTGTAATAAGAATTGTCCTGGTGGGAGGCCTGTCTCATCCGAGAGTCAGTCAAATAGTAACAACTGGCCCTCCTTGAACAAAGATCCCACCTCTAAAATTTTGTGATCCGTCCAAGTTTGCATTGCTCGAGCGGAGTAAAATCCCTCGTTCCTGGGTAGGCTGGCGAGTGGGCATAAGGGAGTATATAGATTAGTGTCACCAGAGATGCAATGGATTCGCAGCATGCATGTTCACGCCACATTTACCTGCACTGACTTAGGATGAGTGCCTGGGAGCAGTAGAGGACATATGACTTGCACCGACATGGGTCCTCTCTCCGAGTTGGTCTCCGCTAAATGATGTCCTGTGGTCCAGCCGGCCAGCCACTGGGTTTGTGCCGTAAAAAAGTAAGACTCAAAGGATGGTACTCCCAACCCTATTGGTGCATCAGGAGTTGCAAATTTTGGTGAGCAACTCTTCAGCATCCTCCGCCCCATTAGAGGACGCTTAATAGGGTGTCTAGCTCCCTGAAAAAAGGACCGTGGGGGGTCAACAGGGTTGTTGGCGAAGTAGTAAAAAAATTGTGGTACTAGGATTATTCTGCTGATGGGCGCCAAGGGTAGGGTCTTCTAAAAATTAATTTGCCTTTTGGCTTCTGCTGAGGCCCGATGGTGGTTGTCTTTGAATATGTCAGTGTGGTAGAGTTGGACGCTGAGGTATCGCAGGGCGCTGTTGCTCCAGGCTATTTCCAAATTCCCAATTCTTATCTCTCGCAGGAGGAGGTGAGGGCTTAAGGGGTAAATGGTAGATTTTGTCCAATTGACTTTGAGTCATGTGGTGGCCGCAAAATCCGAAAGTATGTATCCAATGGCGCTGAGATCGGACGCTATGTCCCTCACATATAGTAACAGATTGTCCGCATACATGGACACTATGTGCATGGTTTCGGCTATTGGGATGCTCCATGAAGTCTCCCTCCCGGCACAACCGGACCACAAGGGGCTCCATTGCCATGGCGAACAAAAGGGGGGAGAGAAGACTCCCCTGCCTGGTACCTCTATCTATTTGGAAGGGTGTGGAGATATATTTGCCTAGCCTCACTTTAGAAGTGAGCTTTGTGTATAATAGTTTTATGTGCGCCCTGAAGATTGGCCTGTCCCCATTTGACTCCGCGTCTTTTTAGAGGTACGGCCACGTCAGGGTGTCAAATGCTTTATCCAGGTCCAAGATCCGACCAGCCGCTCTAGGGTAGCGATCCCGGGTCTGACACTGAAACAGCCTGCGAATATTCTGGGACATTTTTCTTCCTGGTACGAATCCATTCTAATCTTGATGTATGAGCGGTGGGAGCACCGGGCTCAACCGACCTTCCAGTATCTTACCCAAGACCGTGCAATCGGCAGAGAGTAGTGTGATTGGTCTGTATGAGGCTAGTTGCATCGGATCTTGATCAGGTTTTGGGCTCAAGACTACAAGAGATTCCCGTAATGAGCCTGGCAGTTCGCCCTCCTCCAGAGCCACCACGTACATGGAGGTCAGTTGCTGCGCAAATTGTGTATTGAAAGTGCTATAGTATTCTAGGGGCAAGCCATCTATTCCTAGGGCTTTATTTCAGACCAAGGCCCAGATTGCTTGTTTTACTTCTCACAATGTGATTTCCGCTTCAAGGAGGTCTCCATCCTCTCTCTGGATCTGGGGTATAGCGAGGGACCCCAGGAACCGGGTGAGTGGCCCCCAACTGACCTGCGTAGGGTATTGGTATAGCTTTGCGTAGTGGATATGGAAGTGTCGCAGGATATGGGATTGGGAAGTCGTAATTTAGCCGATCGGGTCTCTAATTTCGGTGATTAGTCGAATGTCCTGGTTCTGGCGAGCCAGCCAGGCTAGAAGCATTCCCAATCTGTCGCCCTCTCGATGCCTTTTGGCTGCATATGAATTAAAGTTGTACCATCTCAGGTCTGCTAAGCCTTCCTTGTACTCCATCTAGGCTTCCGCAACTTATGCGAGGTCACTGCATTTGAGTCTTCCGCCTTAGTCATTGCCGCCAGCTTAAGCTCTGATTTTTCAAGGCTTCGGTAAAGAGTCCTGCGGAGTCCTGCTATTTGCCTAATACAGGCTGCCCAACTGACAACTTTAAAGACGTCCCATTCCAGCACCCTGCTGGACGCCATATTGGTGTTGTTATTAAAATATTCTGTGATGCTATTTTTGTGGTCATGACAAAATACTGGATCCTCAAGACACTTTCGCTGCAGTTTCCAGGTTGTAACTGGTTGGTGGGGTTTTCGCCACCTAAGAATGAACAAGTGCACATTGTGATCAGAGACTACTCTCCCCAAGTAATCTGTGTTGGGTCGTAGGGAGTACTTCTGATGAGCAGAGGAACCGATCAAGCCGTACCCGCAGAGTGCGAGGTATTGAGTGAAAGGAATATAGTTTAGAGGTTGGGTTCTGGCTCTGCCAGGCATCCTTTAGTCCCGAATTTTGCACCCATGATCGGAACCGCTCTGTGTTTGCTTGAGTAAAGGAACCGCGACCTGGAGGGCTCGACCGATCTAAGGACAAGTCCAGTACGCAGTTGTAATCGCCCCCCAGTATCCATGGTGATGTTGTGAATTGTGGTAGGATTGCCGACAGTTAAATACTGCCTAATAATAAGGGCCGCCCGTCTAGCAATCCCTCCTTAAATATGTATCTCCCCTCTCTGTCCACAACTCTGTGAGTTTCTTAAAACTGAACCCCTAGTCTGAGCCATATCAGTGTCCCTCGAGCAAACGCTGAGTAGGTAGTAGCACAGAAATTACTGCGCCTGCAACTCTGTTCCTGGTCTAATTCAGGTTTTGTGAGATGTGTTTCTTGTAATAGTATTATTTGCACTTTTTGTCGCTTAGAATAAGAGTAAACTGTGTATTGTTTTTGTGCTGTGTGCATTACCCTGGCATTTAGGGTCAGAAAACTAATGTCTGTTTCTATTGGGATAATTTCAAGTCGTTGTGGGGGATGGAGGGCACAGATGGGGAGAATATTACACTATGGCCTTGTCCTTAGCCCCGCTACATGTTTGTCTGTCTGGTAGAGGCGCGGGCCCGGAGTAGGACTGTGTTCGTGGGAAACAGGGATAACTGGGGAGTGTGCTAACTGGTTGCAGTGAACTGGGTTCCAATATTACAGATCTATCACAACCGGTGATATGTCCAAACTGCACGTATAAACCAACGTTCTAATGTATTGTGAGGAGTGTCTGCTTCTGGTGTCCTGTGTCTGTTGCCTATTATGGCCGATGTTGTTATATGTGTCGTTCGTGGGTCGTAGTGCGCCCAGAGATGAGTGTTCATGGCAGTGTGCGATAACGAGGTTTCAACTGGTACTACTGGGCGTGAACCAAGTATGGGTTGCAGAGGGCAGAGAGGTATAATCTCAAGTGTCCGGTCCTTTCAGATCTATGTATCTGCCGTTTGAGGAGCCACCAGAGTCTGGGTCATCGAGCCCGCACATGAGGTGCTTGTGTCTCTGGAGGTGTCCTCCCTGTCCAATGTTGTAGCAGTCATATCTAGGTTAGCTCCCACCTGAATAGCTCGCCTGCGCTCCGCTATTTTTTCCTCGAGGTTGGGGGGAGGGGCGTGACCGGGCTTTGTACTTTCAGTACTTGCCTTTTAGGGCCTCTTTTCCCACAAATTCCTCGGCCTCTCAATCTCCTCTGGCTGCTGACTGTCTCCCATTGCGGGCCGCCTTGAATATTGGTTTCTGCCCAATCAAGCACAGTCTTTGGGTCTGTAAAGAACTTTATTCCTCCATCAGTGATGACCCTGAGGTGAGCCCGAAACAGCAGCGAGTATTGAATCCCTTTTTGGCCGAGCATTCCCTTTACTTCCATAAAAGTGCCCCATTGTTGCTGCACACCTCTAGACTAATCCGGAAAGATCATCACCTGCTTATCCTCAACTTTAAGCGGGCCATGGTCTCTAGCTGCCCTCAACACAGAATCCCTGTCTCAGAAGTGGAGCAGCTTCAGGAGCAGCCATCTAGGAAGTGTCGGCGGTCTTCAAGCAGGGACCCTGTGAGCCCTTTCTACCGAGAAGAAAGGTGTGAGGTCGGTGTCTGGGGTAAATTATTTGAACCAAGTTTTGATGTACTTTTCAGGGTTGGACCCTTCAACTCCCTCCGGCAAATTAATCACCCGGATATTGCTGAGATGGGAATGCCGCTCTAGATCATCGGCTCTTTCCTCCAGCTTGGTTATGCAGGTTTGGAGACTCCGTATGCTGTCCTGCTGCAATTTAGCCAGTGGCTGAAGGGCAGCCAAGGTTTCTTTCCCCCTCTGTCACTCTGTCAGCCAGCTTCCGATGGTCGTCGCATAACAGGCCAAGGTCTGAGGACAAGGACCTATATTACCCATAATAAGGTGTTAATGCAAGTGTCAATGCATCAGTGGGAACCTCCTACTGGGAGTTCCTCTGTCCAACCTGTATCAAAGAGAAGAGAAGAGAAGTAATAAAGACACAACAATTCTGCTGGTTTTTGGAAACACGAGAATCGCATATCATGACGTGCCGATACATACGCGCATCCCAATCAAAATGTGTCACAGCAAAGCTTGATATACTCAGAGTGCCTAGAAGATCGGGAAGAAGGCCGATAGTGCGGTGCTTGTAATCATGCTTTTAAAGTGCATTTAAAGAGGCCTCTATTTCTATGGGCTGAGAGGCCAGTGGGGCGAGTTCTGTGGTATGGACCGTGATACCGATAATGATGCGAGCATCAGATAATCCTGTAAAATGGTATACATAACCCACACACACACACTTGGGAATGAGTTCACATAAATGTAGAACAAGGAATCATTTGTATATATCGTACCCCACCAATCGTGAAGGCTGGCTTCATCGGTTTGGATAGCAAAAAGCGGCGAAAGGAAATCTGTCAGTGACATAATGGGCCACAAGTCATTGCGTGTCAATTATAAATGGTATGATATGGTGCAGCGCTGAGATCCAGAAGGAAAATACTCACTTGTCCTCTCCCAGTAAAGCGATTATTACCTGCCGGTAGCTTCTCTAAAGCCGGTAAACGGGGTTTGTCGTCCTCTTGTCTATTTGTGCACGCCCTGTGGTAGCAACCCGGAACGCCAAAGGGGCTGTGGGAGGAGTATGGAGGAGCGCTCAGTGACGTGGTAGCGCCTCGAACGTGATTGCCCTATGGGGACAGAGGGGGTTGTAACCTGACCTGAATGACACACACGAAGGTGTGCAGGTCAAATGTGTGTCGGCCATCATCGTTGAGTGTAGTAGTTTAACACACAAGTACCTGATCTTTGGTTAAGGCAAACGTGGGATGCACGTTTGTATCGGCACGTCATGATGTGCGATACTCGTGTTTCCAAAAACCAGCAGAATTGTTGTCTTTATTACTTCTCTTTGATACAGGTTGGACAGAGGAACTCTGAGTAGGAGGTTCCCACTGGTGCATTGACACTTGCATTAACACCTTATTATAGGTAATATAAGGAGACTGAGTACCTCTGTCTCAGCCCCCTATTTTTTATCTTTTTGATTTCACTCACTTTTACACAGTCCTGAAGAAACACCACAGGATCCATTAGGGTCCAAAAGGGCGTGAAACATGTCGACCTAGACCTTAAAAAACCTATTTTCACTATCACTATCACTCTTTCTCTGGCTGACAACAAAAACAGAAAGAAAATAGCCACCTCTCAGGTATAATTTCCCCTGAGCTCCTAGTTGTCTCCATCACCTACCATTTTTATCTAGGCAACTTGGACTCCTTAATAAAGGTACTACGGCGTACCAACGCTTTTTTTATCAAAACACTTTCCAGCCCACACACCCGCACTCACAACTGTGGCGTTACTCTATAAAAAGATCTCCGATAAAGTGCCCTCTCCCGGGGCCCGTGGGGGACAGAAGCGCCACCCTCACGAGGAGCAATGCCAGATGATAAAGCATGACACCTGCGAGGGTGTGTGAGGGCATTTCTTCTTAAAGGAGGAATCCCCGCCCTGTTTTTCCTTTATCTTTTTCTAATTTTTTCTTATCTATTCAAAGAGATGTTATCTGAAAGACCCAGACAAGAGACTAAATTTGGCCGACTTATTCTAGTCATAGGAACTGTTACACCCTAGTGTTTACTGCATTAACTTTGGGAGCACGGTAACTGGGCCTCTCTTTTCTTCAAGCTCCCGGTCCTTCCTATATTGTGATTTGTGTCCCAAACCTATCCTTATTGTAATGCAAGTGGGTTCGATTGCAGCCAGCACCTTATCTAATCTATCAGACATTGCCTGCGGCGTGGTTTTGTCAGTCGTTTGGGTGGGTCTGGGTCTAGCGGTGGTGGCTGACACCCTGGAGCTGCAGTCTGTGATCCATTGGTTTGACGTTGGCGCCCCACGATCCTTTCTGTCCACGCGGCGGGAGCGCCTATCTGTGTCTGTCTAGGAATGCTTTTATGTCTGTAGTCTTCTACAGTTAAAGACTTGCTGCCTCCTTCTCAGGTGATCCAAATCTGGTCCTGGTCGAGCATCCAATATACTGGTAGGGGCAGTGGCCTGGGGGTTGAAGGTTGGCAGGGGGATGCCTTACACCCTGTTTAGGTTCTTCTGGTGCCCCTCATTCTTTGAGGTCCATCACCGGGGTTGGGGGCACCTTCGTTTATGCAGTTCCTGATACTGCTGGGCCTGTGTTCGGAACAGGAGGGTTTTCTTACACCTTCCCCTCGGAAGTGGTTCCGGGCGATGAGCTCTGCCCACATGTCTGGTTGCCATTCCCTCCCAGGTTGCCGTCTGTCTGTCTGTTAAAGCCCGTCTGTGCGCTCCTCCCAAGGAGTGGCTCTAATGTGGGTGACAGCCGTGGCCGGAACCACAGTTGCGCCCTCACTTATGCCTCAGCTGAGCTAGTCTGTGCCCAAGGTGATTGGGGTACTCGAATGGGTGCCCAGCACTTTCCGCATCAGTGGCACTCCCGCCTGTGTCCTCCACTACTCGACGGCTCTCGGGCCATGTCATCCAGCTCCAGGCGGCGTATGGCTGTTCCCAGGGCTTCCACTGCTCCTCGTCGCTGGTGCTTGAAATGAGGACCCCTGCACCTCCACAGGCCCGTTTGATCCCAGTCTCCAAGTGACGTGCTCCGAGATGCTAACCCCGCTAGATTTTTGCCTCCTGCGTTGCTCTCACCAGTGCAGTGATTGTGGGCACGTCTTGGGTCCTGCGATGGGTAGGTAGTTATCTCCGACCCGGGCGGAGTAGTGGGCTGCTGGTAGTTGCACTCTCTGGCCCACCGACTGCTCTCCGCTTCTCTAGGGGGGGCACCATTTTGGATTGGGTGCCGCTGCAAGGGTGTGCGTCTCCGGTGCGCCGCTCTCCTGTATTGTCCTTGGGCTATGCCGCCTCCTTCGTCTCTCTACAGGCCCATGTAGGCCCAGCCACATTCACCTCTAGTCATCATCCCCACAGGGCCCGCACCACCGGCAGGTCTCCTCGCCAGATATCGCTGTTGGTGGCTCCTGGGTCGAGTGCATCGCGGGCCCCATCTCCACCCAAGTTGGTATTCCGCTCAGTTGACGGGAGGCACGCAGCCTGGTCTTCCAATCCTCTGGCTGTGCCGATTGCTCAGGGGACCGCCACTTAGGTGGAGGCTCAGGTCTGGTAGTCCCGGTGCGCTGCCTTTGTTATTTTGGCCCCTTACTTAGGGTAACGGGGAGGCTTATTCTGGAAGCCCTCGACTGTCGGGCTTGATCCCCTCCTCTTCCACACCCCAGGATGGCGCAGGCCTCATTGCGCATGATTTTGGCTGCCAACTCCACGGGGCTCTGACAGCGGTATGCCTCCTCACCTGGGTGTCACTGCCGGTGTACCCTTAGTCTGATGTGTGGTGAACCCCGGCTCCCTCAAAATTGGTGTTCCTCACCCTCCGCAGCCCGCGGGAGGTTTGCAGCTCGGCTCTTTGATCTTTCGGACACGTCGAGTGCTTGGGGGGCTGTCATTTTGTGTGAAGTTTCACTCTTGCTTGTAGGCACCACACACACCTCTCGTCGGTGCTACGCCTCTCAGCACCAGTCTGGTAGTTACCAGTGTGTGGCCACCAATTTGGCTCATCACCAGGCCCCGTCTACCAGGATGGCTATCGATGTTAAAGGCCGGTGGCCGGAGCCCTACTCGGGCATGTCCGCCATCTTGGCTGGCTTAGCCATGCCCCCCCAAACTGATTTTAACTTGAGCTCATCCATCATTGTTGCATGAAATCACAAAAGTGTGACCAGTGGTTATGCAACCTTACAGTAACTCAGTGTACCTGCCATGTAGTATCTACCAGTAGAGGCTTTATTATATTTTTGGTTCTGACTCTGATACAGTGCCAGAGCAGGGGGCATCCCAAGATGTAAAGGATGATAAGGTTAATGGGGATGGCTTGGTCCTCCTCTCATGTCTCATACTGATGATATCTCATAAGTTGATATACAGAACACAGTGGACTTGATACCTGAGACAGAATTTGACTTGCCTCTATCAGCTGGTAATGAGAAGAGTGCCTCATTTGCAGTTGTGGTTCAGAGTGTAGCTGAGGTACAAATCAAAACAAAATTTCTGGCAAAAATGTTGCATTGGGACCAACAACTTCTGTGCCTTACTTCTTTTTTATGATACGTTCAGTGATAGTTTGATGGCTACTTGGATGAAGCCTTGCCGTTGTCTGCCTGTGAATAGGCAGGTGGCCAGACGTCACAGACTGGTGCTTTGTGAATTGTACCCAAGAGCATCTTATTGTTCAGACCTTGACCAATAAGGTGAATCTAACCTCATTTATTACCACTCCTGTGCATAGGGAATCCAAGAAGATTGAAGATTTTCGCAAGCATGGTTTCTTTTGCCAGTGCGGTTTGTCTGATAGGCTACTACACACATGACTTTATCAACACAGCCAGCTAGATCTTGTCCACCGTCTAGGAATGCCTTCTGGCTTCTTTAACCCCAAAATATACATGATGGAGACTATGTGGCCATATATATTATCCACACAGGGCTGGATATTACAGATTGCCAAGGAAGAATGTCAGTACCAGTGTTGTCCTTTGTAGATATGCCTGATGCTATCCACATGATTCTCTAGCAATGTACAAATCTCCCTAATAATCTCCCTTTTAATGGGTGTCTCCTTTCCGGTAGTAAGGCTCACTTTCTGTTCTAACCCTTTAACACCTTGGGTGTTATGGGTTTTCCCCGCTGGGTGCTGAATTCTGAAAATCCCAGCCAACGTGACAAAACCAGCTCGTCATCCGTGTAGCGCAGGTAAAGCCCATGACGAGCTGGCTTTGTCATTAGCGTCGAAGGTGTTAAAGAGAACAGAGCTATAGTGCACTCAATGGGGCTGCCAAAGAGTTTCCACATCAATTCTGAAAGCTTATAGGCAATTTTAGGGGACTAGCATACACACTGAGACAGCTATAACAGCCAGTGATGCAAGGGATACCCCAGTTCTTTCAAAGCTGTGGACATGGGTCTGATAGGCAGCGTATGGGCCCGCAAGTGCATTATACTTTCAATTTCTCTCACCTGTTGCACTGGCCACCAAGCCACTTGGACTTGCCCTTTGTGGATCATGCACATCTAGTGGCGGGCATGATATACATTTCCTCTACATCAGTATGGTTGAGTTGTTGGCTATTTGTCTGGCTCAGAATGCCTTCCTGGCATGCATCAGTTGAAGGCCGGTGGAGATTCTCACAGATACAGCACCATGTGGTACTGCAACAAAGTTGGTGATCAAACAGATGGGTCTTGCAGATTTATAAAAATGGCTATGCCATGCCATTTCTTTCTGCTTGCTGACTTTTCTTCCATGCGAAAGCAAATTTCAGAGGAACACCTGCACATTCTGTTACAGGAGGTACTCTGGTTTCTTTCCAAGAGTGCACACAAGAGGGTGCTGATCTCAGAAAGAGAAGGGGGTTCCTATTTCCTTGTTACAAAGTTGCTCTCGGAAGAGTCAACAACCAACCTTGTACTGGCCAGGGATTTCAATATGCATTTAATAGGACCACAATCGAGGGAAACTGAGCTGGAGGAACAATTTACAGCAGGGAAGATCACCACCCAGGTACAGGGCAAAAAGATAAAGCTGACAGCCCAGTCTAGGAATTTTATAGAGGACGTGGATCATTTAAGCCTTGTGGTACTAAATGGTCCCTTTGTGGGAGACCAACCTCCCCGCGCAATTTATCACACAGCCATGGCAAGCTCTACAATAGATTACACGCTTGTTACTCTACAATTGTTTAGTAGGATTTCTAGTTTTAGGATCAGAACAAAAGAGCATAGCGACCATCAGCCCCAGGAAATTTCAATGTGTATAAAGAAGAGGCCCCTGGTCTTCCCAGTGGAGGATCCTGCAACTATTTATACCATGAATATCAGAAGGCTCAACTGCAAAACTAGCCAACCAGACAAACTCCAAACCATAGCCAAGTCAATCTGTGAAAAGCAAGCAGCGATACATAGTAATGCGAAAGCCCATTGGGAAACTGACAAAACAACTAGGGGAACAACTTGCCAAAAGATCAGAGGGTCATGTGCCAGACCGACGATCGTCCAATACACAGATTGTAAGATCTCAATCTGGAAACCAACTCAACCTCTTACCAACCTCATGTATACCAAATGTGAGGGCCCTCAATAAAGATATAAATAAAACTTAATGAAAGCTAAGACAAAGGGGAAATGAGACTACTCTACAAAAACCCCTGTGCAATTAAAAGGAATGAAGAAGAAAATGATCTGGCAAGCAAAAAGGGAAGCAGAAGAAACGTTGTGGGCTAAGCTCCTGTTTGACACAAAGACAAATCATAGTGCAAAATTCTGGCAAACAATAAATAACTTAGGTAAAACCCACGTGCAGGGCATGAATTCCCACCTAACAGAGGAAATTTGGGCAGGCCACGTCCACGATCACTTCAACCCAAGAGGGTAAAGCTCCGTTTCAGCACAACCAGGGTCAGGACAGCTTGACAAGCTGAGCACCCATAGGAACATCAGCAGGAGGTCAACAAGAGAACTGCACTTCACGATTTTGCAGATTAAAAACCAAGTAGCCAAAGGTAGGCCAGAGGGGGCACCTGGCCCCAACGGTATTCCCCCAATATTGTTTAAAACTGATCCGAACTACTGGGGGTCTGCATTATTACAAGTGTTCAACTCCATAGAAGAAGGGGCGGGTATCCCAGACTCCTGGAAATGCTCAATAATATCTCCAATCTATAAGAAGGGAGATAAGAATGAACCTACTAGCTACAGACTTGGTGCCCTAATTGATGTTGAGGCGAAATACTATGTCAGTATCCTTTTGGACGAACTAACAGCATGGGCAAATGAAAAATCCCTCATCCCCATCAATCAGACAGGCTTCTCCAAAGGCACAGGGACCATCACAAATCTACTTGCCCTGACGCTACTGATGGACGGCGCCAAAGCAGCAAATCTCCCCCTATTTTTCTGCTTCATCAATTATTCTGCTGCTTTCGACAGTATAAACAGGCAGAAGCTGTGGGCTAAACTAGCAAAGATGGAAATTGCAGCAGCACTATTAAAACAGATAATCCACCTACACACGAATGCTTGGGTTCAAATAAAACTACAAACCGGAGAATATCTGTCAAGGAGAATACCAACATCTGGCGGATTGAAGCAGGGGCCCCCACGCTTTTTAACCCGTTTATGGCAGACCTTTCTACAGAACTAAACAACAGCACCTCTTATGCACCGAGGCTAGATGGGCTGTCACTCTCTAACTTACTGTATGCTGACGGCATTGTCCCAATAAGCTGAACTCCAATTGGGCTTCAGCACTTGCTAAATACAACTGCCAATCATGCTGCATCTAATGGTTTAACCATCAACCTAGAGAAGTCAAAAATCATGCGGTTCAACCCGAAAAAGAACACAACCGGGTTTCACAGGAACCTGGCAGGTGCACCCATGGAAGTCGTGTCAGAATACAAGTACCTAGGGGTGATACTTGACGAGAAAGGTACTTTCAAGCCACAAAAAGAAGCCATAAAACGGAGAGGAAATTCCATAGCGGTCGCTGTAAAATTTCTGAAACATAAAACTACCGGGCCAAGCTTTTACCCCTTACTACAAGTACAAGAAAAGTTAATTCCAGCTATTACATACGGAAGTGAATGTCTCTGGGGAAAAGATGAAGAGACTGTGGAACAAACTGTGCTAAGAGAAGCAAGAATAATCTTTAGCCTACCAGATTATGTCTCTACTGTGCAAATCAGACTGGAGCTTGGCCTACAGTCATAAAAAATAGCTCGCAATGCTGCTTATGTGAAATGCTGGTTTAGGATAAAAAGCTCCGATAAGTGCTCTCTGAATTTCCACCTATGGAAAGAGATAAACTCAAGCAGAGCTTGCACCCCAAATGATTACCTGACCGCATCCATAAACTGCCTAGGCCTGAAGGAACTCTGGGAAACTATGGGAATGCAGAACAGCTTTAAGTCTTTGGTAAATAAGACAGTAAAAAAGCTATCAGTACTTGAAGACAAAGAAACGCTCAGGAGACGGTCCCATTGTTGTTGCGTGCTGCAGAGCTATATAACACCGGGCCCTCAAAACTACATGCGTTCGGGCTTCAGCAGGAGGCTAAAAGAGAAATACCTCCAGTTTCGATTGGGAATTCTTCCTGTCCTCCCGCATCTACCACCATGGAAGCGAACAGCAGAAATAACTCAGTGCCGCCTCTGTGGGAAAGCAGAAGAGAAAAATGATTTAGTCACGCTTGCACTCCATCTCTCCTTTAACTTGTAGTTGTTGCGTGCTCCAAGGTGTACCCTCCAAGATTCCTAGATTCTTTTGAAAACCTAGTGAAAGCAGAGTTATCAAAACTAAGTTTTAAGAAAAAAACAAGACAACACAACTTGACGCAAAAACAGATCCATGTACTCCGGAAAATTGCGAATAATCCACACATCATTTGTCAGAAAGCTGACAAGGGAGGAGCTATTGTGGTAATGAATACTTCTCATTATGAGCAGGAGGTGGAAAAACATCTGGGGGACACACATACATACTTACTTTTGGATTATAATCCCACAGACCAGTTTGCAAAGATCATAAATGGTATCATCGATAAAGCTTTTGCCGATGGAATCATAAATGAAAAAAACAAAAAATTCCTGATCACGAACCATCCGAAGAGTCCGGCAATACACATGTTGCCGAAGATACATAAAGATTTGGTTCAACCTCCCTTTCGACCCATTGTATCGACAGTTGGGAGCATACACCACCCCATAGGTCAACTATTGGATAGACACTTGCAGGCAAATGTGATGAGGATGAAGACATTTGTAAAGGACACAACCCATTTTTTGGAAAGACTAGGCATGGTTCAACTGAAAGAAAATGAAGAAGTAATGTTATGTAGCATGGATGTTAAACCTTTATATACTTCTATTCCTCACCAGGATGGAATTGAGGCAATAGAACATACATTGCTCAACACAGAAATGGATTCAGACTATAGAGTGTTCCTCATGGAGCTACTTCACTTCACTCTTTTTCACAGCTACTTTGAATGGCAGGGGAAATATTATTTGCAGTTGACCGGGACGGCCATGGGAAATTCGGCGGGCCCGGTCTACGCAAATCTGTATATGGAGCATTTCGAAACTGAACATATCCTCAACCAAGAGCCATGGAAGTCCAAAACAAAAATGATATTGAGGTACATAGATGACATGTTCGTGATTTGGACAGGTTCAGAACCTGAATTAAGGAACGCCATTATTGAACTCAACACACGGGATGAACGCATCCAATTTACATCTGAGATTGATGCCAATAAAATCACGTTTCTTGATGTAGAAATACGTAGGAATGGGTCACACTTTGAAACAGATATCTATCGTAAGCAGACAGACCGCAACAATCTGTTGCATTTCAATAGTTTCCCTAACAACCCATTGAAAATCACTTGCCTTACTCGCAAATGTTGCGAGTGAAAAGGATTGTTTCATCCCCAACAACATCTGAGACCAGAATCCAAGAAATGGAAGAAAGATTTTAAAAAAGAGGATATCCTCAAAAAATATTGGATGAGGCAAAATCAAGATGTGCGCAAAAAGATAGGAAAACCTTGTTGATTCAAGCCCCAAAAAAAGAGAACACAAGAATTGTTGTGGTATCAAAATACTCAACAAAGAGTAAAGCTTTCAAAAACATCATCACTAAACATTGGGCGATATTATCCCAAGAAGTTGATTTCAACAAGATTTTCAATGAAATGCCCCTTTTTGCATATCAGAGGGGTACGAATTTGGGCAACATGATTAAATCTTGCACGAGCAATCCTGAGGAAGTTTTTCATGGCACATTGCCCTGTCACAATTGCAGTCACTGCAACAACATTATCAGAGGGAATGTAATTACCCATCCTAGTAAGGGTTATAAGATCAAATTACGTGTTTCAGCAACTTGTGATTCTATGAACATTATATATCTCTTGAAATGTCCCTGTGGACAAGGATATGTGGGCAAGACTGAGAGAAAGATGAAAGTGAGACCTAATGAACACAAGTCGAACATTCGCAACAATCAGACCAAATCGACTGTTGCAACCCATTTTTGTGAAGCTTCGCATAATGTGAGCCAACTCAGATTTACCATTCTAGAAATTGTCCAGAAACGTGAGGGTGTTGACAATCACAACAACCTGCTACGAAGAGAAAAGTTCTGGATTTTCAAACTAGAAACACTTAAACCAACTGGAATGAATGACCGAACTGAATTTAAATGCTATCTATGAGAGTGATCATGATATAATTGATTCAAATGTACTCTGCATGTTTTCTCATAATTGCCCATTGTTTACAACAATGTTAGTTTTTCATTGATAACCCTTTTTTTGCCATCCAGTTCACAGGAACGTTGTTTAACTAGGTACACTCACAATATTTTTAGTTGCGTTCTCAATCACATATTATTGTTGTCACCCTATGTTTAAAAGTGCTGCTATACCACTGGAAGCCTCTCTTCACATGGATCACGTTTTTCTCAAATTCTTCACCATATACTCTATCAATTAATTCATTTTCATTTGTGTGATATATTTCTTCCCTATCCACTATGGCTACCTGTTTTCACCCGTTTTTTCACCCTATTCTCGTCCGTTTTCGATCTTAACTAACCACTGAGGGACTTTGTCTGTTGTTTGTGTTTAGCAAATACGTAGCGTTTTAACGTGGGCTTTCGAGCTCGCGGTGGGAAATACTTCCGTGAAGCGGCTTACGGGCGCGCTATCTCAACGTTACTGGTAAGCGGTGGGATAGTACTATCGGATTCTATATGCGTAGGGTCCGCTCTGCATCATAGCTGTTTCATAACGTACTGCTCATTTGGTATCTTTATATAAAAGTGCACTTTTCACCTGACCATTGTTTTTACACGGAGCTTTCTTTCTCGGTGGAGGTTAATTTACATAATTTACATCTTGCACCTGTATCTGGTTATCTTTGGTCTTCCAAATAGACATTATATGTGAATTGTATAAATGATATGCATTGTGTAAACCATAATATTTCACTTGGTGGTAACAGAAAAACGGTTAAATCTACTCTTTATTATGATTGTATTAATTTATTAGTTGTGATTAAGACATTAGTTGTGATTATGACATTGAAGTCCCTGACATATCCTCATATTTGGTTTTTAGAATCCAGTCCCTGATGAAGGCTAGCATGTAGCCGAAATGCATTGGACGCAAAAAAAGTGATTTTCATAAGGCTGGATCGTTGATTTTGATTTTGATGAAGCAACTTTGAAAAAATGAAAAAATAAATACAAAGATATTTGAAGAGCATTCATATTTGTTTTGGAATACATTTTGTGGAACTTTTGCAGCCCAGTGAATGGGTTTCACGCTGTGACCAAGGGACGTTGCTCAGTTAAGGGTCACGCAATTGTTTTTGGAAAGCAGAAGAGAGCATCATGCATCTACTACGCATTTGCCAAGGTCTGGAACTAGAACGACGCTTGTTTCTGAAATCTACCTTTAACACCAAGAGGATACGAACCTGCAGGCAAGCAGTTAAGGATTGCTTTGGTGGAGAAGACCTACAGCTGGCATGCCGGTTTGTACAATTTATGGTGGCGGCAGAGGAGAAAATAAAGAGATCTGGCACACCATAAAACAGTTCTAAAGTAGGGCCTTACCTTGCCTGGTCCCGAGATTGGCCTCTTCTTTTTACACCGGGGAAACGCCTGACACAATAAAGCTTTCCTTCATCGCCTTGAAAACAATGGAGCTTTGGAAAGGCCAAGGTCAAGAAGGACCAGTAGCATCTACATCATAAAAACTGAAGCAACCCTGATAAATGCAACTATTCATTCTGTGACATTTAAATATAAATGCAATTCTTAAATTCTTTTAATCTATGTTTTTATATCACAACTTTTGCACTAAGGATTGACTAAAGCACACCTGTTGATATAGACATTCTGTCGGAGGAAGACTCATCCAAACTGAAAGGAAAAACGGGCCCAGGCCAATTCCTCCCGTAGCTCTGTTTATCTTTATTGTTTGCAAAAATGATGAACTTTTTAGTGCACTATTTTTATGAATTTGTTTTGACTTGAGCAAATCTCCTTTTGTAAAGGTTTATATTAACTTGTACAATAAATATTTATTTACTTACTTACTTACTTACTTGTTCCAAAGAAGGGCAGGAGGCTCATGCCTATTTTCTACCTTCAGCTTCTGAATACCATCCTGCGAAACGACAAATTCACAATGCTCATTTTCACACAGATCCTTTATGCTCTTGACTAGGGCAACTGGATAGTATTCTTGGACTTCGAGAATGCGCATTTTCATACACCCATCATGCAGTCCCACAGATGTGGTTCAAGGTAGGCCAGGAGCATTTTCAGTTTACTATGATCCACTTTGGCCTCACCAGCTCCCCTTGGAAAAGTGATGGCAGTGGTTGCTGTCCATCTTTGGAGGTTGGGGATACTAGTATTCCTATACCTCGAAGACTGCCTCTTGAAGGTGGGCTAGCTGCAGTCAGTCATGGACCCCCGCTGGATGTCGGCAGACTTCTTGACCTCTTTGCCGAATTACCACTTAATTGCTTCGGAGAGGGCTTTCATTCATTAGGTGACCCTGGGCACAGTGGAGTTCAAGGCTTTGCCTCTGCTGCAACTAGTCTGGAACATTTGGACTATGATCTCATTGTTTCAGGCTAGCTCCTGAATCGTGATCAGAGTAGCTGTGAGGCTTCTATACCTCTTAGTCTTGTGCATCCTCCTTGTCAGGTATAAATGGCCAGGTCTAACTAATCCTAGTAGTTCCAGATTAGGTGGTACCCAGAACTTCAGTGCATGAGTGATTTAAATTGGGTTTCGGGTTGGCAGAGGTATGCACCCTGTCAAAGCAGGAACCACAATCCTATTTAGGGTAAGTCGCAACACACCCTAAATTATCCTGTGCTCACCTTCTGTAGCTTGGCACAGAGAAGCAAGGCTTAATTTAAGAGGCAATGTGTAAAGTATTTGTGCAGCACTTCAAACAGTAACACAGTGAAAACACTGCAAATAGGGTCCACACCAGGTTAGACAAATGAAGAATAATTATATAATGAAAACAAGACTTAAATGTCAAAAATCCAACAAGTAGAAGTCGAGATATGAATTTTTAAAATATAAATATAAAGTAGCGCTAAGAAGCAATAAGCACTTAAATAGGCTATCCAGTCGCTTTGGACTGGGGCAAAGTAAAAAGTTCAGGCAGACCTAGATGGTGCGCGGTTTGATACAGGGACCCACTTAGGCCATCTTAACCAAAGTACGCTGATCCGGGATACGTTGTAAACAAAGATGCGAGGTGCAGCCGGTGCATCGGTATCAAGCCACGCAGTGGATGAGATGCGTCGATTTTCTCCATGAAACTGCGGCGATGCATCGCTTAAAAGAGCAATGCATGGGTTCAGAATCTTATGCTTTGCTGCTGCTCCTGTAGTAGGCGATGTGCTGATTCTGAAGGCAATGTCCCGGGTCTGCTCCATGTAACAACAAGGAGAGCGCTGGTTCTGACTCGAGCAAGGGCAAAGGTGCACTGGTTCTGATGTAGAAGCATGGGTTCGGATTGTACCAGCACTTCAAAGGGTGCAGGACTGGTGTTGGCATCACTTAACAGGGCAAGACTTGCTGCAAGCGAAATTGAGGTGCTGTAGCTAGATGAGTTGAACACTTTGATGTCTCTGAGACTTCAAAACAGGAGGCAAGTCAGCAAGTTTTTGGAGTCACTCTGGGTTCAAGAGATTAAGGTCCAGTTCTTCTCACCCATGTAGGAGAACAGCAGGCAGTAGGGCAGCTCAGCAAGGCAAAAGCACAGCTAGGCAAGAGTACAACAAAGCAGCAGTCCAGCAGTGACTGTCCTTTCAGCAGCCCAGCGGTTCTTCTTTCTGTCAGATTGGTTACAGGTCCAGAAGTGTTTTAAAGCCCTGGTATCAGGGGTCCAGTATTTATACCCAGGTGTGCTTGTGAAGTGGGGGAGATTTCAAAGAAAGCTTTGAAGTGCACAGAGGCCCTTTGTTCCTGCTCCGGATCCAGACTTACTTCAAGGGGGTATGCAGCCCTTTGTGTGAGGACAAGGCACTGCTTATTCAGGTTGGGTCCAGCTCCTCCCTCCCATCTCCCAGGAAGGCATATCAAGACACATCTTAGTTTCCTTTGTGTGTGGCTGTCTAGAGGGAATACACAAAGCCCAGCTGTTGCCCAACCCAGACTGAACAGACGGGCAGCAGACACCTAATGGCTAAAGTAAGTAAATGTCAACTTTCTGAAAGTGGCCTTTGCCAAACTGTAATTTAAAATCCAACTGCACCCTTTTTTGAGATTATGAATTGTGAGTACAGTGACACCAAACATGAAAAGTCTATCTCTGGACAAATAGGAACTACACTTAAAAGATGTAATAAGGTAATCCTAATGTTATCCTGTGGGAGAGATATGCCTTGCATTAGTGGAAAATGAAGTTGGGAGTTTTTTACTATTAAGACATGTAAAACTTAAAAGCACATTTTCTGCTTTTTAAATTCAGTGCACACTGCCCTGTGGGTTAGATCGTGCCTACCTTAGGGATGACATGTATGTATATATAGGGAAGGTTTAGGCCTTCCCTATTTATACATACAAGGCAAGAGGGTTACCTTGCCAGGTCGAAGTGGCAATGTAAAACTGCACATACATGCTCTGCAATGACAGGCATGAGCCAGGGTTAGAGAACGACTTAAGTGGGTGGCACAATGAGTGCTGCAGGCCCACTAGTAACATTTAATTTATAAGCCCTGGGGACTTGTAGTGCACATTACTAAGTACTTATAAGTACATTAAATTTGCCATTATTACCATGTTCAGGGGAGAGAGCACAAGCACCTTAGCACTGGTCAGCAGTGGTAAAGTGTACAGAGTCTTAAAGCGAGCAAAAAAGATGTCAGAAAATACAGACAGGCACAAAGTTGAGGGAAGATCACCCTAAAGCTGTCAGGTCTAACAATGAGCATCTATTCTCTGATGAGGCAGCTACTTCGCAAGGACCTCTTGTCTCTGCAATTGGGCAGCAGGATCTTCCATCCAAATCTATGCAGTCTGCACCAATGTGTGGAGTTTGAGCAGTGTTAACTGACATTTAATTTGCCACCCGAAATGGGGAGTGTCATAGTTTCCACCAAGTGCCCTTCCATGAAATCAATTTATGCTGGATGCTGGGGCAAATATATATACTTAAAAAACAATTATTAAACTAATAATTGTAATTCATATTATATTTTCAAAATGTTTAAATAATATGAAAATATAACAAAAATATATACTTTTACCAATAAAAGGAATTCTTTAAAAACAAAGTGTTCTAATTAAATTAAAAAGTAAGCAAATTAAAATTCTTAAAATTTAGTTAAAAACATATTCCCTTTAAAAACATCAGTAATTGAAAATATTGCAATTTTAAATAAACAAAATAACATAAATTATACAAATATAAAATGTAATACATATACTATTCCCACCCCAATTTATACAAATCTACACAAACTTGTATAATAAATATATACAAAATGTACAACTCCCACTTCATGAATCGCAAAAATAATAAAACTTTGTAAAATTTACAAAACTCCCACCAGTAAATGCAACAGTAGTAAAAGTGTTTCATTGCGGATAGGTAATATCATTGCGGATAGGTAATATTTACTATAACCATTTCAGCCAGTGCAACAATAGGGAAACTGTTGGACTATGGAGGAGTAAAACTTACTACTCCCATTCCAATCAGAACAACAGTAGGGAAAGTGTTGAATTGCAGAGGAATACAATTTACTATTCCCACTCCAGTCAGTACAACAGTAGGGAAAGTGTTGGATAGTGGAGGGGTAAAAGTTTCTATTCCCACTCCAGTCAGTAGAACAGTAGGAAATGTTTTGTGTAGCGGAGAGGTTTTTAAATTTACTATTCTCACTCCAATCAGTACAACAGTAGGGAAAGTATTGGGTTGCAGAGGGTTAACATTTACTATTCCCACTCCGATAAGTGCAATAGTAGGGAAAGTGGGACAGTAAGGAAAGCAGTGGTAAAGTGTACAGAGTGTTAAAGCGAGCAAAAACAATGTCAGAAAATACAGGCAGGCACAAAGTTGAGGGAAGATCACCCTAAAGCTGTCAGGTCTAACAATGAGCATCTATCCTCTGATGAGGCAGCTACTTCGCAAGGACCTCCTGTCTCTGCAATTGGGCATCAGGATCTTCCATCCAAATCTATGCAGTCTGCACCAATGTGTGGAGTTTGAGCAGCGTTAATTGACATTTAATTTGCCACCCGAAATGGGAGGTGTCATAGTTTCCACCAAGTACCCTCCCATGAAATCAATTTATGCTGGATGCTGCAGCAAATATATATACTTAAAAAACAATTATTAAACTAATAATTGTAATTCATATTATATTTTCAAAATGTTTAAATAATATAAAAATATAACAAAAATCTATATTTTTACCAATAACATGAATGCTTTAAAAAAACAACTGTTCTAATTAAATTAAAAAGTAAGCAAATTAAAATTCTTAAAATTTAGTAAAAAAAATATTCACATTAAAAACATCAGCAATTGAAAATATTATAATTTTAAATAAACAAAATAAAAAAAATTATAACAATATAAAATGTAATACATGTACTATTCCCACCCCAATTTATACAAATCTACACAAACTTTTATAATAAATATATACAAAATGTACAACTCCCACTTCATGTATCGCAAAAATAATAAAACTTTGTAAAATTTACAAATCTCCCACCAGCAAATGCAACAGTAGTAAAAGGGTCTCATTGCAGATAGGTATTATTTACTATAACCATTCCAGCCAGTGCAACAAGAGGGAAACTGTTGGACTAAGGATGAGTTAAACTTACTACTCCCACTCCAATCAGAACAACAGTAGGGAAAGTGTTGAATTGCAGAAGAATACAATTTACTATTCCCACTCCAGTCAGTACAACAGTAGGAAAAGTGTTAGATTCTGGAGCGGTAAAATTTACTCTTCCCACTCCAATGAGTACAACAGTAGGGAAAGTGTTGGATAGTGGAGGGGTAACATTTTCTATTCCCATTCCAGTCAGTAGAGCAGTAGGAAACGTTTTTCCTAGTGGAGAGGTTTAAAATTTACTATTCCCACTCCAAACAGTACAACAGTAGGGAAAGTATTGGATTGCAGAGGGTTGACGTTTACTATTCCCACTCCAATAAATGCAATAGTAGTGAAAGTGTTGGTATGCAGATAGGTAAAATTTACTATTCCTACTCCAATAAGTGGAACAGTAGGGAAAGTATTGGATTGCGGAGTGGAAAAATATACTGTTCCCACTCCAATCAGTGTTTCAATAAAAACAAACAAAATACGTTAAGCAAAATAAAAATACTTCAAAAACAAAGTAAATAAACCAATATATAAATATGTTGAAGCAAAATATATTTAATATTAGAAAATGTAAAAATAAAAACATATTAGAATGTTAAATACATATCACAAATACCTACAATTATTATTATAAATAAAATACAAAAATATTTTTCATAAAAATAAACTTTTTCATATAGAAATTATTTTTCAACAAAAAACATTTATTACATAAATTTCATTTAGTTACTTCCCACCCTATAGCCCCACAAAACATTAAACCCATTGTCCGTGTCAGCCCAGTCCTATAAGCCAAGGACCTGGTGCGAGCACAACAACCAGGGGCTAGGGGGGGTGAGGGGCGGGAAACATCACTCCTACCAAAGTCCCACCCCATAATCGGTATGCCATACATCACTACCAATGTGCGGTTACCTGGGGTGTGTGTCCAGCAACTCCTGCGTACCACACAAACGGAAGAGTACGCGTCAATCTGGCCCTGCATATTACCTTCACATTGGTATGTGCAGGTCTGGGCCAGCAGTGTCCAGCTCTTGAATCTTTATCTTGGGGAAATATATGGTTGCACAAAAAGCTCCGCTTTATTTGAGTTTTATGGATTTATCCTCAGCATTTGATTTTGTTAACAGATCACGTTTATGGGAAATTCTTTTAAATTATGGGTTGGATGAGGCATTGGTTTTTTTTGGGGTGTATTTGCACAGGGATCTGAAGGCACGGGTGAGGATAAGTAATGACAGGGAAGTTTCTGGGGACATCACCATCGACCGAGGGGTCAGACAAGGTTGTGTTCTGGCCCCTCTGCTTTTTATCCTTTAACACCTTGGCTGCTAGGGGGTTTTCCCGTTCTGTGCTGAGTTTACATGATCCCCATTGTTCATGACAAGGCCAACTCGTCATAAGCACAGGGCAGGTAAAACCCATGACGAGTTGACCTTGTCATCAGCACTGAAGGGGTTATATAAATGAATTACATAACTCCCTGTCAAAAATGTCTAGTGATGTACCCAGAATTAATGGCAAACTACTGCCCGTGCTTTTATACTCAGATGATGCAGGTTTTATGGGTCGCACGCCCAACGCACTTCACACTTTAGTAATGGGATTTGTGGCTTTTATGGCAGATCTTGATCTTTGTACAAATTTTAAAACATCTTATTTAATGAGTTGTGGGACGAAAAACCACTGTATTAAATCAATTTTAGCGGGCAGCGAACTGTTGACATGCACTAGCACTTTTCCCTATTTGGGCTTAGTTTTTTTAGAATCTGGTTCATGGAAAGCCCACACGGCCCACGGAAGAAGTAAACTTACTAAAGCGGTAAATTCTATTATCAGTCTTTGGCAACCAAGACAATCTGAGGCAGTGGTACCATTGATTCAGATATACAAATCGCAATGTGTACCAACCGCTACTTATGGTGCCGAAGTCCTGGGGCATGCGAATTGTAGTGGGATTCAAATTGAAGAGAACAGATTCTGTAGGAAAATCCTTGGTGCACTAATATCATCTCCCAATTATATATGCCACAAGGAATTGAATCTACAATATGTGGAGGATTTTATTAGGTAACGCCCAGCAATATTCTGGTTGAAAATATGGCAGAATCCAGCGGCAATTTTAACAAGGGAAATAATCATAGATTGCCTCAAGTGCGACAAAGGTGGCTGTATACCCTGACTAGCCGTAGTAAAAAATAGTTTAGCCAGCGTGAACATGGAGCACATTTTTTCACATCCGTCAGCAGTGGAAGGTATAAACATAAGATCAGTCAGGGGGGTACTTTACGACCTGTATCGTAAAGAAAGGCAAGATATGGAGCATCCTAAACCATCGATTGCTAGATACATGCCCCTTTTGGAGACACCAAGTACCCAACATCACATGTCACAACAATATCTTAGGAAGAATATGGGGAGATGGAAAAGGAGTCTACTCTATCACCTCAGGGATGGAAGCATTAAATATTCACTTTGCTTTTCAATAGGCTTTAATATTAATTTAGAGCAACTGAACTGCCCCTGTGGCACTGGTAGCAAACAAACTCTGTTACAATTTTTACTTTTATGTACATTTTATATAAGATATACTAAACGGTACCTCGCCCCATATTTCAAAGCTCGGGCTTTTATGGACTTTGAATTTGCATATCTTGAAATTCTAAAACTAGGAAGCGATGATCTGATTTTTCAAGAAAGCACATTCCTCTAAGCTGCAGTACGTTCTTGTGCTTCAATGTATGAATTTTAATGTTGTATGCACCCATTACCTTGTTTTTTAATCATTATTTTAACTTTGTCGTAGGCTGCCCCAGTGTATAATAATTTCGGGATTTACTTGGAAGTTATCGTTGTTTTATTGAATATTAATGTATTTTCATGTAAATTATTGCTGACTTGGCACAGATTTATCTAAAATCGTTTATACTGCCAAGCCCGATTGCACATTATCGCACTTTACTTGTTACCTTTGGTTGATTTGCACAAATTGTTCTGATTTATATTTTGCACAATGCCATTTAAGCTGCTAGTCCTTAGGCCCATCCAACCCTTTTATTATCATGTTTTTATCTCTGTATTGTGTATTTGTATTGGATGATAATGTATATTTATATGTTTTTATCATTTATTGTATATGTTTTGGTAGTGACAAATTGTATTTTTATGGATATTATTATCCAAATAAAGATTATTTGATTGATTGATAATGCCATAGCAACACATCACTTACACTAGTGTCCCACTCCCTGGAGGATGGATTACTTTCACCCACTGCATGACACACTACATGTGGGTGTGATGTCAAATTCCACATGCATACCCACCCATGGCAGCCGCAGGCTAAATACACACCCTACCATCATGACACAATAGTGTATAGTGATGTTACTGCCTACCAAAGAAAGAGAGAGAAAGGGAACACACACTGTCACGCACATCCCAGGACTGATATGACTGTCCAGGTGGTGGTCAGATCACCAAGATGTAGCCTCTCATGGAAAGAATAGGGTGGAATCCCCTTAGATACAATGCACAAAATTGTGAGTCATGTGCCCAAATATCCTGCATAACAATTCCCATCATAGGGGTAGGCTGTGATTACACACATGCATAGTGGTGAACAGGGTGAATGTGTCCCTGAAGGCATTTGTACATACTCAAAACACAAGTACAGTGAGTAGCAAGGATGGCACAGATGAATGAGCAGTAGACATCTGTGTGCAGGCATGGCCATTTGTTGAAGGGAACTGTCACCAAAAATGGAAATGTGCACACATGTCAGCACAACAATTGTGCAACTGTTTGCAGTGAAGATGTCAGGTGCCCCAGAGGAAGGAACACTCCTTGGACAATGTCACAAACCAAAATGAACACACACAACAAATGAGAGACACTTTTATTGCACACAGATACCAGGGCCCACATCAGGACCATCAACAACAAACATCATTCATTAACCATACATAATACCATGACACCAACTCCAGGACCCTCATCTGCAACATCAAGTACCTGCAATGCAAAAGTGTTTAAAGTAAAAAAAAGGCTTTTTTCAGCACAGAAATCATAAGTGGGTCAAAAAGAGTCCATGCTCAAATTAGGCCAATGGCCAGTCATTCTCAGATGTCCATGAGGGGGACGTTGGGTAGCCCGTCTACCCCTACCTTGCCTGTACATGGAGTACTTCATGGGCCGTTGAGCCTTGGGGGGGGGGGGCACCATCGGGGGCAGGACCAGGCACCGCAGGGACAAGAGTGGGAAGGGCAGGTGTGGTGGGTGAAGGGGTGGACGTATCCACCTCAATGGGTGGGGCAGCACAGAAGGTGGACATAAACTTGGCACTGCACACTGCAGCCAGTTTGTCCAGCCCAACCCCTGCACCTGAGGGCACTATTGTAGTGGAGGGAGAGTACTGTGAGGAGTGCAGACTGTGACTGGCTGCGTGTATGAGGTCTAACCCCAGCCCCTGTGGCTGTGCCTGCAGCCCCCTGAGTGTGCGTGCCAGGAGGTGTGCGCTTCACCATATGCGGGGGTGTGTTGCCTGTGTCTGTTGGGGTGCGTGATTGTGACTTCCTGCATGTGCGTGGGACAGGTATGGGAAAGGGGAGTGTGGATGGGTCCATAGGAGGTGGGGAGATGGACTGCTGCAGGAGGGGAACTGCTGCCCCCAGTGATGAGTCCATGGACTACATAATCCTATGTTGGTCAGACATCGTTGATGACAAGCCCTCCATGAAATACAACAACTGTGTCAGGATTTGAGTGTGGACATGGAGGACATTCAGCATCGATGTCTGACCAACCTGTAACTGGTGGAGTAAGTCCACAGACTCCGCACTGAGGGCAACTGGGGTGACAGGGACAGGGGCTGCGGTGCCGGAGCTGAAGAAGAAATAGGGGGCTGCTTGAACAGAAGGGACGGAAGCAACTGGGAGGGTGAAGATGGTGCTGGAGGAGGGGGGGACTGACTTGGTGCTGCTGCCAGGTGTTGCTGCAAATTCACCCTCTTCATGGGAGTCAGAATCGGATCCATCGGCATGGGAAGAAGCGTCGCCTCCCAACAGGTCTGCAGACTGACTCCCCTCACCCTCCGTGCCACTGGCTCCCTCGGACTCCTCCACGCTGGTGGCACTGTGGCTGAGTCCCTCCTCCTGGTCCGTGCAGCTGTCTCCTCCAGTTTTGGGTGATGATGCTGTGGGCAAGAAGAAAAAACAGAAATGCATCAGTCACCTGTACACATCTGACACATGAGCACAAAATCAATAGGTCACACTGCAAATCATGCCATGCATCATGAGTAACAGCCAGATAACTCTGCACATATTTGAGCCTTGTACTGCCCAGTTGGTATAGACGCAATGCTGCTTGGACACAAGGATCCAAAGAACACACCATGCCACAACTTGAATGAGAAATACACAGATAAGCTAGTGTTTGTTTACAGGAGAGCAGATCAATACAATGAAGTGATGCCACCTCTTGTTCACCAAGAAAGAAACAGTAGTGGTGCCCCCCAGGGCAAACTAACCCGCCTCACTCCCCAAGGTGTCACCACACTCAGAGCCCTGTAAGTACATTTGGCAAAAAATACATTTTTAAAAAGTACACAATCGACATGTATTGAATGTGGAAATCGCCATTTTGTGAAAAGAACACTTATGTGCCTGCACGAAATATGTCTCACAAGGAAGTGCACATTAAAAAACATTTCCACCTTCATTGAAAAATCTGCCACTGTTCCAAATAAAACACTGTTGGAAACAATGGCGTTGCAGATTGTCCATATACATGGGCCAACAGAGGTCTTGATGTCTTGTATCATCGACAACAAAGGACTTTCAAGACCACTGTGCGAACGTGTATGTGGAGATCAAGCCACACCATTTATCGCTAACACTGGCCTCTTTGAAAAGGTGCCAGCATCTTCCATGAAAGTGGAAATGTCGTTTTGTGTGCACTACCCTGTTAGACATCTTCATGCAGGCACACACGTGTTATTTCCACAATTTGTCAAATTAACACATTCTAAACATGAAGAACTTTTAACAAGTGTTGTGAGTTCCAAGGTACAATCATTTATGTGACACAACTTGAAATATGGAAAACAATAAATTTTAGAGGAGGGTCAAGGGTAAGTAGTTTAAAGACCGTCGAAGTCAAAACCCCTACTCAAGCTACTAGAAACAACAAAAAACCTGACAGTCTATAATTAAGCTGAGTCTAAGATGTTCTCACCGAAAAGAAATCATCAGAACTGGACATGCACTGGACCAGCCCTACAGTAGTCAAGAGACACTATTGATGTAAACAAAGTCCTATCAGCCCACCCTCGTGGCGGAGCATCTTCATTTAGGATATGTGAAACCTGGCTGGTGTCTCTATGCCTAGATGAATTGGCGGGATAACACGTGCCAAGGGTTCAATGAATGATAGTGTCCTCGCCTCGGAGGTGCTGATAAAGTGCAGTGCAGTAAGTGTGGTGAGTGAAATTAAAATGACTATCCAGACAAAAAAATATTTTATTTGGTATTCACCTAGACGTCAATTAAAAACGAGTGAGAGAACAGTGTGAAAAAATCACTGTATTCTTTGCTAATTGGTCAAACAGGCCAACATGTTTCTGCCTTGAGGTGAAAAGTCCACCGGCATTCTTCAGGGCCAAAGATGTGATTCTGCTACTGCAAAGTTTATACTCAAACTTGAAGTGTAAAGTAAACGTAAAGTGAAAAATAATATATGATGACTGGTATCGTCAATTGGACGATCCTACAGTATCCTTGTCAATTATATGGTTTGTAGTGGATACATTCCTGTAAGGGAAGAGAAACAAGGAAACACACTCACTAAATATTTTGTAAATGTGTATATGCAGTACCAGGAAACATAGGGGTCCTGGATCAAATCATTAAGTAAGAAACAAAGTGACTCAGCTTAGCCAAACTTCAATTAAGTGGCCAGTGGTATAAAAAATATCAGTTGCCCAAAGGGTCAAACAGCATCTTATGATTATAAAGAATTAATCAATAAGTTGACTTACCCAGTAAATTGTGGGAGTATAGCCTCACCTCACTCGGCAACGACTCTGAGTGATGAGGCCCCGCTCTGTGCACAAAAATAAATGTAACAGGTACGATTGAGAAGCCTAATAAGTATCTTATACCGTAGGTATCTACTAGTATGTGCAAATACCTTGGTCGTAATCTGCCCACAATAATCACTAAGCCATGGCAACCAAGATTAGTGAAGCATCCGAAAAAAAGGGTTTATGGTGTGTTAGTAAAGCAGGAACTATATAAGTCCTGTTGGGTGACGTGGGAATATCACTCACATATCTATCTTGGTCCATGTAGTGGAGAGATGTGATGTAATTCTACAGCACTTTATAATTGAAGACAGACCTGTGCTCTAAGTTGCTTGGAAGTCAATAACCTCCCTCACTATTATCTTAAAAGAAATGCTGGAGGATTAGTGTCTCTGCTGTTCACCAAGGGCAGCCTGCACTCTGCTGTTTTTTAAAAAAAAGCTTAAGCAATGTCAGGTCAAAATGTAACGAGGCAAAGTAGTCTAAACTAGCAGGGGCCTCAAGGAAAAATAGAGAAGTAAATTACTAATGGATCATAGCAACCCGCATCACACTCACCTCTCCGTCGGTGCCCCTCGGCCAAGTCCTGAGTCGAAGAGGAGGCGCCGACGAGAGGCAGGAGGAGTGTTTAAATACCCGCATTTAATTGGGGGAAAGGAAAGGCGATTGAACACACCTGTTGGGATCTCCGGTGTCAGCCCGTTCTGCATCCGGGCATTTACTCAAATGCGCATGCGCGTAAGTGAAACCCAGAACGGGAACTGCGTCCTGGGAACCTGGGCATGCGCAGTTGAAGCCTCGTATTTACGTGTAGTTCAAGGGCAATTCGTGTCAGTGTGATGACGAACGCGCATGCGCAGCAGCTTGTCACTATAAGATTTACTGCGGCGCTTGCAAGGTTACTGATACATCGATTCTGAGCATCTTATGGTGTATAGTGTAATCGTGGCTATTTGAGTTTCACAGGAAGGCCAAAGATATACAGTGGAAAAGACCTAGGCCTCCGTGGTTGATGCCCCGCCTGTGTATGTAATCCCTATGCAAAGTGGAAGTATGGTAGCGAACGCGCATGCGCAGCAGATTGTCACAACGTGATTGATTACGGTGCATGCGCAATTGCTGGTACACCATTTCTAAGCATCTTAGGGTGAATAATAAAAACGTGGCTTCATGAGCTACACAGGGAGGTCGAAAAAGGCAAAAAAGGGGGAAATTCAGCCAAACACCCAAGTTCACGACCAGGGATCAAGGTCAGACAGGGGCAAAACCAGTATGAAGTTCTTTACAACATGTTAACCCAGTGCATGTTATAGACTAAGAATATACACCCCGATGGCAAGGGTCATTAAGATAGTGCTTATGAGCTCCCATAATGAATCTACAAAGTACTGAATATATAATCCCTGCAATGAAGGGTAGCCTGACTGTGTGGTCAAATGTAGAAATCGACCGCACCAGACTGTCGACCGTGCGACCGTATTAGGTTGAACTATTCCGGTTGGCAAGTGTGCTGGTCAGATAGACACCCATGGGATATTGTCATTCAGCCCTACCACATCCGTTTTTAGTTTGAAAATCCAGCGTTGTTCTTTAACAAACAGAAAACGGGAAACATCAGTGATGTGCGCAGGGATAAACGGCTGGTCAAGAACCACCCACCTTAGATCATCTGCTTTATGTTTCGCTGCCAGGAAGTGATTGGTTAAGCACGTAGATTGTTTGTTACAGCGAATAGTGCTCTTGTGTTCGCTTATACGTGTTTTGACTTTCCTGGTGGTGTGCCCTATATATGCCAACTTGCACGGACATGTGATCATATATATCAATTTGTCAGAGTTGCAGTTGGTATGGGTGTTTAGTTGCCAGGGTCTGGATGTTCCGATATCTATGGACAGAGTCTTCTGGGTCTGAGGACAGACGGTACATCCACCACAGGGGTAATGTCCTCGTACTGGAGGCATGTTCCAAATGGTGTTAACAGTAGTTGCAGGTGCTCTGCGCATAGAGATCGGTCTAGTGTGGACTAGACTGTCCCTGATACTCGGCCCTCTTTTGAAGGCAAAAAGAGGTCTTGGTATCTCACCAGAGGCTGTGTTCAAGATCTTCCAGTGTTTCAACACTGTTTTCTTAACCACATTGGATAGAGTGCTGAACGTGTGTACCATCGTCAATCGATCTGAGGTAGTCTTGTTCCCCCGATGTTCTAAGAGGGCCTCTCGATTGTTATTGAAAGCTCTCTTCTCTGCTCGGCGTACTAGAAGACTGGGATAATGGCGTTCTTTCAAGTGCTTAGTCAGTTCAGTCGCATGTTGTTTATACAGATTAGTAGAGGAACAATTTCTTCGTACCCTCAAGAATTGTCCTATGGGCAGGTTTTGGCGAAGGGACTGTGGATGGAAACTTCGATAAGACAGAAGAGAGTTGCGTGCCATAGGTTTCTTGTAAAGTCGACTGAGTAGGCCTCCTTCGCCTGGAAAGATGAGTAGATCTAAAAATGGCAACTGCTCTTTGCTGTATTCCATTGTGAATTTAAGATGTTGGTTCCTAGAGTTCAGCCAGGTGTGAAAATTGGTGACCTCAATCTCAGAGCCTCTCCAGATGACAATGATATCATCAATGTATCTGCGCCACAGCAACACCTGACAGAAGAAAGGGTTGCTGTGGGTCAGAACATGGTCCTGCTCAAACTGGTGCATGTATAGGTTTGCAAGACTAGGGGCAAATACACTCCCCATTGACGTCCCAGAGACTTGGAGGTAGAGATCGTCTTGGTATTGAAAGTAGTTCTCCGTCATGGCCAGCCTCGCGCATTCCATAATAAAGGGCACCGGTGTGATGGTGTCCAGTTGTCTAGAGTCCAACAAGGTCCTGATGCAATCCAAAGTGTCTTGTTGCGGGATGCAAGTATAAAGGGACTCAACGTCGAAACTCGCCAACAGGTCGGTCTCAACATTAAACTCAGTATCAGCTAGTAGGCGCAAGACATCCGCAGTATCTTGAAGATACGTGGGGGTTTCCTTAACAATTGGCTTAAGGAAAAAGTCCACAAAAGTGGATAATGGCTCAAGTAAAGAGCCAATTCCCGAGATGATCGGGCGTCCAGGGGCGGTCTCTTCTCCTTATGAATTTTAGGCAAGCAATAGAAGTAAGGTACCACCGGATGTGTTGTGTTGAGGTACCTTGCTTCTTGACTCTTGATCCAACCTTCACAAGATGCTTCTTCAGTGAGACTCTTGATATCATTGGAAATCCTGTTGGTCGGGTCTTCTGTAAGCCGGCGATAAGCTTTTGAATCACTCAGTTGGCGTGTGCACTCGTTGTGATATGTAGCAGTGTCTAGCAGAACAATTGCTCCGCCTTTATCGGCTGGTTTAATGGTAATAGTTGTGTCTTTTGACAAACCAATAAGTGCCTTTTTTTCGATCAACGTCATGTTGAAAAATGTTTGCTTGTTTCTTGTGTCCATGTTCATAATGTCATGGGTGACTGCTTGCTCAAAAGCGAGGATCCTAGCAGGTACTTGATGGTTCAATGGCGTGTACGTAGACTTGGGTTTCAGACCAGTGTTACGGTCCAGCGGGTCATCCAGAACACTGCTTTCATTACTAGTCTTGAAGAAGAAATGTAAGCGAATTTTGCTGTAAAAGGATTCAAGTTCGCACCTCAGATTAAAGGGGTCTCCTTCATAAGTCGGGACAAATCCCAGTCCTTTATTAAGGACTGAAGTCTCCACTGGTGTAAGTGTCCGGGAACTGAGATTGACTACAAGGTCGCTGTCCTGAGTTAGGTTTGGCCTCTTCTGTTTTCTGCTGTTTCTGGTGCCCAATTCACAGTCTGTTGGCCTCTCCTCCGACCACGGCTCCTGCCTCGGCCCTGCCATAAAAAAGACTGGTCCATGTAAAAATTTGGATTAATGGGGTAGTTAGGAAATTGATGGCCCATAGGTGGTGGTCCCATCGGTGGTTGATGATATCCCCAAGGGGCTGGAGGCCACCATGGTCCAGGGTTAGGATAGTACTGTGCTCCTCGCCCTCTATTTGTTCTTCTCTGGGAGCTTCTACCTCGCCCTCTGTTTGGTGTTCCTTGATTGGAGTCACCTGGGTCATTAGAATCTGATTCTGAACCTGAGGAAGAATAGTTGGACCCGTATCTTTTTCCTCTAGATGTGTAGACCGGGGCTACATAGGAATCACTAATGTATGGATAGGCGACTTCCATAGAAAAGCGTGCCAAGTCTTTTTTGAATTTTTCTATTTTATTCAGCAGAATATTATCATAGTACTCTTTATTTGTCTTGTTGGTCTCGTCCAAGTTCTTTTTATAAAGCACAGGTCGAATGGCTGCATTAATTTGACCTTCCAATACTTGGATCTCAACCAATATGGCATCGGCTGCTTTTTTTGCAGTTTTGATAATCAGAATGAGCCAATCGCGCGTGCAGCGCCATGCGATTAAGGCCCAATCTTTCAAAAATCCCTTGTCTGTCAAGAAGAGGCGAGGTGTATTTGTGATTATTAGACCAGATGGTGCACACTTGCCATGGAGGTAATCGTTCATCACTACCCCATGTAGGGAAATGCGGGAATGGTTCTTTTTTAAGTTTAATAGGGTTACCCAATCATCCTCTGTGGTCGTAGTGGATGTGGAGGGTAAATCACCTAGGATGCTTGGGTTGTCAGTAAGAAGGTTGTTCAGGTCCTCATCATCGAACGCTAAACCACCAAAATCAGCCATAGCCAGTGAGAATGTAGGGCAATTATATAGAACAAGTGAGCAAGAACAACATTAAATGAATGTTGTCAAGGATGTGACCCGCAGCCGAGGCTGCTCAATACATGGAAAACAATAAATTTTAGAGGAGGGTCAAGGGTAAGTAGTTTAAAGACCGTTGAAGTCAAAACCCCTACTCAAGCTACTAGAAACAACAAAAAACCTGACAGTCTATAATTAAGCTGAGTCTAAGATGTTCTCACCGAAAAGAAATCATCAGAACTGGACATGCACTGGACCAGCCCTACAGTAGTCAAGAGACACTATTGATGTAAACAAAGTCCTATCAGCCCACCCTCGTGGCGGAGCATCTTCATTTAGGATATGTGAAACCTGGCTGGTGTCTCCATGCCTAGATGAATTGGCGGGATGACACGTGCCAAGGGTTCAATGAATGATAGTGTCCTCGCCTCGGAGGTGCTGATAAAGTGCAGTGCAGTAAGTGTGGTGAGTGAAATTAAAATGACTATCCAGACAAAAAAAAATATTTTATTTGGTATTCACCTAGACGTCAATTAAAAACGAGTGAGAGAACAGTGTGAAAAAATCACTGTATTCTTTGCTAATTGGTCAAACAGGCCAACATGTTTCTGCCTTGAGGTGAAAAGTCCACCGGCATTCTTCAGGGCCAAAGATGTGATTCTGCTACTGCAAAGTTTATACTCAAACTTGAAGTGTAAAGTAAACGTAAAGTGAAAAATCATATATGATGACTGGTATCGTCAATTGGACGATCCTACCGTATCCTTGTCAATTATATGGTTTGTAGTGGATACATTCCTGTAAGGGAAGAGAAACAAGGAAACACACTCACTAAATATTTTGTAAATGTGTATATGCAGTACCAGGAAACATAGGGGTCCTGGATCAAATCATTAAGTAAGAAACAAAGTGACTCAGCTTAGCCAAACTTCAATTAAGTGGCCAGTGGTATAAAAAATATCAGTTGCCCAAAGGGTCAAACAGCATCTTATGATTATAAAGAATTAATCAATAAGTTGACTTACCCAGTAAATTGTGGGAGTATAGCCTCACCTCACTCGGCAACGACTCGGAGTGATGAGGCCCCGCTCTGTGCACAAAAATAAATGTAACAGGTACGATTGAGAAGCCTAATAAGTATCTTATACCGTAGGTATCTACTAGTATGTGCAAATAACTTGTTCGTAATCTGCCCGCAATAATCACTAAGCCATGGCAACCAAGGTTAGTGAAGCATCCGAAAAAAGGGTTTATGGTGTGTTAGTAAAGCAGGAACTATATAAGTCCTGTTGGGTGACGTGGGAATACCACTCACATATCTATCTTGGTCCATGTAGTGGAGAGATGTGATGTAATTCTACAGCACTTTATAATTGAAGACAGACCTGTGCTCTAAGTTGCTTGGAAGTCAATAACCCCCCTCACTATTATCTTAAAAGAAATGCTGGAGGATTAGTGTCTCTGCTGTTCACCAAGGGCAGCCTGCACTCTGCTGTTTTTTTAAAAAAAGCTTAAGCAATGTCAGGTCAAAATGTAACGAGGCAAAGTAGTCTAAACTAGCAGGGGCCTCAAGGAAAAATAGAGAAGTAAATTACTAATGGATCATAGCAACCCGCATCACACGCACCTCTCCGTCGGTGCCCCTCGGCCAAGTCCTGAGTCAAAGAGGAGGCGCCGACGAGAGGCGGGAGGAGTGTTTAAATACCCGCATTTAATTGGGGGAAAGGAAAGGCGATTGAACACACCTGTTGGGATCTCCGGTGTCAGCCCGTTCTGCATCCGGGCATTTACTCAAATGCGCATGCGCATAAGTGAAACCCAGAACGGGAAATACTTGAAATATGTCAGTCCTCACATGGGCATCCATTCCCTGATGACACAGTTTCCTGCACATAAAACCTACTTGCTGTCATGTGGAGTGGCACACATGTCCCAACTCAGGACAATGCTTAAGCTAATGGGCCTGCAATTGTGATGGACAAAATCATTGCTACATTGTGGACACACCCTTATCCCCAGGCAAAATGTTGACACAGATGTCTGCACACAAAGACAAAGCAGTGTTGCATCTGAACTATATACATGTGGCAAAATGTATGAGCCTGAATCATTTATGGAACAAAATGACATAGGCTGCAAAGCCCACACAGAAATCACTGGCTACCATCACAGGGGCAGTGTATGATGAATCATTGTTCAGCCAATTCTCACTCACAGGTCCGACCTGGCAAGGCTAAATCAGGCCTGCCCAGGTAGACCTCTCCCGCACAACACCCCCATACCTCAGTCAATGTGATTGATACAGCTCAAGAAGTGAGACCTCTGAATCGGGGTAACAAGAACTGTGCAGCAACAATTCCAAAAGTAACCCAACCTCACCTCGTGGGGCTGGCAATACATATTTGTGACAAACAACCATCAACAGATTGTTGTGAATAGGCACACTGGCACTGCCCAGTGTGAGTACGCACAAGCTAAATGTATCCCTGTCCAGTGGACACATGTAGCAGACACAGGAAAAATACAAACTATGCCAGGGACTAATAAACAGAGGCAGACCTATGCTGAACCCACATAGAATGGGCACAGTGTTGGATGACACACATGATTAGTAAGCCAGGGTGTCTCAGGGGACTGTAGTGGGCACACTGCTCTGTGGGCCTGGAATGAGCTGACTGTACCATGAGCAACCGTCATGGCACTATGCATATCTCCCACTCATGTACATCATGTCTGAGGCTACAACATTGGTCATGCATGCTGCAAGGGTGTGCAGTTGAAACCTCACCCTCCTATGTTGAGACTCATCATCAGTGCCAACAAATATGGAGCCCCAACACAGTGCACAGGTCATGTCACAGGCAAGGTCCCAACACATGTCACAGACCACCCTACCACATGATGCGGAAATCAATGTGCAGGCTGATTTTCTAGTAACCCTAGATGAACATGTGCAAATGTGATTATACACAGACCAGGGGACACATGTTAAGGAGGGGAAGGGATGAAAATGAGCACCAGGTGACTATGGGGAACCGAAAAGGCACTGCACATATAACCTGTCTGAGCAGACACCCCAACTGTGGGAGTGTAGCCAGGCTTCAAAGCACTTCAAAAAGCAGGTGACACACAACACAACAAACAGCCATGTACCTACCCCCTCCTTGCTGCTGTCTCTCCTGCAACTGCCCATCGAGGTCTGAGAACACCACCGCCAGGACACGGAGAATGTGGGGGGTCAGGCGACGGTGTCCACCATGGCGGCGAGGAGGTGACAACTTCAGCTGGACCCGGGCGATACGCCGGGTCCAGCACCAGATGTCCTGTCACCTCTTTTGCACGATCCTTAGGCGCCGGTGAGGGCCCCCGCAGACCTGACCGCCTTGACGATGTCACGCCAGATTTCCCCCTTCTCATAGGGTGTTACCTGTCAGGAACACACAGTGAGACAACATCACTACACCTGCTCCATGTCCCAGAGACACACACTTGCACATCTTTGATAATGTGAATAGGGCAGAGGATGCTGACAGGAATTGCATCATTGTCCATATGAATTTGGCCTGTTTGCTAGCCCCAATACACTACATGGTAATGAAAGTCAACAGATGGCGTAACAGGTGCAACACACTCACTGATCATGGCACACACTGGGCAGAACATGCAACTGCAGGGTGTCGGACAGCACGTGCCAAGCAGTCACATATCCCACTCCACTGACGAACCCTCAGCGGACCAGACATGCACACCCTGGCACAGATCACTCGCCTGTCACTGACAACAGCGGATACAACCCTCACTCTTCACATGTGCCACTTGCCTGTGGGGTGTCACAGGTGTCGTGCTAGCTTTGCAAGTCAGGCACACAGCACTGCTTACTTGACACATCAGATGGGGAGAGCTGCTGCATACGCCATGCAGCTGTGGTGAACACACATCACATAGACACCCATGTGACAAGGCACATTCACACACATCAATGGATATGAGGTTGTACACATTATTTGGACAATCTCACCACAGGTCCCCTCAAGTCATAAACATCTGTGAGTACAGTCACCTGTCACTCCGGGGGGGCCACTGTTCCACCCCAGGACATTTGGAAATAAAGCCACCATGGTCTGGCACGGCTGAAGGTGTCATTCATTATGCAGTGAATGTCACAGTAAGCACAATGCAAGAGAGGACTGAACACACATGAACTACATCATGCTCTGCATGAGAGACATCAGCATGTACACCCCTGGGACTCACTCCAAACCACATTGCATGTCTGTCCCACCTGGACACAATGCCTGTTATGACACTCACACAACAGGTGCACAGTCAAAGGTAGTGGATTCAGCACTCACCTGCTCCTCTGGTCTCCCATACAGCTTCGGCTATTGTGGGAGGAGGCTGTCCAGCAGGGCCTGGTTCTTATCCTCTATGAATGCCTGGGCCCTCTCCACAGTACGTGCCATGGTAGCCAGAGGATGCAGAGACAGCAGCAGTGTGGTCCACTCCAATGTTGTGCAGGCAGTGCCCTCTCAGGGGTTCATGCTGCCTTAAATCAGTGCTGCTGTGGGGCTTTCAGTTCGAGGAGTACAGAGTGATGGGAATAGTTTGCAACGTACGTTTCCTCCAATCCCTTTAAACATAGGGTTCTGACACACATTCGCATTGATCAAAATTTGAGCTTCAACTCAACAATCATTTTGCAACATTGTATTTTTTGGGCCAACTGACTTTTGCAGGACACCTGTTGGACACATAGCAACTCAAAACTCAGTATCCATGACACCCAGGATGCATTCAGGGTCTACTACTCGTCCCCTAAGTAATTCTGAGATCCACACACGTGTACGGTGCATTTCACACACTCACGTATGGCACCATTACAATAGTGATATGATGCGCACACACGCCCGGAATGTTGGGGTATTGTGCGCTCACGTATGGCACTATTGCAATAGTGATACGATGCTCACACACGCCCGGAAAGTAGGGGTACGGTGTGCTCGCATATGGCACCATTGCAATAGTGATACGATGCGCACACATGCCCGAAAAGTAGGGGTACGATGTGTTTCACGCGCTTGCGTATGGCACCATAACAATAGTGATATGAGGCACACACCCGCCCGGAATGTAGGGGTACGATGCGCTCGCATATGGCACCATTGCAATAGTGATACGAGGCACACACATGCCCGGACTGTAGGGGTACGGTGCGCTTGCGTATGAGACCATTGCAATAGTGATACGCCGCACATACACGCCCGGAATGTAGGGGTACGGTGCGCTCGCATATGCCACCATTACAATAGTGATACGATGCACACACACGCCCGGAATCTAGGGGTACGGTGCGCTCGCATATGGCACAATTGCAATAGTGATACGATGTGCATACACACCCGGAAAGTAGGGATACAGTGCGTTTCACGCGCTCGTGTATGGCACCATCACAATAGTGATGCGAGGCACACACACGCCTGGAATGTAGGGGTACGGTGCGCTCGCATATGGCACCATTGCAATAGTGATACGATGCGCACACATGCCCGAAAAGTAGGGGTACGATGTGTTTCACGCGCTCGCGTATGGCACCATCACAATAGTGATATGAGGCACACACGCCCAGAATGTAGGGGTACGATGCGCTCGCATATGGCACCATTGCAATAGTGATACGAGGCACACACAGGCCCAGACTGTAGGTGTACGGTGCGCTTGCGTATGAGACCATTGCAATAGTGATACGCGGCACACACACGCCTGGAATGTAGGGGTACGGTGCCTTTCACACACTGATGCAAATGCAGGGGTACAGTGCATTTTACACGCTGAGGCGCACACACACCATCAATGCAGTTGTACGAGTCGCACAAAGATGTCTATCAAGTACTTGTCAGTGCATACTTTCATGTGCAGGCCCTAGGTGTGGCAGCCAGTTATATAGCACAGGTCATCTAATCTTGTTGCACAATCGATGTGTGATGACCTGCGGATACATGTCATGTGTGATGGGGCACTATGTGGCACACATCACCTTGACACTTGTCACATGTGTATCAGTAGTCTGAATTTGTCATGCACAGCAACACTGGGATGGCACAGTCATCCCTACCAGCACTTGTCTCCTGATGCCAGGGGCAGGGGCACTTTGTCAACTGACATGTCACGCTCAGCATGACCCTATGTGACTATGTCAGGTGTGGGTCATGTGTTCTATTGAGCTTGCTGTTTGTGTTCCGTAAACTGCATCTGCTGTTGGTGCATCTAACATGGGTCTGTGTTGAGATGGGAATGGTTTCACATCTACGCACACCATGCCACATGTGTTCTCCCACGGTTATTGGGTCTGTGTGCATCAGACATCATATTTCCCCAGGCATACATGTCTGCATTTTGTCAATGGATGTGTTGTATTGTTGTCACATGTACCCCTTAATCGCAATCTGTTTGATATCTACATTTGACATTCCATTTGACCTGTGCGTGTGCCTTGCAGTCAGCTGTCTGGATGGGATGACATCCTTCCACTTCAGTTATAGTGACGTGTGTCACTCCGGTGATATCGCTGGCTGTTCACTCAGACCAGCCCACCAGCTCATTTCAGGGCATGTCATGTTGATTTGTCAATCAACAGGTGTATCTGGCTTTTCGTAGGAGTGCCAGCAAGCTGGCATATGTGTCCTGGATGTATTGCACATGCCAGACTCCATAGTGACCTGATATCTAATGGCAGTTTTGCATGTGCTAAGTTCATTGCCATTGATGTTGGCTGACTGTCAATCTTCATTATTTCAAAATATGTCCTGCAGGGCACCGCCTGTACCAAGGCCATTCCCGGACTTGGCTACCATGAGGGAAGGTGCCTGCATCCGACATTACAGATTCACTCAGGGATATCGCAACATGCTATGGCTAATGACACCTCTCCGCAACCCAAGAACAGATGCAGATCAGCGGTACAATAATGCACACGGGCAGATCAGGCGAGTGATTGAGAGGACGTTTGGCCTCCTGAAGAGCCGATTCTGGTGCCTCGATAAGACCGGCGGATCCCTCCCATATGCACCGGACAAGGTCTGTAAGATCTTCATTGTGTGCTGCAGGGCATGCAGGTGGGGGTTACGGGACCTTGCTGGTGGGCACCGGCGTGTTAAGTCTCAGGGAGGCTTTACTCGCTCTCTACGTCGATCGCTGTGATGCTGGCAGGAGTTGCCTTATAACCAGGTCATTTTTCTCCCCACCAGGAACATTCGCCAGCGCACACTCGAGGCCAACCCTCTCGTCGCCATTGTGATGTTTTGGGCCCTAGGACCACATGCTGGACAAATAATCACATGGACACAGTAGTATGGTAATGGAAACTGGCCCAGGGCACGTGCGCCCGGCCCCTTTTAGTTAGTGTGGGATTTCTACAGGGTGAAACAGTAGAACGTGTCCAGCCGGACACTACATCTATGACTGGAAGCATTAGCACCCCCGCCCCGAGATTTTTCTCAGACCCCCCTCCCAAATTGGGCACTATTTGCGCCTCTGCTTTGGCCCATTATGTACCGACCTTTTCTCCACTTCTAAAGTATAAAATATGCCTTATACTCCCTCTGTCTGTTCACTGTTCCGTTCATTCCTGACTTTTTGTAATACGTTGCTAGTTTCATCTGTGTTCGTAGAATACTTCTTGTTGTCTATATTTAAACCTAGCTGATCCACTCGCTCATTTCGTAAGATTTGCGCATTTGCGTCTCAAGTGTGCCATCATACCCTGGGCTGTAGTGCAAGCAAGGGAAATTAGACCCTATATCACACTGTTTGTGCAGCAAAAGCAGCAATAACCGTCTTTCAGTGGGCCCCTGTACTTACACCTCACCTCTTGCACCGCTTACATATCAGGCTTCGTAATCAATGTATCAAACCCGGAAAACTTCCAAACTTCCAGACCCGGCACACCTTTTTAACCAAAGCATGTGAGTAGTTTTTCACAATTGTATTTCCATAACTTGGACAGTACGTGACAGGAAGGTAAAAGATAGGTCTGAAGAACATCGTAGACACGTGTTGATAAGTATATTTCTTTTAATTCATAATTAGGGCTCCCAGTTTTCCGTTTTTACTGATTTTTACAGATAAATACAGACAGAAAACAATTTTTTTCCTGTCAGTATTTATTTTTAAATACATAAAAATATGGAAAATATGTCTTCTTTTGATGTTTTTTTCTACTGTCAATCATGAGTGCCAGGTCAGTAGGTGTACAGATTTAGAGGTAGGGGAGATGAAAAAAGACAATACATTTCCTAATTAAGCCTAATTAAGTGCAGATCTACAGTTATTTGTGCTAATCTGCAATGCAAGTGTTTTGATATAACGCTATTGCACTGTATACTGCTGAAACCTTTTGGAAATTCAAATGCGAATGTATAATTATCAGTCAAATAAATGTGGAAAAATACGTATGGCAGCTTCATTTATACAGAAAACACAAAATAGAAATGGATAAATACAGACAAAATATGCAAAAAATAAATATGGATAAATACAGACGGAAATGTAGAAAAATAAATACCATAAAATCCGTGAGCCCTATTCATAATATCCACAAACTAGGCACACTTGTTTTTCTCGAATTGGCCAGACGATGGCAGCAAAAGACAAGAAAACTCTAAAGGACAAGCACTGTTGCTCGTTTTTTTTGGTTGATTAAGCCTAATTGGTTCCTTTCATTGAACAGAAAAAAAACACTCAAAACTCTTGTGCACCAACTAGGAAAGACAGACCCAGCTTAATTTGTGCCTGTCGTCTCAGGTGATGTACATTAATGTCTGGAGACCAGGACTTATTTTTCATCATCAGACTTTGCATATGTACACGAAAAAATAGGCAAGAAAGGTAGAAGAAGGTTGGAAAACAACAACAACAACAAGAAAGCAGGGATAAAAAATAATCTGCATCACAGAAAGGCATGAGATGGAATCAAAATTAAACTGCCTTGATATAAGGCAAGCCGGCGGATTGACAAAACCAATATCCAAAAGCTTTCAAAAGCCCTGGTGGCGGACTTCTTGAAGAACTTTGGAGTCCTGCATTCCGTTTGGGGCTGATTGTGAAAGTGGCACAAACTGGTGAAGTGTTTTACTTTCCAGCAGAAAAAAAATTAATCTGGGTTTTCCAAAGGGTGCTACATGGGTGCTCTTCTGCAAACCACGCACGGGCTTTGATGCAAATCCCTATCTACTAACATTGGTAGACGGGGTTGACAGTTGACCCAAAATGAAAGTTTAGCCCTCTTCCAATTCTTCCCAAAGCTGTCGTGAACACAAGAGGTAAGTTGGGGTTATATACTCCCACCCCAAAACTAGATGAAGTCGAGAAAAAAAAAGGAGGCAAGATAATAAATATGCAAAATCGGAAGCGAAAACCTGCCATCCTTCTTGAACTGTTGAAATCTTACAGCAAGGCTTCCTGTAACACCATATAAAACTCTGCCATGAACCCTCAATCTTAATTTTAAAAAAATCACTGGGAGAAAAAGGGGAATACAACGGAAAAGGTAGAGATAGAGCGTCTAATCAAGCCCAGGTGAAGATGGTTCAATTTTATAAAAACATTAACAGTATGTTTCTAAAGCTTCCATAGTTATATCTGCCTTGTCGAAGGTTAAAGTTACCCCTTAATACACCACTGACTGTACCCATCGTTTATCATGACCAAGGGAAGTAACATTAGATAAGATTTGAGTCTTATCTGAATTTAGCTTATATGCAGGGACATCCCCAAATGATTGAGCAACTGACACCACAGCACGTAAACCACTAATTGGGGTAGGGGTTAGAACTGTCACATCAGCTGAATAAGCTAGGACCTTGACCTTGAACCAGTGTATTCTCAGGGACTGTATCTCTTCAGACGATTTGAAGGATTAAATAAAAGGATCTATATATAGTACAAATACCTGAGGGGAGAGAGGACACCCCTGCCTAGTGCATGAGAGATGCAATGGGATCTGAAACGGAATACGAGCAGCGAATCCTTGCTTTCAGGCAGGTATAGAGATGACAAATTCTGAAGACAAATGCAGAGCCTAATCCAGGGGTCTCTATTGTCGTGTTGTTGTTCTCAAGTAACCCCACAGGAGACCAGGTACGTTCGCTTGATGCGCCTTTATTGTTCTTGTTCTCTGTCCACATGCACTTCCGTCCTCCTGCATCGCTTATCCCAGACTGCCCATCCACCCCTTGACCGGAAGTGGTGTCCAGTTGCCTCCCTACCCTTCTGCACAGTACAGGGTCCTAGTGCCCTTCTCCCCAGTCCACTACATCTCCCCCTTTGGTCAGAAAGAAAATCAGTAAAGAGAAGAGAGAAAAAGAGAGAAAGAAAACTGTAGAGATAGTGAAAAAAGAAAAGAAAATGTGGCTCACAGTGGGGAAACGACACGTATGCATTCCTCACTATATTTCTTCAATAAGTCTCTTTGGCCTTCCGCTCGCTCTCTTTGGACAAGTCTCTCCCTGTAGTTCTTCTGCTCACCCATCGTCCTTGTCAGTGGCGGCTGGTGGATTTTGAAAGTGGTGGGGCGAAAAATGTTTTATCCTAATGTAATAAGTGAGCGAGCGAAGCGAGGGTGCCTGAACTGCAAAAGCAGGGTGCGGGGGATTCTCCCTGCAAGAAAATTGAGAAAATGGATTCAAATGGTGGGTTTTACACCACATATTTACTGCAAATTGTTGAGAAAAGGGGGATCCAATATAGCATTTTGAAGCACAAGTGTGAAGAAAACATTATAATCAAATCATAAATGTGCCCAATCCTCAAACTAGTCTGCTTGCAAAAGGACCCCCAAGTCAGGCACATACAACCAACGGAAACAGGCCCTCTAAGTGTTTCCCACCTGTAACACATCTCTGAACCACCTGTTTTCATTGTATATAATAATGAAAATGCTGCAGTTTATTCCTATTTATCTTATGCAACTTACAACCATTGACAAAGCCTGTCGCCCTGGTTGGTTGTGGGCTTAATGTCACTTGTATTATATATCTGGAGGCAATGACAGAAGAAGCACAATACCAGTGAGGCGCAAACTATGCTAATTACAGATTTTTAGCTTGACCGTTTTAAGCCATGCTCATAATTACATTGGCTTCCCCTACGAGCAACCCCCCCACCCCAGTTTTTTCATCCAACTGAAAGCCCTGCACACAAAGAAGTGTGAGTGTGTTTCTTTTGTAAATGGAGGGAGGCATGGTGGAAACGAAACGAAAGGCTGTGCATGGTTTGAGGTGGGCAGGGTTCAGCGATTAGTCGTCATTTGTTCTTCATCATGGCAACTAAGTGAATATCTGCAACAGCTACTAGGGCTTCATTGAAATAATGACGTTTGGCATGGCGCGTGCATGGCCGGTGGGGGTGGAGGCAGCCAAATGTAAATTGCGTAATGGCTTAGAACAAGCAGTGGATTAGAGAAATGCTGCAGGGGTGTATGAATGTTATTCGGAAGCATGACTGCAGAGACAAATGTATCGAGGGATGAAAAAGATAACTGGATTCATCTGTGAATTAAAGGGCTGGTTGAGGAAGCATGAAGATGTAAAATGCTATGATTACATTAAATATCCAGCTGATGTGCATGCAGAAAAATGAACATTGAAGTTGTTTCATCTACATTGCTGTGCAATACGCTGACATGAATTAAACAATCAAAATACTGGCAGTTCTTAGTAGAAGAATGATCATACGTCACACCTAGTGATGTAAACTCACACAGTGCTCAATATAAGCGTAGTAACCACTCAAGCAGTCGCAAGTTCCACCTAAACTATCAACGAAGCCCTGTGCACTTCTGTGGTACCCAGAGGGGCCCCCACCATGTCTGTTTGCAGGAACAGCAGTGCACACAGACCTAATATATCGCCCTCTCTGCAGCCATCCTCCTGGATCACTGCAATCTCTGACTCCTTAAGGCAGATTCAGCTATGCATCCAGAAAAAAAGAAATCAAAAAGTACCAAAATCTGAGTCCAAAAATTGGAATATCTGCCTCCTTCATCCACTCGGCCTCTGCGCACCAAAATAGACTAATTTGTGAAATGCCAACAATGCTGCAGGCACTTTCATGCCCAAACAGGGTGTGGGTAACTGTAAACAAGGGCTCACCCCCTCAAACACTCCCCCAGCTCCTATTATTACTTCTGACACTTTTTCTCCACGGGGCTCCTACTAAAGCGCAGAAATTCTGCCTCAGTGCCTTCTCAGCGCTTCAGATTTATTGGGGGCCTCAAGAGGTCGTAGACAGAGGGACACGCGATGGAGCAGGGAATCTGTTGGCTAAACTTGCCAGGGGTTTGGGTCTGTGGACATGTGAACTGCAGAAGAAGAGACCATGTCACATAAAAAACACGATTAAAAAGAGCTGGATTCGAACAATTAGAGCTTCTGGGATCGAGGGTACAAAAGTCACGAAGGAAAAGAAAAAGTACAAATAAAAACTGTGCTTTTTCTATTTCTAATCCTTTTTTTTAAACAAAAAAGATGTCAATAAATATAAATCCAAATCACTCTTATAGTGTCAACACATTTACTTGCAGCAGCTTCAGGGCACTCTGAGACGATGTTATCAGAGAGAACTGCAACAATTTCAGGATTAATAAGACATTACTGAGACCACTACTAAACATGGCCCGTGGGCCCTTTAAAATATTTTACTGTTTTCTTTGTTATTTTAGATGAGGTGTTTGGACATTTTTCCGGACCTGAATAATCAGGGGCCATGTGGCTTTCTTTCCGGCTCTGCATGAAACCGGCACCTGCCTTGACAGCCTTCTACGAGAGTGTACTGTTAAAACACATTCGTGAGTCAGGGAAAATGGAAGGCTGAGCTGATCTGGCCCTGCTAATGTTGGGAGCTGTTTTTGAAGCACAGCGCAATGACAATAAAATGCCACCTGTTTGCTATAAATGCAACGAAGGCACTTATGAAAAGCTACTAGTTAACTCTCCTAATAACTATACCAGCTGCCTGACAGCACAAAATTAAGGCTGAAAATGAAAGAATGCAAGGCCTCTTTTTTGCGAATGATAGCGAGGCAGGAGTCGGTAAATCCTGGCGTACCAAGGGTGCCACGGGTCCCAGTGGAAACAAGCAAAAAATTAGACCTCATGTCACCAATTAAACAGTAAAGCACAGCTACGATTGGTGTCAGAGAGCACCGCATAGGCGCATGCAGTCGCACACATACAAAGACCTACTGGATCTGGGCGCGAATGACAGAAAGCATTCTGATGCTCTGCTTGGATCCCGTGCTAAGCCATGATAAATATACACAGTTAGTTTCCTCCTCCACCTGCACTCAAGGCGAACATTCAAACAAACTCATGCTGAACTGCATTGTAAAATAAACACTTGTTTTTCGAGGCTGCTTTCCTTCCAGGGTCAATCAATCAATCAATCAATCAGTGACACTTATAAAGCGCGCTACATACCCGTGGGGTCTCAAGGCGCTGGGGGGGGGGGGGAGCCGCTACTGCTCGAACAGCCAGGTCTTCAGCTTCTTCCTGAAGGAGAGGTGGTCTTGGGTCAGGCGCAGGTCGGTCGGGAGGGAGTTCCAGGTCTTGGCGGCCAGGTGGGAGAAGGACCTTCCTCCTGTAGTCGCTCTTCGGATGCGGGGGGCGGCGGCGAGGGCGTGGTTGGCTGATCGGAGGTGGCGTTTGGGAGCGTAGAAGTTGACTCGGCTGTTGAGGTAGCTCGGGCCTTGGTCGTGTAGGGCTTTGTGTGCGTGGGTGAGGAGGCGGAAGGTGATTCTTTTGTTGACGGGGAGCCAGTGAAGGTCTCGCAGATGTCCGGAGATGTGGCTGGTTCGTGGGATGTCGAGGATGAGTCTGGCTGAGGCGTTCTGGATCCGCTGGAGTCTCTTCTGGAGCTTGGCGGTGGTCCCGGCGTAGAGGGCGTTGCCGTAGTCCAGTCGGCTGGTGACGAGGGCCTGGGTGACGGTCTTCCTGGTCTCGGTGGGGATCCACCAGAAGATCTTCCGTAGCATGCGTAGGATGTTGAAGCATGCCGAGGAGACGTTGTTGACTTGCCTGGTCATGGAGAGGGAGGAGTCCAGGATGAAGCCCAGGTTGCGTGTATGGTCTGTCGGTTTGGGTGCGGTGCCCAGGGCGGGAGGCCACCAGGAGTCGTCCCAGGCGGAGGGAGAGGGGCCCAGGATGAGGACCTCCGTCTTGTCCGAGTTCAGTTTCAGGCGGCTGGTCGTCATCCACTCGGCTACCTCTTTCATCCCTTCGTGCAGGTTGGCTCTGGCGGCGGCGGGGTCGTTGGTCAGGGAGAGGATCAGCTGGGTGTCGTCGGCGTAGGAGATTATGCTGAGGTTGTGTTTGCGTACGATGGCCGCGAGGGGGCTCATGTAGACGTTGAAGAGGGTGGGGCTCAGAGATGATCCTTGGGGGACGCCGCAGATGACTTTGGTGGCCTCTGACTTGTACGGTGGTAGGCGGAATCTCTGTGTTCTCCCGTCGAGGAAGGAGGTGATCCACTCCAGCGCCTTGTCCTGGATTCCGACGTTGCTGAGGCGCCGTACTAGGGTGCGGTGGCAGTCCCTGTTGCCTTTGTCTGTGCCTGCTCGAGGTTCATAAGCATGCTCTTGACACCTATGATCCGAGCACTGATACCACTTCAGAGGCCTACGGCAAGCACGGTTTGCATATAATTCAATACCCTCTACGATCATGGCACACGCACATGGGTTCAAGCAATCACCATCTCACCAACATACACATAGGTGAATGAAAGGGTAACCCCGCCCCCGATCTTCCTGCGGTAGGTACAAGCAAATGGAAGAGAGTGGGCACTAGTGCACATGACACCATGCTTGTGGACTCGTTCTTTCAGTGCCAGTCCTAACCGGCGGGATTTGAGCATTTGTGTAAGTGTACCCGGCCGTTATTTGCGCACATGAAAGTGTGCACCCGCCCTGTGCTCCTAGAATCAGATTCTAAACACAATGGTTGGTGTGTACTTCTGACTGTGCTAGTTCTTCCAGTGCCACGCCAAACCAGAAATGTGCCGTGCGGTGCCTCTGGACCAGTGAGGCCAGCTCGAAGTACAAACCACAAGAAAGACAGTTTTAATTATAACGAAGCATATGTTCCCTTGCATCACAAGTACTCCCCGCAGCAGCCGCACGTTTAAGAAAAAGTGCATTTGCATTAGTGCAAGTTCTGACCGCAAGGAAATGTGCTACTGTACTAGTGCTCAGGTCATGCATTGCAATCACACGCATATGTAGAGAGAGACACCACGCACACCGACGCACTTCTGTAGTGAATAGTAGTGATTGTTGTACACAAAAAACGTACGTTTTATGAGGAATTGTGTGACTCACTCGACTGACTGACTGTAGACACGATGAAGAGACACTCACTGACTGCTGCAGGCACGCACGAGTCACAAGGGTCTACTACACACTCTCCTCGTGGATCTCTCTCTGACTGTTGATGTAAGGGCACGCCAGGCGCGGTGACGTGCACATACAGCCTGGGGAAATGGCCAATCACCACTCAATGGCTTATCTTAACATAAGCCACATGTGATTGGCCACACTTAGAAAACATCCACCACCCAAGCGCGACACCAGTGCTGAAGTCTCCGCGGTGTGCTCAGCCAATCCTGGCGCAGCGCTACCAGCACCACTGCGCCAGGATTGGCTAAAGAGCAGGCTTAATACTGCCCATTGTGAGACCCGGGGGACCCAGGTCCCTGCCTGTTTAAGTGCTGTCGGGGAGAAGGAGGAGGAAAGGTACTACTGGGTGTGCGCATGCGTGGGCCAGTCGTGAAAATGACTAGTTCTAAATGCGCACACACAAGTGCCTGCTGCGCGCAGCGCTACCTATTTCTGCTCAGATGGCTGCACTCACTGTCACTCATTGCCGCAACCCCGCCCCCACACCTTCCGCGATTCCGATGCTGTCGGGCTTGTCCCAGTACAGCTGGCTCTCTCTGCCGCAAACTGCAAGTGCGCTCAGGATAATTTATTTTTTAAGCTATTTTACTTCCTAATTGCAGCGTGTTGTCCATGGCTAAGTGGGGCAACGCCCCAACGCCCCTAATGGACGCACCGCCCTTTCCCATTATGATACATCGCTTCATCTCCTTCACTTGCAGTATCGTGGCCATCTGCATTCAAGGTCTTCAGTTGTTTGAAATGAGAACTGTTCCGTGTTATTTGGTGATGTTCTGATGCAGCCGTGATCGTCGGGCACTTTACCTTTATGATCGTGAGAGGTTCCTTTTGAGAACACACTGTCAGACTTTCTTTGCTGTCGCTGACACACTACCTTGGCATCTCCTTCTTTGAGGAGTGACGGTGTGGCATGACGCCTTGCATCTGCTTTCATCTTTTCTTTTGCTTCCTTGTCTTTGACTGCAAATGTTGCTGTGAACTGGTGACCCTTTTGCTTCTGTTTGTGGTAGTCTTGTTCTGCTTGTCCTCCCCAGTACCAGCTCGGCCAGACATTTTCCCGCGGAGCTGTGTTTCTGTAGTCTCGCAGAGCCTGACATAGCGCTTGTCCAATGGAGATCTGCGCCAGCTTTGCGCGTTGGACAGTTTTCTTGATGTTCCCCATGAACCGCTCCACCATGCCATTCACTTGTGGCCACAGCGGTGTTACCTTCCGGTGATGAATGCCCAGGTAGGACATAAACTTTCTGAACTCTTCTCCTTAAAATGGAGGACCATTGTCTGTTTTCAGTATTTCTGGGGAGCCCCAGGCCGCAAATATGTCATCCATGATTGGTAGCGTTGCTGACGTTGATGACACTTGTCGCACTATCAGGAATCGGGAGTACTCATCAATGATCACGAGCAGGTAGTTGCCCGTGTCTAAAGGACCGAAGAATTCAGCGGCCAACGTTGTCCATACTGCCCTTGGAAGTTCTGACATTTGTAATGGTTCAGGGTTAGCTGGCTGTCCTGTTACCTGACAGATGTGACACGTCGCAATGGTGTCTTCCACCATTTTGTCCAGGCCAGGGAACCATACTTTTCGCTTAGCATTTTTTTGTTGCCACCATTCCACTGTGTGACTCGTGTGCCATGTTAACAGTCTGTCTCCTTAGTGAACTTTGTATCACTATCCTTGTTCCTCGCATCATTATTCTTGTTTCCATCTCCGATAGTTCTTCATGTGTTTTCTTTAGTGCCAGCATTTCCTCCCTGTTTACTTTTTCTCCCCAGGTGCAGTTGTGGTTGATGTGTCTCCATCCCTGCATCCTTTTCGTTTCTTTGTCTAGCCGCAATGTGGCATCTTTTGCTGTTCCGCTAGTGTTATTGGCGCCAGAGTTTTTTTCTTCAGTACGAAATTTAGATATTCCTCAGTCATTGATGTGATCTCTGGTGAATGTGGTAGAGGGTGTCTTGACATGTAGTCAGCCAGGTTATGTTCTTTCCCCGGCTTGTGCACAATTTTGAAATCATAGTCCATCAACCTTATGCCCCAGCGCTCAATGTGTGCTTTTGGCCACCATAAGTGTGGCAGGGTATACTCAGACGTGAGTCCCTTGCTCACTTTGCCACTGGATTCAAGCAAGCCGGCCTGAAGACGTCTGGAATGCCAGAAACCGGTCCTCGGAAGCTTGTTTCCGGTCCAGGGAAGACATGTCTTGGCAGTTCGGGCTGTACTGTTCCCATGAGGCACAGGGTCAGACTGATTTGCATATAGCCATGTCTGAACTGGGGTGGCAGAGTGGGCTAAAGAACGGTGATGGATTAAACCCAGATCTTTTGACTGGGTGTGAGTGTTTGATTGATTCAAATGCTCCGTCCATCACCACCCCCTTTTGTACCGCTTTTGTCCACCATAAGTGTGGCAGGGTATACTCAGACGTGAGTCCTTTGCTCACTTTGCCACTGGATTCAAGCAAGCCGGGCTGAAGACGGCTGGAATGCCAGAAACCGGTCCTCAGAAGCTTGTTTCCGGTCCAGGGAAGACATGTCTTGGCAGTTCGGGCTGTACTGTTCCCATGAGGCACAGGGTCAGACTGATTTGCATATAGCCATGTCTGAACTGGGGTGGCAGAGTGAGCGTAAGAACGGTGATGGATTAAACCCAGATCTTTTGACTGGGTGTGAGTGTTTGATTGATTCAAATGCTCCGTCCATCACCACCCCCTTTTGTACCGCTTTTGGCCACCATAAGTGTGGCAGGGCATACTCAGACGTGAGTCCCTTGCTCACTTTGCCACTGGATTCAAGCAAGCCGGGCTGAAGACGGCTGGAATGCCAGAAACCGGTCCTCGGAAGCTTGTTTCCGGTCCAGGGAAGACATGTCTTGGCAGTTCGGGCTGTACTGTTCCCATGAGCCACAGGGTCAGACTGATTTGCAAATAGCCATGTCTGAACTGGGGTGGCAGAGTGGGCTAAAGAACGGTGATGGATTAAACCCAGATCTTTTGACTGGGTGTGAGTGTTTGATTGATTCAAATGCTCCGTCCATCACCACCCCCTTTTGTACCGCAATGTGTGGTGGCATCTTCGCTGCTGGATTGTAGTAGATTGTCACCAGAGTCTGATGATCTGTGATAATGGTGAATGACTTCCCGTAGATGAACATGTAATAGTGTTCACAAACCCATCCCACTGCTAGGCTTTTTTTCTGGTTGAGAGTATGCTTTTTCAATGTCAGACAAGCTTTTGCTTGCATATGCAACAATCTTTCTCGGTGAATCTTTCCCCGGCAGGTGTTGCACTAGTATTGCTCCTAGCCCCACTAGGCTGGCACCTACTGTTAGCTCCGTGCATTGCAACGGGTCAAAATAGGCAAGGTGATCTACAGTCATTACGGCCTCTCTGATGGCTTCAAATATCCGGCTGCACTCTTGTGACCACAGAATTTCTGACCTTGCTTTGTTAGCTCCCGGAGGGGTGTGCTAAACGTGGCAAAGTCCTTGATGTAGCGAGCGCAGTAGCTGGCACGCCCTAGAAATGACCTCACTTCTGCGACGTCTTTGGGAGACTTCGTGTTTTTCAATGTCTCTACTTTACTGGGATCCGGACTCATCCCTTTCTTGGAGACGGAAGAGCACCATTTCACTTCTCCCCAGTACACACTTGTCTGTGTTCAATGTTAGTCCCGCTTGTTCCAGCTGTAGGCATACTTGATGCAGTGCTCTATCATGTTCCTCATCTGACCTTCCGAATACTAGAATGTCATCACTATAGTTTAGGCTGTTTTTCACCGGCCTTATTGTTTCTTGAAATATTTCTGCAGCCTACAAAATGTCAAAGTTCAGTCTCTTGTAGTAAAACAGCCCCATGTGCGTCGAGAACGTGGTAATGTATCTTGACTGTTGGTCCAGCTCTATTTGGTGGTACCCTTTGCACAAATCTAGCTTTGAAAATGTACCTGCTCCCGTGAGACAGCTGGTCATTTTGTTTAGATGTGGCCCCGGGTGACGTTCTCGCTCGATTGCTGTATTTGGTACCCTCATGTCCACACATATGCAAGTCTTGGAGGTGTTCTTTTTTGGGATTGCCACTATCGGAGACAAGCATGGCGTTGGCCCTTCTGCAGGCTCAATGATGTCCTGGGCCAGTAAACTTTTAATTTCCTCTTCTACTTGCGGTTGTAGGTGTATAGGTACTCGCCAATGATGTTGTGCTACCGATTTGATTGCCTCGTTGATGTGCACCGTTGTCTGTTTCTCTTTCAATTTTCCAAGGCCCTTCAGGAGGGCCGGATGTTCCTGCAGAATGTTCTCTTTTTCCGACATGTGGTATGTCATCGCCAGTAGACCCATCACTTGTGCCGTGACATTGCTTAGTAGGCACAGTGCTGGGACGTCACCTCTCAGCACATGTACCTCTTCGTGGCAGGACCTTTCCTTGTACGTTAGCATCTCTGTGAACTTCCCAATGTTCTCTACCATCTTCTTGGAGCCTCACGTGAACACATCAACTGTGGATGGTGATAGCGGCGGCCTCACTTTCATTTTCACATACTCTGACATGCACATGATGTTGCACTTGGCCCCGCTGTCAAGCACGGACTGAGTACTATGCCGCCCTACATCAATGTCCACTGTTGTTGTTTTCTTTATTTTATCTTTCTCTATGAGGTGAATGTGCTCTGGTCCTTGGTCTGCCTTGGGGACATCGGACATGAGATACAGTCGTGCCACACTCACAGGTGCTGCTGTTTCTTCAGACGCATCAGAGGAACTGTGATTCGCTGTTTCCATGTGCCGGTGATACCGGCTGTTGGTCGTCCATGGTCTCGCCGCTCTTCCCCGCTCATTCCTGAACTGCCTGCTCATGCAGGTGCTTGCAAAATGATTGCCCTGTTGCATTTCTTACATCTCTGGCCAATTGCGGGGCACGCACCAACATGCGGAAAGTCAAGTCTGCATCTGTAGCATGATGTTTGTTCATTTCGCTTTGCGGGTGAGGCCACAGTGTAGTCTTTCTTTTTGAAATTTCCCTTTGATGCGATTCGTGATTCGCCTGTACCACTCTCCTGCCCCAGCTGCATCTCTTTGGCATGTGCTGTTGCTCTAGCTTCAGCGCGAGCGATGGTCACTATCTTTTCCAGCAATGTCGGTTCTTTCAGGACCAGTGCACGGAACACTGCAGACTGACAACCTTCAATGATGTGCAGTCGTATTGCCTGCTAGAGTTGTGAAGTCATCAAGGGACTCCTCTGTTCTCTGACACGCTGTGTTGAAAGTGTATCTCTCAAAATCAATGTTCCTTTACTGGTCAAATCTCTCTGTGAGACACTGTATCACCCCTTTGAATGTCGCTGTTTGCTTGCTGGGAAATGTTATGAGCAAATCCTCCACTTCATCCCATACGAGATTCAGAACGAGATCCAGGTGTTTGCTGTCTACCACATCCGTGGCGCACATGTAGCGCTCAAACTGCCTAATCCACCATTCCCACCTGATGCCAGCTTGTGGTTCTGATAAGCTGAATGGCAGGTGTCTTTTAAATATTGCTTGGGGACTCTTCTTGTTGCTTTCTGTGTCAACCATTTCTTTACTGATGTGTGGCTCCTGAGCAGGCCGTCTTTCTGTAACCCCTTTCTGTCTTGTTGCGACAGCGGTACTTTTACTCTCTCTATTGTCACTTTTATTGTCAATTTGCATATACTTTATTCTCTTTCTCTTCTTTGATACACCTTTGTGTTTCTATTTCTTTTTATGCACCTTTGTGTTCATATTTATTTTCATATTTATCCACTTAGAACTGGCTTCCTGGCCTTTTTCTTCACTTTTGCCTGACTTCAAAATGGCCTCCCGGCCTTCCTCTTAATCTATTGGCTACTTTGCCTGTCTTTAAAATGGCCGCCCGATTTCGCTTGGCCGAGATCTCCGGTCCCTGACCTTCCAAAATGGCCACCGGGACTTCCTGCGCGCTGATTGGTTGTTCCCGCCTGACCCCTAGATGTCTGATACACGTTCACGCGAGATTTGTCTTTGAATCTACGTGCAAAGCGGGGCTCTTCCTAGTGCGGTGGGGACGTGGTCGGGTGCACCGTGATGCCCTCACTTTACTTTAGTTTATCGCTTGTCTTCGGGCAAGTGGGGGGGGGGCTTCTTACCACGTCTCCTCTGCGGTTGGGCGATTCCTCTCTCTTCCGCGCTTGGACCAGGGTGGGCTCCTGGCTCCGTTGTTTCCTGCAACTGGGTGGGCTCTGGACATCGCAGCTGATCGCCTTCAATATTCTCCTGCAGCGGGCGGACTAGGGTGGGATCCTGGTTCCGTTGTTTGGTGGTTGCGAGGGACCACGGTGCATGCGTTTGGTGGCACTTCGATATCCCACCACCTTTGTTGCTGTTGTTCTCAAGTAACCACGCAGAAGGCCAGGTAAGTTTGCTTGATGCTTCATTATTGTTCTTTTTCCCTGCCCACATGCACGTCCGTCCTCGTGCCTCGCTTATCCCAGACTGCCCATCCACCCCTTGACAGGAAGTGGTGTCCAGTTGCCTCCCTGCCCTCTGGTCAGTGTGGGATCCTAGTGCCCTTTTCCCCAGTCCACTACCTCTATGACCCCCAAAAGGAAGGTTCAGGAGACCCAGTAAAAGGCAATTTCAGCATCTAGAAGAACCATACCCACAAACATCCACCAAGAGAGGCCAACACCAGGGTCATAATTGCTGTATTGACTTGAGGTGTATCAAGTTCTGGAATACAGCCATGCTGGTTTGGATCGACCCGCCCTGAGATAACTACGGACAATCGATTAGTGAGAACTTGTGTATAAATCTTTGAATCTGCATTGATTATAAAGAGATTGGGTGGTATGACCCACAGAGCTGGGGATCTTTCACTTTTTTCAGAAAAATAACAATAATGGTCTCTCCCCAAGACCCAGGAATCTGCCCAGAGGAACCGAAGGAGTTAAACAGATCCCTAAGAACAGATGTCAAGATATGCTCAAAATTGGCAAAAAACTCCAACGGAATCTGACTGGGACCGGAGGCCTTACCTTTAACAAGGGAACCAATGGCGATTTCCACCTCAGAGAGAGTTATAGGTGCTTCTAGTTAAGATCTCTGAATATGACTCAGCTTATGATGGAAATACCGCCTGACAAATTAGAGAATATCTTCGGTGGAAGAGAAACAGTGATCTCGATAGAGGTCTTGATCAAACTTCCAGAAGATGCCTCTAATAGCAGCTGGATCAACCACAAGCTCATCATTCACACCCCTAATATGCTGAATGGTGTTGTAGCTAGAAATATCCTTTACTCTAAAAGAGAGAATCCAAACCATTTCTTCACTATTTTCAAAGCTGGACACTTGCTAGTGCAACAGTTTCTGACTGGCTGATCCCAGTTTTGCTACCCTATGTGATACCCAAAGGGCGATAGACTGCTCCAAAAAAGCCTTAGTCCGGGGCCCATCCCTAGTGAAGATGCTATATCCCAGCTTGAACCCCAAAGTACCAAGAGTTTGATAAGCCTTAGTCTCCTCCACCATTGCCACCCTCCATTGACGAGCAGCAAAATGGCGCTTTGTCCACAGCACACAGCCCTAAATGTATCCCAGACACCCAGGAGTGGTGTTGAATTGATGTTAAACTCCAAAAACTCACATAAATGAGAGTTTATGGAATAGATATAGCCTTCATCAAGTAGCAATTTAAGTTTAAATGTCCAGCGCCGAGGCTCCGATGCCTGAACAGACCCACTAGTTTTGATGAAAAGAGATAGAGAATTGTGGTAGGATATAATCCTCTGATTGAATGCCTGCTTCAAAGATGAGACCAATAAATACACACTAAAAACATGTCTAACCGCAACATAGATTTATGAGGAACAGAATAAAACGTGAAACCCAGTTCATTAAGTCACTCCAAATGCCAGAGATCAGCAAATGCATATGAAGAGATAAGTTGTTGCAGAGCGCCCTAAGTTGATGCCTACACAAGAGTCGAGCTTGAATGGACCTGATCAGGGGCCAAAGTCTGAGATGTAGAGTTTCTATCGGGACATAACATCACATTGAAATTGCTACAGACAATAAAATGTGGTGGCCAGAGATGAAACTCGGTCAACACAAAATCCAAGATCCTCTGATTGTCAGCAGTTATTTGGCCCAAAGACAACACAAATAGTAAAGCAAATGCCATCCTTCCGGATAGTCCCCAAAAGCCAACCCCCCCCCACCCCAAATCCACCTCCTGATGTAAAACTCCCAATTTGCTATACTGAGCCAGTAATTCAACACCCCTCTGAACAGAGGTAAAGCACAAATTAGACAATACTCTATCCAAAAAATCATTTAACAAAGAACTTTAGACATAAGATAGATGTGTCTCCTGAAGACAAAGTGTTTGTGACTTGAGGGTGTTCAAAATCCTCCTGTACCAACGTATGCTTATGGGGCAGTTTAACCTCATTAATATTCCTGGATTAGAGATGCTGTTGCTGACCAGGACACCGAGTATCACCAACCATTAATATTGCAACTCCAAATGAATGTATGAACTACTGCTCAACCTTACAATTTACTGAAAGCACGCCCCATGAGTAAATTGCCAAATGCTGATAAACATTGTTGTGCCCCAGCAGACTAGATTTGTCAAAATAAAATGTTCTACACTTTCCAACCCTGTTACCTGTGCATGCATGAAACTACCAGCCTAGATCATCAACACCTAAACCCTACCAATACCCGCCCCACACCACAGGTTCCCATAATGGTGATGGGGCAGTTTAACCTCATTAATATTCCTGGATAAGAGATGCTGTTGCTGACCAGGACACCGAGTATCACCAACCATTAATATTGCAACTCCAAATGTATGAACTACTGCTCAACCTTACAATTTACTGAAAGCACGCCCCATGAGTAAATTGCCAAAAGCTGATAAACATTGTTGTGCCCCAGCAGACCAGATTTGTCAAAATAACATTTTCTACACTTTCCAACCCTGTTACCTGTGCATGCATGAAACTACCAGCCTAGATCATCAACACCTAAACCCTATCAATACCCGCCCCACACCACTGGTTCCCATAATGGTGAACCGACCCCCCCACAGCTATGCCCTAAGAAAAAAAGGGCTGTTTACAATTATTGAGGCCCATACCCAAGGTCGGCCCTCAATCTGACACCCTGTAATGCGGCAAAAAACAGTAACCACAGTAAGAAACAGAGGTTGAACCCCCATAATGAAAAAGATAAATGAAAAACAGAAAGTAGAAACAAGGAAGAAAGAGAAAGTGAAATAAAGGTGGTTAAGAAGCAATTTCCAAATCTACATAACACCCTACCAACCCACCAGAAGAAAAACCCTGCCATCATAAGACTATACCGCCATGCCAAATATGAAACCTTAGCCAGTGGAGACCTCCCTAAATGAAGCTGCTTGCATTTAAGAGAAAGGTAAACATTGTTGAACAAAATGACATAAACAGCCGACCAAGCAACCTTCACCACCTGGCTGCCATTTTGTAAACAACTCCAGAACCTTTGGCCTTCATAGCGAAAAAAAGGTCTGTCCCTCCATTCAGATCCGCAGATTTGCAGGTTCCATTCGGGAGACAAGTACCCCAAGATTCTGGAGTGCCAGGATATGCTCCCAGAGCTGACAACATCTCACCACAGTTTGTTGACAAAAATTAGAAAGGATACAAAATTTACTCTACAGGCTTTGACAGGCAACTTTGGAGTGGTGGCTCGGTAGATCTCTTGCCACAAGATAAAGTTACCAATATAGATAGGGATAGCCTGGGGATAACAAGAAGGCTAATTGGGAGGTCTGAATTGAAAATGTATGCCTTGTGTATCATACAGTCCATATCCCATTCACTCAGTGCGGGGAATGCTTCTTGGAACAGGCGGACAACAGAGTCCCAAGGGTCGTCGCCTTCTGTGCCTTTGGAACACCTAGAAAAGGCAGATTATTTCTGCATGACCTGTTCTCCAGATCTTCCACCCTGGATGAGAGGGTAGTATGGATCATGCTGAGCAATCACTGAGCTAGTTTCCTCCTCTGCTTTTCGGCGGGCCACCTCAGATGACTTCACTGCCCTAAGCCGGGACTGTATGATATCCATACTTTAGACAAATTTCGTAGAACCATTTGAGTTTTTAGTCTGGAGGCCTTCAATACAAGTGAGTCTTTCCAATAATCCTCCCTATGCTGCAAGAGGAGATGGTAGATAGCACCCAGAGTGGGGGTATTCTATTCCGATACTGCAGATAGTGACCCTAACAAAGAAGGGATTCCAGCCCTGAACCTGGTCATTAGATAAAGACCAATCAGCAGTTGATGGAATTATAAGGGGCACTGGCACAGTTGGCGAACAGCTGGTGAATGTCAGCTTTGTGCCATCTGGAGCCATTAGTAGCTCCTCTGTCCTGTCCAGCATGGGGGGCAGATTGACTACCCCTTGCTCAAAAGCTGCTGTGGCAAGGACCTTGAGTTGAACAGTTGACAGTCCCCCTAACCCACTCAATCTCCCTGAGGTAAGCGATGCAGTGGCAGAAAGATCAGAATTCATGGAGGACCTTCTTAGGAGCTCTGAGCGGTTGGTGCAATCCTTGGCAGCTAAGACTAATTAAGCTGCTTGATCCTCATTCTCATCACTATCAGAGAAGTCTGAGAGATTGACAAAAGTCTCCTGGCCATCACTCCCACACAGACAGAATCTAAGCCAGCTGCAAAAACAGACTGGGCAGACTGAAGAGGTTGTGCAAACTGTGCCACATGAATCTGGCCAGCCCCAGCATCTGACTTAAAGGCAGCCCCATCCGCATTATATGCCTAAATCAAAGCCTGCTGGACTGAGAGAATGCCGGTCAAGAATAGACTCCTTAAAGCCTGCTGAAAGCTATGCTGGCTTCCTTGGCTCCAGATATACTTCCTTATTCTTGCTCCCGGGACCTGGATCATCACTTGAGGCAGGAAAGGCATGGTGAGAAAGTGGAAACATGAAAGAATGCAATGTTCGTTGTGTACCCCTCTTCCCGCTCCATCGCAGTAGAGCCAGCCACAGACAGGGTAGCAACGTCAGCCAACTTCTCTGCAGGCTCAAAATCTAGACAGAACAGGTCAGGCATGCCCCTGCTTGATCCAGCAAATGTGGGGCGGATGCTAAAGATTGTACAATACTTTTGACCCCATCGGACCCACTGGTTATATTTTTTTTTATTTTTTTTATTTCATGCAAGGAAAAAACAGCAAATACAAATCAAATGTTTCAAAATATCGCAGAATTATTAAAGAAATTCATCAAAAACAGTAAATAATAATACCTATCGAACCAAAGACATTGCCATTTCCTAAATCCATTCCGTAATAGGTGCCCATATCTTTGCTCTCACAACCCTCCTCTTTAACGCTTTAGTTTTATAAATGGCCAATTCTAGATTATACATTGACAATAGTCTTTCACGCCAACTAAAAAACGAGGGGGGCTCAGGATTAATTCAATCTCTTGTAATGCAAGCTCGTATCACAGCCATACAAATAAAAAGAAAACATGCCGTAGCTTTTGGTCTTGGCTGACCCACAATTCCCGAGCCACAACCAATAAATACCAGCTCACCGGTTATACAAATCGTACAGCCCAAAATTACACCCAAAAATGTTCAATAAGAGAAAAGACTTCAGAAAGTTTGGGGCATTGAAAAAACATATGTACCGCATCAGCGGCTGGTTGACCACACCTGTTGCATGCTGTCCCTATGGTCAATCTCCATTTAGAAATCTTCCTAGGGGTATAGTATAAATCGTGTACGGACATAAAATACTGTGATCTCATCATCCCCGTTTAAGAACTCGATTGGCCAGCATAATAGATTCAAGAATATTGATTTTAGGTATCCCAAGCTTAGTTACCCATTTTAATTGACAGTTTTCCAAATCATCTGGAAATTCCTGAATCAGACAAGAATAAAATAAGACAATTGATGTCTTTTTCGCCATATGATCAATAAGAGGGATTTTACTCATTTGGTGTTCTAATGATGGTCCTACATTCTGTATAAAAACTGCGGATTTGAAGGTATTAAAAAAAATTATTTTTAGATAGAGAAAAATTGGTTTGTAAGTCGTTAAAAGAAACTAAATGGCCCTCTTTAAACAAATCCCCTAAACAGCAAATTCCTTTAGTACCCCACATAATAGCAACTTGATCCTGAAAAATATAGGGTAATAAATCAGATGCAGTGAAAGGTGTATATACATTTAATTTTGATATACCCAAATGTCGCCTAACTAATTGCCACACTACACATGCCGCTTTTAGAATCTTAAATTTGGTCTTCTTGAAGTAGCTAGGTTCGACTACCTTCAAGAGACAACCTTTCATCTCTTCGCCCATAGCCAACTCAAAGATTGATGGAGCATTGCAAAGAGGAATTCGAGCTTTATCCCCAATTATGAGTGGACTAATGGGTTGTAGAGACGCCGCAATATAATAGAATAGAAAGTAGGAAATACTCCACCCGCAGCGCTCTTTAGGAAGGATCATCTTTTTGTGAGCTCGGCGTTGCCTTTTGTAACCCCACAAAAATCCGGAGGTTACCCTCTCTAATTTTTTAAAACAAGCAAGAGGGAATTCAATGGTATTGTACAAAACATATATAAAAATTTAGGCAAGATCAACATTTTTAGTACGTTCGCTCTACCATATAAGTGAAGATGGTCTAATCTTTCTAATATCACATTGATTTTAACCACTGCCGGATTAATATTTAGTTCTGAGATATTGGAAACTGGGAGTGAGGTCTTAATTCCCAGATATGTAACTTCTGGGACAGTTGGTATAGTAGTGGGCGGGTTACCTCCAACAAACAGAGCCTGAGTTTTGGATAGATTCAACTTATATCCTGAAAAGGACCCGAACTGTGCCGCTAAATCGTTAATAGCCGGAAGCGCAGTTTCAATGTCTGTTGTGACTACCACAATATCGTCCGCATAGGCAAGGGCTCGATAATCTGTATGGGTAAATGAATTGGTTTTATGTTTTCTGCGAGATTTAAAGGATTTAAAAAAGGATCGATATAAAAAGCAAAAAGTAACGGTGAGCATAGACACCCTTGCCGCATGCCACGAGTAATCGAGAACGGAGAAGATGTTTGACCGTTCAAACAAATATAAGCAGCAGGAGAATAATACATAGTTTTTAAGGCGGTAAGAATACCTGGGCCAAGTCCCCTTCTAGTTAAGATGTCCCACATGTATGTCCAGGCAACCCTGTTGAATGCTTTTTCAGCATCCAACAGGGTTATACCAATGGTGGAGCCGGATCCCTGAGCCCAATCCCAAAATGTAATCAAGCGGCAAATATGGTCAGCTGTATCACATGCAGGAATAAACCCATCTTGAAATTTTAACACAAGTGGTGTAATAATTCTAGAAAGGCGTGAGGCTAAGATCTTAGAATATACCTTGCTATCCGCGTTTATCAATGAGATGGGGCTGAAAGAGGACGGAAGTAAAGGGGATTTATCTTTGTTAAGAAAGACAGTAATTACTGGGTCGTGCCAGGAGGGTGGAGCCTTTCCTTTTTGGGCCTCCGTAAAAAGTATGATCATTTCTTTTTTTAGAGTATTTCGGAAGATTCTGAAAAACTCAAGAGGAATAGCATCAGGGCCAACAGCTTTACCTGAAGCTAATGACAATAGGGATAATTCTATTTCTTCCCAAGTAATAGGGGTGTCCAATTGTTCAGATTCTGCTGGTGGCAAAATATTATTGGGTAAGGAGTCAATAAAATCCATTACCCTTCCTTCAATATCTCTAGTGATGTCTTCTGTATATAAATTACAATAGAATTCACAAAAAAAACAATATATCCAATGGATTATCATGTAGCTGCCCTGAATTATCCATGATCTTATCTATATTTGCAGATACCGCCTTCTGTCAAAGTCTTTTTGCTACGAGCCTGCCTGAATTTTACCCCACCTCATACATCTCTGATCTAAAAGCTGCAATTTGTTGAGCCAATTTCGTGGTAAAGGTCTGATGAATCCTTGCTTTCTGTACAGCTAAGTTTTTAAAAATTTGCTCAGTGCATATCCCTCTACTACATGCTGTCATCAACTGGATTTTGGTATCTCGCAATTTAGCCATCTCAAAATCGTCTGCCTTCCTAATTTCACGTTGTTTGTTTATTGAGTAACTTAACGTTTCTCCCCGAACCCCTGATTTAAAAGCATCCCACACAATCTCGATTGATGCAGAGCCTTGATTAAATTCGAAAAACTCAGGGATCCACTTCCCTAGTGTTCAATATAAAGGGGGTCGAAAAGTAACTTCCGCTCAAAAGACCACGGCCTAGGGGATTGTATGAAGTTGATATATAAGTCCAAAATGATATGGTTGTGGTCGGAAATTAGTTTAGGCACAATTTCAAACCTGGTGTTTTTGGCAGTATTAATGTATCCAGCCGTAACAAAAAAGTAATCTAAACGAAAATGTTTCTGGTGCAGATCAGAATAAAAAGTGCTCCCAGGGGTACCCCCTCCCTTTAAATAGCCTACATCTACTAGCCCGAATTCTTCGATGATCTCCTTCATGGCCCTAAAAACGTTTTTTTCCTACCACCATAGATGTGATTACTAGAGATGTCATATTTCCAATCCAGATGTAGGTTAAAATCCCCGCATAAAAGTAAAGGGAACAGCCACAATGCTAATTCAATACTCAATTGGTTCAACATATCCGGATCATCTGAATTGGGGCCATAGATAGTACAGATAGTCCAAAGTGTGGCCTCCAACCGTAATTCACAAATTACCCATCGCCCATGGGATCCTCTTTAACCCATTTACTCGACCCTACCCGATACCTTTTTAATATAGCAACTCCTCTTGTGGTGGTACCCTGCTGAGTGCATCCTACTAATTCAAGTCCTAAATCTTTAAGCCAGTTCCTGTTCTTCCAGGTTATATGTGTTTCTTGGATACACAAGACATCAATTTTCATAGTTTTCAGTATTTGGGCCATTATACCCCTTTTCCTTTTATCATTGAGACCACAGATATTCCAAGAACATATTATAAATTTACCCATTTTCAAATCTAAATGTGATGAGAAAGACAAAGCCAGCAATGCTCACAGCAGCAGCTACAACACAAAAATAATACAAATTGGCTAAGTGTCGAATTTGGTTTGCACAAAATATTTTTTTTACTGTTTTTCCTTGCCCCATACACCAACCCCCCTCCCCCCTTCCTCTCCCTCTCCCCCACCCCTTTGTGACCCCACCCAATAGACGCTTAAGGACCAAGTCCTCAGTGATGGTAAGTGACTGTGTATGTGAGTGAGTCCCGCCGTGTCCCGAGTCCTATATCCAATGTCCTATCTAAAACCCATCACCACAAGCTACAATTCCCTCTCTTCATATGCGTAACTTTTCATTACCATGCCACCACACACTACAAAGAGAAACTAATAACAACCTCTACTACTAGCACAAGAGAACTAAGCCTAACAAATTTCAGTATTTAAATCTCATCCACAAACTCCTGTGCCTTAATTTCTTGAAAAAAAATATAGTTTTCCCTTTATGAATCACTTTCAATTTGGCAGGGTTTAATAAAAATGCCTGCCCCCCTTTGGCTTGAATAGTTGATATCATTTGCCTTAAACCCCACCTTTGTTGTACAGTCACCTGACAAAAGTCCGGGCGCACAAAAACATCCCAGCAATTGCCTTTCCTCGGCCGAGCTGGCCTGGCCAAATTATAGAGAATTTCACAAAGCAGATAGTTATTAAGGCATATGAGAATTGCTCTGTGTTTCTCTGCCCCACCCCCTGAGTTTCGTTTCGGCACAAAGGGGAATCTGTTAGCCCGTATAATCTACGTGTCCCAATTCCAATCCTTTACATCTGGAAAGGCTTCTGTGACTAGTTCCAACACGAACCGTCACGTATGCTTCCCCTCACTACCTTCCGGCACACCTATAACACGTAGATTATTTCTGCGTGCACGATTCTCCAAATCAGTGAGTTTCCAATCCATGTCCTGCACACTTTTCTGTAATGTAGAAATAGAGGATTTTTGCAAAGAAAATTGATCCTCAACTGAAGAAATCCGCTTCTCTGCTTCGTGCACTCTAGTGGTTACCTCTGTGCATGATTTGGCAATACGACATAGGGTATTTTTTAACTTGAGTACCGTCCACTGGGTCCGCAACCCTTCAGCTTTGGTCTCCTCCCGATGAGCCATAATGATCTTATAAATGGTTATAAGAGTGATCTCGCTATCTGATTCAGCTTTATCACTTGCTTTGGAGGCAAGACGGCGGCCGCGTGTGTGAGGAGTCCCGCCTGGAGCCTTTTCGTACCTGAAGGTGCCTGCGGTCCTCCGTGGTGCAGCAAAGCAATGGAGGCGAGGGTCAGAGTTCAGTAGACGGCAGGCGTACGGAGGGGGAACCGGGAGCAGCGTGTAGTGGCTCAGACAGCAGTACGCCCGGAGTAGCGCTCACTCAGGAGTTAGAGTGGCCGCAGCTGCACGCCAAAAAACTGAAGCAGAATTCGCGGAGTCCTCGGAGCGGAGCAAGCGACTGGAGAAACGGGACAGAGTTGTAACAGAATCAGGAGCTGGGGCAAGAAGCAGCTGGAGAGCTGGAGAGCTTGGTCAGAGTTGATCGGAGTTGGTCGGCGCCCCAATGGGGTACAGTGAATCATAGATTGATTTCGTCACTGAGGAAAACATTTTTGAGGGCGGTACAGTGAATCATAGATTGATTTCTTCACTGAGGAAAAATTATTTTAATGGCTAACTGTTTTGATTACGCATATCCTGAGATTGTATTAGGATTCCCTGTGTGCCCCCTGTTCCCTGGCTGCTTCTGTGTGGCAATGGCTCCAAAGGGAAGGGCGGCAAAGACAAAAGCTGTGGCCAATGCAGCTACGGTGGAAGAAACAACGGCGCCCACTACTCCGAGTGTAACAATAAACGGGACAATTGCAGAAGGGGCTGGTCGACCTGGTAGCCCACCTGTGCCGAATGTTGTAAGTCATCTAAGATGCCCCGAGCTACCTAGCAGTAAAAGTGGTGCGGATGGACTCAACGGGCATACTGGGCTTAATGGTTACAGCAGGCTTCAATCAGAAACTGTAGCCAAAGAGCGCACAGTAGCCGATATATTTAGAAAAAAGACTGTACCGCCCGCTAAACAAACAGCACCTACAACTTCATCTGCAGGCAGTAAAGTACTGGTTGGGACAACACCTAAGTCTAATCCTGTGTCTTTGTCTGTAGGTGTGGGTGAAGACGCTATGGCTAAATTGTGTCGGGCTGTGGATAAAGTTAAAGTTTCTCCCAAGACTACTGCAGATGGTACTGAAAGCTGTCTAGATACAGGACTGTGTGCTGTGGTGAGTGCGACTCTTGGGACCTCTGGGAGTTTAGATGTAACGAAGGCACCGGCGCCCCAGGAGAATAGGAAAGATGACTATAACAAACATGACAACGATATAGGAATGATAGTTGTGAATGATGTAGATTCAGCCGGTTCAGGGGGTAAATTTTACTCTTTGTCTGATTTGTCTATCACTTCAGAGAATGAGAATGAGAATGACAGACTGAGTTATTTGGGTGATTGGGCAGATGAAGGCAGCCTATCATTAGAAGATGACATCCTAAGTTCAGACTCTGCAACAAATCAAGATGGCCAAGAGACAGTCCGTAGAGTGTTTGAGTGAGCGAAACCGCTGGCCGCTGACCGATTCAGCATGGTTAATCCAAATCAATGGGATACCTCGCCCTGTATACAGACTGACCAAGGCAGAGCCCATCGTGGTTATCATGGATGCTATCACCCTGTTGCCAAGGAGGAGCTGCTTATCCTCCTTTGGAGAAATGAGTCTTAGTTGCGTCCAGCTGCCCTCCTCTCCTTAGTCCCCCGATCAGCATCTTGATTTGCTCACAGTCAACAAATCAAAAAATACACTGCAGTATAAGCAGAACCTCCTTAATAATCTCTAGAGCCTCCGTCCTGAAAAACTACTCTTGAGGAAACACTCCAGAGTGTGGTAAAACAGCATACAACAAATATCTAATACAGTGAGCAGCCAGGGGCTAAACTGGCTACTGTCTGATGTGCGAGCAAAAACTGTGACAAAGTCTAATTGACAAAAGGAAGAGGTTTTTCTCCTTGCAATAAAGATAAAAGGCTGGTTTTGCTGCTCACCCATCTGCCGTTGGAACCTGTAGGTACCAAGCTGGAGACCAGCGCCTGCAAACCCAAGCTGGAAAACAAGAAAGGTCCAGCAACCATGGTGTCCCGCTCCTCAGGAAACCTCCTCCACACGATCATAGCTGCTCCAAACGCACCCAAAGAGTGGAAGTCTTCATTTGCGGTAAGACAAAACCTGAAGAGAGCAAGGGACTGAAAGCATGCCTTCAGCCCAAAGCCGGAAAACTAGAGAGTGCTGGCAGCCATAGTGTCCCGCTCCGGTGCTGCACACTCATCCTCCTTGGTGCTGAGCACTTTTCATAATTTTCATATGTGCCTGAGGTGGAGGTTAAGGATAGAGTATTTACTGACACTGGAGCAGGGGGAAGCGAGGAAATCGTTCTGTGCACCCCCAAGAACCCAGACCTCCGACCGAGATCAGATCCAAGCCACCATCTTAGCTCCCCTCCACAACCATCAAAAAAATACCTTTTTTCTAATGCTGAATGGGATCAGTGGTCAAAGTTAACGGAATCGTCAGGGCACGGCGTTCCCCTACTTTTTCAAATTAATAGAATTCGTTCCTCAACTTTTTTATTTAAAACATTTATCTCGGGTTAGCAGACATAGCCAAGGCCTAAAGGTAAGGTTCAGCCCCTCGTGGCCTTTGGTGGACGTGTCTCTTCCTTCTTGCCCAGAGAAGACAAAGACAGTGTCCACTTCCCCTGCTCTGCTGCTGTCAGCTGCCCCTCTCTCTTTCTTCTTCTTCCTTTTATTCTCTCTCTTTCTGTCCCTGTCTTGCTCTTCCTCACTTGCTGAAAGAAATTACACTTACCCACTCTCTATCCTTTGCTTTCATTCAAATGGAACACTTTTGCTAAAAATGTCGTCTTTTGCCGACATTTTTCTATAGTGCTATTATTGGCAACACACCCCACCCACACAACCACAGTGCATGCATGCTAAGTAAATAAATACACAACAGAACTTTTCTTTGGGAAAATATTGCTGCAGGTTTATTCCGTACAAAAGTATGCAATATGGTGGGTTATCTTATGGGCGATCCAAGGGCAGGCAGCTGTAACCAACCTATGGTGCCCTGCCTGCCTGATGAGCCAAGCAGCACTGTGGAGAACCCAATCAGTGCTGCACCTTATGGGGCGATCAACTTTCTGGATCATGAGACACATTGGTCCCTTATCACTGATGCCCCTTTCAGGGGAGAGCATAGCAAGGCAAGCCTCCGGTTGTTCAGGCCCATAATCGCCCGAAGTACCAACGGGACGCTGACGCGGTTTTCCAGGAACCTGCCATGAGGTTCCTGCGATTTGGCTCTGGCAACCTATTGTGCCCTGCAGAGGTACCCTTCTGTACCCATTTGCTTCTAGATCGCCCTGTAACTCCTCCACAGCTCTGGAGGAGGCCACCATCGCTGCTAGAACCCCCACCAAAACAGATAAACTCTCACCTGCAGCCTCTCATCTCTAGAGCCTCCTGCAAATCTAGAAGGAAGAGATCCATCCCTACTGGTGATAAATGAACCCTATCTTTATCAAAGTACCCTTTCACATTAGCTTGAATAATCTAAAGCCTGATGAAACCCAGACTCCTCTGATCTGTGAACGTACACATTGAACTATTAACTCTCTTCTGGGAATGTTCAATGACCTCCTCTGACTTAGCCCCGTGTCACACTCTGTGGGGAATAAGCTCAGACCACCAGAGCTCACATTGACCCATGTATTTACTGATCTCCCCTAAGTCAGCTTTCATGGCTTGTAAGAGTGACCTCCTCCCCATGGCAATGAGGTCCTTGCCCCCTAGGTGTATCACTAAGAAATTGGGGGACCCCCATTTCGCCAATCTCAGTTCTAATCTGTTTGGAATTGCTCCATATCATTCCGGGGAACCCCCTCCACACAAAATATATATATATATATATATTCACTGAAAAAACCATAGGTTTCACACCAGTTATAGTTAGGAATTAGCATTTAAAAAACCTATTAAATTCACTGAAAAAACCATAGGTTTCACACCAGTTATAGTTAGCTGGAAATTTTACTGATATAAAACCATTGAAATTCCCACGTTATAGTTAGTCGGACTCACTATAACTTGCGCGTGCAATGCACTGCTGATGACATCACATATTACATCACTCATGACATGGTCAGTGACATCACTCATGACACCATCCTTGTGACATAGTGAGAGACCTCCTTTCACTATAATGTAACCCTTGAGACACATATTCAAAAATAGAAACTGAAATTTTTAATAAAATGGAGATACCTATATCAGTTACAACAAGCAATTCAGTAATTCCACTATCTATATACACATCCACTCATTCACCAACAGTTCTATATAGTCACTCATACATATACTCACTCATCATATGAAGTGATACACCTATACATCCTGTTACACACCGACATTCATCCAAAAGTTACTCACACACATATTCACACGTGCAAATAAACTATTGAACATCCATTTATTTGAATATAGAGTTATACACACACTTCCACCTTACTTCTATTTAAAATTACACATATTTATTCTCTTAAACAATCACTTATATAAACACATACTTATTTAAACAGGAACTCTTACAATCTCTTACTCTCACAGATTAAAACATATGTAGTTACTGATAAAGACACTAGTGAGACAGTCATTCACTCACTAACAAACACATATAGACACTCATCCACCCATACAGTCCTGTACATATGCTGTCTTCAAAACACATACAAACAAAGAGTCAGTCACTCATGCATCTATGTGCTAAGTAATACCCCCACCAAACCATATAGAAACTCATACTGATACTAATAAAAATATCTAATAACCCATATACATACACATGAGTGGATGTGTATTAGATGGTGGTATTACTGAATTGGTTGTTGTAACTGGTATGGGTATATCCACTTTTTTGAAAATATTAGTTTCTATTTTTGAATATGTGTTTCAAGGGTTACATTACACTAAAAGGAGGTCTGTCACTCTGTCGCAAGGATGATGTCATCAGTGATGTCATGAGTGATGTCACTGACCATGTCATGAGTGATGTAATATGTGATGTCATCAGCAGTGCATTGCACGCGCAAGTTATAGTGAGTCCGACTAACTATAACGTGGGAATTTCAATGGTTTTATATCAGTAAAATTTCCAGCTAACTATAACTGGTGTGAAACCTATGGTTTTTTCAGTGAATTTAATAGGTTTTTTAAATGCTAATTCCTAACTATAACTGGTGTGAAACCTATGGTTTTTTCAGTGAATTTCAAAGGTTTTTTAAATGCTAATTCCTAACTATAACTGGTGTGAAACCTATGGTTTTTTCAGTGTATTTCATAGGTTTTTTAAATGCTAATTCCTTTGTATATCGAGTTTCTAACCTTTTTTTTTTTTACAATTTGCTGTTTTTTTTAAGTATTCATTTTTTTTATAATTTTTTTTTTTTGCGCTCTGGGTGCGCGCTCCGGGAAGCTTTCAGCTAAGCTCTCCTGTAAGCTTCTCCGAGAGCTCATCTGAAAGCGCACCCAGAGCGCAACTGTCGTTCGTGAAAAAAAAATATGAATGAAAAGTTAATAATAATGCAAAACATTTCGTACCATACAAATAAAATTTGTTTTTTTTAATATGGAAAATGATTATGCATTTCTATTAAAGATTGATGACGTCACTTCGGCGCGCAACGTACGTGCCCTCGGAAGCGCATACGTGCGCGGCGCCTAAACGCACGCAAAAGCGCCTACGATCGCGCCACGTGTGCGCCCCGGAAGCGCCTACGATCGCGCTGCGTAAACGCACCCGGAAGTGCACCCGAGCGCGCATCGTAAGCGCGTCAGGTCATGTGACCCTAAAATAACACTTTTCATTGGTTGCTAACAGTTTTTTTTTACAATGAATGAAATCCCCACCCATTTCCTTCACTTCTTCTTTCACTTTTGTGACTGAAAGACCTGCCTTTTTTGCTGCTCCATATTCCTGGATTCATCATGGCTGCCAGATCATCCAGCAGTGAAGATGACTTCATTGATGAAGAGCCACCTACCCCAAAGGTGAAGGGACATTTCATCTGGAAATTCTTTAAATTTCCAGCAGACCAGAAGAAGGTGAATGCACCAAAAGTAGAGTGCAGGATCTGTAAAAAGGTCCTGTCACGGGGTAACCCCCAAAAAAAATACTCTTTTGGCAACTTCACCATGATTCGCCATGTGGAGACCAGGCACCCCCAGAATTTTGCCCGAGAAAGTGTCAGGGCTCTGGCACAGGAGGTTCCCAGAGGTGGGGCCTCTACATCAACAGGAGGAGCAACTTCTTCTGGAAGAGAACAATCTCAGGGGCAGGTAGCAAACATCCAACCTGCATTCAACCATGGGGTCGTCAGATGCAGATACTGCAATCAACTCCTCACCTATGGGGAGCAAAGTGTCCTGCTCATGGTTCGGGCATTAGAGAACCATCACTGCCCTTCCCACCCCTAATTTTTTTCTTTTCTTTTTGCTCCTGTTGAGCAGTTTCTATTCCCTGTTTTTGTTCCTCTTCAGTTAAAAGAAGAAAACCAAAAGTTCTTTTCAGAACTACCTCCAATTCTCATCAAAGAGCTATAATCTTAAAAAATGAAGAGTAAGTGAAATATAGTGCATTGATAATTGAAAGGAGAATGAGTAAGAAAGAACAGAAAGGTATGAGAGGTGAAAGGAAGTGAAGTAGGAGGACTGAAAGAAGGTGAGTGTTAGAAAAGAAATTTATGACACAGTGAATAAACTGGAGGCCTCATTTCTGAAAAGTGACGCATCGCTACGTGAAAATAGCGATGCGTCACTTATCTGGACGCACTCCTTATGACATTCCACATATGTCATATTTAATATATGACTAATCAATTCGCAAGGAGTTACAGATATGTCAGTATTTCTGACATATCTCTAAACACAAAAGTAACGCATTGCAGGAGTGCGTCACAAAAGTGACGCAACTCCAGTAATGTGTCCTTTCACATGGAAAAAGCACCATGTGAAAGGTTTGCTGTGAAGCAGGCGCAAGATTTTGGCGCAACTGCATCCTAAAAGTGACGCACTGCGTCATTATTACCAAGCTTTTTGCAAGGAACACCCCCTCTGCATGCATTATACCTGACACTATTTTTTAAAAAGTGACGCATCTAGGTACATGGGTCACTTTTTAAAACTCTGCGCCATATTGTATCTGCATCAGGTATAATGTATGCAGAGGGGGCAATCCCTCGCAAAAAGCTTGGTAATAACAACGTACTGAAATCTATGAGATTTCCCTGCGTCACTTTTAGGATGCTATTGCGTCAAAATTTTGCGCCGGCCTCGCATCACTTTTATGTTTACACATATGTCAGAAATACTGACGTATCTGTAACTCCTTGCAACATGATTCGTCATACATTAAATATGACACATCTGGAATGTCATAAGGACTGTGTACAGAAAAGTGACGCATCACACCAGCAGTGTAATAAAATGTGCCTCGTTGCACTATATTTAAAGGATGCAACAGCATCCTAAAAGTGACGCAGTGAAATCTCAAACATTTCACTGCGTCGCTATTACAAAGCTTTTTGTGGGGGAACACCCCCTCTGCATGCATTATACCTCACGCAGATATAATGTGGCGCTTGATTTTAAAAAGTGACCCATCTACCTAGATACCTCACTTTTTAAATATAACGCAACGCAACACATTTTTTTACACTACTGGTGCAATGCGTCACTTTTCTGTGCGCACTCCTTATGACATTCCAAGTAACGCATTGCTGGAGTGCGTCACAAAAGTGACGCAACTCCAGTAATGTGTCCTTTCAAATGGGGAAAGCAGCATATGAAAGGTCTTGCCTCAGTCTAACACCTGCTGTAAAGCAGGCACAAGATTTTGACGCAACAGCATCCTAAAACTGACGCAGTGAAATCTCAAAGATTTCACTGCGTCGCTATTACAAAGCTTTTTGCGGGAGAACACCCCCTCTGCATACATTATACCTGACGCTATTTTTAAAAAGTGACGCATCTAGGTACATGGGTCACTTTTTAAAACTCTGCGCCATATTGTATCTGCAACATGATTCGTCATACATTAAATATGACACATCTGGAACGTCATAAGGAGTGCGCACAGAAAAGTGACGCATAACACCAGCAGTGTAATAAAATGTACCTCGTTGCACTATATTTAAAAAGTGACGCATCTAGATAGATGCGTCACTTTTTAAATATTGCATAACAATGCGCATTTTTTTACACCGCTGGTGCGTCACAAAAATTGACGCACAGGAAGCGCAAAACTAACAGCGCAAGGCCTTCATAAATATAGTCCTGGATTTAGGGGGTCAGAGGGGGTCTACTCTTCCCCCTTATGATCCAATCAGCTTCCTGCGCGCAAGTCGCGTGTCGCGCCTGGAGCGCACTCCCGTGCGCGCACGGGAGAGCGCCTATCCCCGCGCAAAACGAAAAAAAAATTTTAATGCCCTGCAGGACCCTATTTTAGTCCCTACATCAAACCTAGGGGGTCAGAGGGGGTCTACTCTTCCCCCTTATGGTCATTTGCCCCTTTTTTTTTCAAACCCCTTGTGTCTCGATTTTACCGAGACACAAGATGGCGGCCGCTCCGCACTGTTTAGAATGTTTACAGACAACTGAGATCCAATCAGCTTCCTGCGCGCAAGTCGCGTGTCGCGCCTGGAGCGCACTCCCGTGCGCGCACGGGAGCGCGGCTATAGATATATATATTTTTTTGAACCTAAATTACTCAAAATCCACTGGAGCACATATCTTGAGACATAGCAAAGGCACATCGGGCTACCAGTCCCTACAATTTTGCCAAGTTTGGTGGAAATCCATTCAGCCGTTCGGGCTAAAAGTGAAATCGACCGCCCTATGGAAATTAACATGGGGAAAACGCGTTTTGGGACCCCCCTTTTATCTCGGCCCCCGCTTGACGAATCCCCCCCAAACTTTCAGGGAAGGACCGGACCGCCATGAGACCATTTTCCTGAAAATTTCAGGCAGATTCGTCAACCGGCGCCAAAGTTATTCAAAATAGAATGTTGAGATTTAACATTGAAAATTATCCTAACTATAACTACCTATTTTTTCAGTGAATTTCAAAGGTTTTTTAAATGCTAATTCCTAACTATAACTGGTGTGAAACCTATGGTATTTTCAGTGTATATATATATATATATATTACCTACTGGCGGTCGCCAGTAGGTATATATAGTTAGGATTTTTTCCCTATGGGATTTCTGAAAATTCTATGCCTAATAACTTTTGCGTTTGTGGACGGAATTGGCTGAAATTTTCAGGAAAATGGCACATTTTGTTTCTGAGCAGCTCCTGAAAATTTGGTGGGGTTTCGTCAAGGGGGGGCTGAGAAAAAAGGGGGGTCCCAAAACGCGTTTTTTGCATTGAGTTTTCCATAGGGCGGTTGGACTCACTTTTAGCCCGAACGGCTGAATGGATTTTCACGAAACTTGGCAAAATTGTAGGGACTGTTAGCCCGATGTGCCTTTGCTAGGTCTCAATATATGTGCTTCAGTGGATTTTGAGAAATTAACGTTTAAATCAAGATATATATCTGTAACAGCGCTCCGGGCAGCGATCCGGTCCGCTTACTTTTCGCTTATCGGAACTTTGCGCGCAGAAAGCTGATTGGCTCTCCGGTGTCTGTCAACATTCTAAACAGTCCGGAGCGGCCGCCATCTTGTCTCTCGGTAGGATCGAGAGACAAGAGGAGGCCAAAACAAAGGGGGAAATTACCATAAGGGGGCATAGTAGATCCTCGTTGACCCCCTAGGTTTTATGTGGAGGTTTTAAAAGGGCCTAGGAGGGTCCAAAAAAAAAAAAAAAATAATTTTTTTTTGCGTGGTAAGCGCCAAGTTCGCGAACCGGAAAGCGTTCTGGGCAGCGAACTTTATGGATAAAAGAATGAAAGACTTTTCTAATACTGTATGTTAATTATTTGTTGGTTTTGTTGATTATTTTTTTATTTTTTAAGCAATTTTTTATTGTTGTGATTGTGTTTCAAAATTTAATAACATTTCTAACATTTAACTAGTTTATGAATTACATATAAAAATGATTAAAGACTCAAACAATTTTTTAATATTACATACAATTTTATTTTTCGGATTGTTTTTCAAAATTTAATACAACGTCTAGCATTTCACTGTCTGATATGTGTTCTTGTTCAGTGAACATAAGTTCAAACATTTGACCATCATCATAATGAAGTAAATGATCCACTGATTCTACACATTGAACTAATTCATGGTCCCGTGATTCATCCATGAAATCTGAGTCATCATTGTCCTCAATAACTTTTTCTGTGTTGGTCTCCAGAACAATTTCGAAGGAAACATTCTGCTCACCTTCCATTTTATTGCTGTAATTTGCATAAAAAATAAATATATCAGTAGAGATAGGGCACTGTTGGGTTTAAGTTCAGACAGGCACTTGTGAGTTTATAACAGAGAAGTAATCTATGGGCACTGTATGGTTTCAGGCGTGAAGTAGTACTATTAAAAAGTGCCTGTGAAGAAGCCTAAGTAAATTCATAATTATACCACAGAAACCTAAATCAGTCCATAATTATAATAAAGAAGCCTTTCTCAATGTCTAACTCTTACAGAGGGATAGTATATAACTATCTGAAAAAGTTTACCATATTTACTTATAGTGCACAATATACTTCAGTTTTAAAAATAACAACTTACCTTTAGAAACAAGTTGATGTTATTAGTGATATTCTAAATGATATATACAACAACAAGTAGTAGTCAAAATGGCTGTGTTTCCTTCTCTCCCTTTATATATATACAGGTATATAACCAATCAAATGTCAGGTAATAAAAGTAGAAAATGAAAGTAACATTTTCATTGGTTGTCAATTCCAACAATTCAGATGTGTTTTGTGAAGTAATTTACCTCACGGTATTTGGAGAGGTCTACAGGCTAAATGGCTAAATGGAATTTCAATGAAATTTGTGGGAATGGAAGGAATTGTTATGTAGTATGAGCTAATCTATATTTGGTGAGAGTGTCTCTAGTCGTTTTTCTGTAAATTACTTTCCCGCCTTTTTTTAGGACCGCTTTCTGGGAAGCGGCCCGGTTAGCGAACCTTAAGCGTCACGGGAGTCCACCATTTTGTGTTTCGGTCGCATTAAGATACAAGATGGAGGGCAAATAATGTTTAGAATGGGTAGAAGGGGTCATGGTAGACTTATCTTGACCCCCTAGGTTTTCTGAGCGTGGCTGAGGAGGCTTATATGTGCGGAAAAAAAAACTTTTTTTAAAAAAATTCCGCGAGGTTAGCTTTCGGTTAGCGAACCGGGTAGCGCTCCGGGGAGCGAATTTTGTGGAAAATTAGTGAAAAAAGTTAGAGAAAAATAATAATTGTGAGTGATCAGATGTAGGGTAGCTCTGAGAAGAGCTTTTGGGTTTATGGTACATTTAGGTACTTATAAGTAGGTACCAATGCACAGTCTTAAATTCAGAATGAAAATTCTGTTGCCCTCATCTGAGAAGTGAACTCCATCTCCTCTGTAGATATCTTGCATGTAGTAACGCAAGTTATTGTTGTACAGAGAGCCCATTCCATGGTCTCTCATGTAAGCTGAAACAGATTTGTTTACATGCTTCCTCGCTTTCTCAATTTGTGGACAAAATTGGTTGGACCACCTCCATTTCTGTCTTTGGCATATATTGGAATATACCAAGGCAGTTTGAGGAAAAAGTGCCATTAATTGCTCAAAGGTGTCCTTTAAAAGCATTTCCAGACCTACCCCTGTCAAAGTGCCCAAATCATTACCTCCACAGTGCACTATTAACAGGTCAGGTTTTGGCAAATGCATAAAGGTTTTCACCAATGGTATCAATTGGTGACATTTTAATCCTCTTTGGCCCAACCACTTAATTTCCACATCTTGTAAATTGAGGTTAGGTAAATTTCTGCTCTCAGCATACCTTTGAGCCCAGTGGATGTAACTATGTCCAACAATCCAGACCTTAAACATGGTGGGAGAAGGTTGTTCTGCAGTCAGATGAAGTGTGGTAATGAAAGGGCAGTTGAAACAGTAGGAGTTTCTAAAGAAAAAAAACTGTGGATTTACAATGCTAATGATTCATTAGCAGTGATTGGTGCATTTCCATTTCTGAAAACAGAAAGTTAGGGTGCATGGATGTGTTCTTTGAAAGATGTAATTTGAATGGTCAAGGAAGAAACATTTAATGAAAGATTGCACTGGATACGCAGGTGCACTGAGAGTTCAGAGTTCAATTGAAACATTGTTGTGTGAATTTGCAAACATGAGAGGTCTTCCAGGAGGTGGTTGCTATGGAAACAAGGCAGACAGGGCAGAGGGGGGAAGGGTTTTGATTTGAAAAAAGTGAGGGAAGAGGTATGATTGGCTAATATGAGAGATATGTGAAAAGAATATCTGTATTTCTGTGCTTTCAATAGCTGCAGCCTTTGGAGTGCATCCTTTTTCTTCTGCTGAAGACAATTTGGTGTATTTCTTAGACTGTTTTCAAAACTCAAAAAATATTTGCTAAGGTGAGAAAAGATTTATTTAATTTAGATAGAGAATAGTATGATTTAAGGAGAAAATGATGAAGAAAGCTGTGTTTTTAAAATGTGGTTTTGTCTCTAGTGATATAGTAATAGAATTAGTTTCATAGAGAAATTGTAATTGCATATTTGGTGTAACATTCTGGCATGCAGTAACACAAGTTATTGTGGTACATGGAGCCCATTTTATGGTCTGTTATGTAAGCTGAAACAGATATGTTGCTTTAAAAACGATTTAAGAAATCAATTTCATTTCTGGATATGTACTGCTAGAGCTTCATAGGTTGTTTTGAGCCATATTTATAAGGTATTTGAGTGTCTAAGATGTTATGTTTTCCTTTTAAAATGTAAAGTGTTCCTCATGGGGCAAGTGTCTTGTAAATACGCTCCCACTTGTGCTTGGCAAATTTAGATTTTGATTATGGGAGTTACCTAGCCATGTTAATAGTGTCCCAAAAATGGTGCTAGGGAATTGCAGAAAACACTTTCATGTCTCTCAAGGACATTTTTAGTCATTTCTCCATGAATGCAGGTATACAATTGATTTATATGCTGTGTTTAAAAACGAATTTTGAAATCAATTACATTTCAGGATATGTACTGTTAGAGCTTCATAGGTTGTTTGGGGTCATATTTAGAAGGCATTTTAGTGTCTTTGATGTTATTTTTCCCTTTTTAAATGGAAAGCGTTCCTCATGGGGCCCTGAGCAGTTCTTAGCCATGTTATTTAATAGGAAGTGGAAAACATGGCTAAGAGCATTTGCTGGAAAGTGCATGAATATTGCTGACTTTTCTGCGATGTTATTTTTCCCATTTTAAATGGAAAGTGTTCCTCTTGGGGCAAGTGTCTTGTAAATACGCTCCCACTTGCGCTTGGCAAATTTAGATTTTGATTATGGGAGTTACGTAGCCATGTTAATAGTGTCCCAAAAATGGTGCTAGGGCATTCCAGAAAACACTTTCATGTGTCTCAAGGACATTTTTAGTCATTTCTCCATGAATGCAGGTATACAATTGATTTATATGCTGTGTTTAAAAACGAATTTTGAAATCAATTACATTTCAGGATATGTACTGTTAGAGCTTCATAGGTTGTTTGGGGTCATGTTTAGAAGGCATTTTAGTGTCTTTGATGTTATTTTTCCCTTTTTAAATGGAAAGCGTTCCTCATGGGGCCCTGAGCAGTTCTTAGCCATGTTATTTAATAGGAAGTGGATAACATGGCTAAGAGCATGTGCTGGAAAATGCATGAATATCGCTGACTTTTCTGCGATATTCATGCATTGCGGCCGTTTTTTTTCACATTTGCGAGCAGTTCTTAGCCATGTTATCCAATGGGAGGTGGATAACATGGCTAAGAGCATTTGCTGGATAATGCATGAATATCGTTGACTTTTCAGCGATATTCATGCATTGCGGCTGTTTTTAATCGCATTTGTGATAAACAATTACATTTCTTGATATGTACTTTTAGAGCTTCATAGGTTGTTTGGGGCTATATTTAGAAGGCATTTTAGTGTCTTTGATGTTATGTTTACCTTTCTAAATGGAAAGCGTTCCTCTTGGGGCAAGTGTCTTGTAAATACGCTCCCACTTGCGCTTGGCAAATTTAAATTTTGATTATGGGAGTTACCTAGCCATGTTAATAGTGTCTCAAAAATGGTGCTAGGGCATTCCAGAAAACACAATCATGTGTCTCAAGGACATTTTTAGTCATTTCTTCATGAATGCAGGTATACAATTGATTTATATGCTGTGTTTAAAAACGAATTTTGAAATCAATTAAATTTCAGGATATGTACTGTTAGAGCTTCATAGGTTGTTTGGGGTCATATTTAGAAGGCATTTTAGTGTTTTTGATGTTATTTTTCCCTTTTTAAATGGAAAGCGTTCCTCATGAGGCCCAGAGCAGTTCTTAGCTATGTTATTTAATAGGAAGTGGATAACATGGCTAAGAGCATTTGCTGGAAAATGTATGAATATCGCTGATTTTTCTGCGATATTCATGCATTGTGGCCGTTTTTTTTCACATTTGCAAGCACTTCTTAGCCATGTTATCCAATGGGAGGTGGATAACATGGCTAAGAGCATTTGCTTCAAAGGTTGTTTGGGGTTATACACCATTTTTGGGAAATTATTAACATGCCTATCTAACTCCCATAATCAAAATCTAAATTTGCCAACCGCAGGTGGGAGCATATTTACAATAAATTTGCACCAGGAAGAACGTAAAATAGCATACTAGATACTCAAATGCCTTATAAATATGACCCAAAACATCTTATGAAGCACTAGTAGTGCATATTTCCAGAAATGTATTGGTTTTAATTTAATGATTTACTTCATTGGTAGGCCTTCACATGTTTTTTTATTTTGGTATTTTTCAGTGAAAATCTTATCTGCAACCATGTGTTGGCCTCACCTCAAATAAACAAAACAGGTGATGGACTGAATGTGGATCAATGACACACATTTACCCCAGTCTAAAGATCAGGGCCTAAACAAATCATTAGATAGGCTACATCTTATCGTCATCCTGAATTAATGATTTAAAATATTAGGGAGTGATTTATGAGTGTTGTATGCCTTTTTTGTACCATTGAGTGTCATTTTTGTGATGCAGTGCTGGTGGAAAACATTTGCTATGTTAAATAATTAGTACGGCATTAAGTTTTAGATGACTGTTATTTATTTACTGTTTGGTAATAGTGGTTAATAACATTTTATATTATATTTTTCCACAGATTCAACTGCAGATTCTTTCATAGTTTGGAAAATGCCTTCCAAAAGTCGAATACGAAAGGCTAGAAAACGTCAAAGACAGCAGGATGATGTTTTATTGCAGCAGTCCTCTTCCCCAAATACTTGTCAAAACACCAAGAAAGGTCCGGGTAAGAGCACAAAATCATTCTTAAGAAATATTTGTAGTAAAAAAAGTTTTGCTCAAAAAAATGTTTCAGTTCACAAAAAGAAAAGTAATTTAAATGGAAAGGAGAGACCCATCACAAATGTTACTGGTAGAGGAAGAGATAACTCTGTGCATGATAGTAGAAGGAAACAACAGTTTAGGGACATTCGAAATCGAATGTTCTGTAATAGGATATTAGTTAATTTATTGAAAAGTATTAAAAAGAAAGGCCAACAGAAAGCGGCATTTTATAAGAAGAAGAAAAATGTAGAGAAAATTATTGATCATGCTTTTGAAATTAAGCGAAAGTTGTTTATTTTGGTAATCAATAGAATTAGGAAACTAAGCAAGGTAATTTCTGATTTCAAAACAAAAAGTAGATGGAAGAGAGTAGTAAATCGTACTAACTTTTGTGAAGTTTTTTCCGGAGAATGGATGCATAGTTCAAGTTCTGAGGCATTTTTTAATGAGGAGACTTATTTTCAGGATAATGATTTGGTGCATGCAGTTGACATCAGTGGTCGAGCTTATGAAGTGAAGGATGGTTGTCCAGTTGAAAAAGAACAACTTGTGACAACAGAGACAGAAGAGGCGCTAAGTGATGAGGTTTTAGGAAGACGTCCTAAGGGTCCTGTGTACATTTGGAAGTGTAGTTCTATTTGCAGTGTGCGACAGGTTTCCATCAATTTGCTTTGTGATTTTATACGGACATTTAATAAGAAAAGTTTGAAGCAGAAAATGAAGTTGTTGCAAGATTTAGATCCTTGCAGAGTGAGACAAATGACAGGTTTGCGTGGTCATTCACTGGCTTGTCTTTCCAGGAGAGTATGCCAGAGTGTTTTTCATCATTTCAGGATGCTAGCAGTGCATCATAATAAAGTGAGAAAATTAGTGAGAATGTTGTATTATGCTAAGAGTCCAGCAATTATGCTTAAACAATTATGTGCTGCTCTTTTGCATGGTTCTGAAATAGATGTGAAAAATATTTGTGAAGAAATTGAGTTTTGTTACTTTGGTAGTAAAGATGAGAATGTTCAAATTGACCCTGAAGTAGAGGGTAATGTGGAAGATAATGTACAGGTTTCCAGTACAGATCATTTTCAGAAGGAAATTGCCACGTTTCAGATGAAATCAAGTGAGAGGCCTAATTTCACTTGTGTATGTTGTCGACGCACTTATTATAAGAATCAGACTAAGGTAGTGGATTTATATGCAAAAAGTGAAAGGGAAAATAATAGTGAATGGAAGGATTTTGCCACATACTTGATGGTAGAAAATTATTTTGATTTGGGATCGGATCAACGTGTGTGTACTTATTGTTGTAATAAATTAAACCAAAACCAGATGCCTGCTAGGGCAGTTCAAAATAATCTGGAATTGGTTGAGATTCCTTCTGAATTGAAGGATTTAAATACTTATGAATCTATTTTGATTCAAAGTATCCATCCCTTTCAGGCTATTGTAAGAATGGAGCCAAAGAGAGGGAAGTTGCCTCCAGCAGATTTACAGAGAGGATTAAAGGGAAGAGTTGTTTATTTGCCTCTAGATTTGAAGAAAACATTAACACAATTGGAATAGAAAAAGTGGAAGAGGAACCTCTGGTTATCTTGGTTAATGGGGTTCCGACAAAGAATAAGAAAATATGGCAAGATTTAGTGGATGTTAGGAAAGTCAAAAAGGCAACAGTGTATTTGAAGAAAAATAATAAGTACTATAAGAATGTATATGTTGCAGAAGAGGAAGTAAGTGATGAAGAGGATAGCGATTTGTGTGCTGGCCAAATTGAGAAAGTAGAGGCCTCTAAAAGTGAAGAAATATATGAACATTATAGTGTTCATCCTTTGCATTCCAAGGAAGTCATGGGGAATGCTATTGAGTTGTTTCAAATGAAACAAGCCAAAGGGAGTCCCATTAGTGTTTGGGAGGAAAGTTTGGAAGCTCGGTGTTTCCCACAGCTATTTCCCACAGGTCAAGGAGGAAGATATGATGAGCGACCTCATCAAATTCCTGCGTCTGAATACCGGACTTTACGATTGTATGCAGAAGATCCTAGGTTTCGGCAATGCATTCCCTATTTGTTTCATCTCCTGTTTGAAAGCGATCTGTCTGGACTGTCATATGCAGTGAACCACATCTTAAAAAGTGGTATACAGATGCGAAACATCTCGGCAAGTGACTTTATGCATAAAGTCAATGTCCAAGACAGTATTTTGGATTCTCACTTAATTAATCTCATGGCGTGTCAGCGTGGTACTAATGAGTACTGGTACCGTCGTCATGGTGATTTAAAATGTATGCTGAGGAACTTAGGAACTCCAACATGGTTCCTCACTCTGAGCTGTGCCGAGTATGGCTGGGAAGACTTACTTGAATTTCTACGAGAGGCAAATGGAAATATTGAAAACATTGAATTCAAGACACCTGGAGAACTGTGTTCTTTGGATCCAGTGAATGTATGCAGGTACTTCAATCATAGATTTGAAGCTATGATGTCTTTCATCACAAATAAAAAGAATCCACCTCTTGGAGAGGTGTTGGATTTCTTCTGGAGAAAGGAGTACCAAGCAAGAGGTGCCCCTCATATACATATGTTGTTGTGGATCAAGGATGCACCTAAATTTGGAACAGATCCGGATGACTTAGTGATGAATTTCATCGAACAGTATTCTACGTGTGCTGTTCCAAACGCAACGGAGAAGAAAAGTCTAAGAGAACAAGTTCTACGTTTCCAAAGCCATCGTTGTGGAAAGTACTGTCGTCGTAAATTCAGAAACAAGGACAAGTTCTACACCAAATGTCGTTTCAACTTTCCACGACCGGTGATTTCTAAAGGAAGAGTGAACAGTTTGATGTCTTCGCTGCGACATAATGTGACGAGGAAATCACCCAAGAATACATACAATTTGAAAAGGAATGAAGAGTCCAAGTACATCAATGACTACAACCCAGTGATTTTGTCCATGTGGAATGCCAACATGGATATACAGTTTGTGGCTGACAACTGTATGGCTGTGGCTCGGTATGTGACATCTTACATCACCAAAAAAGAAAAGACCGAACTGAAGGATATGTGGGAGGACATTTCCCATGAAAAGAGCCTCAGCAAGAAGTTGTACAGTTTCAGTCTGAAGATGTTGTCGCATCGAGAAATCGGAGCTTACGAATGTTCTGATCGATTGTCTTCAGCAAGTCTCTATGCCAAATCCAGGAGTCTCGTTTGGGCGAGTCTTGGTCTTGCTGCAACGCGAAATCGAGTTCTAAAACCTGTCCGGGAAATTGAGTATTTGGCAGAAAAGGAACCAAACAGTACCGACATTTTGAAGACCAACATGTTGGATACATATTATCCAAATCGAAGCAGTCACCTTGAGAATGTTTGTTTATATGAGGTTCTCCAAAATTATATATTCAAGAGGAACATCAAAGAAGATATTGAGAAAGGAGTGTATGCTGTAATTGGAAGTGAGGGATGCCTGGCCAAGCAAAGAAAATGCCAATTAGTAAACCATCGAAAATTGAGTGGTGAATCTCCAGAAAAAAAGGAGTTTTTCTATTTAGCACTTTTGCAACTTTTCAAGCCTTGGCGTGCAGAAGAGGAACTGCTTGGAGATTTCCTCTGTTACGAAGACTCTTTCAATGCAGCCAAGGAGTCCATAGAATGTCCTGCTTTTTCTAAATATCAAGAAATGCTAACTTTGGAAATTGAGCAGGAAGCAACGATTGCAGCCGAGATTGCCAGAGACAGTTCTCAGGACAGTCAGAGTTCTGTTTCATTGAGTCAAGATCCACTTGGAGGACCTATTATCGAAAATGAAGCTGCCACTGCTATGAATGAAGTAGAAAGAGCCATGGCACATGCTCAGGAGGATTCAGTTAACTTAGAAGACTTGGAAAAACAACTCAACGTTGAGCAGAGGAAAATATATGATGAAGTTACCAAGGAAATTGAGCACGGATTAAGTCATGAGAAGAACAAGTGCTCATGTACATCGTTGAAGCCTGTCCGACTGTACGTGAGTGGAGAAGCGGGAACTGGAAAAAGTTTCCTCATTAAAGCAATCTCTTGTTATTTGCAGGAAAGGACTGAGTCATCGCTGTCTTGTGTTGTCACCGCTCCTACTGGACTGGCAGCACATAACATTAAAGGTATTACTTTGCATCGTCTACTGATGCTGCCGGTGGAGCATGACAACAAATTACAATACAACAAGTTATCTGGAGATGCATGCTGTGAAGTTTCAAGAGTCTTGAGGAAAATGAAACTACTTATCATTGACGAAGTAAGCATGGTTTCCAATGTCATGCTTGCCTTTGTGCATTTGAGAATGCAAGAAGTACTTAAAACTGAATATGATGTGTTATTTGGTGGGAAACACATCATTGTTTTCGGAGATCTTCTGCAGCTGACACCAGTAAAAGGTCAACCTGTGTTCAAAATACTCACGCATGAAGATACCAGGAAGTGCCTAGGGAGCATTGGCAACGTCAATATATGGTTAAACTTCAATTATGCTGAACTGCATCAAAATATGCGTCAGGCAAAGGATGAAGATTACAAGAATATTCTACAAGATATTAGAATTGGAAAAGTGACCGAGTATGGGAAAGAAGCTTTAAATGCACGATTACTGTCAAATTTATATCCCAAACAAGAGATTGAGCCTGAGAATATTTTTCAGAAAATTACTGAGAAGAAATCTGGGATATGTCTCATGCCAACTCTTGCAGAATGTGCCATCTTCAACAACAAAATGTTGAATTTAGAAAAGCAAGAGATTGTGAAACTTGAAGCTATCGACAAATTAGAGCATATGGGATCAACAATTATTTTGTCAGACAATTTGAAATCAAAATTGGATTCATTAGAGAAGACTATATCTAAGACAGCGGGTTTTGAAAAGACTTTGAATGTGTGTTTAAATTGCCGAATCATTTTGAGAAGGAATTTACATGTAGAAAGAGGTCTGGTAAATGGATCAATGGGTAATGTTGTTGATTTTGAGAAATACAAAAATAGAGATGGAATAGAATTTTTAAGAATTAAATTTGATGGCATTGAGGAAGTACAGCAAATTGGTCGTTGTTCTGCTAGGTTTTTGCTTGTTAAAGACTTATATGTTTGCCGTAAACAGTTTCCTGTTTGCTTGGCATATGCGGTGACAATCCATAAATCGCAAGGTTTAAGTGTAGACTGTGCATTGGTGAATATTGGCAGTTCTGTGTTCAAGGAGGGTATGGCATATGTGGCATTGTCACGAGTTAGAACTTTATCGGGATTGTACTTGATTGACTGTGATGTCACAAACATTTGTGCGGATCTAGATTGTGTTAAGGAATACAATAGGTTAAGAAGAGAGTATGCGCCACATTTGCCTCAATATCCTTTGTTTGAGAAACGTGTGGTAGGCCAGAAACGTAGAAATATCAGTAACAGTAGGGAGGTTGTTGCAAAAAGACTAAAAGTCAATGAACCGAAAGTTGTTAGCAGAAAGAAAGTGGATTCTGTTGAAGATATTGTTGGTTTTCAATTTGAAAACAGTTCTGGTGTCAACTGCTATGCAAATGTAGTTGTTAATGTTCTCTTTTCACTAGAGAGTTTAAAAGAACAGATTGTGTTCAATTCAGAACAAAGTTTATGCTGCTTGTTGAATTCTGTGTTAGAGAAATGTAGCACTGATCGAACAAAAGTAGAAAGTGTGTCTGAAGTTCGTTATCTGTTAGATGAATGTTCAGGTCAAACAGACTTCTCTGAAAATAATCAGCAAGATTGTCAGGAGTTTTTAATGTATATGCTTGATGTATTGCAAGATGAGGGTGTAGATGTAGATCACCTGTTTGGGCTTTCTTATCAATGGCAGCATGACTGCGAGAACTGTATGGTATCAAGTACTACTAGTGTAGACTCAGAAAGATTTATATATTTAACTTTGCCAGACAGTAAATCAGTGTCCTTTAATAAGCTAGTAAATGCAGCGGATCACAACATGGAGTGTAGCCAATGTAAATGTGATATGATGTCAACATTATTTATACGTAGATATGGCCAGTATGTCATTTTAATGATCCAACGTTGTAGGCCTGATGGATCAAAATTGTCAACTTTAATAAAAAATTTTGTGGCTTCTCAGCTGTCAATATCAGGGAGGACTTTTGTTACTGTAGCAATTATCTATCACGATGGTCCATCAACAACATCAGGACATTATACAGCTTACTTAAAGTCTGGAAACGGCTGGTCATTCTGTAATGATTCCGTTGTAACTTTGAAAAAAAAATTGCCGTTTGACCTTAAAAATTCTTACCTGGTGTTTTTAAAACCAAAATTTTAAGTAGAGGGAATGTAAGTCTGCAATGCTGTCTAGATTAAAAATCCAACTATATAAACCTGATGCAAGTAAGTCTGCTTCATAGTAAGCAGTATCAGTGTCATAGGAAAAGGAGAACATGAGTGACAAAGAAGAGTAAGTTATTAGTAGTCCAGGATTGTAAAAATAATCTCAAATATTTTATTTTTGAAAGTTGCGAAAATAGAAAATGTCGGGATTTGATTGGAAGAATAACAAGACTTGCGAATCGCGGCAACATGATTTGGCCTAGTGGAAACATGTGATATAATGAGAAAAGTCTTTTTTTCTATGTAACATATTTTACGTATCGATGGAGGTTTTCTTTCAGAAAGTGGCGGGCTGAAAATATTTGTAGCACAACAGAGTGGATGCTGTTTATAGGAGATCGTTCGACGTCATTGAAAGTAAGTTCATTTTAAGGAGTTTTGAAATCAGATTTCTTAGGTTGTATGGGTTTTTTAAACACAGTCATTTTGATTGTGTTTTTTTTTCCCCGCTGTTACATGATGAATACCTTCAAGTCACTGATTTAAGTGAAATTTGATACATTCTGAGAACAGCAAAAATAAACCATTTAACATGTATAATTAATGTTATGCTTTTTGTCCTTATGATATACATTTAGAAACGTGAGGTACATATGGGTAAGCTGAGTTCTGTAAATATCAATTTTAATGCTTTCAGTGCTGTACTTCTGGGTAGTGTTTTTTTTAAAAAAAGAAAAGAGGCCTCACCTCAAATAAAGCTCTTGAAAGCACACATCTTATTTGCAACCTAAATCAAGCATTTAAAATGTTAGACACAATTTTATGATGGCTTTACATCTTTTTTGCGCTGCTATTGCATCACTATTGTGAGACATTAGCAGTGCAAGAAAAGCATCATGTTCCAAAATAGGCCTCAGTTCATCAACATCAAGATACAGTTTCTTTAAAATATATATCTCTAGGATTGTGTAGGGGACGTAGAGAAGCAGAGACTTCTGTAAATGTCAAAGTTGTTGAAAAACTGTTTGTTTTTGAACCTTTTCCCTTGTCTTTTCTAATTTTTAAATACATGTTTTAATATTTTTGGAAATGTTTGTTCTTTGTTTTACAGATTGAAAGTATGAAAAAATATTTAAAAAAGGTAACAAGAATTATAAGGTAAATGTTTTCTACTCTTTTTACCCGCAATGCACTGCTGATGATGTCACTGACAGTATCTCTCATTTACTCTCTATAGCTGTCTTTCTTTTTACATTATTCTCTGTTTACTTCCCTTATACTAACTCTTCTTTTTTTTAAAAAAATATTTTTTTGGTTCGCTTCCAGTTCGCGAACCGGTCAGCGAACTTGAAGCGAACCAAAAGAAATAGTGCTTGCCAGAGTGATAAACATTCTAGCAATTTTGTTTGAAAGGGGAGGTAGTTCTGAAAAGAACTGTTTTTTTTTGTTTTTGTTGTTTTATTTTATTTTATTTTTTTTGAACATTTTTTGATTTTTTTGTATTTTTAGAACTGTTTTATGTTTTTTTTGTGTTTTTTATGGAGGGGAGACAACAAAAAACAGGCATTGAAAACGGCTCAACTGGAGCAAAAAAAAAATTACTTCTTGGGTGCATTAGGGCATTTATGATTTTCGAACGCCATGTTCATCAGGTTGACGCTCATGTTGCCATACGACAGCATACCACCACAGTATATACAAGTTAACTTTATATGTTGGAAGTTGGGTTGAATGTTTGGCACAGTTTCTTGTGTCTCTCTTCCCGTCAAAGACATTGTGGAGGTAGATCTGGCCACAGGAGTTGTCGTGGGATTGTCTTGTAGATCCCTTAACTCAGCCCGGCTGTAGTTTAAGGGATGCCACCTGCTCATGTGTCGATGCATCGTATAGTTGCCCATACTGTATTTCTTCTCTGTGCCTCTCGACAATCTGTAATCACAGATGAGGCAGGTGGCATATTTAGCATTCACCTTCTTTGATCCAGGAGGGATGGAGAAAAACTGCCAGATGAAACTTGTTTTTCGCTTTGAAACCCGGGGCAACTCTTGGACAAATTGTGGTTCCTCTCTGTCCTCTTCTTCTTCTTCCTCCTCTTCCTCCTCTCTGTTAGTGATAAATTGACTAGGTGGTCCTCTCTTCTTATGAGGAGGTGGAGGTGGTGGTGGGGGTCCACCAGCTGCAGCAAGTACAGAAGCCATTGTTCAATTCTAGCTAAATGGTCTTTCTCTCACCAAGATGAAAGTCAGAGTGAGGAAATAAGGAGGGGTTTACATGATTTGGGGAAAGCAAAAGTTCTGAACCAATGAAAAGTGTTATTTTTAGGTCACATGACCTAGTCATACATCATTTGGAAACCAAAAGTGAAATGAACCAATGAAAAGTTTGATAAACAAGTCACATGACCTGTTCCGCTTACGTTACGCGGCGCGCGCCGCGTCCCAGATCGCTTCCGGTTCGCGGTCCGGAGCACTTCCGGGAGCGCTAACGCGGCGCGTCATTAGACGCATTACGCGATAACGTGATACGTCGCGCTTCCGCGACGCGTCACAGTTCCGCTAACGTAACGTTGACCGGTTCGCGGACTAGATCGCGGCATCAAGATGAGCTAACGGAAAGCTTCCCGGTTCGCGAACTAGAAGCGAAGAAAAAAAATATTAAAAAAAAAATTATCAATAAACATCTAAATATATTTTGGGATTTAAAGAAGAATACATTTTACAGCTACAGATGTTAGCTTTTAACAAACCAATGAAATTCACAGAAAAAACCATAGGTTATAGACCATATATAGTTAGAAATTTGCATTTAAAAAACCATTGAAATTCAATGAAAAAACCATAGGTTATAGACCATATATAGTTAGGGATTTGCATTTACAAAACCTTATTTTACTCGCATAAAACCATTGAAATTCCATATATAGTTAGAAGCGCTAACTATATATCGCGCACCCGCAATCCACTGCTGATGATGTCACATATTACATCATTCATGACATGGTCAGTGACATCACTGATGACATCACTGATGACATCTCAAATGACATCACTGATGACATCACTGATGACATCTCAAATGACATCACTGATGACATCACTGATGACATCTCAGTTGGCATTACTGATCACATCACTGATGACATCATTCATGTCATTATACGATGAACCTCTTCAGACTCTGATATAACCTTAGATACACTCAGTGTAAACAGACACTCACAGACTGTCACTCATCCATGGAGTTACTCACACACCTAGTCAGTCATGCAAAGAATCAATCACACCTCCATTTCCTCAACTATACAGTTATACACACCCTACTTATTCGAACATATACTAACACATATTTACTCTTTTATACGATCCCTGATACAAGTTCACAATGATCCATACAGCCACTCACACATTCACTGGCTCTTATGCACAGTAATTTATATATGTGAACTCTCACATGTACTGTGTTTTACATATGTACTTACTTTGACATGTAGCACTGAGATATCCATTCACTCACCAATACACTCGTACACAGACAACCACCCATACAGCTGTTTCCACATGCAGTTTTGAACCCATAGATCTAGTGAATCAACTGTTCACACATCTATGCACAGAGTCACACACCTCCCAGCCACCCCCACACACACACTCACTCTCCCATACAAATACTTGGACAACCAATCAATAACCCATACAGTTACTCATATAGCTACTGATCAACACATGCAGCAGTTCGTAGAACAACAGATATAATGATGCACAAATTAAGATAGTTTAGTCACTAACCCAAGCACTCAGTGAGACACATTTAATCACTCTCTCATACAGTCAGTCATGCACCTACTAAATCCTTCATCCAGACACTTATACATCCACTCATTCTTCAATATGTAAGACATATTTTAACTTTACAGAAACAGACAGCCACTGGATGATGTCATCAGTGATGTCACTGACCATGTCATGAATGATGTAATATGTGACATCATCAGCAGTGGATTGCGGGTGCGCGATATATAGTTAGCGCTTCTAACTATATATGGAATTTCAATGGTTTTATGCGAGTAAAATAAGGTTTTGTAAATGCAAATCCCTAACTATATATGGTGTATAACCTATGGTTTTTTCATTGAATATATATATATATATATATATATATATATATATATATATTACCTACTGGCGGTCGCCAGTAGGTATATATAGTTAGGATTTTTTCTCTATGGGATTTTTGAAAATTCTATGTCTAATAACTTTGGCGTTTGTGGACGGAATTGGCTGAAATTTTCAGGGAAATGGAACATTTTGTTTCTGAGCAGCCCCTGACAATTTGGGGGGTTTCATCAAGGGGGGGCTGAGAAAAAAGGCGGGTCCCAAAACGCGTTTTTGCCATGTTAATTTCCATAGGGCGGTTGGCCTCACTTTTAGCTCGAACGGCTGAATGGATTTGCACGAAACTTGGCAAAATTGTAGGGACTGTTAGCCCGAAGTGCCTTTGCTAGGTCTCAATATATGTGCTCCAGTGGATTTTGAGTAATTTAAGTTCAAAAAAAGATATATATCTGGGCGGAGCCTAACCACACATCAGATCTGATTGGCTGTCAGCACTTCATCCAAGAAGTGTTGGCAGCCATCTTGGGTCCAATATACATGATAGCACCTCATTAAAAAGCATTGTAGTTAATAGAGGGTTTTAGGACTTTAGTTACATTATAAATCATTTGTTGATGGTACCATACTCGTTTTAGGAATTGTGGTGGATTCTAAGGTGATTTTACCATGTGAAAAAACCTTCTGCTGTGATATCATGAATATTGTTTGAAAGAAAACTAATATCTCATGATTTTCCCACAGTGGTTTGGAAGGGGATCTATAAGCTAAACTGAAAGCATATTTTCTGTAAATTCACATTATCTTTCTCAGTCATGTGAAAATGAAGTCTGACATTCTCAGTAAAACATGTACATCCAACAAGGACAGAGACTGTCAGTTGATTCCTTTGTGTTCTACTGCAGCCTCCTAGAGTGTTCTAAAGAACAACTAGAGCGCTAACAGTCCTACTTATTACAAAGGTATGGCACACCTGAAGCCATCTTGATTGGAATAAAGTGGTAACTCTTAAAACATTTAATTTAAAAAGAAACAACATGAGGGGGTATATTTTTCCATAGAAAGAATGATTAGTGCTGCAGAATGAAAAATTAGGGCACATTTTGAGTGACTTCTCAAATCCTTTTCTATTTCATTAAAACATTCTGACATGCAGTCTCCCAAAATGGCCACCAGAGACAAAAGAGCCCAAATGTAGCCCAAATATCACCCAGATGTAGCCCAAGTATAGCCCAATGACAGAATGTCCCAGAGTGTTCTAAAGAACAACTAGAGCGCTAACAGTCCTACTTATTACAAAGGTATGGCACACCTGAAGCCATCTTGATTGGAATAAAGTGGTAACTCTTAAAACATTTAATTTAAAAAGAAACAACATGAGGGGGTATATTTTGCCATAGAAAGTATGATTAGTGCTGCAGAATGAAAAATTAGGGCACATTTTGAGTGACTTCTCAAATCCTTTTCTATTTCATTAAAACATTCTGACATGCAGTCTCCCAAAATGGCCACCAGAGACAAAAGAGCCCAAATGTAGCCCAAATATCACCCAGATGTAGCCCAAGTATAGCCCAATGACAGAATGTCCCAGAGTGTTCTAAAGAACAACTAGAGCGCTAACAGTCCTACTTATTACAAAGGTATGGCACACCTGAAGCCATCTTGATTGGAATAAAGTGGTAACTCTTAAAACATTTAATTTAAAAAGAAACAACATGAGGGGGTATATTTTGCCATAGAAAGTATGATTAGTGCTGCAGAATGAAAAATTAGGGCACATTTTGAGTGACTTCTCAAATCCTTTTCTATTTCATTAAAACATTCTGACATGCAGTCTCCCAAAATGGCCACCAGAGACAAAAGAGCCCAAATGTAGCCCAAATATCACCCAGATGTAGCCCAAGTATAGCCCAATGACAGAATGTCCCAGAGTGTTCTAAAGAACAACTAGAGCGCTAACAGTCCTACTTATTACAAAGGTATAGCACACCTGGAGCCATCGTGATGGGAATAAAGTGGTAACTCTTAAAACATTTAATTTAAAAAGGAACAAAATGAGGGGGTATATTATGCAATTGAAGGTATTATCAGTGCTGCAGAAAGAAAAATTAGGGCACATTTTGAGTGACTTTTCAAATCCTCTTCTATTTCGTTAAAAAATTCTGACATGCAGTCTCCCAAAATGGCCACCAGAGAAAAAAGAGCCCAAATGTAGCCCAAATATCACCCAGATGTAGCCCAAGTATAGCCCAATGACAGAATGTCCCAGAGTGTTCTAAAGAACAACTAGAGCGCTAACAGTCCTACTTATTACAAAGGTATGGCACACCTGAAGCCATCTTGATTGGAATAAAGTGGTAACTCTTAAAACATTTAATTTAAAAAGGAACAAAATGAGGGGGTATATTTTGCCATATGAATTATGATTAGTGCTGCAGAAAGAAAAATTAGGGCACATTTTGAGTGACTTCTCAAACCCTCTTCAATTTCATTAAAAAATTCTGACATACAGTCTCCCAAGATGGCCACCAGAGACAAAAGAGCCTAAATGTAGCCCAAATATCACCCAGATGTACCCCAAGTATAGCCCAATGACAGAATGTCCCAGAGTGTTCTAAAGAACAACTAGAGCGCTAACAGTCTTACTTATGACAAAAGTATGGCACACCAGAAGCCATCTTGATTGGAATGAAGTGGTAAGTCTGAAAACACTCAATTTAAAAAGGAACAACATGAGGGGGTTAATTTTGCCATAGAAAGTATGATTAGTGCTTCAGAAAGAAAAATTAGGGATCATTTTGAGTGACTTCTCAAATTCTCTTCTATTTCATTAAAAAAATTCTGGCATGCAGACTGAAACATGCACTTTGAATACCAGCAGCAGACGTCCCTGGTGAGCAGTAGCTTTACTACAGTGATCTAATATGCAACTAGAGTGCTAACATTCAGAATTTATGGCAAATGTGTGACACATCTGAATGCCTTCTTGATGGAACCAAAGTAAACAAGCATTGAAAATGCAATAGATCTCGCCCTCGTTTAAGTTAAAGCCATTCTGTTTGTAATGAGGTGGCTTTTTAGCTTTGCTTTTATTAGTGTTTTTTCAACTTTCATGTAAATAACATGCATCTGTATGCATATAAGTATAGGAATGCATGCATTTATGTTTGTATTTATATAGATATACAGATGATATATGTTTATATATGTATGTATATATATATATATTCACTGAAAAAACCATAGGCTATAGACTATATATAGTTAGGAATTAGCATTTACAAAACCTTGAAAATTCACTGAAAAAACTATAGGTTATAGACCATATATAGTTAGGAATTAGCATTTACAAAACCTTGAAAATTCACTGAAAAAACCATAGGTTATAGACCATATATAGTTAGGAATTCGCATTTACAAAACCTTATTTTACTCACACAAAACCATTGAAATTCCATATATAGTTAGTTGCACTAACTATATATCGCGCATCCGCAATCCACTGCTGATGATGTCACATATTACATCATTCATGACATGGTCAGTGACATCACTGATGACATCACTGATGACATCTCAAATGACATCACTGATGACATCTCAAATGACATCACTGATGACATCACTGATGACATCTCATTTGACATTACTGATCACATCACTGATGATATCATTCATGTGATAATACGATGAACCTCTTCAGACTCTAATATAACCTTAGATACAATCAGTGTAAACAGACACTCACAGACTGTCACTCATCCATGGAGTTACTCACACACCTTGTCAGTCATGCAAAGAATCAATCACACCTCCATTTCCTCAACTATACAGTTATACAAACTTTACTTATTCAAACATATACTAACACATAATTACTCTCTTATACAATCCCTGATACAAGTTCACAATGATCCATACAGCCACTCACACATTCACTGGCTCTTATGCACAGTTATTTATATATGTCAACTCTCACATGTACTGTGTTTTACATATGTACTTACTTTGACATGTAGCACTGAGATATCCATTCACTCACCAATACTATCATGCACACAGTCAACCGCCCATACAGCTGTTTCCACATGCACTTTTGAAACCATACATCTAGTGAATCAACTGCTCACACATCTATGCACAGAGTCATACACCTCCCAGCCACCCACACACACACTCAGTCTCCCATATAAATACTTGGGCAACCAATCAATAACCCATATAGTTACTCATATAGCTACTTATCAACACATGCAACAGTTTACAGAACAACAGACATAATGATGCACAAATTAAGACAGTTTAGTCACTAACCCATGCACTCAGTGAGACACATTTAATCACTCACTCATACAGTCAGTCATGCACCTACTAAATCCTTCATCCAGACACTTATACATCCACTCATTCTTCAATATGTAAGACATATTTTAACTTTACAGAAACATACAGTCACTGGATGTTGTCACCAGTGATGTCATTTGAGATGTCATCAGTGATGTCATCAGTGACGTCACTGACCATGTCATGAATGATGTAATATGTGACATCATCAGCAGTGGATTGCGGGTGCGCGATATATAGTTAGTGCAACTAACTATATATGGAATTTCAATGGTTTTGTGTGAGTAAAATAAGGTTTTGTAAATGCGAATTCCTAACTATATAAGGTCTATAACCTATGGTTTTTTCAGTGAATTTTCAAGGTTTTGTAAATGCTAATTCCTAACTATATATGGTCTATAACCTATGGTTTTTTCAGTGAATATATATATATATATATATTACCTACTGGCGGTCGCCAGTAGGTAGTTATAGTTAGGATCTACTTTCCATAGGAAATCCGCAGCATTCTATTGGGAATAACTTTGGCGCCCGTGGAAGAATCTTTGCGAATTTCTCAAAGTTTGTGGCCCACTCCTTTCCTGAAATTGTGGGGGGATTCGTCAAGTGGGGGCTGAGATAAAAGGGGGGTCCCAAAACGTGTTTTCCCCATGTTAATTTCCATAGGGCGGTTGGCCTCACTTTTAGCCCGAACGGCTGAATGGATTTCCACCAAACTTGGCAAAATTGTAGGGACTGGTAGCCCGATGTGCCTTTGCTATGTCTCAAGATATGTGCTCCAGTGGATTTTGAGTAATTTAGGTTAAAAAAAATATATATATCTATGGCTGCGCACCGGTACGCGCACCGGGCGCGCCACGCGACTTGCGCACGGAAAGCTGATTGGCTCTCGGGTGTCTGTAAACATTCCACACAGTCCGGAGCGGCCACCATCTTGTGTCTTGATAAAATCGAGACACAAGAGGTGGCAAAAACAAAGGGGGAAATGAACATAAGGGGGCAGAGTAGACCCCCCCTGACCCCCTAGGTTTGATGATGGGGCAAAACATTTTTTTTTCGATTTTTGCGGGGGGCGCCCGGTACGCGCACCGGGAAGCGTACCGGGAAGCGTACTAAGGGGAAAACCCAGTGAAACAGTAAAATAATAATTTTAAGTGCTTAGAGGTAGGGTAGCTCTGCATAGAGTTGTTGTGTTGTGTGGTGATATAAGTACCAGCATGTCGGTACCAATGTAGAGTCTTAAATTCAATGTAGACTGTCTCCTCTGTAGATAATTTGCATGTTGTTACAGAAGTTATTGTGGTATATGGAATCCATACCATAGTCTGTCAGGAAAGCAGAAACAACATGGAGGCAGGAGATGAAAAAGAGATGTGAAATACACATTGGAGATAATGAAGTGGGAGAAAGGAAGTAACTATGAGCAAAATTACTATGTAACACAAAAAAGTTGCACAGTATACTATAAATCTCACTTCATATTATAAACATTTTGGAACTACTTGTTGAATTACATATAAAATGAATAATGTCTCGAACAATTTTTGATTATTAAATATACATTTATTATTCTGATTCTTTTTCAAAATTTAATAAAACTTCTAACAATATATTGTCTGGAATGTCCTCATTTTCATTCTGTGATTCTATTGCTTCCACACACTGAACTAATTGATGGTCCAGAGACTCATCCATAAAATCAAAGTTATCATTCACAGCAATTATTTCTTCAGGGTTGTTGTCCAAAACAATTTCGAAAGAAATATTCTGTTCTCCTTCCATTTTGTTGCTGTTAACTGCATAAAAAATAAATATATCAGTAGAGATAGGGCACTGTTGGGTTTAAGTTCAGACAGGTAGTTTTGATTTTTTAACAGTGAAGTTATCTTTGGGCAGTGTATGGTATCAGGCTGGAATTAGAAATATAAAAAAGTGTATGTGATAAAGCCTAAGTAAATTTATAATTATACAAGAGAAGCCTAACTCAATCCATAACTATAACAGAGAAGCCTATCTCAATCTATAACTATTACAGAGGGATAGTATATAACTATCAGAGTATTTTTTCTCAAATTAACTTAAAGTGCACAACATACTTCACTTTCCAAAATAACAACTTTCCTTTGAGAAAAAAGTTGAAGTTCTCAGTGTAATTCCTTTTCAAATGTACTTCAGGAAGTAGTAGTCAAAATGGCTGTGTTTCCCTCTCTTTTTTTTATATATATTCATGTACATAACCAATCAAATGTCAGGAAATAAAAGTAGAAAATGAAAGTAACTTTTTAATTGGTTGTACATTCTAACACTTCACATGTGTTTTGTCATGTAATTTACCTCAGGATATTTAGACTGGCCTACAGCCTAAATGTCTCAATGGAATTCCACCAAATTTGGGTAAATGGTAGGGACTGCTATGTAGTAGGGCCTATTCTATATTTGGTGAAAGTGTCTCCAGTGTTTTTTCTGTAAATTGCTTCCCCACCTTTTTTTAGGGAGCGCTTACCGGTGCGCGCCCCGGTACGCGCACCGGCAGCGTTACGGGAGTCCGCCATTTTGTGTTTTGGTACAATCGAGACACAAGATGGAGGACAAACAACGTTGGGAATGGGTAGAAGGGGGCACGGTAGACAGCCCCTGACCCCCTAGGTTTTCTGAGGGGGGCTTAGGAGGCTCATATAGGCCCCCAAAAAATGTTTTTTTTTTAATTTTTCGCGGGGGAGCACCCGGTACGCGCACCGGGGAGCGTACCGGGGAGCGTACTTTGGTGAAAAATAGTGAAAAAAGTTAGAAAAAGATAATCATTTGGAGTGATCAGAGGTAGGGTAGCCCTGAAAAGAGCTTTTGGATTCTGTGGCTGATTTAGGTACCTACAAGTAGGTTCCAATGCACAGTCTTAAATTCAGGAGGAATATTCTATTCCCCTCATCTGAGAAGTGCACACCATCTCCTTTGTAGATGTCTTGCATGTTGTAACGCAAGTTATTATTGTATATTGAACCCATTCCACAGTCTCTCATGTAAGCAGAAACAGATTTATTCACATGTTTCCGTGCTTTCTCAAATTGTGGACAAAATTATTTGGACCAGTTCCATTTCTGTCTTTGGCATATATTGGAATATACCAAGGCAGTTTGTGGAAAAAGTGTCATCAATTGATCAAAGGTGTCCTTTAAAAGCATTTCCAGACCAACCCCAGTCAAAGTGCCCAAGTCATTTCCCCCACAGTGCACTATTAAGAGGTCAGGGTTTGGCAGATGCAAAAAGGTTTTCACCAATGGTATCAATTGGTGACATCTCAATCCTCTCTGGCCAATCCACTTGATTTCCACATTTGATAAATCAAGGTTGTGAACATTTCTGCAAGCTGCATACCTTTGAGCCCAGTGGATGTAGCTATGTCCAATAATCCACACAGAATACACGATGAGAGAAGGTACTGGTGCAGTCAGATGAAGTGTGGGAATGAAATGGCAGTTGGAACAGTAGGAGTTTTTCCCAAAAATATTGTGGAGTTTGCCTGCTCTAGAATCACAAGCAATGATTGGTGGATTCAGATAGTTGAAAACTGAAAGTTAGGGTGCATGGTTGTGTTGTGTGAAAGAAGCAATTTGAATGGTTAAGAAAAAGTCAAGTAAAGCAATAATGCCCTGGATAAGCTGGTGTATTGAGAGGTCAAACACCCTTGCTGACTTAATTTGCAACATCGTAGAATAAACTTTTGAACCTGAGAGTTCAGTTAGGAGGGAGGTGTTATGGTAACAGGTAGAAAGGTCTGAGAGGGGGAAGGGTGTTGGTTTGAAAATAGTGAGGGAAGAGTTTTGATTGGTTTAAATGAGCCATATGTGTGTAGAATTAGAGGTTATCAGTGCCATTAATGGTTGCAGTGCCTGGAGAACATACCTTTTGCTCTGCTAAAGAAATATTGGTGTGTGTATCTGACACTGTTCTCAATCTCCAAAAGCATTTGTAAAGGTGAGTTATGATGTATTTGATATAGATAGAGAGTTCAGATTAAGAAGCACATTGCTTTTCTTTCCTGTTGGTTTGTGTGATGCTTTTTGAAAATGCATGGTTTAAAAATTTGCAAGATAGAGGATTTGTATTTTGAAAAATAGTGAGGTTTAATAGTGTAGTTGAATGGTTGTACATAGGACCTGTTCTCTGTATCTAAAATGTTAATGAAAAAACGATTTTAGGGCAAATCAATGGGTTTGAGTAGTCAAATTGAATGCTTGTACATAGGACCTGTGCTCTGTTCCTAAAATGTTAATTAAAAACGATTTTAGGGCCAATCAATGGGTTTCAGTGGTGAAAATGAATGATTGCACATCACTGTAGAGAGAAAACGATTTTAGGGGCAAATCAATGGTATTTACATTTGGATCTTATTTATGATTGCCTTGTGCCGCCGGTGCGTCACTTGTAACATGGGAAAAAGTGACGCACCAGTGGCGCAAGGCCTTTAGAAATAAGGCCCTGAGTTTCTTTGCTGTGGGTTTGTGTCTTGATTTTTGATAATGCTTGCTATCAACATTTGCAAGATAGAGGATTTGTATTTTGTGAAATAGTGAGGTTTTAGTATTGAAATTGAATGCTTGTACATAGGAGGTGCGCTGTGTTTCTAAAATGTTATTCAAAAAACGATTTTAGGGGCAAATCAATGGTATTTACATTTGGACCTTATTTATGATTGCCTTGTGCCGCCGGTGCGTCACTTTTAACATGGGAAAAAGGGACGCACTGGTGGCGCAAGGCCTTCAGAAATTAGGCCCTGAGTTTCTTTGCTGTGGGTTTATGTCTTGCTTTTTGATAATGCTTGCTATCAACATTTGCAAGATAGAGGATTTGTATTTTGTGAAATAGTGAGGTTTCAGTAGTGAAATTGAATGCTTGTACATAGGACCTGCGCTGTGCTTCTAAAACGTTATTCAAAAAACGATTTTGGAGTAAATGAATGGTTTTTACATTTTTGAGAAGGAATAAATAGTGTCTGAAAGAATAAATAAATATACCTTTAGACAAGCCTTATCTAATCTGGGCCCCTTGGACAGGCCTCAATATATTGGGTATAATTGATGGTAACAGGGTGCAGATGAGATGAGGCGTGTCCAGGGCTGTATATGAACTGAGGCCTGTCTAGGGGTGCAGATGAGTTGAGGTCTATTCAGGGTTGCCGATGAGGTGAGGATTGTCCAGGGGTGCAGAGGAGGTGATGCTTGTGTTGAAGAGTGTACTGCAAGAGAGGTCTTTCCAGGGGTACAAAGTAGGTGAGGGCTGTGTTTAAGAGTGCAGTGGGGGATAGGCTTCATGAAGTCCAGTCCAGTGCAGTCTTAGACACTGGCTTCATCACGTATGCTTCCGAGGACAGGCTTCACCTCATGTGCACAGTCTGTTTACTAATCTGAGGAAAAACAGGTGATATGATTGTGAAATGTGCTAATATTTTTTTATTCATGCAGGTACTATCTAATCCTTGTCAATAATGTAAAACCAATTCATGTGTCCAAAATATTTTTTTCGAATAACATTTAAAAAACAGAGATAAGGTCATATGTATAAGCATTATAGTGTTTATATTGTTTACTTATTGTCATTGCTTTGTTGTTTGGTAATAGTTGTCTATAATGTGTTTTTTTTTGTTTACCACAGATTTAAATCAACATTTCAATAGTAAAGAAATATGCCCTAAAGGCAGAGGAGAAGGAAAGATGGTTATCGGAAAAAAAGAAAAACAGCAACGGAATTAAAGCAGTCTTTTACAACAAATACTACAAAAAACGCGAAAAAAGCTCCTGGTAAGACAACGAAGTCTTTTTTTCGGAACATATGTACATCTCAAAAAAATGATAATCTAAATGTGAATTTAGAGAAGGAGAGACCAAAGGAGAGGCCCCCCAAAATCTTACTACTGCAGCAGGAGACAATTATATGTATAGGAATAGAAGGAAAAATCAATTTAGGGACATTCGTAAACGAATGTTTCGCAATAGGGTAGTTTTAAATTTATTAAAAAACATTAAGAAAGGTACACCGAGAGCTGCTTTTTATAAGAAAAAGAAAAATGTCGAGAAGATTGTTGATCAAGCTTTTGAAGTTAAGAACAAATTATTTATTTTAGTAATCAATAGAATTAGGACACTTAACAAGACAATTGATGTTTTCAAATCAAACAGTAGATGCAAAAGAGTAATTAATCGAACTAATTTTTGTAAAGTTTTTTCTCGAGAATGGATGCATAGTTCAAGTTGTGAGCCCTTTTTTAATGAGGAGAGTTACTTCCAGGAGAATAATTTGGTGCATGCAGTTGACACCAGTGGTCGAGCATATGAGGTGAAAGACGGTTGTCCGATTGAAAAATAGAAACTTGTATCTAGAGATGTAAAAGAGGTATTAAGTGAGGAAGTTTTAGGAAGACGTACTAAGGGCCCAGTGTACAATTGGAAGTGTAGTAGTATTTGTAGTGTGCGACAGGATTCCATCGATGTGCTTCGTAATTTCTTACGTACATATAGTAGGAAAAGTCTAAAACAGAAAATGAAGATTTTGCAAGACTTAGATCCTTGTAGAGTGAGAGAAAACACAGGTTTGCATGGACATTCATTGGCTTGTCTTTCAAGAAAAGTATGTAAGAGTGTTTTTCATCATTTTAGGATGTTAGCTGTGCATCATAACAAAATAAGGAAATTAGTGAGAAGGGTGTATTATGCAAAAAGTCCAGCACTTAAGCTTAAACAGTTAAACAGTGCTCTTTTGCATGGAACTGAATTAGAAGTGAAGAAGATTTGTGAAGAAATTGAGATTTGTTGTTTTTGTGAAAAAGTGTAGAAATTGACACAGTAATACAAGGTAATGTGGAAGACAATGTACAGATTTCAAGTACAGAAAAGTTTGTCCAGGAAATTAGCAAGTTTCAGTTGAAATCAAGTGAAAGGCCTAATTTTACTTGTGTGTGTTGTTGACGGACTCATTATAAGATTCAGACTAGGTTAGTTGATTTATATGCAAAAAGTGAAATGGAAAATAATAGTGAATGGAGGAATTTGGCAACTTATTTGTTGGTGGAGAATTCTTTTGATTTGAGTTTTGATCAGCATATTTGTAAATATTGTTATAATAAATTAAAGGAAAACAGAATGCCTGCTAGAGCTGTTTATAATAATTTTGAGTTGGTAGACATTCCTGCTGAATTGATGGATTTAAATACATATGAATCTATTTTGATTCAATGTGTCCATCCTTTTCAGGCAATTGTTCGCATGGAGCCTACGACAGGGAAATTGCCTCCTTCAGATTTACAGAGAGGATTAAAGGGAAGAGTTGTTTATTTGCCTCTAGATTTCAAGAAAAATATTGATATAATTGGTGTAGAAAAAGTGGAAGAGGAACCTTTAGTTATTCTAGATAATGGGGTTCCGACAAAGAGTAAGAAAATCTGGCAAGATTTAGTGGATGTTAGGAAAGTCAAAAAGGCAATGTTGTATTTGGTTAAAAACAATGAGTACTACAAACATGTATGTGTTGGAGCAGAGGAAATAGCTGCAGAAGAAGACAGTGATTGTTCAGTTGGCCAAATTGAAAAAGTTGATGTGTCTAGAGGTGAAGAAATATATGAACATTATACTGTTCATCCTTTGCATTCCAAAGACGTAATGGGGAATGCAATTGACTTGTTTCAAATGAAAGCAGCAAAAGGAAGTCCCATTAGTGTACGGGAAGAAAGTTTGGAAGCTTGTTGTTTTCCACAGCTATTTCCAACAGGTCGAGGTGGACAATATGACGATCGACCAGTTCAAATTCCTGCTTCTGAATATCGGACTTTAAGATTATATGCTGAAGATCCAAGGTTTCGTCAATGCATACCATATTTGTTTCGTCTACTGTATGAAAGTGACTTGTCCGGACTTTCATATGCAGTAAACCATATATTGAAAAGTGGAGCACATCTGCAAAATGTTTCGGCGAGGGACTTTATGGAGAAAGTCAATCTGCAAGATAATATTTTGTAATCTCATCTAATCAATCTCATGGCATGTCAGCGTGGTACAAACGAGTATTGGTACCGTCGTCATGGGGAATTGAAATGTATGCTAAGAAACTTAGGAACTCCTACATGGTTCCTCACTCTTAGCTGTGCCCAGTATGCATGGGACGACTTACTTGAATTTCTACGTGAGGCAAATGCAAATATAAAAAATATAGAATTGAAAACACCAAGAGAACTGTGTTCTTTGGATCCAGTGAATGCATGCAGATATTTCAATCATAGATTTGAAGCTATGATGTCTGTTATTACCAGTAAAAAAAATCCTCCTCTTGGAGAGGTTTTGGATTTCTTTTGGAGAAAGGAGTATCAAGCGAGAGGTGCTCCTCATATACATATGTTGTTGTGGATTAAAGATGCACCCAAATTTGGATCAGATTTGGATGAAACAGTGATGAGTTTCATTGAAGAGTATTCAACATGTGCTGTTCCGGAAACTACTGAAGAAAACAATTTAAGGAAACAAGTTTTACGCTTTCAATCCCATCATTGTGGGAAGTACTGCCGTCGAAAATTCAAAAACAAGAAAAAGTTCTACACAAAATGTTGTTTTGCGTTTCCACGACCAGTGTTTTCTAAGGGAAGAGTAAATAATTTGATGTCATCACTACGACATACTGTGACGAGGAAATCACCAAAAAATACATACAATTTAAAAAGAAATGAAGAGTCCAAGTACATCAATGACTACAACCCAGTGATTTTGTCCATGTGGAATGCTAACATGGATATTCAGTTCGTTGCTGACAACTCTATTGCTGTGGCTCGATATGTGACATCTTACATCACAAACAAAGAAAAGACAGAACTGAAGGAAATGTGGGAGGACATTTCACATGAAAAGAGTCTAAGCAAGAAATTATACAGTTACAGTCTGAAGATGTTGTCGCATCGAGAAATTGGAGCATATGAATGTTCTGATCGGTTATCATCAGCAAGTCTCTATGCAAATCTAGAAAAATCATTTGGGTGAGTCTAGGTCTTGCTGCAACGCGAAACCGAGTTTTGAAATCTGTACACGAAATTGAGTATTTGGCGGAGAAAGAACCAAACAGTACAGATATTTTGAAGACAAACATGTTGGATACATACTATCCAAATAGAAGTATTCACCTTGAGAACACTTGTTTGTATGATTATAAGAGGAACATCACAGAAGATGTCAATAGTGGAAAATATGCTGCCATTAGAAATGAAGGATGTCTAGTGAAGCAGAGAAAAGGCCATTTGATTAATCATCGAAAATTGAGTTGTGAATCTCCAGACAAAAGAGAATTTTACTATTTAGCTCTTTTGCAACTCTTTAAGCCATGGCGTAAGAAGAGGAACTACTTGGAGATTTTCTCTGTTACGAAGATTCTTTTAATGCAACCAAGGATACCATAGAATGTCCTGTTTTTCCAAATTATCTGCAAATGTTGAATGAATAAATAGAGCAAGAAGCCAAAATTGCTGAAGAGATTCCTAGAGACAGTTCTCAAGACAGTCAGAGTTTTACTTCATTGAGTCAGGATCCACTAGGAGGACCAATTATCCAAAATGAAGCTGCCACTGCCATGGATGAGGTGGAAAGAGCTATGGAACAAGCTCAAGAGGATGTAGTTAACTTAGAAGATTTGGTGGAGCAACTAAACATTGAGCAGAAAAAGATATATGACGAAGTCACAGAACAGATTGAACATGGATTTAGACATGAGAAAAAAGAGTGCTCATGTACATCATTTAAGCCTGTCCGACTGTACGTAAGTGGAGAAGCGGGAACAGGAAAAAGTTTTCTGATTAAAGCAATAGCAACTTATCTGCAGAAAAGGACTGAATCACCGCTGTCTTGTGTTGTAACCGCTCCAACTGGACTGGCAGCACATAACATTAAAGGGATTACTCTACATCGTTTACTGATGCTGCCAGTTGAGCATGATAATAAATTGCATTACAACAAGCTATCTGGAGATGCGTGTTCTGAAGTTTCCAGAGTCCTGAAGAAAATGAAACTTTTTATCATTGATGAAGTAAGCATGGTCTCAAATCTAATGCTTGCTTTTGTGCATTTGAGAATGCAAGAAATTCTTAGGACAGAGTATGATGTGTTATTTGGAGGAAAACACATTATTGTTTTTGGAGATCTACTGCAGTTGACTCCAGTAAAAGGACAACCAGTGTTTAAAATGCTCACGCATGAAGATACCAGGAAATCTCTTGGAAGCATTGGAAACGTTAATATATGGTTAAATTTCAATTATGCAGAACTGCTTCAAAATATGCGACAGGCAAAGTATGAAGATTATAAAATTATTCTACAAGATGTAAGAATCGGAAAAGTAAGTGAGCTTGGGAAAGAAGCTTTACATGCTCGATTAATTTCAAATTTGTATCCAAATGAAAACATTCTTCCAGAGAATATTTTTTTTAAAATTACTGAGAAGAAATCTGGGATATGTTTGATGCCAACTCTGCAAGAATGTTCCATCTTCAACAACAAAATGTTAAAGTTAGAAAATGAAGAGTTTGTGAAACTGGAAGCAATAGATAAAATAGAGCATATGGGTGCAACAATTGTTTTGTCAGAAAATTTGAAAACAAAATTGGATTCATTAGAGAAGAGTATATCTAAAACAGCTGGTTTTGAAAAGACTCTGAGTGTGTGTTTAAATTGTCGTATCATTTTGAGAAGGAATTTAAATGTTGAAAGAGGTCTGGTAAATGGAGCAATGGGTCATGTTGTTGATTTTGTGAATTATAGAAATAGAGATGGAATTGAATTTTTAAAAATAAAATTTGATGGCATTGAGCAAGTACAACAAATCAGTTGTTGTGCTGCTAGATTTTTGCTTGTAAAAGACTTATATGTTCGCCGAAAACAGTTTCCTGTTTGTTTGGCATATGCGGTGACAATTCATAAATCTCAAGGTTTAAGTGTAGATTGTGCTTTGGTGAACATTGGAAGTTCTGTGTTTAAAGAGGGTATGGCATATGTGGCATTATCACGAGTCAGAACTTTATCAGGATTGTACTTTATTGAGTGTGATGAGACAAAGATTTGTGCAGATCTAGATTGTGTTAAAGAATACAATAGGTAAAGAAGAGAGTATGCTCCACATTTGCCTCAATATCCTCTGTTTGAAAAATGTGTAGTAGGCCGAAGAAGAAGAAATGAAAATAATTGCAGTGAGGTAGTAGCAAAAAGAAAAAAAAGTAGATGAAACTGTAATTGTAAGCAGAAAGAAAAAGCATTCTGTTCAAGATGTTGGATTTCAATTTGAAAACAGTTCTGGTGTCAACTGCTATGCTAATGTAGTGGTTAATGTTGTTTTTTTTCCTTAAAACTTTACAAGAACAGATTGTTGAAAATCGGGATCAAAGATTCTGCGGTTTATTGAATTTTGTGTTTGAGAAATGTAGCAGTGATGGAGCAAAAATAGAAAGTGTAACAGAAATTCGACATATTTTAGACATGTGTTCTGGTCAAGATAAATTTTCACCGAACATTCAGCAGGATTATCAGGAGTTTTTAATGTATATGTTTGGTGTTTTGGAAGATGAAGGTGTAGATGTAGAAAATCTTTTTAGCCTTTCTTATCAATGGCAGCATGACTGCGACAATTGTAGTTTATCAAGTACTACTAGAATAGACGCTGAAAGATTTATATATTTGACTTTACCAGACTGCAAATCAGTGTCATTTAATAATCTAGTTAAAGCAGCTGATCATAATATGGTGTGTACCCAATGTAAGTGTCTAATGCTGTCCACAATATTTATACGAACTTATGGTCAGTATGTCATTTTAGTTTTCCAACGATGTAGACCTGATGGAACTAAATTGACAACTTGTATCAAAAATTTTGTGGCTTCTCAGTTATCAATTTCAGGAAGAACCTTTTCAACTGTAGCTATTATTTATCATGACGGTCCTTCGACAACATCAGGGCATTATACATGCTACTTAAAATGTCAAAAAGGTTGTAGTTACTGCAATGATTCTCATTTGACTTATAAACAACGTTTGCCATTTGACTTAAAAAGTTCTTACCTAGTGTTTTTACAACCAAAGTTTTAGTAAAGGTAATTGGCCTATGAAGACGGGAGCAGTTAATAAAAGTTAATTAGTTAGTTAGTCTAATGTTTAAAATTATTTATCTCATATAGGTACTGTAAGTGAATCTTATAGTAAGTGATATCAGTTTTATAGGAAATGTTAAACATGAGTGATCAAAAAAGGGAATATGAATATTTAAAGATTGTAAAAATGTCATATGAGCTTTTCTTTGAAAACTTCGGGTAAACGGTAATTTCAGAGTTTAATTAGAGAAATTTAAAAATATACTCATATATCTGACACTATTTGGCCGTAAGGAAAGTGTAAGGTATGATTAATGAATCGTAACTTAACACAAGGAGGAAAATGAAAATGTTGAGAATTATTTCAGATGTTCTTAGATCTTTTTTTATAGAAAGTCGATGAAATGGAAATTTAAAAGAACAGCAGAGTATTTTTCAACAAAAAGGACCTTCACAATCTACTATTTGGCCTCAAGGAAAAGTAAGTGAATCAAAGATTAGTGTACATATATGATTTGTAACTTTATATGTTTTTTTTAAACACAATCTTTTAGATTGAGTTTTTTTTCCCGCTGTTATATGATGAAGAGGTTGAACTCACTGTTTTTAGTGAAATTCAATATATTCTGAGAACAGCAAAAATAAACAATGTAACATATTGTATAAGTCATACTATAGTTTGCATTGTGTAATTTATATTGTATTCCCATTGTCTCACACTCATTTTCCTTTTTCCACCCTTATTCAGCTCTCTTTACTCACTTACACTGCCTTTCTTTCACTTTGTTTCATCGCTGTTCCTTTACTCCACTTCTTTCACAACTCCTCAATCCAATTTCAACTGTCTGCATTTCCTCTCTCCCTTGCACCACTTTTCAGCTTTCTCATATTCTCTCAGTACCACTGCTTTAGTTCTCTTCCCCTCTCTTTCCTTCTTTTGCTCCTTTACTCTTTTTCCTTTCTTCACTCATTGTACTGCACTTTACTCAGTCCTTCTCTTTGTCTATCTGTGTACTTACTTCCTCAGTCATTTTTCCTCTATCGTTCTATATTAACCTAATTCCTTTCATCCCTTCACTCTGTGACTCCCCTTCACTCACTCTCAGTCATCTTCAATTCCTCTTTCTTGTAAATAGATCCTCTTTTAGACTCCTTTCCCTTTCATTCATTTTCCTTTAACTTACTTCTCTTTCCTGATTTCATTTTGGTATATCACATTCTTTTAGTATCTTACTTACCTTCAGTAATTTGTTCTCCTTCTATTTCTTTTTCCCTCTTTTTTGTCTTTCTACATTACTTTATTTACGTTTCTGTATCCTTCACTCTTGCTTTCTTTCTTAGTACACTTTTTTAGATTTTTTACCTCTTGACCTGTTTCTTCTATTTTAAAATATATATTTTACTAAATATAACTTTTTTTTTCTTTTGTCTTTCACAGATATAAAGTGTAGTTTAAACATGCAAGTAAGTTTTCATTAATTATATGGCAAGTGTGACTAAAAAATGTAGTTTGTCATCACCCTTTGCATTAACCTCACTACTTTTCTCTCACTCTACCTCACCCCTGTTTCCTTACTCTGGTTTCCTCACTTATTCTTATCCTCCATGTTTACTTCTCTTTTCCTTACTTTCCTACCACATTCAACTTCTTTCAGTGCCCCTGCTCACCCACACTCCCTCACTTACCTTTTTATTCTGGTTCACTTAGTCCCTTTCTGTCACTCCTTCCTTTACTCTCTCTGTTCTTTCTCTCTGTCACTCCCCATGTCTTACCCCTTTTTAATTTTATCCACACTCTTTCACCCCTCTGTACTTACACTCACTGCTCTTTTCTTTCCCTCCGTCACCGCTGTTCCTTTTCTCTGGTTCCGTCACTACCCGTCATTCCTCATCCTTTACTCTACTTCCTTTTACTTTCATCACCCATTCACATTCTCTCAGAACCTGTGCTTTAGTCTTCTTCCTCTTTCTTCTGTTCTTTTGCTCCCTTATTCATTTTCCTTTTCTCAGTTACTTCCTCTTACACCTTTTCTCTGTTTTACTATCTATTACACAGTCCCTCTGTGTTCCTCCATCTAGCTCTCTTTCTCTTTACACCACTCTCTGTGTCCCCTTTCCTCATGCTCACTCCTTCATTCTTTTTTTTTTCTTTTTTTTTTTGGGGTGCGCTTACGGGACGCGCCCCGGTACGTGCACCGGGGCGCGCCGAAGTGCTGCGCTTACCGGTGCGCTCACCGGTACGCGCACCGGGAGCGCTCCAGGGTGAAACATAAAAAAAAAGGAACATACTTCAACAAAAATAGTATTATATTAATATTCAATATAGGATTCATTTTTAGAAAAAATGACCTTTTTTTAGCTATAGACATTTGCTATTAAATAACCTTAGAAATTCACTAAAAACACATAGGTATGAGACCCTATATAAAGTTAGGAATTAGCATTTAAAAAACCTTTGAGATTCACTGAAAAAACCATAGGTTTCACACCAGTTATAGTTAGGAATTAGCATTTAAAAAACCTTTGAAATTCACTGAAAAAACCATAGGTTTCACACCAGTTATGGTTAGGAATTAGCATTAAAAAAACCTAGTAAATTCACTGAAAAAACCAGAGGTTTCACACCAGTTATAGTTAGCTGGACATTTTACTGACATAAAACCATTGAAATTCCCACGTTATAGTTATTTGGACTCACTATAACTTGCGCGTGCAATGCACTGCTGATGACGTCACATATTACATCACTCATGACATGGTCAGTGACATCACTCATGACATCACTCATGACACCATCCTTGTGACAGAGTGACAGACCTCCTTTCACTGTAATGTAACTCTTGAAACACATATTCAAAAATAGAAACTTAAATTTACAAAAAATGGACATACCCATATCAGTTACAACAACCAATTCAGTAATTCCACCATCTATATACACATCTACTCATTCACCAACAGTTCTATATAAAAACTCATATGTATACTCACTCATCATATGTAGTGATACACCTATACATCCTGTTACACACCGACAGTCATCCATAAGTTACTCACAGACATACTCACACATGCAACTAAACTATTGAACATACATTTATTTGCATATAGAGCTGTACACACACTACCACCTTACTTTTATGGAAATTTACACATATTTATTCTCTTAAACAATCACTTGTAGAAACATATACTTATTTAAACAGGAACTCTTACAATCTCTTACTCTCACATATACTCACTTATATGCATCAATATTCACATATTCTAGATTAAAACATATGTAGTTACTGATAAAGACACTAGTGAGACAGTCATTCACTCACTAACATACATATATACACACTATTCCACCATACAGTACTGCACATGTGCAGTCTTCAAAATACATACAGAGAGTCAGTCACTCATGCATCAATGTTGTAAGTAATACCCACACTAAACAAATCAGACACTCATACTGATACTAAAAAAACATCTAATAACTCATATACATACACATGTAGTTACTCACCAACCCATGCAGCCACTTATACACAAAGTGAAACACTAATACATATATTTCAATATTTAAACATTAGTCACTAATATTTATTTTTCAGAAAGACACACATTCACTGGATGGTGTCATCAGTGATGTCATGAGTGATGTCACTGACCATGTCATGAGTGATGTAATATGTGACGTCATCAGCAGAGCATTGCAGGCGCAAGTTATAGTGAGTCCAACTAACTATAACGTGGGAATTCCAATGGTTTTATGTCAGTAAAATTCCCAGCTAACTATAACTGGTGTGAAACCTCTGTTTTTTTCAGTGAATTTACTAGGTTTTTTTAAAGCTAATTCCTAACTATAACTGGTGTGAAACCTATGGTTTTTTCAGTGAATTTCAAAGGTTTTTTAAATGCTAATTCCTAACTATAACTGGTGTGAAACCTATTGTTTTTTCAGTGTGTATATATATATATATTCACTGAAAAAACCATAGGTTATAGACCATATATAGTTAGGGATTAGCATTTACAAAACCTTATTTTACTCGCACAAAACCATTGAAATTCGCATATATAGTTAGTTGCACTAACTATATATCGCGCACCCGCAATCCACTGCTGATCATGTCACATATTACATCATTCATGACATGGTCAGTGACATCACTGATGACATCACTGATGACAACATCCAGTGACTGTATGTTTCTGTAGAGTTAAAATATGTCTTACATATTGAAGAATGAGTGGATGTATAAGTGTCTGGATGAAGGATTTAGTAGGTGCAAGACTGACTGTATGAGTGAGTGATTAAATGTGTCTCACTGAGTGCATGGGTAAGTGACTAAACTGTCTTAATTTGTGCATCATTATGTCTGTTGTTCTGTAAACTGCTGCATGTGTTAATTAGTAGCTATATGAGTAACTATAAGGGTTATTGATTGGTTGCCCAAGTATTTGTATGGGAGAGTGAGTGTGTGTGTGGATGGCTGGGAGGTGTGTGACTCTGGGCATAGATGTGTGAGCAGTTGATTCACTAGATGTATGGGTTCAAAAGTGCATGTGGAAACAGCTGCATGGGCGGTTGACTGTGTACATGAGTGTATTGGTGAGTGAATGGAAAGGGGCGACCACTCGGTCCCCCCGAACGTATGGCAGAGTACCTCGATCCCCCCGGGAAGCCATTTTGGGCGGGAGGCGCGTCTCGGCTGGTATGCCCGAAGCGGCGTAGCCGGGGCGCGCTTTTTCCCGCCCTAGAGTGGGCTGGCCTAGACACTGACGCAGCTGGCCACGCCCCTCGGGGCAGGCAGGGGCGGGTTTACGCCCGCCCTGAAGACGGATAAAAAGGGACGCAAGACCAGAAGACATCCTCTTGTTCCTGTGCTCTGAAGCTGCACCTCCTCGCTGCACGTGAGCTCGAGACGGAACGAAGAGCCAATTTTGAGCGTTGTAATCTTTCTCTTGTCTTCCAGATACTTTGTCGGAGAGATGCCCAAGAAAGGCGCGAAGAGAATGACGACTGAACAGATGGTTCGGGTCCTCATGAAGGAGATGTACGAGCTGAAGAAGCGGGTGGCGGAGCGAGACGGGGAGGGGGGATCGGGGCGTCCATCGGCTGGAGCAGCCCCAGGAGGGAAAGCCAAGAGGCCAAGGAGGGGACCAGCCGGGGGAGACGTCCCGGTTCCCTGTACCCCGCTCGAGGCGCCAACCCCAGTACCGGCCGAGGGGAATCCGATTCCCGTGGTGGTCACCCCGATGTCCAATGAGGACATGCCGCCCGGGCTGGCAGCACAGCTCGCAGCGTGGTTGGGCGACAGTAGCGAGGGCGCCACGGCTGCCGAGGCACAGGCGCTGATGAGACAATTGCGCGAAAAACGGGATGCAGCCAAGGCGTCCGCACCGGCTGCAGTGATAGACAAGCCACAAGGGGCGATTGCGACCGCAGAGGCAGCGTCCGGTGCAGGTAAGCGGCCATTGCCGATCGCGAGGGATGAGTCAGCACCCTCTCGTAGAGAAAAGTTGGGGCAACACGTTCCGTTGGCAACTAAAGAAAAGATTTGGGCGGGGGAATATGTGAACATCTTCTCGTTGCTTGTCGATCATTATGAGGTGGAGCATGTTAAGGGTCAGAAGGATCTCATGCATCCGAGTGTTTGGCGCGCAAAAATGGCCGCCTTTAAAGTGAATGAGAATATTGGCAATTGGGGCAATGCATGGGGAATTTTTACGTCAATCCTAGGGGAACGTAGGCCAGAGTTGCTTCCCGAGTTTCCAATCTATCAGTCACGAATCATGGGGTACTCGACATCACACCAAGGTAACCATTGGTTCTGTTATGATAATCTTTTCAGAAAGGCGAAGGAGCATAACAAAAGTTTAACCTGGGATTGTTATGATTCATTGACATGGGATAAAATGAAGGAGTCAGGAATGCTAAAAATGCCTTTGGTGGGGAGCAATGTTGGCGAATCCTCCCGCCAATATGCGGGGACGCCCTTTCGGTCAGGTACGGGTACCGATGATTACTCGAAACCTGCCGGCAATACAGGAAAAAGGGGTTTCTGCTTTAACTTCAACAGAGGTAAATGTACTAGGCCCCAGGGATCGTGTAAATTCAAACACGAATGTAGTGGTTGCGGGTCGTCCCATCCTGAGTCCATGTGCAGAGCCAGAACGGGTGAGAATGGGGGTAGAGGAGGCGCCAAACAGGTCTAATGTAGTCCGAGGGGCGCCTCTACCAACCCCGATTGATACCTTGGCGATGATTCCCTGGCTCAGTGAATACCCGGATCGTACTTCTGCCGGGGTGCTGCGGAACGGATTTTCGTATGGTTTCCGCATCCCGGTAGGGGACTTTCAGGGTGTCGAGAAGTGCAAAAATCAACTTTCCGTTCTGCAGCATACGACTGTAGTACAGGATAAGATCCAGAAAGAGGTTAATCGAGGTCGGGTCGCTGGCCCGTTTAGTGTACCCCCGGTGCAGAATTTTGTTTGTTCTCCCCTAGGGGTGGTCCCCAAGAAGGACCCAGGTGAGTTTCGACTGATTCACAATTTATCAGCTCCACATGGTCGGTCTGTAAACGAGGCAATCGATCCAGAAGTGTGTTCGGTGCGGTACGCATCATTCGATGAAGCCGTAGCCATTTTGAATCGCCTGGGGCCCGGGACGCTGATGGTGAAATCAGATATCGAGTCAGCGTTCCGATTGCTCCCGGTACACCCAGACGACCAGCGTCTCCTGGGATTCATGTTCCAAGGTTGTTATTACATGGATAGGTGTATGCCGATGGGGTGCTCTATATCCTGTGCCTATTTCGAGAAATTCAGTAGTTTTCTACAATGGGTCTTCACAAGGAAGACGGGTTTCCAAAATGTAATGCATTACCTTGATGATTTTCTGTTTCTTGGGGCAGCCGGGGATCCTGAATGTGGCCGGGCCTTGGCCGAATTTTGTGTGTTAATGAACCAGTTTGGCGTGCCATTGGCACCGGGTAAAACAGTGGGTCCTACGACTTGCCTCGAGTTTCTGGGGATCGAGTTGGATTCCAGCGAGGGTTGTTTTCGTTTGCCGACTGCCAAAGTGTTGAAATTCAGGGCAGCCCTACAAGTGTGTATAAATGCATCTAAAGTTACGCTGCATCAATTACAGCAGTTGGTGGGGAAGTTGAATTTTGCCCTAAGGGTGATACCAATGGCCCGCCCCTTTTCCCGTTCGATTGCACAAGCGATGGTCGGCCTAAAGGAGGGTCATCATCGCACGAGACTATCGGCTGAGGTCCGCCAGGACATGCGTATTTGGTTAGCATTTTTGGCGGACTTTAATGGTCGAGTAGTCTGGAACAAGCCAGCCGTGTCCTCTGAAGAGCTGGGGCTATGGACAGATTCAGCGGGAAGCATTGGCTTTGGCGCCATCTTCGGCACGAAATGGTCGGCACAAAGATGGCCGACGTGGTGGCACGATAATGGTCTGACGAGTAATATTGCTTTCCTGGAACTGTTTCCCATTTTGGTGGCCCTCAGAACCTGGCCCGAAGGGTTCAAAGATCACTCGGTCATATTTTGGTCTGACAATATGACCGTAGTAGAATGCATCAATAGTCAGGCAGCACGTTGTAAACTGATTTTGAGATTGCTCAAAGAAATTGTTTTACTTTGTATGCAACTGAACGTGATATTCAGAGCAAAACATGTCCCAGGGGTGTTGAATCAGGCGGCTGACGCACTGTCTCGTTTTCAAATGCAGGCTTTCTCGGGTTTCGTTCCCTCAGCGGACCCAGAGCCGGCACCCTTTCCCGAAGCTCTCTGGTCTCTCGGTGCCCCGAACTTCGTCACCTCGTGGGAGAGAGTTTAGCACCACGGACGAGGAAGGCATATGAAGGGGCGTTTCGGGCCTATTTAGCCTTTTTGGGGACTGACAGAGAGGGGTTGTGGGGCCAAGAGGAATGGGTAGTGAATTTTCTGATGTCCTTACGTAGGGCTGGGAAATCGGTGGCTACGGCCCAGAGGCATTGTGCTGCCATTTCCTTTGTTGCCAGGGCTCATAATATCCAGGACCCGACAGCATCTTTCGTGGTACAGAAAGCGCTGCGTGGGTGGCAACGCCTTGAGGGTCGCAGAGTAGACGAGAGGCGCCCGATAGGTTTGGATAGGTTGTCCCAGTTGTTGGCCACACTCCCTGCCACATGCTCGTCTCAGTTTGAGACGGTATTGTTCCGAGCCGCTTTTACGCTTGCATTTCATGGGGCGATGAGGGTAAGCGAGCTGGTGGCAAGGAACAAACTGGATGTGGCTGGGGGTTTGTGCCAGGAACACGTTCAGATCAGGGGAGAGACGATGACTATCTCCTTTGTCAGGTCCAAGACCGATCAGGATGGGATGGGTGACTGCATAGTCATACGCAGGATTCCCGGGTCCTCCATGTGTCCGGTAAAGTGTGTAGAGGATTACCTAGCACGAAGGGTGGCATCATGGGGGGGGGCCTTGTTGAGACACGCGGACGCCACCCCACTGACGAAATTTCAGTTTCAGCGGGTGCTTGCGATGTCAATTGCCGCAGCGGGCTTGAACCCGGGCGAGTTTGGGACCCATTCCTTTCGTATAGGGGCTGCCACAGAAGCTACAGCCAGGGGTCTTAATGTTGAACAAGTCAAACGAGTGGGGCGTTGGTCCTCCAATTGTTATAAGAGATATGTGCGGTTGCACATGTTGTGAAGCTGTAATAATATACTCACGCTTCTTGTTTTTGTTTGGTTTTCAGTTACGCGAGCCTACGAGGCGGGGCGGACTATGCAGTCGACCCAACACCGGGCCAGCGGTCAGACATCACCGGCTGTGAGAAAGGAGGTGTGGGTCGTGGGCCACTCATACGTGAGGCGTGCCGCAGACGTATTCAAAGCAGGTGACATGATTCACGTAGCTGGGGAATACGGGTACAGAGTGTCCTTCTACGGAAGAGGCGGTCTCTGTATTGACCAGTTTCAAACATTTTTTGAGGGTTTGTTAGGGCGGACGAGGTCACCGCCGTCTATAGTTATAGTACATTTAGGGGGCAATGATTTGGTCACCACCGGTAGACGACTTCTCCTGGAGGCAATGCTTTCCACTGTAAGTTGGTTGGCGAGGAGAGTTCCGGGGTGCACCATTGCGTGGTCCCATATGATTCCACGAAAGGTGTGGCGGGGGGCTATTTCTGTTCCTGCTTTGAACCATTCTGTTAGAAAGCTGAATAACAAAGTGAGTAGGTTGTTCCGTTCCAGGACATTGCATTCTATCCCGCATGGTTGTATTAATGATGACAGTATGTATTTGGGGGATGGTGTGCATTTGTCTCGGGTGGGAAATGAGTTACTAATAGGAGACTTCTTAGCATGGTTAAAAACGTTGAAACATGACCTTTAGGTAGGAGTTTTGTGGGGGGTCCGGATAGCCGGTCAACTATCCGGCCTGTGGCGGTAAGGTCATGATCGGTGAGCACTAATTAGAAGATCCCTATGAGTGGGCGTCACCCAACACGGATGGGAGCGCTCGGGAGGGGTGGCCTTTGGCCCCTCAATGGGGAGGCGGTCCCTTCTAAGGATGGGTCGCCGAAAGTAAAGGAAAGGCGGTCAAGGCCCCTTCCTTTGTAGGAGGGGTTACAGCCCCCTCCTGGGGAATTTCCCGGGGCCAGTGACGTCTGCGACGGCAGATGTGGTAAGTTGTGTGGGGTTGGGGGGAGGTCTACGATACCTTCTAGATACCTCACACGAGTCTTCGAACGACCTTTAACTGGCGTCGAGTTTATAGGTGCCCCCGTCAAGTCAAGGGAAATTGGTAGTAGTTGCACTTGAGGTACGCCTCCGTGCTGTCGCCCCTCCCAAGTGGGGGGGGTATGTCTGGTTAGGGATCTTGACACCGGTTACGACCTTGCCGTTGGCCCTTAAACGTTAGGATGTACAATTTCAATGTTTCAAGAAAATGTTTTGTAGGATGTTAGATCGGCTAGGAGAACCTCTGTATTAGAGAATCTGTTAAGGTTAGCCAAACATCGCAATGTGGTAATGAAATTGTACATAATATGAACTGTTTAATGTTTTAATTTTTTGTTTTAATAAATACGGCCGGGAGGGTCACTCCCTCCCACTTCCAAAAACTTCAAGAACTGTTTCCGGTTTCCCTCCTTTGGGGATTGTGTTGAGAGGGGGTGGCGGGTATCTCAGCCATATGGAAAGGGGCGACCACTCGGTCCCCCCGAACGTATGGCAGAGTACCTCGATCCCCCCGGGAAGCCATTTTGGGCGGGAGGCGCGTCTCGGCTGGTATGCCCGAAGCGGCGTAGCCGGGGCGCGCTTTTTCCCACCCTAGAGTGGGCTGGCCTAGACACTGACGCAGCTGGCCACGCCCCTCGGGGCAGGCAGGGGCGGGTTTACGCCCGCCCTGAAGACGGATAAAAAGGGACGCAAGACCAGAAGACATCCTCTTGTTCCTGTGCTCTGAAGCTGCACCTCCTCGCTGCACGTGAGCTCGAGACGGAACGAAGAGCCAATTTTGACCCACCCACCAGCCCCTGAGGACAGCAAGTTGTTTGTAATAAAGTGATCAATAATTTTGTTTCATTTACAGGTTGTGGTAGTATCGTGTTGATTTTGAGTGTAATAAAGAATGGTTTATCTTATGTGAATTTTGTGATTAAAGTAATTCAGATATAGTGTCGATTTATGAGCATGCTTTTTCGGTCATAGTGGCCAATGTATTTTTAGGCTTAGTAGCACTGTCGTATTTATTTTGGTAGGCGGTAAGGTCATGATCGGTGAGCACTAATTAGAAGATCCCTATGAGTGGGCGTCACCCAACACGGATGGGAGCGCTCGGGAGAGGTGGCCTTTGGCCCCTCAATGGGGAGGCGGTCCCTTCTAAGGATGGGTCGCCGAAAGTAAAGGAAAGGCGGTCAAGGCCCCTTCCTTTGTAGGAGGGGTTACAGCCCCCTCCTGGGGAATTTCCCGGGGCCAGTGACGTCTGCGACGGCAGATGTGGTAAGTTGTGTGGGGTTGGGGGGAGGTCTACGATACCTTCTAGATACCTCACACGAGTCTTCGAACGACCTTTAACTGGCGTCGAGTTTATAGGTGCCCCCGTCAAGTCAAGGGAAGTTGGTAGTAGTTGCACTTGAGGTACGCCTCCGTGCTGTCGCCCCTCCCAAGTGGGGGGGGTATGTCTGGTTAGGGATCTTGACACCGGTTACGACCTTGCCGTTGGCCCTTAAACGTTAGGATGTACAATTTCAATGTTTCAAGAAAATGTTTTGTAGGATGTTAGATCGGCTAGGAGAACCTCTGTATTAGAGAATCTGTTAAGGTTAGCCAAACATCGCAATGTGGTAATGAAATTGTACATAATATGAACTGTTTAATGTTTTAATTTTTTGTTTTAATAAATACGGCCGGGAGGGTCACTCCCTCCCACTTCCAAAAACTTCAAGAACTGTTTCCGGTTTCCCTCCTTTGGGGATTGTGTTGAGAGGGGGTGGCGGGTATCTCAGCCATATGGATATCTCAGTGCTACATGTCAAAGTAAGTACATATGTAAAACACAGTACATGTGAGAGTTGACATATATAAATAACTGTGCATAAGAGCCAGTGAATGTGTGAGTGGCTGTATGGATCATTGTAAACTTGTATCAGGGATTGTATAAGAGAGTAAATATGTATTAGTATATGTTTGAATAAGTAAGGTGTGTATAACTGTATAGTTGAGGAAATTGAGGTGTGTTTGATTCTTTGCATGACTAACTAGGTGTGTGAATAACTCCATGGATGAGTGACAGTCTGTGAGTGTCTGTTTACACTGAGTGTATCTAAGGTTATATTAGTGTCTGAAGAGGTTCATCGTATTATCACATGAATGATGTCATCAATGATGTGATCAGTAATGTCAAATGAGATGTCATCAGTGATGTCATTTGAGATGTCATCAGTGATGTCATCAGTAATGTCATTTGAGATGTCATCAGTGATGTCACTGACCATGTCATGAATGATGTAATATGTGACATGATCAGCAGTGGATTGCGGGTGCGCGATATATAGTTAGTGCAACTAACTATATATGCGAATTTCAATGGTTTTGTGCGAGTAAAATAAGGTTTTGTAAATGCTAATCCCTAACTATATATGGTCTATAACCTATGGTTTTTTCAGTGAATTTTCAAGGTTTTGTAAATGCTAATCCCTAACTATATATGGTCTATAACCTATGGTTTTTTTCAGTGAATTTCAATGGTTTTTTAATAGCAAATATCAAAAGCTGTAAAATGTATTCTTATTCTAATTCAAAAATATATTTTATATTTTATTTTTAAAGCAAAGGACCCAGATGCATTTACAGTTTATCACTAACAATGTTCCAGGCTAATGTATTTTCACGGAAAATTAACAACTGTCCTGCAAGTAAAATATTCCTATTTCGAGGAAAAGGGCGTTTCTTCGTCCCATGAGGGAGCCGTTGAGCAAAAGAGGCTCGGCCTGCTGTCTTAGTCGCTGATAGGCCTGAATATCGGATTCTTATTGATCACTTTATGTTGCAGGAGTGTATTATACCTTTTAACAGTCATGTAATCGGGCTGCTTTATTTCACTTGCCTTTTACTGATTCGAAAACAGTGGCTATTATTCAAAACTTTACCAATCTAGGTACTACTACCATAATTTGTTTTAAGTATACAAATACGAGCCTATAACCACGTGGGCCGGCCATGGAGCAAACTGGAATCGTATATGATGAGGGGACATTTACACTGTAGAAGAACGTAACGGGTGGGCCATTAGGTTGCAAGAACTAAGGACGCTGTAGCCGCAAGAGCGGGCGCAACTCAGCTGGATGGCGGGTGAGGCACTGTGCCGCAAGAGCGGGCGCAACTCAGCTGGATGGCGGATAAGGCACTGTGACGCAAGAGCGGGCGCAACTCAGCTGGATGGCGAGTGAAACGCAAAGGGGCGCCCCACTGCAGCTGAGAAGCCTCCACCTGGGGAGGCGGGGGAGGCCCGTTCGCGCCGCCCCCCCCCCCCCTGGGGCACCCCACGCCGTCTTTCGGCGCAACATTGTAGGATGGCCAGACCAGTGCGGCAACTTGCTGGACACCACCTCGGTGCCGTCCGGATCTCGGCGCGTTGTGCTTCCTTCGGCCTATTCGCACAACGGTCCGCTACTGACGCCGCCTCACAGGCCGACGGATTTTGTAGGCTTTTTATAGCCAAAAGCCGACTAAAAGACAGCCCAAAGCAGCCCATTGTTGCTACTCCGGGAAGGGAAGGGCAGGGACAGTGTCAAGCGGACGGTGAATGCTTTGAGATGGATGTTGCAGCAGGCTGCCATGTAAATAGTTGTTTAAAATGTTTTTTTTTAACGTGTTTACTTTGTTGGAGCGTTGTATATATTTATAAGTTATTAAAGTGTTATAATCCTACTACTTTGTTGGAGTGCTATATATTTGTAATGTAGCAACAAGCACAAAGATTTTACTGTATAACCAGAAAAAGACATAGTCCAATTGTGCGTGATCTAGTCCAATCTGGTGACGCCGATAGTGGGTATCAGCAGACTTTCATTTGTATAGGGTTTGTCGGTTATTGGGCGAGGTGGGTGGTAGGGCAGGCATGCTTAGGCAGCGAGGGCGGCGGAGCCGAACTACCTCGTGGCCATCCCGACCGCGAGCTTGGCTCCTCCCCCTGGTTTCATACTTTTGCGGAGGGCTATTTCCTGGTGTTTCTTGTTTTAGCAGGGTCAGAAAGGATCCTATCAGTGGCTTACTGATTTTGTTTGATTCCTTTCGTTTTGCGATAATTTGCTAGGAAAGTACAGTGGCTAATCCGTATTTTATATATATGTCCTCTTTATTAGGGGTGCCCTCCGGTGGGGCCGGACGAGCTACCTCTAATAAATGGTCCGGGTAGAACCAATTACCAATCAGTGGGGAGAAGATAGGCATTACAGATTACAAAAGGGGGGACAGGGGTCCGCACTACCTATCTTACAGTGAGAATCACCATTGCTCCCCCCCCCGACTGACACCCTCCTTTGCCTCAGCTTGGATCATCATTTGCTAAAGTGTTCGAAGACCCCACCGTGAGTATAACAACAACCGGGGCCTTTCTGCACACCCTGAGAAAAACTACGCAGCAAGACAATCTCTACCTTCTCCCTTTTCCATGTTCCAACGCTTTGAAATGAACAATATATTTACTCGCAGTGACAAAATGGCGGTCAACACTTCCTGTTTTCCTTCGAATCGAACGTTAACAGACGTGACGCAGCAAAAAAAAAATTCCGCTCACGCGCAGCCGCTGGAAGACATGTATCAACATATATGAGCCTCCTCAGCCACCCTCACAAAACCTAGGGGGTCAGGATACGTCTCCCGTGCCCCCCTATACCCATTTCCCACATTGTTTTTCATCCATCTTGTGATTTAATTAAAACGAAACACAAAATGGCGAACTCCCGTTACGCTACCGGTGAGCAACCCGGTTCGCGTACCGGGAAGCGCTTCTACCGTGAAAAATCGAAATTTTTTTTTTGCCCCACGGGACCCTTTAATAACACCAACATCATTCCTAGGGGGTCAAGAGGGGTCTACCTTGCCCCCTTTCATTAAATTCCCCCTTCGTTTTTCTCCTCCTCTTGTCTCTCGATCCTACCGAGAGACAAGATGGCGGCCAGTCCGGACCGTTTAGAATGTTGACAGACACCGGAGAGCCAATCAGCTTCGCTTCGCGAAGTTCCGTTACACGTCAGGTACGCGAACCGGGGCGCTAACTGGGACGCTGTCACAGATATATATATTTTTTAAAACTTTAATTTCTCAAAATCCACTGGAGCACATATATTGAGACCTAGCAAAGGCACATCGGGCTAACAGTCCCTACAATTTTACCAAGTTTCATGCAAATCCATTCAGCCGTTCAAGCTAAAAGTGATGACATCTCAAATGACATCATACAGTGACTGAGTGTTTCTAAAAGGTTTAAGAATTTTTTTATATATATATTCACTGAAAAAACCATAGGTTTCATACCAGTTATAGTGACGTGGAAATTTTACTGACATAAAACCAATGAAATTCCCACGTTATAGTTAGTTGGACTCACTATAACTTGCGCGTGTAATGCACTGCTGATGACATCACATATTACATCACTCATGACATGGCCAGTGACATCACTCATGACATCACTGATGACACCATCCTTGTGACAGAGTGACTGACCTCCTTTCACTGTAAAGTAACCCTTGAAACATATATTCAAACATAGAAACTAACATTTACAAAAAAGTGGAGATACCTATTCCAGTTACAACAACCAATTCAGTAATTCTACCATCTATATACACATCCACTCATTCACCAACAGTTCTATATAGTCATTCATACATATACTCACTTATCATATGTAGTGAGACACCTTTACATCCGTTAACACACCAACAGGCTTCCAAAACTTGCTCACACACATACTCACACATGCAAATAAACTATTGAACATCAATTTTTTTGCATATACAGCTATACACACAGTACCACCTTACTTCTAAGGAAACTTACACATACTTACTTTCTTAAACAATCACTTATAGAAACACATACTTATTAAAACAAGAACTCTTTCAATCTCTCACTCTCACATATACTCACTTATATACATCAATATTCACATATACTAGATTAAAACATATGTAGTTACTGATAAAGACACTAGTGAGACAGTCATTCACTTACAAACACATACATATACACACTCATTCACCCATACAGTCCGGCACATATGCTGTCTTCAAAACACATACACACAGTGAGTCAGTCTTTGATGCATCTATGTGCTAAGTATCACCCCCACCAAATCAAACAGACAATTATAAAGATACTAAGCATCTAACATCTAATAACCCATATACACACACATGTAGCTACTCACCAACCCATGCAGCCACTTATACACAAAGTGAAACACTGATACAAACATTTAAATATTTAAACAATACTCGCTAATATATGTATTCACTATGATACACTTAATAAGCCAGTTAACCAATCAATTTTTTTTTTAAAAACATCCATTAAGACACTTATTGAAACATTTATTCTTCCATCGACCTTTACATATACATATATAAAACATGTTTATTTTTCAGAAAGACACACATTCACTGGATGGTGTCATCAGTGATGTCATGAGTGATGTCACTGACCATGTCATGAGTGATGTAATATGTGATGTCATCAGCAGTGAATTACACGCGCAAGTTATAGTGAGTCCAACTAACTATAACGTGGGAATTTCATTGGTTTTATGTCAGTAAAATTTCCACGTAACTATAACTGGTGTGAAACCTATGTTTTTTTCAGTGAATTTAATAGGTTTTTTAAATGCTAATTCCTAACTATAACTGGTGTAAAACCTATGGTTTTTTCAGTGAATTTCATAGGTTGTTTAAATGCTGATTCCTAACTATAAGTCTCACTTTATAAGTGAGACTGTTAACGCTCTAGTTGTTCTTTAGAACACTCTGGTACATTCTATCACTGGGCTATAGTTGGGCTACATATGGCTGATATTTGGGCTTCATTTGTTTTTTTTTGTCTCTGGTGGCCATCTTTGGGCTACATTGGGCTACATTGGGCTACATTTGGACTACATTTGGGCTCTAACATATATATAGCCCAATGTAGCACAATATATATTTTTTTCAAAGTTAATTTTCGTAAAAACCACTTGAGTATAGCAAAGACACATCGGGCTACCAGTCCCTACAATTTTTCCCATTTTTTAAAAATTTATTTATTTATTTTTTTATTTTATTTTTGCCTCGGAGCGCTCCCGGTGCGCGCCCCGGTGAGCGCCCCGGAGAGCGTACTCATTTGAAGCGCCCCGGTGCGTGAACCGGGAAGCGTCCCGTTAGCGCCAATGTCGCGAACGAAAGCATGATCGTGACGTATCGTAAACGCACACGGAAGCATTCGACGCGCTTACGCGACGTTACCCTGGGCGCGCCCCGGGGCGCGTAGCGTAAGCGCGTCGGGTCATGTGACCTGAAAATAACACTTTTGATTGGTTCACAACAGTTTTGTTTTCCAAATGATGAAAGACCCCACCTTTTTTCCTCATTTTCACTTTGTTGTTTGAGTGAAGAAGACCTGCATTCTGTGAGAAATGGCTTCACTAGTAGCAGCTGCAGGTGCATCTGCACCACCACCACCTCCACCACCACCACAAGGACCACCACAAGACCACATTGGTGGTCATGAAGAAGAGGAGGACGAAGAGGAGCAGGAGGAGAGGCAATATCTGCCTGAGGACAATCCCCCATACAGACCCAAGGAACATTTTATTTGGGAGTTTTTCACGATGCCAAGGGGTGCCAAAAAAGTAAATGCAGCAAAGGTGACTTGCCTCATCTTTGACCAAGAACTGTCAGGAGGGAACCCAAACAAGAAATATTTGTTTGGGAACCACACTATGATAAGGCATATGCAGAGGAAGCACCCAAACAATTATTCAAGAGCAGAAGTCAGGGAACTGACCAAGAACACTCCCCATCCTTCTACTTCAAGCACCTCCAACCAACCCACTCCATCGGGTGCAGAGGCTAGGGAGATGGTCCCTAATGTCCAAACCAAGTTTTCAAAATTTAAATTTGTTTGCATATATTGCAACAAAACAATATCATATGGTGAGCAGAGCATCACTTTACTTAATCGAGCTGCAGACAACCATCACTGCAGCAAGCAACTTTAATTTTTTTCTATTTTTTTGCTCCAGTTGAGCTGTTTGCAATTCCCTGTCTTTTGTTTCACCCCAGAAATACTACAAAAAAATATACAATTGTTCTGAAAATCCACAAAAAAAAAATGTTCCAAAAAACAAAAAAATATATAAAACAACAAAAAGAAAAAAAACCTGTTCTTTTCAGAACTACCTCCAATTTATATGAAAATGCTACATTTTTTAAAAACTGTACCGGGCGCTCCCCCCGTGAAAATCAAAAACAAAATAATAATTGTATGCCCCGCGGGGCCCTTTTATGACCCCCACATCAAACCTAGGGGGTCAGGGGGGGTCTACCCCTGCCCCCTTATGGTCATTTCCACCTTTGTTTTGCCACCTCTTGTGTCTCGATCCTACCGAGACACAAGATGGCAGCCGCTCCGGAATGTTTGGAATGTTTACAGACACCCGAGAGCCAATCAGCTTTCTGTGCGCAAGTCGTGTGGCGCGCCCGGAGCGCGTACCGGGGCGCGCTTACAAATATATATATTTTTTTTAACCTAAATTACTCAAAATCCACTAGAGCACATATCTTGAGACATAGCAAAGGCACATCGGGCTACCAGTCCCTACAATTTTGCCAAATTTGGTGTAAATCCATTCAGCCGTTCGGGCTAAAAGTGAGGTCGACCGCCCTATGGAAATTAACATGGGGAAAACGTGTTTTGGGACCCCCCTTTTATCTCGGCCCCCGCTTGACGCATCCTCCCCAAACTTTCAGGGAAGGACCGGAGCGCAACGAGGCCATTTTGAGGAAACTTTCAGCCAGATCATGTCATGAATGATGTAACTTGTGACATGATCAGCAGTGGATTGCGGGTGCGCGATATATAGTTAGTGCAACTAACTATATATGAAATTTCAATGGTTTTGTGTGAGTAAAATAAGGTTTTGTAAATGCTAATTCCTAACTATATATGGTCTATAACCTATGTTTTTTTCAGTGAATTTCAATGGTTTTTTAATAGCAAATATCAAAAGCTGTAAAATGTCAAGTACGTGGTAGGTAAAAACATTTTCGTACTTATGCACGCTGATGTGCTTTGAACGCTGCCCTCCCTCCTCTTTTCTTTTAGGAGTATTCTCTCTTTGCAGATAGTGAAGGGTAGGTAACACAGGCCTTTGCCCCCGTTGTAATCCGTCGTGCCTGCTTCCCTCTCCATTTGATTGATTGTTATCCTAGCATTTATTGTTTTGGAATTGGTTCTCTTTGGTTCATTCTCTATTTACAAACAAGCACAGAGTCGCAATACTCTGTTTAGTCTTTGCAGATAGTGAAAAATCGTTAAAAAAACAAAAGGAATCAAGCAAAATCAGTAGGCCACTAATGGGATCTCTTTTTGACATCGCTAAAATAGAAACATTATGAACAACTCCTCATGAGAAATACGAAACTAGTGAGAGGAACTGAGCTCGACACCATGATGGCTGCAAGACAGCTCGGCTCCGCCGCCCACCCCACCCAAAATAACGACAAACACTATGCAAATATTATAAATATATACAACACACCAGCAAAGTAACAGGGTAAAACGTTTTATTAAATAACTATTTACATGGCAGCCTGCTGCAACATCGATCCAAACAAGCCTTTGTATTGGGGGCTCAAAATCAATCATCAATAGTAAGATTTTCATAGGTGAGTGTAGGTTCATGGTTTTCCATCCACAGACTAAAAGCCTGGAGTGGGAGTGAAAGAACAATAACTAGGTAAGAAGGAAGGCAGAGGTTGTGGTAAGGACTCTGGATATGGTATGTTGCTTTGTCCCTGAGATGCTTCGATGTCACTGCCTTGCACAAATGGCATAAGTCCTGGATGTTGGGTGCCATAGTTGAGGGTTCCGAGCAGCGCTTGTAACACTGTCTGAAGCTTATTTGCACCTGCTGCAGCTTCACTATTCTCAAAGTAAGTGGGGGCTGTTTGTGGACCTGACTGCATTGGAAAACAATGTGATGCGGTGCCTCCCTGAACCGCTTGACGGAGGCCCCCGGGATAATTGCGACTGCTCCACACCTTGTCCCACAATCCGTTTGACCTGAAGACATGTCCTGCGGTGCCCTGGTCCGACCATCACATATACCTGCGCCAGGAGACAGCGTTTGGTGCAGTAGAAGGGAGAGGCGGCGCAAACGAGCCTCCCCCACCTCCCCAGGTGGAGGTTTTTCAGCTACACCCCAGCGCTTCACTCGACCAGCTGACTTGCGCCCGCTCTTGCGACACAGTGCCTCGCTCGGCCAGCTGAATTGCGCCTGCTCTTGCTATTACAACGTCTCACCCGCCATCCAACGGAATTGCACCCAATCTTGCGGTACAGCAACAGGCGGCTGCTACGGAGCTCACGAAATGGCGGTCGGCTCCACAGACTTGGTTGCAAGAACTAAGGTGTCTAACAGTTGCGGAATCGGGCGCGAATTTTGGGCGAGGCCGCAAGAGCGGATATAACTCAGCTGGATGGGGGGTGAGGCACTGTGCCGCAAGAGCGGGCGGAACTCTGCTGGACGGCGAGGGAAACGCTAAGGGGCGCCCCACTGCAGATGAGGTGCCTCCACCTGGGGAGGCGGGAGAGGCCCGTTTGCGCCGCCTCCCCCCCCCGGGCACCCCACGCCGTCTTTCGGCGCACATTGTAGGATGGCCACACCAGTGCGGCAACTTGCTGGACACCACCTCGGTGCCATCCGGATCTTGGCGCGTTGTGCTGCCTTCGGCCTATTCGCACATCGGTCCGCTACTGACGCCGCCTCACAGGCCAATGGATTTTGTAGGCTTTTTATAGCCCAAAGCCGCATAACAGGTCATGTGACTTGCTTATAAAACTTTTCATTGGTTCATTTTACTTTTGGTTTCCTAATGATGAAATGCTTGATCATATGACCTAAAAAGAACACTTTTCATTGGATTGAAACATTTTTTTTCCCAAATGATGACAGCCCCACCTTTTTTTTTCTCACTCGGCAATCCAAAAAGGTTCCGTTAGATGACAACAGAGGGGACAGGCAACAAGAACCATCAGTCAAAAGAGGAGAGGGCAAGTTCTTCCCTACCGGGTCAAGTTGGGGCTCCACCGGAAGTCATCGAATTGATAGTCTACAGTGTTTCTGGATGTTTCAGACTGAAGCTGGCGTCAGCATGAGAGCACCACCATCTCGTAGCTCTGTTGTGGCCATTCCGCAAGCAATCATGGCAGCCGCTCCCCACCGGAAGCCTGCGGGAGTCGGGGGCCCGATGACTTTTGTAGAATCTTCAAGGCTGAGGGGACGCTTTCGAGAATGGGGCCCAAGCCCTAGCAGGCAAATGTCCGAGTTCAAATGTGTCCCAGGGCCATTTTAGTGGACCAGGCCCAAATCCGAAGAGCCGGCCGCCATTTTAAGAGTCCTGTGGCAGCCGCCTATCGCTGCACCGCAAGAGTGGGCGCAATTCAACTGGATGGTGGGCGAGACGCTGTAGCCGCAAGAGCGGGCGCATTCAACTGGATGGTGGGCGAAACGCTGTAGCCGCAAGAGCGGGCGCAACTCAGCTGAATGGCGGAGGAGGCACAGTGCAGCAAAAGCGGGCGGTAAACAGCTGAATGGCGACTGAAACGCTAAAGGGGCGCCCCACTGCAGCAGAGGAGCCTCCACCTGGGGAGGCGGGAGAGGCCCGTTCGCGCCGCCTCCCCCCCCCAGGGGCGCCCCATGCCGTTTTTCGGCGCAGCATTTTAGGATGCCAAGACCAGTGCGGCAACTTACTGGACATCACCTGGGTGCCGTCCGGATCTCGGCGTGTTGTGCTGCCTTCGGCCTATTCGCACAACGGACCGTTACTAACGCCACCTCACAGGCAGACGGATTTTGCCGACTAAAAGACAGACCAAAGCAGCCCATTGTTGCTTTGTTTAAAAAAAATTTTTTTAACGTGTTTACTTTGTTGGAGCGTTGTATATATTTATAAGTTATTAAAGTGTGATAATCCTTCTACTTTGTTGGAGTGCTATATATTTTTAATGTGACACATAATTGTGAAGACTTTGATGTACAAAAAGGCATCCCTGGAATCTTCTGCTTCAGGCTCGGTCCCACACACCCTCACAGTGAGAATCCCCTCCCCAATCACAATACAGGATCGTTATCAGATAGTAGTAACGCGTGTGGTGTGACGGATCTCATGGGGTGGGGGCCTTGATCTACTGTAACTCCTTTGAAGAGGGGTGATTCTTTACAGTTGGGGCCATAAACTACATCCGCAGGGCTAGGTGATAGCCTGGGACCGGCCTGGACAATCAGACACAGAGGAAGAGGAGTGTCAGAGGGTGCGGTAGTGAATAGGGTGAAAGGGAGGTGTCGGGCGGGCACAGGGTGTGATTCTCAGGGAAGAGCAGCGCAGATGGGGGAAGGTTTATGGCCCATGCATGAGAGAGAGAGCGGGGGTGACCAGTGCGTGGGGGAGATGCTTGCGAGGGTGGGGAGCCATGCTGAGGATCGGCGGCGTGCAGAGAGTGGGTCTGGTCAAGGCATCTAAAATGGCTGCCGTGCACGACAAAAGTGTGGCATTGGAAAAAAGGCAAGATGGCGCAGACAATGTTTATCAATACGGATTAATTTATAACAATTATTTTTAACAATATATTTACTCGCAGTGACAAAATGGCGGTCAACTCTTGACCATATCATGAATGATGTAATATGTGACATCATCAGCAGTGGATTGCGGGTGCGCGATATATAGTTAGTGCAACTAACTATATATGGAATTTCATTGGTTTTATGTCAATAAAATGTCCAGCTAACTATATATGGTCTCTAACCTATGGTTTTTTCAGTGAATTTTCAAGGTTTTGTAAATGCAAATTCCTAACTATATATGGTCTATAACCTATGGTTTTTTCAGTGAATTTCATTGGTTTTTTAAAAGCTAATATCTATAGCTGTAAAATATATTCTTTATTACATGACGTATCACGTAGCCACGTGAGACGCCTCAAGACGTGTCGCATAACCATGACGTATCAGCTCTGCAGCGCAAACAAAACCCGTAACGTAAGCGCGCCGGAGCACGCTTACAGATATATATATTTTGTTATCCTTAATTAGACAAAATCCACACGTGCACATATCTTGAGGCCTTACAAAGGCACATCAAACAAACAGTCCCTACAATTTTGCCAAGTCTGATGGAAATCTATTCCCTTAATTTTTTTTTTACTGTTTCTCTTGGTTTTCCCCTTGTTACGCTTACCGGGACGCTACCCGGTACGCGAACCGGACAGTCAAAAAACACAAGATGGCGGACTCCCATTACGCTGCCGGTTAGCTGCCCGGTTCGCGTACCGGGAAGCGCCTCTACCGCGAAAAATCGCAAATTTCTTTTTTTATTTTTTGCCCCGCGGGGGACTTTAATATCCCCCTCATCAATCCTAGGGGGTCAGGAGGGGTCTACCTTGCCCCCTTTCCTTCATTTCCCCCTTCGTTTTTCACCACATCTTGTCTCTCGAACCTACAGAGAGACAAGATGGCGGCCGCTCCGGACTGTTTACAATGTTGACAGCCAATCAGCATCTCCTCAGACTCCCGTTACGCTGCCGGTTAGCTGCCCGGTTAGCTGCCCGGTTCGCGTACCGGGACGCGCCTCTACGGCGAAAAATCGCAAACATTTTTTTTATTTTTTGCCCCGCAGTGCACTTTAATATCCCCATCATCAATCCTAGGGGGTCAGGAGGGGTCTACCTTGCCCCCTTTCCTTCATTTCCCCCTTCGTTTTTTACCACATCTTGTCTCTCGATCCTACCGAGAGACAAGATGGCGGCCGCTCCGGACTGTTTAGAATGTTGTCAGACACCGGAGAGCCAATCAGCTTCGCTTTGCGAAGTTCCGTGACGCGTCCGGTACGCGAACCGGGGCGGTAACCGGAGCGCTGTCACAGATATATATATTTTTTAAAACGTTAATTTCTCAAAATCCACTGGAGCACATATATTGAGACATAGCAAAGGCACGTCGGGCAAACCATATCTACAATTTCATGTAAATCCATTCAGCCGTTCGAGCTAAAAGTGAGTCCAACCGCCCTATGGAAAAATTAATGGGAAAAACGCATTTTGGGACCCCCCTTTTTTCTCGGCCCCCCCTTGACGAAACCCCCCCAAATTTTCAGGGGCTGCTCAGAAACAAAATGTGCCATTTTCCTGAAAATGTCAGCCAATTCCGTCCACAAACGCCAAAGTTATTAGACATAGAATTTTTAGAAATCCCATAGAGAAAAAATCCTAACTATATATACCTACTGGCTATCGCCAGTAGGTGATATATATCGCGTGGATGAAGGACCCGTCTCGAACAAGTGACCGGCAATAAGTAAAGGCAAAAACTTTTTTGGAACCAAGGAAGTGGTAGTTTGCAGGCCCACCTCAGGAGCACGACGGACAACAGCTGCTGCTACCCGCAACCCGTGAAGTCACGGGGACGCATGATCACTGAATCACAACGTCACGGCACAGTTTTGGACTGCTCAGGGGGTTGAGACGTCGGGGACCCAAGGTGACTCTTGGCATTTTAATTTTGGGACTTTGATGGCAACAATTCAGCCTTCTCTCCCCTCCAGGCTGAACGGGGTGCATTGAAGCGCTACTCCGCAATTTGGATTGCAGCCGCACTGCATGCTGGAAGACCGAGGCTTTCCAGCACTGATCGACAGCTGCAACCATTTAAGGCGGGGCCAGAAACACTCCAACTACTCTTGGAACTCTGTGTGATGGAAGAGGGAATCGAAGTAACCCAAGCAGTAAAGGCATCTGATGAAGGCAAGATGTAACAACGCCGAAATGCATTATGCTGTTAAACCTGCGCCCAAATAAAAGGTTACCTGGTATCCCCGAGGAGTCCTTTGGTCTTTTTCAACAGGAAGGCCCCACTCTGCATGCATATATATATATATACATATATATATATATATATATATATATATATATATATATATATATATATATATATATATATATATATATATATATTCAATGAAAAAACCATTGGTTTTAGGCCATATATAGTTAGGGATTTGCATTTAGAAAACCTTATTTTACTCGCATAAAACCATTGAAATTCCATATATAGTTATAAGCGCTAACTATATATCGCGCACCCGCAATCCACTGCTGATGATGTCACATATTACATCATTCATGACATGGTTAGTGACATCACTGATGACATCACTGATGACATCTCAAATGACATCACTGATGACATCACTGATTACAACATCCAGTGACTGTATGTTTCTGTAAAGTTAAAATATGTTTTACATATTGATGAATGTGTGGATATATAAGTGTCTGGATGAAGGATTTACTAGGTGCATGACTGACTGATTGAGTGAGTGATTAAATGTGTCTCACTGAGTGCATGGGTTAGTGACTAAACTGTTTTAATTTGTGCATCATTATATCTGTTGTTCTACAAACTGCTGCATATGTTGATCAGTAGCTATATGAGTAACTGTATGGGTTGATTGGTTGCCCAAGTATTTGTATGGGAAACTGAGTGTGTGTGTATGGGTGGCTGGAAGGTGTGTGACTCTGTACATAGATGTGTGAGTAGTTGATTCACTATATGTATAGATTCAAAACTGCATGTGGAAACAGCTGTATGGGCGGTTGACTGTGCATGAGTGTATTAGTGAGTGAATGGATATCTCAGTGCTACATGTCAAATTAAGTACATATGTAAAACACAGTACATGTGAGAGTTGACATCTATAAATAACTGTGCATAAGAGCTAGTGAATGTGTGAGTGGCTGTATGGATCATTGTGAACATGTATCAGAGATTGTATAAGAGAGTAAAGTAAATATGTGTTAGTATATGTTTGAATAAGTAAGGTGTGTATAACTGTATAGTTGAGAAAATGGAGGTGTGATTGATTTTTGGCATAACTGACTAGGTGTGTGAGTAACTCCATGGATGAGTGACTGTCTGTTTACACTGATTGTATCTAAGGTTATATTAGAGTCTGAAGAGGTTCATGGTATTATCACATGAATGATATCATCAGTGATGTGATCAGTCATGTCAAATGAGATGTTATCAGTGATGTCATCAGTGATGTCATTTGAGATGTCATCAGTGATGTCATCAGTGATGTCACTAACCATGTCATGAATGATGTAATATGTGACATCATCAGCAGTGGATTGCGGGTGCGCGATATATAGTTAGCGCTTATAACTATATATGGAATTTCAATAGTTTTATGCGAGTAAAATAAGGTTTTCTAAATGCAAATCCCTAACTATATATGGCCTAAAACCAATGGTTTTTTCATTGAATATTCAAGGTTTTGTAAATGCAAATTCCTAACTATATATGGAGTATAACCTATGGTTTTTTCTGTGAATTTCAATGGTTTTTTAATAGCAAACATCAAAAGCTGTCAAATGTCAAGTACGTGATAGGTAAAAACGTTTTCGTGTTTATGCACGCTGATGTGCTTTGAACGCTGCCCCCCCCCCCACTCCCCTCTTTTCTCTTAGTAGTACTCTCTCTTTGCAGATAGTGAACGGTAGTTAACGCAGACCTTTACCCCTGTTGTAATCCGTCGTACCTGCTTGTCTCTCCATTTGATTGATTATTATCCAAGCATTTACTGTTTTACAATTGGTTCTCTTTGGATCATTCTCTATTTACAAACAAGCACAAAGTCGCAATACTCTGTTTAGTCTTTGCAGATAGTGAAAAATCGTGTAAAAAAATAAAAGTAATCGAGCAAAATCAGTAGACCACTAATTCGATCTCTTTTTAACCTCGGTAAAATACAAACATTAGGAATAACCCTTCATGAGAAATACGAAAATAGTGAAATGAATTGAGCTCCACACCATGAGGGCTGCAAAACAGCTCGACTCCGCCACCCACACCGCCAAAAATAACGGCAAACCCTATGCAAATATTATAAATATACACAACACACCACCAAAGAAACAGAATAAAACATTTTATTAAATAACTATTTACATAACTATTTTATACTTTTTATTGCCCGATCCGGCTAGCTCAATCGATCGAGCATGAAAGTCATGCACTGATAACAAGCGTTGAGAGTTTGTAGAATGATGTCTTCAGATTTTCCACATACAGTGTAGTGGCGCGAACTGGCAGGGGGCGTTTGGATTCTACCCCTTCTCCAAATAAGATTTTCATACGTGAATGTTCGTTCATGCTTTTTGTCCCAGAGTTGCTTCCATGTCACTGCCTTACATAAATGGCATAAGTCCTGGTTATTGAGTGCCATACTTCAGAGTTCTAAGCAGTTCTTGTAACACTGTTTAAACCTTATTTGCACCTGCTGCAGCTTCACTATTCAAAGTAGTGGGGTCCATTTGTGGACCTGACTGCATTGGAAAACAATGTGATACGGTGCCTCCCTAAACCGCTTGACGGAGGCTCCCGAGGGGCGGTGAGATGGCGCGGACTGAGAGGGGGCGCTTGGCTCCTGCCCCCTCCCCAAGTCGTGTTGCCCTGGTGAGGCCTGAGATCGCCCCCGGCATAGGTGGCCGGCTCCCGGGGTCCGGCGGAATTTTTTCCCTTTTGAAGAATCTTTCATTCTGGACCTTGTCCCACAATCCGTTTCACCTGAAGACACGCTGTCGCAGGGCGCCCCTTTACCGTTTTCGTTGCCATTCCGCCCGCTTTTGGTACTCTGTGCCTCTTCCGCCATTCAGCTGTTTACCGCTCGCTCTTGCGACTACAACGTCTCGCTCACCATGTAGTTGAGGTGCTCCCGCTCTTAAGATTTGACCGAACTTTTTGGACTGCTGAAAGCGGTGGAATTCCGACCGCTGGTTGGTGGAGACATTTTGACTATATTCTGCACCTGCATTGTCGCGTAATGCGTCATATGACGCGACGCGTTAGCGCACCCGGATGTGCTCCGGTGCGCAAGGCGCACCTTCCCGGAAACGATCCAGAGCGCGCCGCGCAGCGCGTAACGTAAGCATAACAGGTCATGTGACTTGTTAATAAAACTTTTCATTGGTTCATTTTACTTTTCTTTTCCTAATTATGTAAGACTAGGTCATGTGACCTAAAAATAACACTTTTCATTGGATTAAAACATTTTTTTTCCCCAAACGATAAAAGCCCCACCTTGTTTCTGGATGTTTCAGACTGAAGCTGGCGTCACCATGAGAGCACCACCATCTCGTAGCTCCGTCGTGGCCATTCCGCAAGCAATCATGGCAGCCTCTCCCCACCGGAAGCCTGCGGGAGTCGAGGGCCCCCAAGACTTTTGTACAATCTTCAAGGCTGAGGGGACGCTTTCGAGAATGGAACCCAAGCCCTGGCAGACAAGCGTCCGAGTTCCAAGGTGTCCCAGGGCCATTTTACTGGACCATGCCCAAATCCGAAGAGCCGGCCACCATTTTAAGAGTCCTGTGGAAGCCGCCTACCGCTGCACCGCAAGAGTGGGAGCAACTCAACTACATGGTGAGCGAGACGCTGTAGCCGTAAGAGCGGGCGGTAAACAGCTGAATGGCGGATGAGGCACAGTGTAGCAAAAGCGGGCGGAATGGCGACTGAAACGATAAAGGGGCGCCCCACTACAGCAGACAAGCCTCCGCCATGTGCTTCAAAACTGCATATGTATCTCGTGATATCAAGGTTGGGCAACCAGTACACAACAAGCAGTTATGAGTCCCATTTACACCGGCGCCATTTTGGGCGCGGCCGGGCAGGTCCAGGATCTACTGAAACATAAAAAATGAGGCTGACGTCTCTGAAGCAGTTCACGAACAGCAGGACATAGCAAATAAACATGAACTCTCTAAAGCTGTTAACTCACTGCAGAACAAAACAAGTGAACCTGAAACCTCTGGAATAATTGTCGCTCAAAAGAACAACACACAAAACTCTGTAGAGCCTGAAGAAAAAAAACCAGAAGGGCACTGTAGTTTCAGACACACTTAACACTAATGACGAAACAAAGATATCGTCTGTTTATAAAGCAGTTATCATCTTGACAGAATTGACAAAGAAGTGTACAGACACCAATGCATCAGCATTCTCGGAGATAACATCTTAAGGAACAAAGAAAGACCTGTTCACTCTTGACACCCCAGGTGCTGTGTATATTGCACTATAGTGCTGCATCGACAAAACGGGCAACCCTATTGATGTGGATTTTTCATTATTGATTATTGTAAAGAAATGGCGACTCCCCCCTTTAGCAGATTAGCTAAATGTTTGCGTAATTTAAACATAAAAGTTATATTATTGTTGTTGTTGTTGTTATCGTTATAGTTCTGGTTAATTTAAAAAAATGGTTAAATATATTTACAGTTTTTGTTGCGTTCGTTATATTTAAATATTAATAAAGTTTTAAAATGTAACTGTCTTGGAGTACTATATTTTTTTAAAAAATCGGGTGAATGGGGCCTTGAATCGGGTTATTGTCATGTGTGGGCTTTGCAAGTGTACTGCTACAAGATCGGACATTTCAAACTCAAATGCACGTTCATTTTCTTACCTTTCCGAAACATGGAGCGCAATAGCAGGCAGAGAAAGGGTGATGCACGTGTTGAACACTGCCTGGCCTGCAAATTGTGCCAGTGCCCCCCCCGCCCCGAGTACTTCACAAATCTTTAAAAGACCATGCGCTTGTTCAATGGGAAGTGGATAACATGGCTAAGAGCATTTGCTGACTAATGCATGAATATCGCTGACTTCTCAGCGATATTCATGCATTGCGGCCGTTTTTTATCGCATTTGCGATAAACCTTGCTAATAGCAAGGTTTATGTGCGATAAAATTCGCCGAAGTGCGGCGATAATTATTGTCTCTAAACAAGTTAGAGACAAAAATTACCGCTAGTTGTTGGTAATATGCCCCCGCATTTTTCCTTGCAGGAATCGAGAAGCGAAAGACTAGCACTGAAATCAGTAGTCTCACACCTGAATCGGGAGGGTTGGCATGTCTGGATACTCTACAGCTGGAGCCATACACTACATCCGCAGGGCTAGGTGATAGCCTAGGTCCGGCCTGGACAATCGGACACAGAGGAAGAGAAGTGTCAGAGGGTGCGGTAGTGAATAGGGTGAAAGGGAGGTGTCGAACGGGCACAGGGTGTGATTCTCAGAGAAGAGCAGCGCAGATGGGGGAAGTATATGGCCCATGCATGAGAGAGAGAGAGCGGGGGTGACCATTGCGTGGGGGAGATGCGTGCGAGGGTGGGGAGCCATGCTGAGAATCGACGGCGTGCAGAGAGTGGGTCTGGTCAAGGCATCTAAAATAGCTGCCGTGCACGACAAAATTGTGGCATTGGACAAAAACGCAAGATGGCGCAGACAATGTTTATCAATAAGGATTCATTTATAACAAAATATTTACTCGCAGTGACAAAATGGTGTTCAACACTTCCTGATTTCCATCGAATCGAACGTTAACAAACGTCACGCAGCAAAAAAAAAAAAAAAAAAAAAAAAAACCACGCACAGAGCGGTTTTTAGCCATGTTATCCAATGGAAGGTGGATAACATGGCTAAGAGCATTTGCTGGATAATGCATGAATATCGCTGACTTTTCAGCGATATTCATGCATTGTGGCCGATGTGCGGCGATAATTTTTGACTCTAAACAATTAAAACGAAGCACAAAATGGCGAATTCCCGTTTCGCTACCAGTTTGCGGCCCAGTTCGCGGCCCGAGAAGCGCTTCTACCGTGAAAAATAATTTTTTTTTTATTTTCCCCACGGGACCCTTTAATAACCTCAACAACATTCCTAGGGGGTCAAGAGGGGTATACCTTGCCCCCTTTCAATAAATTCCCCCTTCGTTTTTCACCTCTTCTTCTCTCTCGATCCTACCGAGAGATAAGATGGCGGCCGCTCCGGACTGTTTAGAATGTTGACAGACACCGGAGAGCCAATCAGCTTTCTGTTATCCAATGGAAGGTGGATAACATGGCTAAGAGCATTTGCTCGATAATGCATGAATATCGCTGACTTTTCAACGATATTCATGCATTGTGGCCGATGTGCGGCGATAATTTTTGTCTCTAAACAATTAAAACGAAGCACAAAATGGCGAATTCCCGTTTCGCTACCAGTTTGCGGCCCAGTTCGCGGCCCGGGAAACGCTTCTACCGTGAAAAATCATTCTTTTTTATTTTCCCCACGGGACCCTTTAATAACCCCAACAACAATCCTAGGGGGTCAAGAGGGGTATACCATGCACCCTTTCAATAAATTCCCCCTTCGTTTTTCACCTCTTCTCTCTCGATCCTACCGAGAGATAAGATGGCGGCCGCTCCGGACTGTTTAGAATGTTGACAGACACCGGAGAGCCAATCAGCTTTCTGCGCGCAAAGTTCCGTTTCGCGAAAAGTAAGCGGACCGGATCGCTGCCCGGAGCGCTGTTACAGATATATATCTTGGTTTGAACGTTAATTTCTCAAAAACTACTGGAGCACATATATTGAGACCTAGCAAAGGCACATCGGGCTAACAGTCCCTACAATTTTGCCAAGTTTCGTGCAAATCCATTCAGCCGTTCGAGCTAAAAGTGAGTCCAACCGCCCTATGGAAAAATGAATGGAAAAAACGCGTTTTGGGACCCCCCTTTTTTCTCAGCCCCCCCTTGACGAAACTCCACCAAATTTTCAGGGGCTGCTCAGGAACAAAATGTGCCATTTTCCTGAAAATTTCAGCCGATTCCGTCCTCAAACGCCAAAGTTATTAGGCATAGAATTTTCAGAAATCCCATAGGGAATTAATCCTAACTATATATACCTACTGGCTATTGCCAGTAGGTAATATATATATATATATATATATATATATATATATATATATATATATATATATATATATATATATATATATATATATATATATATATATATATATATATATATACATTACCTACTGGCGGTCGCCAGTAGGTATATATAGTTAGGATTTTTTCTCTGTGGGATTTTTGAAAATTCTATGTCTAATAACTTAGGCGTTTGTGGACGGAATTGGCTGAAATTTTCAGTAAAATTGAACATTCTGTTTCTGAGCAGCCCCTGACAATTTGGGGGGGTTTCATCAAGGGGGGGCTGAGAAAAAAGGGGGGTCCCAAAACGCGTTTTCCCATGTTAATTTCCATAGGGCGGTTGGCCTCACTTTTAGCTCGAACGGCTGAATGGATTTGCACGAAACTTGGCAAAATTGTAGGGACTGTTAGCCCAATGTGCCTTAGCTAGCTCTTAATATATGTGCTCCAGTGGATTTTGAGTAATTTAGGTTCAAAAAAAGATATATATCTGGGCGGAGCCTAACCACACATCTGATCTGATTGGCTGTCAGCACTTCATCCAAGAAGTGTTGGCAGCCATCTTGGGACCAATATACATGATAGCACCTCATTAAAAAGCATTGTAGTTAATAGAGGGTTTTAGGACTTTAGTTACATTATAAATCATTTGTTGATGGTACCATACTCGTTTTAGGAATTGTGGTGGGTTCTAAGGTGATTTTACCATGTGAAAAACCTTCTGCTGTGATATCATGAATATTGTTTGAAAGAAAACTAATATCTCATGATTTTCCCACAGTGGTTTGGAAGGGGATCTATAAGCTAAACTGAAAGCATATTTTCTGTAAATTCACATTTTCTTTCTCAGTCATGTGAAAATGAAGTCTGACATTCTCAGTAAAACATGTACATCCAACAAGAACAGAGACTTTCAGTTGATTCCTTTGTGTTCTACTGCAGCCTCCTAGAGTGTTCTAAAGAACAACTAGAGCGCTAACAGTCCTACTTATTACAAAGGTATGGCACACCTGAAGCCATTTTGATTGGAATAAAGTGGTAACTCTTAAAACATTTAATTTAAAAAGAAACAACATGAGGGGGTATATTTTGCCATAGAAAGTATGATTAGTGCTGCAGAATGAAAAATTAGGGCACATTTTGAGTGACTTCTCAAATCCTTTTCTATTTCATTAAAACATTCTGACATGCAGTCTCCCAAAATGGCCACCAGAGACAAAAGAGCCCAAATGTATCCCAAATATCACCCAGATGTAGCCCAAGTATAGCCCAATGACAGAATGTCCCAGAGTGTTCTAAAGAACAACTAGAGCGCTAACAGTCCTACTTATTACAAAGGTATGGCACACCTGAAGCCATCTTGATTAGAATAAAGTGGTAACTCTTAAAACATTTAATTTAAAAAGAAACAACATGAGGGGGTATATTTTGCCATAGAAAGTATGATTAGTGCTGCAGAACGAAAAATTAGGGCACATTTTGAGTGACTTCTCAAATCCTTTTCTATTTCATTAAAACAATCTGACATGCAGTCTCCCAAAATGGCCACCAGAGACAAAAGAGCCCAAATGTAGCCCAAATATCACCCAGATGTAGCCCAAGTATAGCCCAATGACAGAATTACCCAGAGTGTTTTAAAGAACAACTAGAGCGCTAACAGTCCTACTTATTACAAAGGTATAGCACACCTGGAGCCATCGTGATGGGAATAAAGTGGTAACTCTTAAAACATTTAATTTAAAAAGGAACAAAATGAGGGGGTATATTATGCAATAGAAGGTATTATTAGTGCTGCAGAAAGAAAAATTAGGGCACATTTTGAGTGACTTTTCAAATCCTCTTCTATTTCATTAAAAAATTCTGACATGCAGTCTCCCAAAATGGCCACCAGAGACAAAAGAGCCCAAATGTAGCCCAAATATCACCCAGAGGTAGCCCAAGTAAAGCCCAATGACAGAATGTCCCAGAGTGTTCTAAAGAACAACTAGAGCACTAACAGTCCTACTTATTACAAAGGTATGGCACACCTGAAGCCATCTTGATTGGAATAAAGTGGTAACTCTTAAAACATTTAATTTAAAAAGGAACAAAATGAGGGGGTATATTTTGCCATATGAATTATGATTAGTGCTGCAGAAAGAAAAATTAGGGCACATTTTGAGTGACTTCTCAAACCCTCTTCTATTTCATTAAAGAAATTCTGACATGCAGACTGAAACATGCACTTTGAATACCAGCAGCAGACGTGCCTGGTGAGCAGTAGCTTTACTACAGTGATCTAATGTGCAACTAGAGTGCTAACATTCAGAATTTATGGTAAATGTGTGACACATCTGAATGCCTTCTTGATGGAACCAAAGTAAACAAGCATTGAAAATGCAATAGATCTCGCCCTCGTTTAAGTTAAAGCCATTCTGTTTGTAATGAGGTGGCTTTTTAGCTTTGCTTTTATTAGTGTTTTTTCAACTTTCATGTAAATAACATGCATCTGTATGCATATAAGTATATGTATGCATGCATTTATGTTTGTATTTATATAGATATACAGATGATATATGTTTATATATGTATGTATATATATATATTCACTGAAAAAACCATAGGCTATAGACCATATATAGTTAGGAATTAGCATTTACAAAACCTTGAAAATTCACTGAAAAAACCATAGGTTATAGACCATATATAGTTAGGAATTAGCATTTACAAAACCTTGAAAATTCACTGAAAAAACCATAGGTTATAGACCATATATAGTTAGGAATTCGCATTTACAAAACCTTATTTTACTCACACAAAACCATTGAAATTCCATATATAGTTAGTTGCACTAACTATATATCACGCACCCGCAATCCACTGCTGATGATGTCACATATTACATCATTCATGACATGGTCAGTGACATCACTGATGACATCACTGATGACATCTCAAATGACATCACTGATGACATCACTGATGACAACATCCAGTGACTGTATGTTTCTGTAAAGTTAAAATATGTCTTACATATTGAAGAATGAGTGGATGTACAAGTGTCTGGATGAAGGATTTAGTAGGTGCATGACTGACTGTATGAGTGAGTGATTAAATGTGTCTCACTGAGTGCATGGGTTAGTGATTAAACTGTCTTAATTTGTGCATCATTATGTCTGTTGTTCTGTAAACTGTTGCATGTGTTGATAAGTAGCTATATGAGTAACTATATGGGTTATTGATTGGTTGCCCAAGTATTTGTATGGGAGACTGAGTGTGTGTGTGGGTGGCTGGGAGGTGTATGACTCTGTGCATAGATGTGTGAGCAGTTGATTCACTAGATGTATGGTTTCAAAAGTGCATGTGGAAACAGCTGTATGGGCGGTTGACTGTGTGCATGAGTGTATTGGTGAGTGAATGGATATCTCAGTGCTACATGTCAAAGTAAGTACATATGTAAAACACAGTACATGTGAGAGTTGACATATATAAATAACTGTGCATAAGAGCCAGTGAATGTGTGAGTGGCTGTATGGATCATTGTGAACTTGTATCAGGGATTGTATAAGAGAGTAAATATGTGTTAGTATATGTTTGAATAAGTAAAGTTTGTATAACTGTATAGTTGAGGAAATGGAGGTGTGATTGATTCTTTGCATGACTGACTAGGTGTGTGAGTAACTCCATGGATGAGTGACAGTCTGTGAGTGTCTGTTTACACTGATTGTATCTAAGGTTATATTAGAGTCTGAAGAGGTTCATCGTATTATCACATGAATGATATCATCAGTGATGTCATCAGTGATGTCATTTGAGATGTCATCAGTGATGTCATTTGAGATGTCATCAGTGATGTCATTTGAGATGTCATCAGTGATGTCATCAGTGATGTCACTGACCATGTCATGAATGATGTAATATGTGACATCATCAGCAGTGGATTGCGGGTGCGCGATATATAGTTAGTGCAACTAACTATATATGGAATTTCAATGGTTTTGTGTGAGTAAAATAAGGTTTTGTAAATGCGAATTCCTAACTATATATGGTCTATAACCTATGGTTTTTTCAGTGAATATCTATATATATATATATATATTCACTGAAAAAACCATAGGTTATAAACCATATATAGTTAGGAATCAGCATTTACAAAACCTTAAAAATTCACTGAAAAAACCATAGGTTATAAACCATATATAGTTAGGAATCAGCATTTACAAAACCTTATTTTACTCGCATAAAACCATTGAAATTCCATATATAGTTAGTTGCACTAACTATATATCGTGCACCCGCAATCCACTGCTGATGATGTCACATATTACATCATTCATGACATGGTCAGTGACATCACTGATGACATCACTGATGACATCTCAAATGACATCACTGATGACATCACTGATGACAACATCCAGTGACTGTATGTTTCTGTAAAGTTAAAATATGTCTTACATTTTGAAGAATGAGTGGATGTATAAGAGTCTGGATGAAGGATTTAGTAGGTGCATGACTGACTGTATGAGTGAGTGATTAAATGTGTCTCACTGAGTGCATGGGTTAGTGACTAAACTGTCTTAATTTGTGCATCATTATGTCTGTTGTTCTGTAAACTGTTGCATGTGTTGATCAGTAGCTATATGAGTAACTATATGGGTTATTGATTGGTTGCCCAAGTATTTGTATGGGAGACTGAGAGTGTGTGTATGAGTGGCTGGGAGGTGTATGACTCTGTGCATTGATGTGTGAGCAGTTGATTCACTAGATGTATGGGTTCAAAAGTGCATGTGGAAACAGCTGTATGAGCGGTTGACTGTGTGCATGAGTGTATTGGTGAGTGAATGGATATCTCAGTGCTACATGTCAAAGTAAGTACATATGTAAAACACAGTACATGTGAGAGTTGACATATATAAATAACTGTGCATAAGAGCCAGTGAATGTGTGAGTGGCTGTATGGATCATTGTGAACTTGTATCAGGGATTGTATAAGAGAGTAAATATGTGTTAGTATATGTTTGAATAAGTAAGGTGTGTATAACTGTATAGTTGAGGAAATGGAGGTGTGATTGATTCTTTGCATGACTGACTAGGTGTGTGAGTAACTCCATGGATGAGTGACAGTCTGTGAGTGTCTGTTTACACTGATTGTATCTAAGGTTATATTAGATTCTGAAGACGTTCATCGTATTATCACATGAATGATATCATCAGTGATGTGATCAGTAATGTCACATGAGATGTCATCAGTGATGTCATCAGTGATGTCATTTGAGATGTCATCAGTGATGTCATCAGTGATGTCACTGACCATGTCATGAATGATGTAATATGTGACATCATCAGCAGTGGATTGCGGGTGCGCGATATATAGTTAGTGCAACTAACTATATATGGAATTTCAATGGTTTTATGCGAGTAAAATAAGGTTTTGTAAATGCTGATTCCTAACTATATATGGTTTATAACCTATGGTTTTTTCTGTGAATTTTTAAGGTTTTGTAAATGCTGATTCCTAACTATATATGGTTTATAACCTATGGTTTTTTCAGTGAATTTTTAAGGTTTTGTAAATGCTAATTCCTAACTATATATTCTTTATAACCTATGTTTTTTTCATTGAATTTCAATGGTTTTTTGAAAGCTAATATCTATAACTGTAAAATGTATTCTTCTTTAAATCTTAAAATATATTTTACATGTTTTTAATACATTTTTTTAAAAAATATTTTTTTGTTCCGCTCCCAGTCCGCGAACCGGTAAACGTTCTTTTAGCGTAACTGTTACGTTAGAATGACGTTTTGCGTTGTCGCGTAATACGTCATCGGACGCGCCAAGTTAGCGGACCCGGAAGCGGACCGGAAAGCGGCGCAAAGCGCGAAACGTAAACACAGCAGGTCATGTGACTCGGTAATAACACTTTTCATTGGTTCATTTCACTTTTGGTTTCCTAATGATGTAATACTAGGTCATGTGATCTAAAATTAACACTTTTCATTGGTTTAGAACTTTTGCTTTTCCCAAATGATGAAAACCCCTCCTTCTTTCCTCACTCTGACTTTCATCTTGGTGAGAGAAAGACCCTTTTACATTCCAGAGAAATGGCTTCAGTTGTTGCTTCTGGTAGTATTCCCCCACCACCACCTCCACCTCCTCATGGAAAGAAAGGACCACCTACTCAACCAATCTTTGAAGAAGAGGAAGATCAGGAAGAGGAGGAAGTGCCTGAGTATTTGCCTGAGGAGCCCAGGAGGTACAACAGAAAGGAACATTTCATCTGGCAATTTTTTAAATTTCCACCAGGGCAAAAGAAAGTCAACGCAAGATATGTCTTTTGCCGTATCTGTGATGATCGCCTTTCAAGGGGGACGGACAAAAAATATAGTTTTGGGAATTTTACAATGCACAGGCACATGAGTAGGTGGCACCCAAATAATTATAGTGCTGCTCAGCTTCGGGACGAACAACAAAATCCCCCAGCAATAGCCAGAAGATCGGTCGTGCCAGAAGTTTCGGGACCAGAAGCAAGGGAGATGATCCCGAATATTCAAATGGACATGGGAGAAGTGAAACAAATGTGCGTGAGGTGCAATCAAATATTATGCTACCGTGAAAGTAGCATAACTCTTATAATAAGAGCAATCAAAAATCATGTATGTCCAAAACGCCCCCAAAAATAAATTCTTCTTTTTTTTGTTGCTCCTGTTGAGCCCTCTTCTATGAATCATTTTTGTTTCCCCCCTCCCCCCAAAAAATAAAAAAAATTACAAAATGTTCAGAAAAAAACAAAAAAATATAAAAAATGTTCAGAAAAATAATAAAAAAAATTTAAAACAACAAAAACCAAAAAAAAGTTCTTTTCAGAACTACCTCCCCATTATAAAAAAAAATTAGTAGAATTTTTAGAACTCTGCCAAGCTCTATTTTTTTTAGTTCGCTCCCAGTTCGCACTCCGGTACGCGAACCAGGAGCGAACCAAAAATTTTTTTTTTTTTTTAAAAAACAGTAAGTATAAGGAAAGGAAACAGACAGTTATGTTACAAGAAAGACAGCTATAGGAAGTAAAGAAAAGATACTGTTACCCGCAATTCACTTCTGATCATGTCATATATTACATCATTTTTGACATGGTCAGTGACATCATCAGCAGTGGATTGCGAGTAACAGTATCTTTTGTTGACTTCCTATAGCTGTCTTTCTTGAAATATAAATGTCTGTTTCCTATCCTTATACTTACTGTTCTTGTTTTAAAAAATTTTTAAGATCATTCAGAAACAATAACATTAATAGAGACAGAATGAGTGAATAAGAATGAAGAAGTATGAGAAGAGAGGGACTGTGAAAAATATTGGAAGGAGTAGAATAATTAAGTAATAGAGAAAGGAATGAGAGAAGTAGCAAACACAGGAAAGTAAGAATTAAAGAAATGAAGCAGTAGAACTAATAGATGTTAAATGTGATAGAGTAAATGATTGATTGAGGGTGACGATAAGGTGTGTCCTCTCTAAAAGTTTGTTTAAGGTGAGGCGTACTCAGGGTTGCATATCAAATTTATGCTTGTTGAAGAATACAGAGGAGATAATACATGTAAAGACCTACCATTGTAGTAAAACATGCCCACTTATTACATCATTCATGACATAGTCAGTGACATCATCAGCAGTGGAAGGCGGGTTAAAAAAGTAGAAAACATTTACCTTATAATTCTTGTTAACTTGTAAAGAAAATTTTTCATACTTTCAATCTGTAAAAGAGAGAACAAACATTTCCAAAAATATTAAAACATGTATTTAAAAATTAGAAAAAAGAAGGGAAAAGGTTCAAGAAGAAACAGTTTTTCAACAACTTTGACACTTACAGAAGCCTCTGCTTCTCTACGACCCCTACACAATCCTAAAGATATTTATTTTAAACAAACATTATCTTCATGCTGATGAAGTGAGGCCTATTTTGGAACATGGTGCTTCTTTTGCATTGCTGATGTCTCACAATAGTGATGCAATAGCAGCGCAAAAGAGATGTAAAGCCATCATAAAATTGTGTGTAACATTGTAAATGATTGTTTCAGGATGCAAATAAGATGTGTCCTTTCAAGAGGTTTCTTTAATGTGAAGTGTATTCAGTTTTAAAAAAAAAACAGTACCTAGAAGTACTGCACTGTAAGCATTAAAATTGACACTTACTGAAGATTCAGTTTCTCCATATCTACCTCACATTTCTAATGTATATCATAAGTACAAAAAGGAAAACATTAATTATACATGTTAAATGGTTTATTTTTGCTGTTCTCAGAATGTATCAAATTTCACTTAAATCAGTGACTTGAAGATATTCATCATGAAACAGCGGGGAAAAAAAACACAATCAAAATGATTGTGTTTAAAAAACCCATACAACCTAAGAAATCTGATTTCAAAACTCCTTAAAATTAACTTACTTTCAATGACGTCGAAGGATGTCCTATGAAGAGCGTCCACTCTATTGTGCTATAAATATTTTCAGCCCGCCACTTTCTGAAAGAAAACCTCCATCGTTTTGAAAAATATGTTACATACAAGAAAAGACTTCTCACATTCTACCACATGTTTCCACTTGGCCAAATCATGTTGCAGCGATTCACAAGTCTTCTAATTCTTCCAATCAAAGCCCGTCATTTTCTATTTTCGCAACTTTCAAAAAGAAAACATTTGAGATTATTTTCACAATCCTGGACTACTAATATCTTACCCTTCTTTGTCACTCATGTTCTCCTTTTCCTATGACACTGATACTGTTTACTATGAAGCAGACTTACTTGCATCAGGTTTATATAGTTGAATTTTTAAATTGACATTATAATTAAAAGTTTTGGACCAATAATCTAGACAGCATTGCAGACTTACATTCCCTCTACTTGATGAACCTTTTGCAATTCCTCACAGGAAATCCCAAGATTCTTTCTTTAAAATTTTGGTTTTAAAAACACCAGGTAAGAATTTTTAAGGTCAAATGGCAATTTCTTTTTGAAAGTTACAACAGAATCATTGCAGAATGACCAGCCGTTTCGAGACTTTAAATAAGCTGTATAATGTCCTGATGTTGTTGAAGGACCATAGTGATAGATAATTGCTACAGTTACAAAAGTCCTTCCTGAAATTGACAGCTGAGAAGCCACAACATTTTTTATTAAAGTTGACAATTTTGATCCATCAGGCCTAAATCGTTGGATCATTAAAATGACATACTGGCCATATCTACGTATAAATAATGTTGACATCATTTCAGATTTACATTGGCTACACTCCATGTTGTGATCCGCTGCATTTACTAGCTTATTAAAGGAGACTGATTTACTGTCTGGCAAAGTTAAATATATAAATCTTTCTGAGTCTACACTAGTAGTACTTGATACCATACAGTTCTCGCAGTCATGCTGCCATTGATAAGAAAGCCCAAACAGGTGATCTACATCTACACCCTCATCTTGCAATACATCAAGCATATACATTAAAAACTCCTGACAATCTTGCTGATTATTTTCAGAGAAGTCTGTTTGACCTGAACATTCATCTAACAGATAACGAACTTCAGACACACTTTCTACTTTTGTTCGATCAGTGCTACATTTCTCGAAAACAGAATTCAACAAACAGCATAAAATTTGTTCTGAATTCAAGAGAATCTGTTCTTTTAAACTCTCTAGTCAAAAGAGAACATTAACCACTACATTTGCATAGCAGTTGACACCAGAACTGTTTTCAAATTGAAAACCGACAACATCTTCAACACAATCCACTTTCTTTCTGCTAACAATTTTCGGTTCATCGACTTTTGGTCTTTTTGCTACAACCTCCCTACTATTACTGATATTTCTACGTTTCCGGCCTACCACACGTTTCTCAAACAAAGGATATTGAGGCAAATGTGGCGCATACTCTCTTCTTAACCTATTCTATTCCTTAACACAATCTAGATCCGCACAAATGTTTGTGACATCACAGTCAATCAAGTACAATCCCGATAAAGTTCTAACTCGTGACAATGCCACATATGCCATACCCTCCTTGAACACAGAACTGCCAATATTCACCAATGCACTGTCTACACTTAAACCTTGCGATTTATGGATTGTCACCGCATATGCAAAGCAAACAGGAAACTGTTTACTGCGAACATATAAGTCTTTAACAAGCAAAAATCTAGCAGAACAACGACCAATTAGCTGTACTTCCTCAATGCCATCAAATTTAATTTTTAAAAATTCTATTCCATCTCTATTTCTGTATTTCTCAAAATCAACAACATTACCCATTGATCCATTTACCAGACCTCTTTCAACATGTAAATTCCTTCTCAAAATGATGCGGCAATGTAAGCACACATTCAGAGTCTTTTCAAAACCCGCAGTTTTAGATATAGTCTTCTCTAATGAATCCAATTTTGATTTCAAATTCTCTGACAAAATAATTGTTGATCCCATATGCTCTATTTTGTCAATAGCTTCAAGTTTCACAATCTCTTGCTTTTCTAAATTCAACATTTTGTTGTTGAAGATGGCACATTCTGCAAGAGTTGGCATCAAACATATTCCGGATTTCTTCTCAGTAATTTTCTGAAAAATATTCTCAGGCACAATCTCTTGTTCGGGATATAAATTTGACAGTAATCGTGCATTTAAAGCTTCTTTCCCATGCTCGGTCACTTTTCCAATTCTAATATCTTGTAGAATATTCTTGTAATCTTCATCCTTTGCCTGACGCATATTTTCATGCAGTTCAGCATAATTGAAGTTTAACCATATATTGACGTTGCCAATGCTCCCTAGGCACTTCCTGGTATCTTCATGGATGAGTATTTTGAACACAGGTTGACCTTTTACTGGTGTCAGCTGCAGAAGATCTCCGAAAACAATGAAGTGTTTGCCACCAAATAACACATCATATTCAGTTTTAAGTACTTCTTGCATTCTCAAATGCACAAAGGCAAGCATGACATTGGAAACCATGCTTACTTCGTCAATGATAAGTAGTTTCATTTTCCTCAAGACTCTTGAAACTTCACAGCAAGCATCCCCAGATAACTTGTGGTATTGTAATTTGTTGTCATGCTCCACTGGCAGCATCAGTAGACGATGCAAAGTAATACCTTTAATGTTATGTGCTGCCAGTCCAGTAGGAGCGGTGACAACACAAGACAGCGATGACTCAGTCCTTTTTTAATTAATGAGGAAACTTTTTCCAGTTCCCGCTTCTCCACTCACGTATAGTCGGACAGGCTTCAACGATGTACATGAGCACTCTTTCTTCTCATGACTTAATCCGTGCTCAATTTGCTTGGTAACTTCATCATATATTTTCCTCTGCTCAACGTTGAGTTGTTTTTCCAAGTCTTCTAAGTTAACTGAATCCTCCTGAGCATGTGCCATGGCTCTTTCCACTTCATTCATAGCAGTGGCAGCTTCATTTTCGATAATAGGTCCTCCAAGTGGATCTTGACTCAATGAAACAGAACTCTGACTGTCCTGAGAACTGTCTCTGGCCATCTCGGCTGCAATCGTTGCTTCCTGCTCAATTTCCAAAGTTAGCATTTCTTGATATTTGGGAAAAGCAGGACATTCTATGGTCTCCATAGCAGCAGTGAAAGAGTCTTCGTAACAGAGGAAATCTCCAAGCAGTTCCTCTTCTGCACGCCAAGGCTTGAAAAGTTGCAAAAGTGCTAAATACAAAAACTAATTTTTTTCTGGAGATTCGCCACTCAATTTTCGATGGTTTACTAATTGGCATTTTCTTTGCTTGACCAGGCATCCCTCACTTCCAATTACAGCATACACTCCTTTCTCAATATCTTCTTTGATGTTCCTCTTGAATATATAATTTTGTAGAACCTCATATAGACAAACATTCTCAAGGTGACTGCTTCGATTTGGATAATATGTATCCAACATGTTGGTCTTCAAAATGTCGGTACTGTTTGGTTCCTTTTCTGCCAAATACTCAATTTCCCGGACAGGTTTTAGAACTCGATTTCACGTTGCAGCAAGACCAAGACTCGCCCAAACGATACTCCTGGATTTGGCATAGAGACTTGCTGAGGACAATCGATCAGAACATTCGTAAGCTCCGATTTCTCGATGTGACATCATCTTCAGACTGAAACTGTACAACTTCTTGCTGAGGCTCTTTTCATGGGAAATGTCCTCCCACATTTCCTTCAGTTCTGTCTTTTCTTTTTTGGTGATGTAAGATGTCACATACCGAGCCACAGCCATACAGTTGTCAGCCACAAACTGTATATCCATGTTAGCATTCCACATGGATAAAATCACTGGGTTGTAGTCATTGATGTACTTGGACTCTTCGTTCCTTTTCAAATTGTATGTATTTTTGGGTGATTTCCTCGTCACATTATGTCGCAGTGAAGACATCAAACTGTTCACTCTTCCTTTAGAAATCACCGGTCGTGGAAAGTTGAAACGACATTTGGTGTAGAACTTGTCCTTCTTTCTGAATTTACGACGACAGTACTTTCCACAACGATGGCTTTGGAAACGTAAAACTTGTTCTCTTAGGCTTTTCTTCTCCGTTGCGTTTGGAACAGCACACGTAGAATACTGTTCTATGAAATTCATCACTAAGTCATCCGGATCTGTTCCAAATTTAGGTGCATCCTTGATCCACAACAACATATGTATATGAGGAGCACCTCTTGCTTGGTACTCCTTTCTCCAGAAGAAATCCAACACCTCTCCAAGGGGTGGATTCTTCTTATTTGTGATGAAAGACATCATAGCTTCAAATCTATGATTGAAGTACCTGCATACATTCACTGGATCCAAAGAACACAGTTCTCCAGGTGTCTTGAAATCAATGTTTTCAATATTTCCATTTGCCTCTCGTAGAAATTCAAGTAAGTCTTCCCAGCCATACTCGGCACAGCTCAGAGTAAGGAACCATGTTGGAGTTCCTAAGTTCCTCAACATACATTTTAAATCACCATGATGACGGTACCAGTACTCATTAGTACCACGCTGACACGCCATGAGATTAATTAAGTGAGAATCCAAAATACTGTCTTGGACATTGACTTTATGCATAAAATCACTTGCCGAGATGTTTCGCATCTGTATACCACTTTTTAAGATGTGGTTCACTGCATATGACAGTCCAGACAGATCGCTTTCAAACAGGAGATGAAACAAATAGGGAATGCATTGACGAAACCTAGGATCTTCTGCATACAATCGTAAAGTCCGGTATTCAGACGCAGGAATTTGATGAGGTCGCTCATCATATCTTCCTCCTCGACCTGTGGGAAATAGCTGTGGGAAACACCGAGCTTCCAAACTTTCCTCCCAAACACTAATGGGACTCCCTTTGGCTTGTTTCATTTGAAACAACTCAATTGCATTCCCCATGACTTCCTTGGAATGCAAAGGATGAACACTATAATGTTCATATATTTCTTCACTATTAGACGCCTCTACTTTCTCAATTTGGCCAGCACACAAAACGCTATCCTCTTCATCACTTACTTCCTCTTCTGCAACATATACATTCTTATAGTACTTATTATTTTTCTTCAAATACAAAGTTGCATTTTTGACTTTCCTAACATCCACTAAATCTTGCCATATTTTCTTATTCTTTGTCGGAACCCCATTAACCAAGATAACCAGAGGTTCCTCTTCCACTTTTTCTACTCCAATTGTGTTAATGTTTTTGTTCAAATCTAGAGGCAAATAAACAACTCTTCCCTTTAATCCTCTCTGTAAATCTGTGGGAGGCAACTTCCCTGTCTTTGGTTCCATTCTTACAATAGCCTGGAAGGGATGGACACTTTGAATCAAAATAGATTCATAAGTATTTAAATCCTTCAATTCTGAAGGAATCTCAACCAATTCCAGATTATTATGAACTGCCCTAGCAGGCATCTGGTTTTGGTTTAATTTATTATAACAATAAGTACACACACGTTGGTCCACTCCCAAATCAAAACAATTTTGTATGTGGCAAAATCCTTCCATTCACTATTATTTTCCCTTTCAGTTTTTGCATATAAATCCACTAACTTAGTCTGATTCTTATAATAAGTGCGTCGACAACATACACAAGTGAAATTAGGCCTCTCACTTGATTTCATCTGAAACGTGGCAATTTCCTTCTGAAAATTATCTGTACTAGAAACCTGTATATTATCTTCAACATAACCCTCTACTTCTGGGTCAATTTGAACATTCTCATCTCTACTACCAAAGTAACAAAACTCAATTTCTTCACAAATATTCTTCACATCTATTTCAGAACCATGCAAAAGAGCAGCACATAATTGTTTAAGCATAATTGCTGGACTCTTAGCATAATACAACATTCTCACTAATTTTCTCACTTTATTATGATGCACTGCTAGCATCCTGAAATGATGAAAAACACTCTGGCATACTCTCCTGGAAAGACAAGCCAGTGAATGACCACGCAAACCTGTCATTTGTCTCACTCTGCAAGGATCTAAATCTTGCAACAACTTCATTTTCTGCTTCAAACTTTTCTTATTAAATGTCCGTATAAAATCACAAAGCAAATTGATGGAAACCTGTCGCACACTGCAAATAGAACTACACTTCCAAATGTACACAGGACCCTTAGGACGTCTTCCTAAAACCTCATCACTTAGCGCCTCTTCTGTCTCTGTTGTCACAAGTTGTTCTTTTTCAACTGGACAACCATCCTTCACTTCATAAGCTCGACCACTGGTGTCAACTGCAAACAGCAAATCATTATCCTGAAAATAACTCTCCTCATTAAACAATGCCTCACAACTTGAACTATGCATCCATTCTCCGGAAAAAACTTCACAAAAGTTAGTACGATTTACTACTCTCTTCCATCTACTTTTTGTTTTGAAATCAGAAATTACCTTGCTTAGTTTCCTAATTCTATTGATTACCAAAATAAACAACTTTCGCTTAATTTCAAAAGCATGATCAATAATTTTCTCTACATTTTTCTTCTTCTTATAAAATGCCGCTTTCTGTTGGCCTTTCTTAATATTTTTTAATAAATTAACTATTATCCTGTTACGGAACATTCGATTTCGAATGTCCCTAAACTGTTGTTTCCTTCTACTATCATGCACAGAGTTATCTCTTCCTCTACCAGTAACATTTTTGATGGGTCTTTCCTTTCTATTTAAATTACTTTTCTTTTTCTGAACTGAAACATTTTTAGGATAAATACTTTTTTTTCTAAAAATATTTCTTAAGAATGATTTTGTGCTCTTACCCGGAGCTTTCTTGGTGTTTTGAAAAGTATTTGGGGAAGAGGACTGCTGCAATAAAACATCATCCTGCTATCTTTGACATTTTCTAGCCTTTCTAATACGATTTTTCGTTGGCATTTTTCAAATTAAAAAAAGATCTGCAGTTGAATCTGTGGAAAAATATAATAAAAAATGTTATTAACCACTATTACCAAACAGTAAATGAATAACAATCATCTAAAACTTAATGCCCTACTTATTATTTAACATAGCAAATCTTTTGCACCAGCACTGCATCACAATAATGACACACAATGGTACAAAACAGGCATACAACAATCATAAATCACTCCCTAATATTTTAAATGATTAATTCAGGATGACGATAAGGTGTGGCCTATCTAAAGGTTTGTTTAAGCCCAGATCTTTTGACTGGGGTGAATGTGTGTCATTGATCCACATTCGGTCCATCACCTGTTTTATTTATTTGAGGTGAGGCCAACACATGGTTGCAGATAAGATTTTCACTGAAGAAAACAAAGGAGAAAATACACGTGAAGGCCTACCAATGAAGTAAGTCATTATTTGAAATAAATTACATTTCTGGATATGTACTGCTAGAGCTTCATAGGTTGTTTTGGGTCATATTTATAAGGCATTTGAGTGTCTATTATGCTATTTTACCCTTTTTAAATGGAAAGCGTTCTTCATGGTGCAAATTTCTTGTAAATACGCTCCCACCTGCGGTTGGCAAACTTAGATTTTCATTAAGCCCTTACACCATTTTTGGGAAATTATTAACATGCCTATGTAACTCCCATAATCAAAATCTAAATTTGCCAACCGCATAAAATGCCGCTTTCTGTTGGCCTTTCTTAATATTTTTTAATAAATTAACTATTATCCTGTTACGGAACATTCGATTTCGAATGTCCCTAAACTGTTGTTTCCTTCTACTATCATGCACAGAGTTATCTCTTCCTCTACCAGTAACATTTTTGATGGGTCTTTCCTTTCTATTTAAATTACTTTTCTTTTTCTGAACTGAAACATTTTTAGGATAAATACTTTTTTTTCTAAAAATATTTCTTAAGAATGATTTTGTGCTCTTACCCGGAGCTTTCTTGGTGTTTTGAAAAGTATTTGGGGAAGAGGACTGCTGCAATAAAACATCATCCTGCTATCTTTGACATTTTCTAGCCTTTCTAATACGATTTTTCGTTGGCATTTTTCAAATTAAAAAAAGATCTGCAGTTGAATCTGTGGAAAAATATAATAAAAAATGTTATTAACCACTATTACCAAACAGTAAATGAATAACAATCATCTAAAACTTAATGCCCTACTTATTATTTAACATAGCAAATCTTTTGCACCAGCACTGCATCACAATAATGACACACAATGGTACAAAACAGGCATACAACAATCATAAATCACTCCCTAATATTTTAAATGATTAATTCAGGATGACGATAAGGTGTGGCCTATCTAAAGGTTTGTTTAAGCCCAGATCTTTTGACTGGGGTGAATGTGTGTCATTGATCCACATTCGGTCCATCACCTGTTTTATTTATTTGAGGTGAGGCCAACACATGGTTGCAGATAAGATTTTCACTGAAGAAAACAAAGGAGAAAATACACGTGAAGGCCTACCAATGAAGTAAGTCATTATTTGAAATAAATTACATTTCTGGATATGTACTGCTAGAGCTTCATAGGTTGTTTTGGGTCATATTTATAAGGCATTTGAGTGTCTATTATGCTATTTTACCCTTTTTAAATGGAAAGCGTTCTTCATGGTGCAAATTTCTTGTAAATACGCTCCCACCTGCGGTTGGCAAACTTAGATTTTCATTAAGCCCTTACACCATTTTTGGGAAATTATTAACATGCCTATGTAACTCCCATAATCAAAATCTAAATTTGCCAACCGCAAGTGGGAGCGTATTACAAGAAACTTGCCCCATGAGGTACGCTTTCCATTTAAAAAGGGTAAAATAGCATAATAGACACTCAAATGCCTTATAAATATGACCCAAAACAACCTATGAAGCACTAGCAGTACATATCCAGAAATGTAATTGTTTTCAAATAATCGTTTTTAAACACAGCATATAAATCAATTGTATACCTGCATTCATGAAGAAATGACTGAAAATGTCCTTGAGACACATGAAAGCGTTTTCTGGAATGCCCTAGCACCATTTTTGGGATATTATTAACATGGCTATGTAACTCCCATAATCAAAATCTAAATTTGCCAAGCGCAAGTGGGAGCGTATTTACAAGACACTTGCCCCATGAGGAACACTTTCCATTTAAAAAGGATAACATAACATCAAAGACACTCAAATGCCTTATAAATATGACCCAAAACAACCTATGAAGCTCTAGCAGTACATATCCAGAAATGTAATTGATTTCAAAAATCGTTTTTAAACACAGCATATAAATCAATTGTATACCTGTATTCAAGAGGAAATAACTGAAAATGTCCTTGAGACACATGAAAGCGTTTTCTTGAATGCCCTAGCACCATTGTTTGGACATTATTAACATGGCTATGTAACTCCCATAATCAAAATCTAAATTTGCCAAGCGCAAGTGGGAGCGTATTTACAAGACACTTGCCCCATGAGGAACGCTTTCCATTTAAAAAGGAAAACATAACATCAAAGACACTCAAATGCCTTATAAATATGACCCAAAACAACCTAAGAAGCTCTAGCAGTACATATCCAGAAATGTAATTGATTTCAAAAATCGTTTTTAAACACAGCATATAAATCAATTGTATACCTGTAATCAAGAGGAAATGACTGAAAATGTCCTTGAGACACATGAAAGCGTTTTCTTGAATACCCTAGCACCATTGTTTGGACATTATTAACATGGCTATGTAACTCCCATAATCAAAATCTAAATTTGCCAAGCGCAAGTGGGAGCGTATTTACAAGACACTTGCAAACACAACAAGTGAAGGACAGAATGTGGATCAATGTCACACACTCACCCCAGTCCAAGGATCTGGGCCTAAATCCATCGTTATTTTGCACTCCACACCACCCTGGGTCACATTCGGTCCATCACCTGTTTTGTTTACAAGACACTTGCCCCATGAGGAACACTTTCCATTTAAAAAGGAAAAAATAACATCAAAGACACTCAAATGCCTTATAAATATGACCCCAAACAACCTATGAAGCTCTAGTAGTACATATTCAGAAATGTAATTGATTTCAAAATTCGTTTTTAAACACAGCATATAAATCAATTGTATACCTGTATTCAAGAGGAAATGACTGAAAATGTCATAGACACATGAAAGCGTTTTCTTGAATGCCCTACCACCATTGTTTGGACATTATTAACATGGCTATGTAACTCCCATAATCAAAATCTAAATTTGCAAAGCACAAGTGGGAGCGTATTTACAAGACACTTGCCCCATGAGGAACACTTTCCATTTAAAAAGGAAAAAAATAACATAAAAGACACTCAAATGCCTTATAAATATAACCCAAAACAACCTATGAAGCTCTAGCAGTACATATCCAGAAATGTAATTGATTTCTAAAATCGTTTTTAAAAACAACATATCTGTTTCAGCTTACATAAGAGACCATGGAATGGGCTCCATGTACAACAATAACTTGTGTTACTGCATGCCAGAATGCTACACCGAATATGCAATTACAATTTCTCAAAGAAACAAATTCTATTTGTATATCACTAGAGACAAAACCACATTTTAAAAAAAAAAGCTTTCTTCATCATTTTCTCCTTAAATCATACTATTCTCTATCTAAATTAAATAAATCTTTTCTCACCTTAGCAAATATTTTTTGAGTTTTGAAAACAGTCTCAGAAATACACCAAATTGTCTTCAGCAGAAGAAAAAGGATGCACTCCAGAGGCTGCAGCTATTGAAAGCACAGAAATACAGATATTCATTTCACATATCTCTCATATTAGCCAATCATAACTCTTCCCTCACTTTTTTAAAATCAAAACCCTTTCCCCCTCTGCCCTCTCTGCCTTTTTTCCATAGCAACCACCTCCTGGAAGACCTCTCATGTTTGCAAATTCACACAACAATGTTTCAATTGAACTCTGAACTCTCAGTGCACCTGCGTATCCAGTGCAATCTTTCATTAAATGTTTCTTCCTTGACCATTCAAATTACATCTTTCAAAGAACACATCCATGCACCCTAACTTTCTGTTTTCAGAAATGGAAATGCACCAATCACTGCTAATGATTCATTAGCATTGGAAATCCACAGGTTTTTTTCTTTACAAACTCCTACTGTTTCAACTGCCCTTTCATTACCACACTTCATCTGACTGCAGAACAACCTTCTCCCACCATGTTTAAGGTCTGGATTGTTGGACATAGTTACATCCACTGGGCTCAAAGGTATGCTGAGAACAGAAATTTACCTAACTTCAATTTACAGGATGTGGAAATTAAGTGGTTGGGCCAAAGAGGATTAAAATGTCACCAATTGATACCATTGGTGAAAACCTTTATGCATTTGCCAAAACCTGACCTATTAATAGTGCACTGTGGAGGTAATGATTTGGGCACTTTGACAGGGGTAGGTCTGGAAATGCTTTTAAAGGACACCTTTGAGCAATTAATGGCACTTTTTCCTCAAACTGCCTTGGTATATTCCAATATATGCCAAAGACAGAAATGGAGGTGGTCCAACCAATTTTCTCCACAAATTGAGAAAGCGAGGAAGCATGTAAACAAATCTGTTTCAGCTTTCATGAGAGACCATGGAATGGGCTCCCTGTACAACAATAACTTGCGTTACTACATGCAAGATATCTACAGAGGAGATGGAGTTCACTTCTCAGATGAGGGCAACAGAATTTTCATTCTGAATTTAAGACTGTGCATTGGTACCTACTTATAAGTACCTAAATGTACCATAAACCCAAAAGCTCTTCTCAGAGCTACCCTTCATCTGATCACACACTTTTATTATTTTTTTTCTAACTTTTTTCTGTAATTTTCAACAAACTACGCTCAAAGAGCGCTATCCGGTACGCGAACTGGAAGCTAACCGCGCAAAATTTTTAAAAAAAAGTTTTTTCTTCGCACATATGGTCCTCCTCAGCCACCCTCAGAAAACCTAGGGGGTCAAAACACTTGTACCATGCCCCCTTCTACCCATTCAGAACATTATTTACCCTCCATTTTATACCTTGATTCGACCGAAACACAAAATGGTGGACTCCCGTTACGCTCCTAGTTCGCGGACTGGACCGCTTTCCGGGAAGCGGTCCAAAAAAAAGGTGGGAAAGTAATTTACCGAAAAACAACTAGAGACACTCTCACCAAATATAGATTAGCTCATACTACATAACAATCCCTTTCATTCTCACAAATTTGATTGAAATTTCATTTAGCCATTTACCCTGTAGACCTCTCTAAGTACCGGGAGGTAAATTACTTCACAAAACACATCTGAAGTGTTGGAATTGACAACCAATGAAAATGTTACTTTCATTTTCTACTTTTATTACCTGACATTTGATTGGGTATATACCTGAATATATATAAAGGAAGAGAAGAAAACACAGCCATTTTGACTGCTACTTCTTGTTGTACATCACATTTGAATAGCTACCAAACACCTCAACTTGTTTCTAAAGGTAAGTTGTTATTTTTAAAACTGAAGTATATTGTGCACTATAACTTAATATGGTAGACTTTTTCTGATAGATATATACTATCCCTCTGTAGTAGTAATGTATTTAGATAGACTTCTCTGTTATAGTTATGAATGGAGTTAGGCTTGTCTTGGTTAAATCACATACACTTTTTTATAGTCCTATTTCCACTCTGATACTATACACTGCCAAAAGATAAATTCACTGATAAAAACTGCCCATCTAAAATTAATCCCAACAGTGCCCTATCTCTACTAATATATATTTTTTTAATCCAAATTTCAGGCAAAATGGAAGGCGAAAACCAAGTTTCTTTTGAAATGGACCTGCAAGAGAGCAGCCAAGAATTGATTGATCAAATTGACATGGAATTTATGGATGAAAGCTTGGATAAAGAACTGCTGCAATGTGCCCAAGCAGTAGATGCCCTCCTTGAAAATGAGGACATTTTACAGCCTCACAGATTGCAAACAATATTTCAAGAAAATAATGACATTTCAGACACTGAAATGTTAGAAAGTTTAATAAATTATGAAAAACAATCAAAATAAAAAAAACTTTAAAAATAAAGAAAACAAAAAAAAACCAACAAAAACAACAAACAATTAACATACAGTATTGAAAAGTGTATCATTCTATTATCCTTATAGTACGCTGCCCAGAACGCTTTCCGGTTCGCGTACTAGGCGCTCATCGCGCAAAAAAAAAAGATTTTTTTTTTTGACCCTGCTGGGCCCTTTTAAAACCTCCACATAAAACCTAGGGGGTCAACGAGGATCTACTATGCCCCCTTATGGTAATTTCCCCCTTTGTTTTGGCCTCCTCTTGTCTCTCGATCCTACCGAGAGACAAGATGGCGGCCGCTCCGGACTGTTTAGAATGTTGACAGACACCGGAGAACCAATCAGCTTCGCATCGCAAAGTTCCGATACGCGATAAGTACGCGAACCGGATCGCTGCCCGGAGCGCTGTTACAGATATATATCTTACTTTGAACGTTAATTTCTCAAAATCCACTGAAGCACATATATTGAGACCTAGCAAAGGCACATCGGGCTAACAGTCCCTACAATTTTGCCAAGTTTCGTGTAAATCCATTCAGCCGTTCGAGCTAAAAGTGAGTCCAACCGCCCTATGGAAATTAACATGGGAAAAACGTGTTTTGGGACCCCCCTTTTATCTCAGCCCCCCCTTGCCGAAACCCCCCCAAATTTCCAGGAGCTGCTCGGAAACAAAATGTGCCATTTTCCTGAAAATTTCAGCCGATTCCGTCCACAAACGCCAAAGTTATTAGACATAGAATTTTCAGAAATCCCATAGGGAAAAAATCCTAACTATATATACCTACTGGCGACCGCCAGTAGGTAATATATATATATATATATATTACCTACTGGCGGTCGCCAGTAGGTATATATAGTTAGGATTTTTTCCCTATGGGATTTCTGAAATTTCTATGTCTAATAACTTTGGCGTTTGTGGACGGAATCGGCTGAAATTTTCAGGAAAATGGCACCTTTTGTTTCTGAGCAGCTCCTGGAAATTTGGGGGGGGGGTTCGTCAAGGGGGGCCGAGAAAAAAGGGGGGTCCCAAAACGCGTTTTTCCCATGTTAATTTCCATAGGGCGGTTGGACTCACTTTTAGCCCGAACGGCTGAATGGATTTCCACGAAACTTGGCAAAATTGTAGGGACTGTTAGCCCGATGTGCCTTTGCTAGGTCTCAATATATGTGCTTCAGTGGATTTTGAGAAATTAACGCTTAAATCAAGATATATATCTGTAACAGCGCTCCGGGCAGCGATCCGGTTAGCGAACTTTTCGCGTAACGGAACTTTGCGATGCGAAGCTGATTGGCCCTCCGGTGTCTGTCAACATTCTAAACAGTCCGGAGCGGCCGCCATCTTGTCTCTCGGTAGGATCGAGAGACAAGAGGAGGCCAAAACAAAGGGGGAAAATTACCATAAGGGGGCATAGTAGATCCTCGTTGACCCCCTAGGTTTTATGTGGAGGTTTTAAAAGGGCCTAGGAGGGTCAAAAAAAAAAAAATTTTTTTTTTTTTTGCGTGGTAAGCGCCAAGTTCGCGAACCGGAAAGCGTTCTGGGCAGCGTACTATAAGGATAAAAGAATGATAGACTTTTCTAATACTGTATGTTAATTATTTGTTGTTTTTGTTCGTTTTTTTATTTATTTATTTATTTTGATTAAAATAAAATTTATGGGTCAGAATTTTCATAGTTCATTAAAACTTCCAGCATTACATCATCTGGAATCTCCTCAAACATGCATGTTTCTATGTCTTGTAAGCTTTCAATAAATTGTTCATCAAAAGATTCATCCATGAAATCTTCATCCATATTTTCTTCAGGTAAAATCTCTTCTGTTGTAATGTCGAAGGAAACATTGATTTTTTCGTGCTCCCCTTCCATTTTTTTGCTGTAAATTGCATAAAAAAAATATTTATATTAGAAGAGTTAGGGCACTGTTGGGTTTAAGTTCAGACATGTAGTTCTGTTTTTTTAACAGTGAAGTTAAAGTAAGTAAATTCATAATTATAGCAGAGAAGTGTAAGTCAATCAATAAATATAACAGAGGAGCTTATCTGTATCTATAACTATAGCAGGGGGACAGTAAATAATTATCAAAAAACGTTTTTACAAATTAATTTAAAGTGCCACTTACAAATTATCAATTTACTTTACAGGGAGGTGAAAAGGCTCTTGAAATGTAGTTCAGGAAGTAGCAGTGAAAATGGGTGTGTTTCCTTCTCTTCCTTTATATATATTCAGGTATATAACCAATCAAATGGCAGGGAATAAAAATTGAAAATGAAAGTAAAATTTTCATTGGTTGTCAATTCCAATACTTTAGATGTGTTTTGTGAAGTAATTTACCTCAGGGTATTTAGATAGGTCTACAGGCTAAATGGCTAAATGAAATTTCAATCAAATTTGTGAGAATGAAAGGGATTGTTATGTAGTATGAGCTAATCTATATTTGGTGAGAGTGTCTCTAGTCGTTTTTCCGTAAATTACTTTCCCACCTTTTTTTAGGACCGCTTTCTGGAAAGCGGCCCGGTTAGCGAACCTTAAGCGTCACGGGAGTCCACCATTTTGTGTTTCGGTCGGTTTAAGATACAAGATGGAGGGCAAATAATGTTTAGAATGGGTAGAAGGGGTCATGGTAGACTTATCTTGACCCCCTAGGTTTTCCGAGGGTGGCTGAGGAGGCTTATATGTGCGGAAAAAAAACATTTTTAAAAAGAATTCCGCGAGGTTAGCTTTCGGTTAGCGAACCGGGTAGCGCCCCGGGGAGCGTATTTTGTGGAAAATTAGTGAAAAAAGTTAGAAAAAAATAATAATTGTGAGTGATCAGATGAAGGGTAGCTCTGAGAAGAGCTTTTGGGTTTATGGTACATTTAGGTACTTATAAGTAGGTACCAATGCACAGTCTTAAATTCAGAATGAAAATTCTGTTGCCCTCATCTGAGAAGTGAACTCCATCTCCTCTGTAGATATCTTGCATGTAGTAACGCAAGTTATTGTTGTATAGGGAGCCCATTCCATGGTCTCTCATGAAAGCTGAAACAGATTTGTTTACATGCTTCCTCGCTTTCTCAATTTGTGGAGAAAATTGGTTGGACCACCTTCATTTCTGTCTTTGGCATATATTGGAATATACCAAGGCAGTTTGAGGAAAAAGTGCCATTAATTGCTCAAAGGTGTCCTTTAAAAGTATTTCCAGACCTACCCCTGTCAAAGTGCCCAAATCATTACCTCCACAGTGCACTATTAACAGGTCAGGTTTTGGCAAATGCATAAGGTTTTCACCATTGGTATCAATTGGTGACATTTTAATCCTCTTTGGCCCAACCACTTAATTTCCACATCTTGTAAATTGAGGTTGTGTAAATTTCTGTTCTCAGCATACCTTTGAGCCCAGTGGATGTAACTATGTCCAACAATCCAGACGTTAAACATGGTGGGAGAAGGTTGGGCTGCAGTCAGATGAAGTGTGGTAATGAAAGGGCAGTTGAAACAGTAGGAGTTTGTAAAGAAAAAAAAACTGTGGATTTCCAATGCTAATGATTCATTAGCAGTGATTGGTGCATTTCCATTTCTGAAAACAGAAAGTTAGGGTGCATGGATGTGTTCTTCGAAAGATGTAATTTGAATGGTCAAGGAAGAAACTTTTAATGAAAGATTGCACTGGATACGCAGGTGCACTGAGAGTTCAGAGTTCAATTGAAACATTGTTGTGTGAATTTGCAAACATGAGAGGTCTTCCAGGAGGTCGTTGCTATGGAAAAAAGGCAGAGAGGGCAGAGGGGGGAAGGGTTTTGATTTGAAAAAAGTGAGGGAAGAGTTATGATTGGCTAATATGAGAGATATGTGAAATGAATATCTGTATTTCTGTGCTTTCAATAGCTGCAGACTCTGGAGTGCATCCTTTTTCTTCTGCTGAAGACAATTTGGTGTATTTCTGAGACTGTTTTCAAAACTCAAAAAGTATTTGCTAAGGTGAGAAAAGATTTATTTATTTTAGATAGAGAATAGTATGAATTAAGGAGAAAATGATGAAGAAAGCTGTGTTTTTTAAACTGTGGCTTTGTCTGTAGTGATATAGAAATAGATTTTGTTACTTTGAGAAATTGTAATTGCATATTCGGTGTAGCATTCTGGAATACAGTAATACAATTTATTGTTGTATATGAAGCCCATTCCATGGTCTTTTATGTAAGCTGAAACAGATATGTTGTTTTTAAAAACCATTTTTGAAATCAATTACATTTCTGGATATGTACTGCTAGAGCTTCATAGGTTGTTTTGGGTCATATTTATAAGGCATTTGAGTGTCTTTGATGTTATTTTTTCCTTTTTAAATGGAAAGCATTCCTCATGGGGCAAGTGTCTTGTAAATACGCTCCCACCTGCGCTTGGCAAATTTAGATTTTGATTATGGGAGTTACATAGCCATGTTAATAATGTCGAAAAAATGGTGCTAGGGCATTCCAGAAAACGCTTTCATGTGTCTCAAGGACATTTTCAGTCATTTCCTCTTGAATGCAGGTATACAATTGATTTAAATGCTGTGTTTAAAAACGATTCTTTTCTATGATGTTCTTTTTTCCTTTTTAAATGGAAAGCGTTCCTCATGGGGCCCTGAGCAGTTCTTAGTCATGTTATTTAATGGGAGGTGGATAACATGGCTAAGAGCATTTGCAGGATAATGCATGAATATCGCTGACTTTTCAGCGATATTCATGCATTGCGGCCGTTTTTTTTCGCATTTGCGAGCAGTTCTTAGCCATGTTATCCAATGGGAGGTGGATAATATGGCTAAGAGCATTTGCTGGATAATGCATGAATATCGCTGACTTTTCAGCGATATTCAGGGCCGGACTGACTACCGGGCAGTTTGGAATGCTGCCGAGCTGGGGGCTCATTTCACAGCGGTGGGGGCTGATTTCGTTCATGGAAACCTGCGTGTGCTTTCGAAATAATGAAAGCAAAACGAATTTTGTTTAGTACACGCAGGCCCCTATCAGCGAAATCAGTCCCCAGCTCAGCAGCATTCCAAACTGCCCGGTAGCCAGTCCGGCCCTGGTGATATTCATGCATTGCGGCCGTTTTTTATTGCATTTGCGATAAACCTTGCTAAGGAGAAAATGATGAAGAAAGCTATGTTTTTAAACTGTGGCTTTGTCTGTAGTGATATAGAAATAGATTTTGTTACTTTGAAAAATTGTAATTGCATATTCGGTGTAGCATTCTGGCATGCAGTAACACAAGTTATTGTTGTATATGAAGCTCATTCCATGGTCTCTTATGTAAGCTGAAACAGATATGTTGTTTTTAAAAACCATTTTTGAAATCAATTACATTTCTGGATATGTACTGGTAGAGCTTCATAGGTTGTTTTGGGTCATATTTATAAGGCATTTTAGTGTCTTTGATGTTATTTTTTCCTTTTTAAATGGAAAGCGTTCCTCATGGGGCAAGTGTCTTGTAAATACGCTCCCACCTGCGCTTGGCAAATTTAGATTTTGATTATGGGAGTTACATAGCCATGTTAATAATGTCGAAAAAATTGTGCTAGGGCATTCCAGAAAACGCTTTCATGTGTCTCAAGGACATTTTCAGTCATTTCCTCTTGAATGCAGGTATACAATTGATTTATATGTTGTGTTTAAAAACGATTCTTTTCTATGATGTTATTTTTTCCTTTTTAAATGGAAAGCGTTCCTCATGGGGCCCTGAGCAGTTCTTAGCCATGTTATCCAATGGGAGGTGGATAACATGGCTAAGAGCATTTGCTGGATAATGCATGAATATCGCTGACTTTTCAGCGATATTCATGCATTGCGGCCGTTTTTTATCGCATTTGAGATAAACCTTGCTAATAGCAAGGTTTATCTGAGATAAAAATCGCCGATGTGCGGCGATAATTTTTGTCTCTAAACAAGTTATCGCTAGTTGTTGGTAATATGCCCCCGGGTTTTTGTTTGCAGGAATCGGGAGGCGGGAGAGTAGCACTGAAATCAGTAGTCTGACGCCTGAATCGGGAGGGTTGGCATGTCTGGATTCTCTACAGCTGGGGCCATAAACTACATCCGCAGGGCTAGGTGATAGCCTGGGACCGGCCTGGCATGTAAAATGGCTGCCGTGCACAACAAAATTGTGGCATTGTAAAAAAGGCAAGATGGCGCAGACAATGTTTATCAATAAGGATTCATTTATAACAAAATATTTTATCGCACTGACAAATTGGTGGTCAACACTTCCTGATTTCCTTCGAATCGAACGTTAACAGACGTCACGCAGCAAAAAAAAAAAAAAAAGCTCACGCACAGCCGCTGGAACACATGTATCAACATATATGAGCCTCCTCAGCCACCCTCAGAATATATAAGGGATTAGGATACGTCTCCCGCACCCGCTTATACCTAGTAATTTAATTAAAACGAAGCACAAAATGGCGAATTCCCGTTTCGCCAGCAGTTTGCGGCCCAGTTCGGTGTTTGGGAAGCGCTTCTACCGTGAAAAATATATTTTTTTTATTTTCCCAACGGGACCCTTTAAAAACCCCAACAACATTCCTAGGGGGTCAACAGGGGTATACCTTGCCCCCTTTCATTAAATTCCCCCTTCGTTTTTCACCTCTTCTTCTCTCTCGATCCTACCGAGAGATAAGATGGCGGCCGCTCCGGACTGTTTACAATGTTGACAGACACCGGGGAGCCAATCAGCTTCGCATCGCAAAGTTCCGTTTCGCAGGTGGGAGCGTATTTACAAGAAACTTGCACCATGAAGAACGCTTTCCATTTAAAAAGGAAAAATAACATCATACACACTCATATGCCTTATAAATATGACCCAAAACAACCTAAGAAGCTTTAGCAGTACATATCCAGAAATGTAATTGATTTCAAATAATGCCTTACTTCATTGGTAGGCCTTCACATGTATTATCTCCTTTGTTTTGTTAAGTGAAAATCTTATCTGCAACCATGTGTTGGCCTCACCTTAAATAAACAAAACAGGCGATGGACTGAATGAGGATCAATGACACACATTCAGGGCCGGACTGACTACCGGGCAGTTTGGAATGCTGCCGAGCTGGGGGCTCATTTCACAGCGGTGGGGGCTGATTTCGTTCATGGAAACCTGCGTGTGCTTTCGAAATAATGAAAGCAAAACGAATTTTGTTTAGTACACGCAGGCCCCCATCAGCGAAATCAGTCCCCAGCTCAGCAGCATTCCAAACTGCCCGGTAGCCAGTCCGGCCCTGCACACATTCACCCCAGTCCAAAGATCTGGGCCTAAACAAACCTTTAGATAGGCCACACCTTATCGTCATCCTGAATTAATCATTTAAAATATTAGGGAGAGATTTAGGATTGTTTTATGCATGTTTTGTAGCACTGTGTGTCATTTTTGTGATGTAGTGCTGGTGCAAAAGATTTGCTATGTTAAATAATAAGTAGGGCATTAAGTTTTTGATGACTGTTATTCATTTACTGTTTGGTAATAGTGGTTATTAACATTTTTTATTATATTTTTCCACAGATTCAACTGCAGATTTTTTCCTATTTTGAAAAATGCCTACGAAAAATAGAATTAGAAAGGCTAGAAAACGTCAAAGACAGCAGGATGATGTTTCATTGCAGCAGTCCTCTTCCCCAAATACTTATCAAAACACCAAGAAAGCTCCGGGTAAGAGCACAAAATCATTCTTAAAAAATATTTTTAGTAAAAAAAGTATTTATCGCAAAAATGTTTCAGTTCAGAAAAAGAAGAGTAATTTAAATGGAAAGGAAAGACCCATCAAAAATGTTACTGGTAGAGGAAGAGATAACTCTGTGCATGATAGTAGAAGGAAAGAACAGTTTAGGGACATTTGAAAACGAATGTTCCGTAACAGGATAATAGTTAATTTATTAAAAAATATTAAGAAATGCAAACAGAAATAGGCATTTTATAAGAAGAAGAAAAATGTAGAGAAAAAATTATTGATCATGCTTTTGAAATTAAGCGAAAGTTGTTTATTTTGGTAATCAATAGAATTAGGAAACTAAGTAAGGTCATTTCTGATTTCAAAACAAACAGTAGATGGAAGAGAGTAGTAAATCGTAGTAACTTTTGTGAAGTTTTTTCCGGAGAATGGATGCATAGTTCAAGTTCTGAGGCATTTTTTAATGAGGAGAGTTATTTTCAGGATAATGATTTGGTGTTTGCAGTTGACACCAGTGGTCAAGGTTATGAAGTGAAGGATGGTTGTCCAGTTGAAAAAGAAAAATTTGTGACAACAGAGACAGAAGAGGCGGTAAGTGATGAGGTTTTAGGAAGACGTCCTAAGGGTCCTGTGTACATTTGGAAGTGTAGTTCTATTTGCAGTGTGCGACAGGTTTCCATCAATTTGCTTTGTGATTTTATTCGTACATTTAATAAGAAAAGTTTGAAGTAGAAAATGAAGTTGTTGCAAGATTTAGATCCTTGCAGAGTGAGACAAATGACAGGTTTGCGTGTTCATTCACTGGCTTGTCTTTCCAGGAGAGTATGCCAGAGTGTTTTTCATCATTTCAGGATGCTAGCAGTGCATCATAATAAAGTGAGAAAATTAGTGAGAATGTTGTATTATGCTAAGAGTCCAGCAATTATGCTTAAACAATTATGTGCTGCTCTTTTGCATGGTTCTGAAATAGATGTGAAGAATATTTGTGAAGAAATTGAGTTTTGTTACTTTAGTAGTAAAGATGAGAATGTTCAAATTGACCCTGAAGTAGAGGGTAATGTTGAAGATAATGTACAGGTTTCCAGTACAGATAATTTTCAGAAGGAAATTGCCACGTTTCAGATCAAATCAAGTTAGAGGCCTAATTTCACTTGTGTATGTTGTCGACGCACTTATTATAAGAATCAGACTAAGGTAGTGGATTTATATGCAAAAAGTGAAAGGGAAAATAATAGTGAATGGAAGGATTTTGCTACATATTTGATGGTAGAAAATTATTTTGATTTGGGATCGGATCAACGTGTGTGTACTTATTGTTGTAATAAATTAAACCAAAACCAGATGCCTGCTAGGGCAGTTCATAATAATCTGGAATTGGTTGAGATTCCTTCTGAATTGAAGGATTTAAATACTTATGAATCTATTTTGATTCAAAGTATCCATCCCTTTCAGGCTATTGTAAGAATGGAGCCAAAGACAGGGAAGTTGCCTCCAGCAGATTTACAGAGAGGATTAAAGGGAAGAGTTGTTTATTTGCCTCTAGATTTGAACAAAAACATTAACACAATTGGAGTAGAAAAAGTGGAAGAGGAACCTCTGGTTATCTTGGTTAATGGTGTTCCGACAAAGAATAAGAAAATATGGCAAGATTTAGTGGATGTTAGGAAAGTCAAAAAGGCAACAGTGTATTTGAAGAAAAATAATAAGTACTATAAGAATGTATATGTTGCAGAAGAGGAAGTAAGTGAAGAAGAGGACAGCGATTTGTGTGCTGGCCAAATTGAGAAAATAGAGGCCTCTAAAAGTGAAGAAATATATGAACATTACAGTGTTCATCCTTTGCATTCCAAGGAAGTCATGGGGAATGCTATTGAGGTGTTTCAGATGAAACAAGCCAAAGGGAGTCCCATTAGTGTTTGGGAGGAAAGTTTGGAAGCTTGGTGTTTCCCACAGCTATTTCCCACAGGTCGAGGAGGACGATATGATGAGCGACCTGTTCAAATTCCTGCTTCAGAATACCGGACTTTACGATTGTATGCAGAAGATGCTAGGTTTCGACAATGCATTCCCTATTTGTTTCATCTCCTGTTTGAAAGCGATCTGTCTGGACTGTCATATGCAGTGAACCACATCTTAAAAAGTGGTATACAGATGCGAAATATCTCGGCAAGGGACTTTATGCATAAAGTCAATGTCCAAGACAGTATTTTGGATTCTCACTTAATTAATCTCATGGCGTGTCAGCGTGGTACTAATGAGTACTGGTACCGTCGTCATGGTGATTTAAAATGTATGCTGAGGAACTTAGGAACTCCGACATGGTTCCTCACTCTGAGCTGTGCCGAGTATGGCTGGGAAGACTTACTTGAATTTCTACGAGAGGCAAATGGAAATATTGAAAACATTGAATTCAAGACACCTTGAGAACTGTGTTCTTTGGATCCTGTGAATGTATGCAGGTACTTCAATCATAGATTTGAAGCTATGATGTCTTTCAATACAAATAAGAAGAATCCACCTCTTGGAGAGGTGTTGGATTTCTTCTGGAGAAAGGAGTACCAAGCAAGAGGTGCTCCTCATATACATATGTTGTTGTGGATCAAGGATGCACCTAAATTTGGAACAGATCCGGATGACTTAGTGATGAATTTCATAGAACAGTATTCTACGTGTGCTGTTCCAAACGCAACGGAGAAGAAAAGCTTAAGAGAACAAGTTCTACGTTTCCAAAGCCATAGTTGTGGAAAGTACTGTCGTCGTAAATTCAGAAACAAGGACAAGTTCTACACCAAATGTCGTTTCAACTTTCCACGACCGGTGATTTCTAAAGGAAAAGTGAACAGTTTGATGTCTTCACTGCGACATAATGTGACGAGGAAATCACCCAAAAATACATATAATTTGAAAAGGAACGAAGAGTCCAAGTACATCAATGACTACAACCCAGTAATTTTGTCCATGTGGAATGCTAACATGGATATACAGTTTGTGGGTGACAACTGTATGGCTGTGGCTCGGTATGTGACATCTTACATCACCAAAAAAGAAAAGACAGAACTGAAGGATATGTGGGAGGACATTTCCCATGAAAAGAGCCTCAGCAAGAAGTTGTACAGTTTCAGTCTGAAGATGTTGTCGCATCGAGAAATCGGAGCTTACGAATGTTCAGATCGATTGTCTTCAGCAAGTCTCTATGCCAAATCCAGGAGTATTGTTTGGGCGAGTCTTGGTCTTGCTGCAACGCGAAATCGGGTTCTAAAACCTGTCCGGGAAATTGAATATTTGGCAGAAAAGGAACCAAACAGTACCGACATTTTGAAGACCAACATGTTGGATACATATTATCCAAATCGAAGCAGTCACCTTGAGAATGTTTGTCTATATGAGGTTCTACAAAATTATATATTCAAGAGGAACATCAAAGAAGATATTGAGAAAGGAGTGTATGCTGTAATTGGAAGTGAGGGATGCCTGGTCAAGCAAAGAAAATGCCAATTAGTAAACCATCGAAAATTGAGTGGCGAATCTCCAGAAAAAAAGGAGTTTTTCTATTTAGCACTTTTGCAACTTTTCAAGCCTTGGCGTGCAGAAGAGGAACTGCTTGGAGATTTCCTCTGTTACGAAGACTCTTTCACTGCTGCTAAGGAGACCATAGAATGTCCTGCTTTTCCCAAATATCAAGAAATGCTAAGTTTGGAAATTGAGCAGGAAGCAACGATTGCAGCCGAGATTGCCAGAGACAGTTCTCAGGACAGTCAGAGTTCTGTTTCATTGAGTCAAGATCCACTTGGAGGACCTATTATCGAAAATGAAGCTGCCACTGCTATGAATGAAGTGGAAAGAGCCATGGCACATGCTCATGAGGATTCAGTTAACTCAGAAGACTTGGAAAAACAACTCAACGTTGAGCAGAGGAAAATATATGATGAAGTTACCAAGCAAATTGAGCATGGATTAAGTCATGAGAAGAAAGAGTGCTCATGTACATCGTTGAAGCCTGTCCGACTGTATGTGAGTGGAGAAGCGGGAACTGGAAAAAGTTTCCTCATTAAAGCAATTTCATGCTATCTGCAGGAAAGGACTGAGTCATCGCTGTCTTGTGTTGTCACCGCTCCTACTGGACTTGCAGCACATAACATTAAAGGTATTACTTTGCATCGTCTACCGATGCTGCCGGTGGAGCATGACAACAAATTACAATACCACAAGTTATCTGGGGATGCTTGCTGTGAAGTTTCAAGAGTCTTGAGGAAAATGAAACTACTTATCATTGACGAAGTAAGCATGGTTTCCAATGTCATGCTTGCCTTTGTGCATTTGAGAATGCAAGAAGTACTTAAAACTGAATATGATGTGTTATTTGGTGGCAAACACATCATTGTTTTCGGAGATCTTCTGCAGCTGACACCAGTAAAAGGACAACCTGTGTTCAAAATACTCATGCATGAAGATACCAGGAAGTGCCTAGGGAGCATTGGCAACGTCAATATATGGTTAAACTTCAATTATGCTGAACTGCATGAAAATATGCGTCAGGCAAAAGATAAAGATTACAAGAATATTCTACAAGATATTAGAATTGGAAAAGTGACCGAGCATGGAAAAGAAGCTTTAAATGCACGATTACTTTCAAATTTATATCCCGAACAAGAGATTGTGGCTGAGAATATTTTTCAGAAAATTACTGAGAAGAAATCCGGAATATGTTTGATGCCAACTCTTGCAGAATGTGCCATCTTCAACAACAAAATGTTGAATTTAGAAAAGCAAGAGATTGTGAAACTTGAAGCTATTGACAAAATAGAGCATATGGGATCAACAATTATTTTGTCTGAGAATTTGAAATCAAAATTGGATTCATTAGAGAAGACTATATCTAAAATAGCGGGTTTTGAAAAGACTTTGAATGTGTGTTTAAATTGCCGAATCATTTTGAGAAGGAATTTACATGTTGAAAGAGGTCTGGTAAATGGATCAATGGGTAATGTTGTTGATTTTGAGAAGTACAGAAATAGAGATGGAATAGAATTTTTAAAAATTAAATTTGATGGCATTGAGGAAGTACAGCTAATTGGTCGTTGTTCTGCTAGGTTTTTGCTTGTTAAAGACTTATATGTTCGCCGTAAACAGTTTCCTGTTTGCTTGGCATATGCGGTAACAATCCATAAATCGCAAGGTTTAAGTGTAGATAGTGCATTGGTGAATATTGGCAGTTCTGTGTTCAAGGAGGGTATGGCATATGTGGCATTGTCACGAGTTAGAAGTTTATCAGGATTGTACTTGATTGACTGTGATGTCACAAACATTTGTGCGGATCTAGATTGTGTTAAGGAATACAATAGGTTAAGAAGAGAGTATGCGCCACATTTGCCTCAATATCCTTTGTTTGAGAAACGTGTGGTAGGCCGGAAACGTAGAAATATCAGTAATAGTAGGGAGGTTGTTGCAAAAAGACTAAAAGTCAATGAACCGAAAATTGTTAGCAGAAAGAAAGTGGATTCTGTTGAAGATGTTGTCGGTTTTCAATTTGAAAACAGTTCTGGTGTCAACTGCTATGCAAATGTAGTGGTTAATGTTCTCTTTTCACTAGAGAGTTTAAAAGAACAGATTCTGTTGAATTCAGAACAAATTTTATGCTGTTTGTTGAATTCTGTTTTCGAGAAATGTAGCACTGATCGAACAAAAGTAGAAAGTGTGTCTGAAGTTCGTTATCTGTTAGATGAATGTTCAGGTCAAACAGACTTCTCTGAAAATAATCAGCAAGATTGTCAGGAGTTTTTAATGTATATGCTTGATGTATTGCAAGATGAGGGTGTAGATGTAGATCACCTGTTTGGGCTTTCTTATCAATGGCAGCATGACTGCGAGAATTGTAGGGTATCAAGTACTACTAGTGTAGACTCAGAAAGATTTATATATTTAACTTTGCCAGACAGTAAATCAGTCTCCTTTAATAAGCTAGTAAATGCAGCGGATCACAACATGGAGTGTAGCCAATGTAAATCTGAAATGATGTCAACATTATTTATACGTAGATATGGACAGTATGTCATTTTATTGATCCAACGATGTAGGCCTGATGGATCAAAATTGTCAACTTTAATAAAAAATGTTGTGGCTTCTCAGCTTTCAATATCAGGAAGGACTTTTGTAACTGTAGCAATTATCTATCACGATGGTCCTTCAACAACATCAGGACATTATACAGCTTATTTAAAGTCTCGAAACGGCTGGTCATTCTGCAATGATTCCGTTGTAACTTTCAAAACAAAATTGCCGTTTGACCTTAAAAATTCTTACCTGGTGTTTTTAAAACCAAAATTTTAATGAAAGAATCTCGGGATTTCCTGTGAAGAATTGCAAAAGGTTCATGAAGTAGAGGGAATGTAAGTCTGCAATGCTGTCTAGATTATTGGTCCAAAACTTTTAATTATAATGTCATTTTAAAAATCCAACTATATAAACCTGATGCAAGTAAGTCTGCTTCATAGTAAGCAGTATCAGTGTCATAGGAAAAGGAGAACATGAGTGACAAAGAAGGGTAAGATATTAGTAGTCCAGGATTGTGAAAATAATCTTAAATGTATTCTTTTTGAAAGTTGCGAAAATAGAAAATGTCGGGATTTGATTGGAAGAATTACAAGAGTTGCGAATCGCGGCAACATGATTTGGCCTAGTGGAAACATGTGATAGAATGAGAGAAGTCTTTTCTTGTTTGTAACATATTTTTCGAATCGATGGAGGTTTTCTTTCAGAAAGTGGCGGGCTGAAAATATTTATAGCACAACAGAGTGGACGCTGTTCATAGGAGATCCTTCAACGTCATTGAAAGTAAGTTAATTTTAAGGAGTTTTGAATTCAGATTTCTTAGGTTGTATGGGTTTTTTAAACACAATCATTTTGATTGTGTTTTTTTTTCCCCGCTGTTACATGATGAATACCTTCAAGTCACTGATTTAAGTGAAATTTGATACATTCTGAGAACAGCAAAAATAAACCATTTAACATGTATAATTAATGTTCTGCTTTTTGTACTTATGATATACATTTAGAAATATGAGGTAGATATGGAGAAACTGAGTCTTCTGTAAGTGTCAATTTGAATGCTTACAGTGCTGTACTTCTGGGTACTGTTTTTTTTAAAAAAAGGAATAGGCCTCACCTCAAAGAAAGCTCTTGAAAGCACACATCTTATTTGCATCCTGAAACACTCATTTAAAATATTAGACACAATTTTATGATGACTTTACATCTTTTTTGCGCTGCTATTGCATCACTATTGTGAGACATCAGCAGTGCAAAAGAAGTACCATGTTCCAAAATAGGTCTCAGTTCATCAGCATGAAGATACTGTTTGTTTAAAATATATATCTTTAGGATTGTGTAGGGGACGTAGAGAAGCAGAGGCTTCTGTAAATGTCAAAGTTGTTGCAAAACTGTTTCTTCTTGAACCTTTTCCCTTTTCTTTTCTAATTTTTAAATACATGTTGTAATATTTTTGGAAATGTTTGTTCTCTCTTTTACAGATTGAAAGTATGAAAAAATATTTAAAAAAGGTAACAAGAATTATAAGGTAAATGTTTTCTACTCTTTTTACCCGCAATGCACTGCTGATGATGTCACTGACCATGTCATGAATGATGTAATAAGAGGACATGACTTACTTCATTGGTAGGACTTCACATGCTTTATCTGCTCTGTATTCTTCAACAAGTGTAAAATTGATCTGTAACCCTGAGTAGGTCTCACCTTAAACAAACCTCAGGAGACATCACACCTTATCGTCATCCTGAATTAATAAACAGATCTATTAAACAGTATCTCTAGTTTACTCCCTATAGCTGTCTTTCTTTTTACATTACTCTCTGTTTACTTCCCTTATACTAACTCTTTTTTTTTTTTTTTATATTTTTTTGGTTCGCTTCAAGTTCGCGAACCGGGCAGCGAACTGGAAAGCGAACCAAAAGAAATAGAGCTTGCCAGAGTGCTAAACATTCTAGCAATTTTATTTGAAGGGGGAGGTAGTTCTGAAAAGAACTTTTTTTTAATGTTTTTGTTGTTTTTTTTTTTTTCTGAACATTTTTTGTTTTTTTTGTATTTTTGCACAGTTTTATATTTTTTTTGTTTTTGATGGAGGGGAAACAACAAAAAACAGGCATTGAAAAAGGCTCAACAGGAGCAAAAAAAAAAATTACTGTTTGGGTGGGTTAGGGCAATTGTGATTCTCGTAAGCAATGTTCATTAAGTTTACGCTCATGTTCCCACATGAAAGCAATGCCCCACAATACAAGCAGGTTAGCTTCATGTGTTTGAAGTTCTTTTGAATATTTGCCACGGTTTCCTGTGCCTCTCCTCCAGTCAGAGAGATATGCAAGCTTGACCTGGCCACAGGAGTTGTTGAGGGATTATCCTGCAGGTCACGCAACTCTGCACGGCTGTAGTTGAGAGGATGCCACCTGGTCATATGGCGATGCATGGTATAGTTTCCCATGCTATATTTTTTTCAGTGCCTCTTGATAGCCTTTTTTTACAGATAAGACAGGTGGCATATTTTGCGTTGACTTTCTTCTCCCCTCGAGGGATTGAAAAAAACTGCCAGATAAAACTAGTTTTCCGATGGGAAACACGGGGCAACTCCTGTATGAACTCTTGTTCTTCTCTCTCCTCTTCTTCATGTTCATCCTCTTCCTCCTCCTCTGTGTTGGCAATGAACCGAGATGATGGTCCTCTCTTCTCATGAGGAGGTGAAGGTGGTGGTGGGGGTGCACCACCTGAAGCAAGTACAGAAGCCATTGCTGAATTATAGTTAATTGGTCTTTCTCTCACCAAGATGAAAGTCAGAGTGAGGAAAGAAGGAGGGGTTTTCATCATTTGGAAAAAGCAAAAGTTCTGAACCACTGAAAAGTGTCATTTTTAGGTCACATGACCTAGTCATACATCATTTGGAAACCAAAAGTGAAATGAACCAATAAAAAGTTTCATAAACAAGTCACATGACCTGTTCCGCTTACGTTACGCGGTGCGCGCCGCGTCCCGCATCGTTTCCGGTTCGCGGTCCGGAGCACTTTCTGGAGCGCTAACGCGGCGCGTCATAAGACGCATTACGTGTCAACGTGATACGTCACGCTTCCGCGACGCGTCACAGTTCCGCTAACGAAACGTTTACCGGTTCGCGTACTAGATCGTGGCATCAAGATGAGCTAACGGAAAGCTTCCCGGTTCGCTTACCGGAAACGAAGAAAAAAAATATTTTTAAAAAAATTATCAATAAACATCTAAAATATATTTTGGGTTTTAAAGAAGAATACATTTTACAGCTACAGATGTTAGCTTTTAAAAAACCAATGAAATTCACAGAAAAAACCATAGGTTATAGACCATATAAAGTTAGGAATTTGCATTTACAAAACCTTGAAAATTCAATGAAAAAACTATTGGGTATAGAACATATATAGTTAGGAATTTGCATTTACAAAACCTTATTTTACTCGCATAAAACCATTGAAATTCCATATATAGTTAGATGCGCTAACTATATATCGCGCAACCGCAATCCACTGCTGATGATGTCACATATTACATCATTCATGACATGGTTAGTGACATCACTGATGACATCACTGATGACATCTCAAATGACATCACTGATGACATCTCAAATGACATCTCATTTGACATGATTGATCACATCACTGATGATATCATTCATGTGATAATACCATGAACCTCTTCAGACTCTAATATAACCTTAGATACAATCAGTGTAAACAGACAGTCACAGACTGTCACTCATCCATGGATTTACTCACACACCTAGTTAGTTATGCCAAAAATCAATCACACCTCCATTTTCTCAACTATACAGTTATACACACCTTACTTATTCAAACATATACTAACACATATTTACTTTACTCTCTTATACAATCCCTGATACATGTTCACAATGATCCATACAGCCACTCACACATTCACTGGCTCTTATGCACAGTTATTTATAGATGTCAACTCTCACATGTACTGTGTTTTACATATGTACTTACTTTGACATGTAGCACTGAGATATCCATTCACTCACTAATACACTCATGCACAGTCAACCGCCCATACAGTTGTTTGCACATACACTTTTGAACCCATACATATAGTGAATCAACTACTCACACATCTATGTACACAGTCACACACCTCCCAGCCACCCATACACACACACTCAGTTTCCCATACAAATACTTGGACAACCAATGAATAACCCATACAGTTACTCATATAGCTACTGATCAACATATGTAGCAGTTTGTAGAACAACAGATATAATGATGCACAAATTAAAACAGTTTAGTCACTAACCCATGCACTCAGTGAGACACATTTAATCACTCACTCATACAGTCAGTCATGCACCTACTAAATCCTTCATCCAGACACTTATACATCCACTCATTCTTCAATATGTAAGACATATTTTAACTTTACAGAAACATACAGTCACTGGATGTTGTCATCAGTGATGTCATTTGAGATGTCATCAGTGATGTCATTTGAGATGTCATCAGTGATGTCACTAACCATGTCATGAATGATGTAATATGTGACATCATCAGCAGTGGATTGCGGTTGCGCGATATATAGTTAGCGCATCTAACTATATATGGAATTTCAATGGTTTTATGCGAGTAAAATAAGGTTTTGTAAATGCAAATTCCTAACTATATATGTTCTATAACCAATGGTTTTTTCATTGAATTTTCAAGGTTTTGTAAATGCAAATTCCTAACTATATATTGTCTATAACCTATGGTTTTTTCTGTGAATATATATATATATATATATATATATATATATATATATATATATATATATATATTCACTGAAAAAACCATAGGTTTCACACCAGTTATAGTTAGGAATTAGCATTTAAAAAACCTATTAAATTCACTGAAAAAACCATAGGTTTCACACCAGTTATAGTTAGCTGGAAATTTTACTGATATAAAACCATTGAAATTCCCACGTTATAGTTAGTCGGACTCACTATAACTTGCGCGTGCAATGCACTGCTGATGACATCACATATTACATCACTCATGACATGGTCAGTGACATCACTCATGACATCACTGATGACACCATCCAGTGAATATGTGTCTTTCTGAAAAATAAATATTAGTGAGTTATGTTTAAATATTTAAATACATATATTAGTGTTTCACTTTATGTATAAGTGGCTACATGTGTTGATAAGTAGCTACATGCGTATGTATATGGGTTATTTGATATTTTTAGTAGTATCAGTATGAGTGTCTATATGGTTTGGTGGAGGTATTACTTAGCACATAGATGCATGAGTGACTGACTCTTTGTTTGTATGTGTTTTGAAGACAGCATATGTACAGGACTGTATGGGTGGATGAGTGTCTATATGTGTTTGTTAGTGAGTGAATGACTGTCTCACTAGTGTCTTTATCAGTAACTACATATGTTTTAATCTAGTATATATGAATATTGATGTATATAAGTGAGTATATGTGAGAGTAAGAGATTGTAAGAGTTCCTGTTTAAATAAGTATGTGTTTCTATAAGTGATTGTTTAAGAGAATAAATATGTGTAATTTTAAATAGAAGTAAGGTGGAAGTGTGTGTATAACTCTATATTCAAATAAATGGATGTCCAATAGTTTATTTGCACGTGTGAATATGTGTGTGAGTAACTTTTGGATGACTGTCGGTGTGTAACAGGATGTATAGGTGTATCACTTCATATGATCAGTGAGTATATGTATGAGTGACTATATAGAACTGTTGGTGAATGAGTGGATGTGTATATAGATAGTAGAAGTACAGAATTGCTTGTTGTAACTGATATAGGTATGTCCATTTTTTAAAAAATTTCAGTTTCTATTTTTGAATATGTGTCTCAAGGGTTACATTATAGTGAAAGGAGGTCTGTCACTATGTCACAAGGATGGTGTCATGAGTGATGTCACTGACCATGTCATGAGTGATGTAATATGTGATGTCATCAGCAGTGCATTGCACGCGCAAGTTATAGTGAGTCCGACTAACTATAACGTGGGAATTTCAATGGTTTTATATCAGTAAAATTTCCAGCTAACTATAACTGGTGTGAAACCTATGGTTTTTTCAGTGAATTTAATAGGTTTTTTAAATGCTAATTCCTAACTATAACTGGTGTGAAACCTATGGTTTTTTCAGTGAATTTCATAGGTTTTTTAAATGCTAATTCCTAACTATAACTGGTGTGAAACCTTTGGTTTTTTCAGTGAATTTCATAGTTTTTTTAAATGCTAATTCCTAACTATAACTGGTGTGAAACCTATGGTTTTTTCAGTGAATTTCATAGGTTTTTTTAATGCTAATTCCTAACTTTTTATTCATACTCATACCTATGTGTTTTTTAGTGAATTGCTAAAGTATGTTTTTGTAAAAATGAACACTATAATGTATATTGAGATAATATTTTTAATTTAAAATATTTTTTTTATATTTCGCTTTCGGTGCGCGCACCGGTGCGCGTACCGTCAGCGCACTAACAAAAAAAAAAGAAAAAAAAAATGAAGGAGGGACTGTGTAATAGATAGTAAGACAGATAAAAAGTGTAAAAGGAAGTAACTGAGAAAAGAAAAATGAATAAGGGAGCAAAAGAAAGAAGAAATAGGAAGAAGACTAAAGCAGAGGTTAAGGGAGATTGTAAATGGATGTTGAAAGTAAAAGGAAGGACAGTTAAGTATGGGAATGTCAGGTAGTGACGGAATCAGAGGAAAAGAATAGCAGTGATTGAGGGCAAGTAAATATCAGTGAATATAAGTAAAGAGGGGTGAAAGAGGGTACATGTAAGTGAATAAGGGTAACACATGGGGAGTAATAGAGACAAAGAAGAGAGAGAGTAAAAGAAGGACTGTCACAAAGGGACTAAGTGAACCAGTAAAAAAGGTAAGTGAAGGAGTGTGCATAGGCAGAAGTACTGAAAGAAATTGAATGTGGTCGGAAGTAAACATGGAACAAAAGAATAAGTGAGGGAAGCAAAGTAAGGAAATAGGGGTGCGGTAGGGTGACAGAAAAATAGTGAAAATAAAACAAAAGGTGATAACAAAAAAGATTTTGTAAACACACTTACCATATAATCAATGCAAACTTGTATCTATGAAAGATAAAAGAAAAAACACGTTATAATTTCTTAAAAATATATAATAAAATAGAAACAACAGTTCATGAGGTTTAAAAATCTACAAAAGTTTACTAAGAAATGATGCAATAGTGAAGGATACAAAAACAGAAAGAAAGTAATGTAGAAAGAGAAAAAAAAGGAAAAAGAAATAGAAAGAGAACAAATTCCTAAAGGTAAATAAGATACTAAAAGAATGTAAGATATCAAATCAAAATCAGTAAAGATAAGAAAATAAAAGAAAAATGAGTGAAAAGGAGAGAAGTCTGATTGAGAAACTATAAATAAAAAAGAGGAATAGAAGATGATTGAGAGTGAGTGAAGTAAAGTAACAGAGTGAAGGGATGAAAGGAATGAAGTTAGTATAGAACGATGGATAAAACAGGAGTGAGAGAGTAAGTACACAGAAAGACAAAAGGAAGAACTAAGTGAACTACAGTACAATGGATGCGAAAGAAAAAAAAAGGAGAAAAAGAAAGAGAGGGTTAGGAAACTAAAGCAGTGGTACTGTGAGAATATGAAAAAGATAAAAAGTGGTGGAAGGAACAGAGGAAATGCAGACAGTTCCTATTAGATTAAGAAGTTGTGAATGAAGTGCACTAAAGAAACAGCGATGAAAAAAGAGTGTAAATTAGTAAAGAGAGGTAAATAAGGGTGAAAAAGAAAATGAGTATAAGACAATGTGAACACAATATAAATTACACAATGCAAACTACACAATAACTTCTACAATATGTTACATTATTTATTTTTGCTGTTCTCAGAATATATTGAATTTCACTTAAATTAGTGAGATCAAAGTCTTCATCATATAACAGCGGGAAAAAAAAAACACAATCTAAAAGATTGTGTTTAAAAAAACCCATTCAAACATACATCTCATATAAGTACACTAATCTTTGATTCACTTACTTTTCCGTGAGACCAAATTGCAGATAGTGAAGGTCCTTTTGGTGGAAAAAAGTCTGCTGTGCTCTATAACTTCCATTTCATCGACTTCCTATGAAAAAAGATCTAACAACATCATATGTTACACTTTCCTCACGGCCAATTTGTGTCAGATATATCAGTATTTTTTACTTTGAGATCCACTTAAAGTATCTACATGAGATTGCAGATAGTGAAGGTCCTTTTGGTGAAAAAAAGTCTGCTGTGCTCTATAACTTCGATTTCATCAACTTCTAACAACATCATATCTTACATTTTCCTCACGGCCAATTTGTGTCAGATATATCAGTATTTTTTACTTTGAGATCCACTTAAAGTATCTACATGAGATAAATAATTTCAAATATTAGATTAACTAACTAACTAACTAACTTTTATTAACTATTCCCGTCTTCAAAGGCCATTTCCCTTTACTAAAACTTTGGTTTTAAAAACACTAGATAAGAATTTGTAGAGTCATAAGGCAAACGTTGTTTATAAGTTAAATGAGAATCATTGCAGTAACTCCATCCATTTTCAGATTTTAAGTAGCATGTATAATGTCCTGAGGTGGTCGAATATCCATCATGATAAATAATAGCTTCAGTTGTAAAGGTCCTTCCAGAAATTGATAACTGAGAAGCCACAAAATTTTTGATAGAAGTTGTCAATTTAGTTCCATCAGGTCTACATCGTTGGAAAACTAAAATAATATACTGCCCATACCTTTGTATAAATAATGTGGACAGCATTGTACAGTTACATTGGGTACACACCATATTATGATCTGCTGCTTTAACTAGATTTTTAAAAGACACTGATTTACAGTCTGGTAAAGTCAAATATATAAATCTTTCAGTGTCTATTGTAGTAGTACTTGATAAACTACAATTGTGGCAGTCATGCTGCCATTGATAAGAAAGACTGAAAAGATTATCTACATCTACACCTTCATCTTCCAAAACACCAAACATATACATTAAAAATTCCTGACAATCCTGCTGAATGTTCTGTGAAAATTTATCTTGACCAGAACACAAATCTAAAATATTTCGAATTTCTGTTACACTTTCTATTTGTGCTGTAACACTGCTACATTTCTGAAACACAGAATTCAATAAACCACACAATCTTTGATCCCGATTTTCAACAATCTGTTCTTGTAAACTTTTAAGAAAAAAAACAACATTAACCACTACATTAGCATAGCAGTTGACACCAGAACTGTTTTCAAACTGAAATCCAACAACATTTTCTCCACAATTCTTTTTCTTCCTGTTTTCAATTACAGTTTTCTCTACTTTTTGTCTTTTTGCAACTACCTCACTACAATTATCCTCATTTCTTCTTTTTCGGCCTACCACACGTTTTTCAAACAGAGGATATTGAGGCAAATGTGGAGCATACTCTCTTCTTAACCTATTGTATTCTTTAACACAATCTAGATCGGCAGAAATCTTTGTCTCATCACACGCAATCAAGTACAATCCTGATAAAGTTCTGACTCGAGATAATGCCACATATGCCATACCCTCTTTAAACACAGATCTTCCAATGTTCACCAATGCACTATCTACACTTAAACCTTGAGATTTATGAATTGTCACTGCATACGCCAAACAAACAGGAAACTGTTTTCGGCGAACATATAAGTCTTTTACAAGTAAAAATCTAGCAGAACAACGACTTATTTGTTGTACTTGTTCAATGCCATCAAATTTTATTTTTAAAAATTCAATTCCATCTCTATTTCTGTAATTCACAAAATCAACAACATAACCCATTGCTCCATTTACCAGACCGCTTTCAACATTTAAATTCCTTCTCAAAATGATACGACAATTTAAACACACATTCAGAGTCTTTTCAAAACCAGCTGTTTTTGAAATACTTTTCTCCAATGAATGCAATTTAGTTTTCAAATTTTCTGACAAAACAATTGTTGCACCCATATGCTCTATTTTATCTATTGCTTCCAGTTTCACAATCTCTTCATTTTCTAAGTCTAACATTTTTTGATTGAAGATGGAACATTCTTGCAGAGTTGGCATCAAACATATCCCAGATTTCTTCTCAGTCATTTTTTTAAAAATATTCTCTGGAAGAATGTTTTCATTTGCATACAAATTTGAAATTAATCGACTATGCAAAGCTTTTTTCCCTTTCTCAGTCATTTTTCCAATTCTTACATCTTGTAGAATATTTTTATAATCTTCATCCTTGGCCTGTCGCATATTTTGAAGCAGTTCAGCATATTTAAAATTTAGCCATATATTAACATTTCCAATGCTTCCAAGGGACTTCCTGGTATCTTCATGCGTGAGCATTTTAAACACTGGTTGTCCTTTTACTGGAGTCAACTGCAATAGATCTCCAAAAACAATAATGTGTTTTCCTCCAAATAACACATCATAGTCTGTTTTAAGAATTTCTTGCATTCTCAAATGCACAAAAGCAAGCATTAGATTTGAGACCATGCTTACTTCATCTATGATAAGAAGTTTCATTTTCTTCAAGACTCTTGAAACTTCAGAACACGCATCTCCAGATAGCTTGTTGTAATGCAATTTATTATCATGTTCAACTGGCAGCATCAATAAACGATGTAGAGTAATCCCTTTAATGTTATGTGCTGCCAGACCAGTTGGAGCAGTTACAACACAAGACAGTGGTGAATCAGTCCTTTTCTGCAGATAACTTGCAACGGCTTTAATTAGAAAACTTTTTCCTGTCCCCGCTTCTCCACTTACATACAGTCGGACAGGGTCAAATAATATACATGAGCACTCTTTTTTCTCATGTCTGAATCCATGTTCAATCTGCTCTGTGACTTCATCATATATCTTTTTCTGCTCAATGTTTAGTTGCGTTACCAAATCTTCTAAGTTAACTCCATCCTCTTGAGCTTGTTCCATAGCTCTTTCCACCTCATCCATGGCAGTGGCAGCTTCATTTTGGATAATTGGTCCTCCTAGTGGATCCTGGCTCAATGAAGTAGAACTCTGACTATCTTGAGAACTGTTTCTAGCTATCTCTTCAGCAATTGTGGTTTCTTGCTCCATTTCTTCATTCAACATTTGCAGATAATTTAGAAAAATAGGACATTCTATGGTATCCTTAGTTGCATTAAAAGAGTCTTCATAACAGAGAAAATCTCCAAGTAGTTCCTCTTCTGTACGCCATGGCTTAAAGAGTTGCAAAAGAGCTAAATAGTAAAATTCTCTTTTGTCTGGAACTTCACAACTCAATTTTCGATGATTAATCAAATGGCCTTTTTTCTGCTTCACTAGACATCCTTCATAGCCAATGAGTGCATATTTTCCATTATTGATATCTTCTGTGATGTTCCTCTTATAACTGTAGTTTTGAAGAACTTCATACAAACATGTGTTCTCAAGGTGAGTACTTCTATTTGGATAGTATGTATCCAACATATTTGTCTTCAAAATATCTGTACTGTTTGGTTCTTTTTCCGCCAAATATTCAATTTCTTGTACAGATTTCAAAACTCGGTTTCGTGTTGCAGCAAGACCAAGACTCACCCAAATGATTGTTCTTGATTTGGCATAGAGACTTGCTGATGATAACCGATCAGAACATTCATATGCTCCAATTTCTCGATGCGACAACATCTTCAGACTGAAACTGTATAATTTCTTGCTTAGACTCTTTTCATGTGAAATGTCCTCCCACATTTCCTTCAGTTCTGTCTTTTCTTTTTTGGTGATGTAAGATGTCACATATCGAGCCACAGCAATAGAGTTGTCAGCAACGAACTGAATATCCATGTTAGCATTCCACATGGACAAAATCACTGGGTTGTAATCGTTGATGTACTTAGATTCTTCATTTCTTTTCAAATTATATGTGTTTTTGGGAGATTTTCTCGTCACAGTATGTCGTAGAGATGACATCAAATTATTTACTCTTCCTTTAGAAATCACTGGTCGAGGAAATGCAAAACGACATTTCGTGTAGTACTTTTCCTTGTTTTTAAATTTTCGACGACAGTACTTTCCACAACGATGAGATTGAAAACGTAAAACTTGTTGCCTTAAATTGTTTTCTTCAGTAGATTTTGGAACAGCACATGTTGAATACTCTTCAATGAAACTCATCACTGTTTCATCTGAATCTGATCCAAATTTGGGTGCATCTTTAATCCACAACAACATATGTATATGAGGAGCACCTCTCGCTTGATATTCCTTCCTCCAAAAGAAATCCAAAACCTCTCCAAGGGGAGGATTTTTTTTGTTGGTAATAAAAGACATCATAGCTTCAAATCTATGATTAAAATATCTGCAAACATTCACTGGATCTAAAGAACACAGTTCTCCTGGTGTTTTCAATTCTATATTTGGTATGTTTTCATTTGCCTCTCGTAGAAATTGAAGTAAATCGTCCCATGCATACTCAGCACAGCTAAGAGTGAGGAACCATGTAGGAGTTCCTAAGTTTCTTAGCATACATTTCAATTCTCCATGACGACGAAACCAATACTCGTTGGTTCCACGTTGACATGCCATGAGATTGATTAGCTGAGATTCCAAAATACTGTCTTGCAGATTAACTTTCTCCATAAAGTCCCTTGCACATACATTTTGCAAATGAGGTCCACTTTTTAATATATGATTAACTGCATAAGAAAGCCCAGACAAATCACTTTCAAACAGTAGATGAAATAAATATGGAATGCATTGACGAAACCTTGGATCTTCTGCATATAATCTTAGAGTCCGGTATTCAGCTGCAGGAATTTGAACTGGTCGATCATCATATCGTCCACCACAACCTGTTGGAAATAATTGTGGAAAACAACGAGCTTCCAAACTTTCTTCCCATACACTAATGGGACTTCCTTTTGCTGCCTTCATTTGAAACAAGTCAATTGCATTTCCCATTACTTCTTTGGAATGCAAAGGATGAACAGTATAATGTTCATATATTTCTTCAGTTCTAGACACATCAACTTTTTCAATTTGACCAACTGAAGAATCACTATCTTCTTCTGTAGCTGTTTCCTCTACTCCAACACTTACATGTTTGTAGTACTCATTGTTTTTAACTAAATACAACGTTGCCTTCTTGACTTTTTTAACATCCACTAAATCTTGCCAAATTTTCTTACTCTTTGTTGGAACCCCATTAACTAGAATAACTAAAGGATCTTCTTCTACTCTTTCTACACCAATTGTATTAATATTTTTCTTTACATCTAGAGGCAAATAAACAACTCTTCCCTTTAATCCTCTCAGTAAATCTGATGGAGGCAATTTCCCTGTCTTAGGCTCCATGCGTACAATAGCCTGAAAAGGATGGACACATTGAATCAAAATAGATTCATAAGTATTTAGATCCATCAATTCAGAAGGAATATCTATCAACTGAAGATTATTATAAACTGCTCTTGCAGGCATTCTATTTTCATTTAATTTTTTCAAACAATAAGTGCAAATACGCTGATCCAAACTCAAATCAAAAGAATTCTCCACCAACAAATAACTTACAAAATCCTTCCATTCACTATTATTTTCCAATTCACTTTTTGCATATAAATCAACTAACCTAGTCTGAATTTTATAATGAGTCCGTCGACAACACACACAAGTTACATTAGGCCTCTCACTTGATTTCACCTTAAACTTGATAATTTCCTCATCAAACTTTTCAATACTTGAAATTTGTCCATTATCTTCTGCATTACCATCCATTACTATATCTATTTCTACACTGTCCTCTTTGTTCCCAAAATAACAAAACTCAATTTCTTCACAAATAGTCTTCACATCCACTTCAGATCCATGCAAAAGAGCACTATTTAACTGTTTAAGCTTAAGTGCAGGACTTTTTGCATAATACAACTTCCTCACTAATTTCCTTACGTTATTATGATGCACTGCTAACATCCTAAAATGATGAAAAACACTCCGACAAACTTTTCTAGAAAGACATGCTAGTGAATGCCCTTGCAAACCTGTGCTTTCTCTCACTCTGCAAGGATCTAACTCTTGCAGGATCTTCATTTTTTGTTTGAGACTTTTTTTACTATATGTACGTAAGAAATTTCGAAGCAAATCAATTGATTCCTGTCGCACACTACAAATACTACTGCATTTCCATGTGTACACTGGACCCTTAGTACGTCTCCCTAAAACTTCATCAGCTAACACCTCTTCTGCATCTCTAGATACAAGTTTCTCTTTTTCCATCACACAACTATCTTTCACCTCATATGCACGACCACTGGTGTCAACTGCATGCACCAAATCATTTTCCTGAAAGTAACTCTCCTCATTAAAAAAAGGCTCAGAACTTGAACTATGCATCCATTCACCAGAAAATACTTCACAAAAATTACTCCGATTAATAATTCTTTTCCATCTACTGTTCGATTTGAAAACATCCATTGCCTTATTAAGTATCCTAATTCTATTGATTATTAAAATAAATAATTTTTTCTTAACTTCAAAAGCCTGATCAACAATCTTTTCTACACTTTTCTTTTTCTTGTAAAAAGCAGCTTTTAGTTTACTTTTCTTTTCATTTTTTAGCAAATTTAAAACTACCCTATTGCGAAACATTCGCCTACGAATGTCCCTAAAAACATTTACCCTTCTATTGCTAACCATTCTCTTCTCTCCTGGTCCAATGGAAACATTTTTTGTGGGCTTCTCTTTCCTTTTTAGATTTGTTGACTTTTTCTGTATATTCACATTAGCAATTTCATTTTTTTTCCTACGACATATGTTGCGAAGAAAAGACTTAATTGGCTTACCAGAAGCTTTTCTGGTGTTTTTTGAAGTAGTTGTTGAAGAGGATTCCATAAACTCTGTTGTTGATGTTCTCCTTTTCCGTATGGTATTTTTGATATTTCTTTGCCTTGAAGGCATTTTTGCTTCCTTTTCAGAAGTTGATTTGAATCTGTTGTTCTGTTAAAAAAACACATGAAAGACCACTATTAGCAAACAACAAAGTAATGTTAAAAAGCAAACAATATAAACAATAAATTGCAACATATTTAAGTTTATACAATAGCAACTCATGGCTTTATTTTTAAAGGCCTTGCGCCACCAGTGCGTCACTTATTACCCATGTTCAAAGTCAAGCATCAGCTGCACATGGCATTCATAAATAAGGGCCAAATGCAAATACCAATCAATTGCACCCAAAAATCGATTTTTCAATAACATGTAAGAAACACTGCGCAAAACCTAAGTACAACCACTCAATATCATCAAACAAAGTCAGGGCCTTATTTATGAAAGCCTTGCGCCAACAGTGCGTCACGTATTACCCATGTTTAAAGTCATGCATCAGCTACACATGGCAATCATAAATAAGGGCCAAATACATATACCAATCAATTGCACCCAAAAATCGATTTTTGAATAACATGTAAGAAACACTGCGCAGAACCTATGTACAACCAATCAATATCATCAAACAAAGTCAGGGCCTTATTTATGAAAGCCTTGCGCCACCAGTGCGTCACGTATTACCCATGTTTAAAGTCATGCATCAGCTGCACATGGCAATCATAAATTAGGGCAAAATACATATACCAATCAATTGCACCCAAAAATCGATTTTTGAATAACATGTAAGAAACACTGCGCAGAACCTATGTACAACCAATCAATATCATCAAACAAAGTCAGGGCCTTATTTATGAAAGCCTTGCGCCACCAGTGCGTCACTTATTACCCATGTTTAAAGTCATGCATCAGCTGCACATGGCAATCATAAATAAGGGCCAAATACATATACCAATCAATTGCACCCAAAAATCGATTTTTCAATAACATGTAAGAAACACTGCGCAAAACCTAAGTACAACCACTCAATATCATCAAACAAAGTCAGGGCCTTATTTATGAAAGCCTTGCGCCAACAGTGCGTCACGTATTACCCATGTTTAAAGTCATGCATCAGCTGCACATGGCAATCATAAATAAGGGCCAAATACATATACCAATCAATTGCACCCAAAAATCGATTTTTGAATAACATGTAAGAAACACTGCGCAGAACCTATGTACAACCAATCAATATCATCAAACAAAGTCAGGGCCTTATTTATGAAAGCCTTGCGCCACCAGTGCGTCACTTATTACCCATGTTTAAAGTCATGCATCAGCTGCACATGGCAATCATAAATAAGGGCCAAATACATATACCAATCAATTGCACCCAAAAATCGATTTTTCAATAACATGTAAGAAACACTGTGCAGAACCTATGTACAACCAATCAATATCATCAAACAAAGTCAGAGCCTTATTTATGAAAGCCTTGCGCCACCAGTGCGTCACTTATTACCCATGTTTAAAGTCATGCATCAGCTGCACATGGCAATCATAAATAAGGGCCAAATACATATACCAATCAATTGCACCCAAAAATCGATTTTTCAATAACATGTAAGAAACACGGCGCAGAACCTAAGTACAACCACTCAATATCATCAAACAAAGTCAGGGCCTTATTTATGAAAGCCTTGCGCCAACAGTGCGTCACGTATTACCCATGTTTAAAGTCATGCATCAGCTACACATGGCAATCATAAATAAGGGCCAAATACATATACCAATCAATTGCACCCAAAAATCGATTTTTGAATAACATGTAAGGAACACTGCACAGAACCTAAGTACAACCAATCAATATCATCAAACAAAGTCAGGGCCTTATTTATGAAAGCCTTGCGCCCCCAGTGCGTCACTTATTATCCATGTTTAAAGTCATGCATCAGCTGCACATAGCAATCATAAATAAGGGCCAAATACATATACCAATCAATTGCACCCAAAAATCGATTTTTGAATAACATGTAAGAAACACTGCGCAGAACCTATGTACAACCAATCAATATCATCAAACAAAGTCAGGGCGTTATTTATGAAAGCCTTGCGCCGCCAGTGCGTCACTTATTATCCATGTTTAAAGTCATGCATCAGCTGCACATGGCAATCATAAATAAGGGCCAAATACATATACCAATCAATTGCACCCAAAAATCGATTTTTCAATAACATGTAAGAAACACGGCGCAGAACCTAAGTACAACCACTCAATATCATCAAACAAAGTCAGGGCCTTATTTATGAAAGCCTTGCGCCACCAGTGGGTCACTTATTACCCATGTTTAAAATCATGCATCAGTTGCACATGGCAATCATAAATAAGGGCCAAATACATATACCAATCAATTGCACCCAAAAATCGATTTTTCAATAACATGTAAGAAACACGGCGCTGAACCTAAGTACAACCACTCAATATCATCAAACAAAGTCAGGGCCTTATTTATGAAAGCCTTGCGCCACCAGTGCGTCACTTATTACCCATGTTTAAAGTCATGCATCAGTTGCACATGGCAATCATAAATTAGGGCAAAATACATATACCAATCAATTGCACCCAAAAATCGATTTTTCAATAACATGTAAGAAACACGGCGCAGAACCTAAGTACAACCAATCAATATCATCAAACAAAGTCAGGGCCTTATTTATGAAAGCCTTGCGCCACCAGTGCGTCACTTATTACCCATGTTTAAAATCATGCATCAGTTTCACATGGCAATCATAAATAAGGGCCAAATACATATACCAATCAATTGCACCCAAAAATCGATTTTTGAATAACATGTAAGGAACACTGCACAGAACCTAAGTACAACCACTCAATATCATCAAACAAAGTCAGGCCTTATTTATGAAAGCCTTGCGCCACCAGTGCGTCACTTATTACCCATGTTTAAAGTCATGCATCAGTTGCACATGGCAATCATAAATTAGGGCAAAATACATATACTAATCAATTGCACCCAAAAATCGATTTTTCAATAACATGTAAGAAACACGGCGCAGAACCTAAGTACAACCAATCAATATCATCAAACAAAGTCAGGGCCTTATTTATGAAAGCCTTGCGCCACCAGTGCGTCACTTATTACCCATGTTTAAAGTCATGCATCAGCTGCACATGGCATTCATAAATAAGGGCCAAATACATATACCAATCAATTGCACCCAAAAATCGATTTTTGAATAACATGTAAGGAACACTGCACAGAACCTAAGTACAACCACTCAATATCATCAAACAAAGTCAGGACCTTATTTATGAAAGCCTTGCGCCACCAGTGCGTCACTTATTACCCATGTTTAAAGTCATGCATCAGCTGCACATGGCATTCATAAATAAGGGCCAAATACATATACCAATCAATTGCACCCAAAAATCGATTTTTCAATAACATGTAAGAAACACTGCACAGAACCTAACTATCACCACTCAATATCATCAAACAAAGTCAGGGCCTCATTTATAAAAGCCTGGCGCCACCAGTGCATCACTTATTACCCATGTTTAAAGTCATGCATCAACTGCACATGGCAATCATAAAAAAGGCCAAATAAAAATACCATTCATTTGCACCCAAAATCGATTTTTAAATAACATGTAAAAAACACTGCGCAGGACTTATATACTAACATACAATTTCACTTCTAAAACATAACTATCTGCTTCCAAATATTCTCCATAGAGAAAATAAATCTCTATCTAAATTAAATGAATCATTACTTACCTTTAGAAATGCTTTTGGAGATTGAAAACAGTGTCAGACACACACACCAATTTTTCTTTAGCAGAGGAAAAGGTGTGCTCTCAATACACTGAAACCAAGACTGGCATAGAAAATCTCTATCTTTGTACACATATGCCTTAATTCAACCAATGAAAACTCTTCCCTCACTATTTTCAAACCAACACCCATCCCCCTCTCAAACCTTTCTATCTGTTACCATAGCAACTCCCTCCTAACTGAACTGTAAGGTTCAAAAGTTTATCTTACAATGTTGCAAATTAACTCAGCAAGGATGTTTGACCTGTCAATACAGCAGCCTATACAGGGTATTTTTGCTTTTGGTGAATTTTTTTAAACCATTCAAATTGCTTCTTTCACACAACATAACCATACACCCTAACTTTCAGTTTTCAACTATATGAATCCACCAATCATTGCTAGTGATTCAAGAGCACAGAAACTCCACAATTATTTTTTTGTGAACTCCTACTGTTCCAACTGCCATTTCATTCCCACACTTCATCTGACTGGACCAGAACCTTCTCACATCATGTACTCTGTTTGGGTTATTGGACATAGCTACATCCACTGGGCTCAAAGGTATGCAGCTAGCAGAAATTTTCATAACCTTGATTTATCAAATGTGGAAATCAAGTGGATTGGCCACAGAGGATTAAAATGTCACCAATTGATACCATTGGTGAAAACCTTTTTGCATCTGCCAGAACCTGACCTTATAATTGTGCACTGTGGTGGAAACGATCTAGGCACATTAACTGGGGTAGGTCTGGAAATGCTATTAAAGGACACCTTTCATCAATTGATGATACTTTTTCCCCACACTGCCTTGGTATATTCCAATATATGCCAAAGACAGAAATGGAACTGGTCCAACCAATTTGGTCCACAATTTGAGAAAGCACGGAAACATGTAAATAAATCTGTTTCTGCTTACATGAGAGACTATGGAATGGGTTCATTATACAATAATAACTTGCGTTACAACATGCAAGACATCTACAGAGGAGATGGAGTGCACTTCTCAGATGAGGGGAATAGAATATTCCTCCTGAATTTAAGAATGTGTATTGGAACCTACTTGTAGGTACCTAAATCAACCACAGAACCCAAAAGCTCTTTTCAGAGCTACCCTAACTCTGATCATTCAAAGCGTTTATTTTTTTCTAACTTTTTTCACTATTTTTCACCAAAGTACGCTTTCGGGTACGCTTAAAGGTGCGCGCACCAGGCGCTACCCCCGCGAAAAATTAAAGAATTTTTTTTTTTTTTTTTACGTTTATGAGCCTCCTAAGCCCTCCTCAGAAAACCTAGAGGGTCAAGAAGTCTCTACAGTTCCCCCTTCTATCCATTCCGAACATTGTTTACCCTCCATCTTGTGTCTCAATTGTACCGAAACACAAAATGGAGGACTCCCGTAACGCTGCCAGTGCGCGTAAAGGAGCGCGCACCCCTAAGCGCTCGTTAAAAAAAGGTGGGAAAGTAATTTACGGAAAACCCAATGGAGCCACTTTCATCAAATATAGAATACGCCCTACTACATAGCAGTCCCTACCATTTGCCCAAATTTGGTGAAATTCCATTGAGACATTTAGGCTACACGCCTGTCTAAATATCCTGAGGTAAATTACATGACAAAAACACACTTGTAATGTTAGAATTTACAACCAATTAAAAAGTATCTCTCATTTTCTACGATTATTTCCTGACGTTTGATTGGTTAAGTACAACAATATATATAAAAGAAGAGAGGAAAACACAGCCATTTTGACTACTGCTTCCTGAAGTACACTTGAAAACAAATTTCACTGACAACTTCAACTAATTTCTCTAAGGTAACTTCTAATTATGGAAGTATATTGTACACGTTAAGTTTATTTCTTAAAAAATATTCTGTTAGTGATATGCTATCCCTCTTTAATAGTTAGAGATAGAGATAGACTTCTCTGTAATAGTTATGGATTGAGTTAGGCTTCTCTGGTATACTAGCTCTACTAATATAGTTAATTTATATGCAATTTTCAGAAAGAAAATGGAAGGAGAAAATAAGGCAAATGATACTTCTATCAAAGTAAAGGTGGAAAAACCAGAAGATGAAAAAAAAGAAGTTGATTTCATGGATGACTCTTTGGATGAACAGTTTATAGAATGTTTGGAAGAAATTGAATCATGTACATATAATTATGAGGAAATTCCGGACAATATTATGTTAGAAATTTTATTAAATTATGAAAAAGAATCAGAGGAATAAATTTATCTTTAATAATTTCAATTGTTTCAGACAATATTCTTTTTTATATGTAATTCATGAAGTATTACCAAAAATGTTTAAAATATAAAGTGAGACTTATAGTATACTGTTCAACTATTTTTCTGTTACATAGTAAGTTTACTCATAGTTACTACCTTTCTCCCACTATATTATCTCATATGAATATTTTACACCTCATTTTCATAAGTGAACAGGATAGACTACTCATGATCCCCTAGAAATTCTCAGGGAGTGCTTAAAAGATCTGTTTCTCCTTTCCAGACAGACTATATTATGAATTCCATATACCACAAAAAATACAATAACAACATGCAAGATGTCTACAAAGAAGATGGTGAACATTAAATTTAAGTCTCTTCATTAGTACCTACATGTAGGTACTTACATAAAATAAAAAATAAAAAATAAAACAATTCATAAACATACAATTTTTGAAGTGATTATTTTTCCATAGTACCCTCCTCGATACGCTCCCCGGTGCGCGCACCAGGCGCTTCCCCCGCGAAAATCGAAAAAAAAAAAATTTTTTTTGAGGCCCCGCGGGGCCCTTTAATGGCCCCCATATCAAACCTAGGGGGTCAGGGGGGGTCTACCCTGCCCCCTTATGGTCAATTCCACCCTTTGTTTTTGCCACCTCTTATGACTAGATTTTACCGATAGACAAGATGGCGGCCGCTCCGGACTGTTTAGAATGTTTACAGACAACTGAGAGCCAATCAGCTTTCTGCGCGCAAGTCGCGTGTCGCGCCGGGAGCGCTCACCGGTGCGCGCACCGGAGAGCGCCTATAGATATATATATTTTTTTGAACGTTAATTTCTCAAAATCCACTGAAGCACATATCTTGAGACCTAGCAAAGGCACATCGGGCTACCAGTCCCTACAATTTTGCCAAGTTTGGTGGAAATCCATTCAGCCGTTCGAGCTAAAAGTGAAATCGACCGCCCTATGGAAATTAACATGGGGAAAACGCGTTTTGGGACCCCCCTTTTATCTCGGCCCCCGCTTGACGAATCCCCCCCAAACTTTCAGGGAAGGACCGGACCGCCATGAGACCATTTTCCTGAAAATTTCAGGCAGATTCGTCAACCGGCGCCAAAGTTATTCAAAATAGAATGTTGAGATTTAACATTGAAAATTATCCTAACTATAACTACCTACTGGCGACCGCCAGTAGGTAATATATATATATATATATATATATATATATATATATATATATATATATATATATATATATATATATATATATATATATATTCACTGAAAAAACCATAGGTTATAGACCATATATAGTTAGGGATTAGCATTTACAAAACCAAGAAAATTCACTGAAAAAAACATTAGTTATAGACCATATATAGTTAGGGATTAGCATTTACAAAAACATAATTTACTCGCACAAAACCATAGAAATTCGCATATATAGTTAGTTGCAATAACTATATATCGCGCACCCGCAATCCACTGCTGATGATGTCACATATTACATCATTCATGACATGGTCAGTGACATCACTGATGACAACATCCAGTGACTGTATGTTTCTGTAAAGTTTAAATATGTCTTACATATTGAAGAATGAGTGGATGTATAAGTGTCTGGATGAAGGATTTAGTAGGTGCATGACTGACTGTATGAGTAAATGATTAAATGTGTCTCACTGAGTGCATGGGTTAGTGACTAAACTGTCTTAATTTGTGCATCATTATATCTGTTGTTCTGTAAACTGCTGCATGTGTTGATCAGTAGCTATATGAGTAACTATATGGGTTATTGATTGGTTGCCCAAGTATTTGTATGGGAGAGTGAGTGTGTGTGTGGGGGTGGCTGGGAGGTGTGTAACTCTGTGCATAGATGTGTGAGCAGTTGATTCACTAGATGTATGGGTTCAAAAGTGCATGTGGAAATAGCTGTATGGGCGGTTGACTGTCTGCATGAGTGTATTGGTGAGTGATTGGATTTCTCAGTGCTACATGTCAAAGTAAGTACATATGTAAAACACAGTACATGTGAGAGTTGACATATATAAATAACTGTGCATAAGAGCCAGTGAATGTGTGAGTGGCTGTATGGATCATTGTGAACTTGTATCAGTGATTGTATAAGAGAGTAAATATGTGTTAGTATATTTTTGATTAAGTAAGGTGTGTATAACTGTATAGTTGAGGAAATGGAGGTGTGATTGATTCTTTGTATGACTGACTAGGTGTGTGAGTAACTCCATGGATGAGTGACAGTCTGTGAGTGTCTGTTTACACTGATTGTATCTAAGGTTATATTAGAGTCTGAAGAGGTTCATCGTATTATCACATGAATGATATCATCAGTGATGTGTTCAGTAATGTGAAATGAGATGTTATCAGTGATTTCATCAGTGATGTCATTTGAGATGTCATCAGTGATGTCATCAGTGATGTCATTTGAGATGTCATCAGTGATGTCATTTGAGATGTCATCGGTGATGTCATCAGTGATGTCACTGACCATGTCATGAATGATGTAATATGTGACATCATCAGCAGTGGATTGCGGGTGCGCGATATATAGTTATTGCAACTAACTATATATGCGAATTTCTATGGTTTTGTGCGAGTAAATTATGGTTTTGTAAATGCTAATCCCTAACTATATATGGTCTATAACCAATGTTTTTTTCAGTGAATTTTCTTGGTTTTGTAAATGCTAATCCCTAACTGTATATGGTCTATAACCTATGGTTTTTTCAGTGAATTTCATTGGTTTTTTAATAGCAAATATGAACAGCTGTAAAATGTCAAGTACGTGGTAAGTAAAAACATTTTCGTATTTATGCACGCTGATGATTCTTGGAAGAGGTTGACACAGATGACATCTTAAGGAAAATAGAAAGACAAATTAAGGACGAGGAAGTTGTCACTTTAGTTTTTTCATCAGCTAGCGATAGCAACAAACACATTGTAAAGGAGATTAGAGAGGCTACGGATGGGTGAATAAATTTTGAAAAGAAATGGCGACTCCCCCTTTAGTAGATTAGCTAAATCTTTGCGTAATTTCGGCATAAAAGTTATATTATTGGAAGTAGATGGTTATAGTTCTGGTTAATTTCCATTCAGAGTGTCCTACACAGTACCACTCTAGGTAAACACTACTTTATGTAAAACCTGGGACATAGCACTCATTGGAATATTTGTGATATTTCCTGTTAAGAAGCATCATAAGTTATTTTATCCATTCCATATAAAGTCATGCATAAAAATGAATACACAGACACAAATAACATGTGTATCCAAAAACAAAATACAGATTTCGGCCTTATTTATTGCCTCTAGTTTTCAAAGGCCAATTTCTGTGGAAAACATGCACATTAAGGATTGCCTTTCCTTAAACCTTTTGTTTTTTTTAAAAAATTGGAAGAAACAAAAAGTCTTCCCTTCCATAAATACCCTAAGACTTTTATTTTGTTATGGCAAGGAAACAAAATAGAGAATAAACTATAGTTGGTCACCATGGGGTTTAAAAAAGGGATGGTTCTTCATCAGATTAGATATTTACCCAGACCCTCATTCTCCAATGTGATGAACTAGGCTAAAATTCTTCTGGTGCCTGCACCCTGTCACAGAATATCACCCCAAAACATGAAAGCGCCCAAACACCAGATTGAGTTGAACCCCACAGTAAGCCTTATTTCTTCAGGGCCTCAGAATTTCTTTTGCTTTGCTCATGGAAATTGTGGGATATAGGACAGATAAGGTGTCACCATTAAGAAAGGGTAGTATTTAAATTTGCATATCAATTATGTTTAACCTTTTAAAAATATGATATGCTAGCTTGAACTTATGCTTTACATTTGAAGCCGAATTCAACAGCTTAAGTAAGTAGGTTTTCGTAGTTGTAACTTTAAAGGGTGATGTAGCAAACTGTAAAGATTTTCTAAAACAGTGGAGCGTATTTAGTTTTTTAATGTACATGTTTTTGAAGCGATTACACAAATGAAACATTTGTGAGTTTTAAATTTCCGGAGAAGTATAATTTACCAATAGTTTTCTCTGTAGAGAAACCCAGTTCCATCACCTGCCCAGGATATCACTACTGTTCCCCATGTCATAAAACCTTAGGATGTTCAATAACTGAAACAGCTAATATGGGTTTACTTACAGGAGACATCTTTTGTTCTGTTTTGTAAAGTAAAACTATTGTGAACGCAAGTATTATACATAGTAAGTGTTTAATATAGCATTTGTCAGTCATTGGTAAAGCAGCTAGGACCTGTTCACTCTTGACACCCCAGGTGCTGTGTATGTTGCACTATAGTGCTGCATCGGGAATACGGACAACCCTATTGATGTCGATTTTTCATTATTGATTATTGTAAAGAAATGGCGACTCCCCCCTTTAGCAGATTAGCTAAATCTTTGCGTATACTGACCATTGTTCCTTCTGTTTTAATAAAAAATGTTTTAAGGTGTTTACTGTTTTTGTTGCGATGTATATATTTATAAGGTATTAAAGTGTTATAATCCTACTACTTTGTTGGAGTGCTATATATTTTTAATGTGACACATATTATTGTGAAGACTTTGATGTACAAAAAGGCATCCCTGGAATCTTCCTTTTCCGGCTCGGTCCCACACACCCTCACAGTGAGAATCCCCTCCCCAATCACAATACAGGATGGTTATCAGATAGTAGGAACGCGTGTAGTGTGACGGATCTCATCGGGTGGGGGCCTTGATCTACTGTAACTCCTTTGAAGAGGGGTGATTCTTTACAGTTGGGGCCATAAACTACATCCGCAGGGCTAGGTGACAGCCTGGGACCGGCCTGGACAATCGGACACAGAGGAAGAGGAGTGTCAGAGGGTGCGGTAGTGAATAGGGTGAAAGGGAGGTGTCGGACGGGCACAGGGTGTGATTCTCAGGGAAGAGCAGCGGAAATGGGCCCATGCATAAGACAGAGAGCGGGGGTGACCAGTGCGTGGGGGAGATGCTTGCAAGGGTGGGGAGCCATGCTGAGGTTCGGCAGCGTGCAGAGAGTGGGTCTGGTCAAAGCATCTAAAATGGCTGCCGTGCACGACAAAAGTGTGGCATTGGAAAAAAAGCAAGATGGCGCACACAATGTTTCTCAATACGGATTAATTTATAACAATTATTTTTAACAATATATTTACTCGCAGTGTCAAAATGGCGGTCAACACTTCCTGATTTCCTTCGAATCGAACGTCAACAGACGTCACGCAGCAAAAAAAAAAAAAAAAACGCTCACGCGCAGCCGCTGGAAGACAAGTATCAACATATATGAGCCTCCTCAACCACCCTCAGAAAACATAGGGGGTCAGGATACGTCTCCCGTACCCCCTTATATCCATTTCTCACATTGTTTTTCCTCCATCTTGTAATTTAATTAAATCGAAACACAAAATGGCGAATTCCCGTTTCGCTACCAGTTTGCGACCCGGTTCGCGAACCGAGAAGCGCTTCTACCGCGAAAAATTAATTATTTTTTATTTGCCCCACGGGACCCTTTAATAACCCCAACATCATTCCGAGGGGGCAAGAGGGGTCTACCTTGCCCCCTTTCATTAAATTCCCCCTTCGTTTTTCTCCTCCTCTTGTCTCTCGGTCCTACCGAGAGACAAGATGGCGGCCGCACCGGACTGTTTAGAATGTTGACAGACGCCGGTGAGCCAATCAGCTTCGCTTCGCAAAGCTCCGTTACGCGAAAAGTACGCGATCTAGAGCGCTATCCGGGACGCTGTCACAGATATATCTGTTTTTTTAAACGTTAATTTCTCGAAATCCACTGGACCACATATATTGAGACCCAACAAAGGCACATCGGGCTAACAGTACCTACAATTTTGCCAAGTTTCGTGTAAATCCATTCAGCCGTTCGAGCTAAAAGTGAGGCCAAACGCCCTATGGAAAAATGAATGGGAAAAACGCGTTTTGGGACCCCCCTTTTTTCTCGGCCCCCCCTTGACAAAACCCCCCCAAATTTTCAGGGGCTGCTCGGAAACAAAATGTGCCATTTTCCTGAAAATTTCAGCCGATTCCGTCCACAAACGCCAAAGTTATTGGACATAGAATTTTCAAAAGTTCCATAGAGAAAAAATCCTAACTATATATACCTACTGGCGACCGCCAGTAGGTAATATATATATATATATATATATTACCTACTGGCGGTCGCCAGTAGGTAGTTATAGTTAGGATTTTTTTCAATGTTAAATCTCAAAATTCTATTTGGAATAACTTTGGCACCGGTTGACGAATCTGCCTGAAAATTTCCTGAAAATGGCCTCGTCGAGCTCCGGTTCTTCCTTGAAATTTTGGGGGGGATACGTCAAGCGGGGGCCGAGATAAAAGGGGGTCCCAAAACGCGTTTTCCCCATGTTACTTTCCATAGGGCGGTCGATTTCACTTTTAGCTCGAACGGCTGAATGGATTTCCATCAAACTTGGCAAAATTGTAGGGACTGGTAGCCCGATGTGCCTTTGCTATGTCTCAAGATATGTGCTCCAGTGGATTTTGAGTAATTTAGGTTCAAAAAAGTATATATATCTATAGGCGCTCTCCGGTGCGCGCACCGGAGTGCGCTCCTGGCGCGACACGCGACTTGTGCGCAGAAAGCTGATTGGCTCTTGTGTGTCTGTAAACATTCTAAACAGTCTGGAGCGGCCGCCATCTTGTGTCTCGGTAAAATCGAGACACAAGGGGTTTGAAAAAAAAAGGGGCAAATGACCATAAGGGGGAAGAGTAGACCCTCTCTGACCCCCTAGGTTTGATGTGGGGGCTAAAATAGGGTCCTGCGGGGCATTACATTTTTTTTTTTTTTTTCGTTTTGCGCGGGGGAAGCGCATGGTACGCGCACCGGGAAGCGAAGCACGGGGAAAATCCAGGACCATATTTATGAAGGCCTTGCGCTGCCAGTTTTGCGCCGCCTGTGCGTCAATTTTTGTGACGCACCAGCGGTGTAAAAAAATGCGCATTGTTACGCTATGTTTAAAAAGTGACGCATCTATCTAGATGCGTCACTTTTTAAATATAGTGCAACGAGGCACATTTTTTTACACTGCTGGTGCGATGCGTCACTTTTCTGTGCGCACTCCTTATGACATTCCAGATGTGTCATATTTAATGTATGACGAATCATGTTGCAAGGAGTTACAGATACGTCAGTATTTCTGACATATCTGTAAACATAAAAGTGACGCGAGGCAGGCGCAAGATTTTGACGCAACAGCATCCTAAAAGTGACGCAGAGAAATCTCATAGATTTCAGTACGTCGTTATTACCAAGCTTTTTGCGGGGGAATGCCCCCTCTGCATACATTATACCTGCCGCAGATATAATGTGGCGCAGAGTTTTAAAAAGTGACCCATGTACCTAGATGCGTCACTTTTTAAAAATAGCGTCAGGTATAATGCATGCAGAGGGGGTGTTCCCCCGCAAAAAGCTTGGTAATAACGACGCAGTGAAATCTTTGAGATTTCACTGCGTCACTTTTAGGATGCTGTTGCGTCAAAATCTTGCGCCTGCTTCACAGCAGACCTTTCACATGGTGCTTTTTCCATGTGAAAGGACACATTACTGGAGTTGCGTCACTTTTGTGATGCACTCCAGCAATGCGTTACTTGGAATGTCATAAGGAGTGCGCACAGAAAAGTGACGCATCGCACCAGTGGTGTAAAAAAATGCGCCTCGTTGCGCTATATTTAAAAAGTGACACATCAAGGTAGATGGGTCACTTTTTAAAATCAAGCGCCACATTATATCTGCGTCAGGTATAATGCATGCAGAGGGGGTGTTTCCCGCAAAAAGCTTTGTAATAGCGACGCAGTGAAGTCTTTGAGATTTCACTGCGTCACTTTTAGGATGCTGTTGCGTCAAAATCTTGCGCCTGCTTCACAGCAGTCCTTTCACATGGTGCTTTTTCCATGTGAAAGGACACATTACTGGAGTTGCGTCACTTTTGTGACGCACTCCAGCAATGCGTTACTTTTGTGTTTACAGATACGTCAGAAATACTGACATATCTGTAACTCCTTGCGAATTGATTAGTCATATATTAAATATGACATATCTGGAATGTCATAAGGAGTGCGTCCAGAAAAGTGACGCATCGCTGTTTTCACGTAGCGATGCGTCACTTTTCAGAAATGAGGCCTCCAGTTTATTCACTGTGTCACCTCTACGACCCTTTCTTGCGTCAATACGTCCCTTTTGCATACATTACACCTGACGTAGGAATAATGTGGCACAGGGGTTTACAAAGTGATGTATTTACCAAGAAACGCCACTTTGTAAATATGAATAAATAAGGTGCATTTTTTATTGGAATGTTGTGTCACAAAAAGTGATGCTTTGGTGGCGTTAAAGTGACGCATGGCTTCATAAATGAAGCCTTCTACCTTCAACTCCAGCAATGCATCTTTTCTTAAAAGGACACATTACTGGAGTTGCGTCACTTTTGTGACGCACTCCAGCAATGCGTTACTTTAGTGTTTACAGATACGTCAGAAATACTGACATATCTGTAACTCCTTGCGACATGATTCCTCATACATTAAATATGACATATCTGGAATGTCATAAGGAGTGCGCACAGAAAAGTGACGCATTGTACCAGTGGTGTAAAAAAATGCGCCTCGTTGTGCTATATTTAAAAAGTGACGCATCTAGGTAGATGGGTCACTTTTTAAAATCCTGCGCCACATTATATCTGCGTCAAGTATAATGCATGCAGAGGGGGTGTTCCCCCGCAAAAAGCTTTGTAATAGCGACGCAGTGAAATCTTTGAGATTTCAGTGCGTCACTTTTAGGATGCTGTTGCGTCAAAATCTTGCGCCTGCTTCACAGCAGTCCTTTCACATGGTGCTTTTTCCATGTGAAAGGACACATTACTGGAGTTGCGTCACTTTTGTGACGCACTCCAGCAATGCGTTACTTTTGTGTTTACAGATACGTCAGAAATACTGACATATCTGTAACTCCTTGCGAATTGATTAGTCATATATTAAATATGACATATCTGGAATGTCATAAGGAGTGCGTCCAGAAAAGTGACGCATCGCTGTTTTCACGTAGCGATGCGTCACTTTTCAGAAATGAGGCCTCCAGTTTATTCACTGTGTCACCTCTACGACCCTTTCTTGCGTCAATACGTCCCTTTTGCATACATTACACCTGACGTAGGAATAATGTGGCACAGGGGTTTACAAAGTGATGTATTTACCAAGAAACGCCACTTTGTAAATATGAATAAATAAGGTGCATTTTTTATTGGAATGTTGTGTCACAAAAAGTGATGCTTTGGTGGCGTTAAAGTGACGCATGGCTTCATAAATGAAGCCTTCTACCTTCAACTCCAGCAATGCATCTTTTCTTAAAAGGACACATTACTGGAGTTGCGTCACTTTTGTGACGCACTCCAGCAATGCGTTACTTTAGTGTTTACAGATACGTCAGAAATACTGACATATCTGTAACTCCTTGCGACATGATTCCTCATACATTAAATATGACATATCTGGAATGTCATAAGGAGTGCGCACAGAAAAGTGACGCATTGTACCAGTGGTGTAAAAAAATGCGCCTCGTTGCTCTATATTTAAAAAGTGACGCATCTAGGTAGATGGGTCACTTTTTAAAATCCTGCGCCACATTATATCTGCGTCAGGTATAATGCATGCAGAGGGGGTGTTCCCCCGCAAAAAGCTTTGTAATAGCGACGCAGTGAAATCTTTGAGATTTCAGTGCGTCACTTTTAGGATGCTGTTGCGTCAAAATCTTGCGCCTGCTTCACAGCAGTCCTTTCACATGGTGCTTTTTCCATGTGAAAGGACACATTACTGGAGTTGCGTCACTTTTGTGACGCACTCCAGCAATGCGTTACTTTTGTGTTTACAGATACGTCAGAAATACTGACAAATCTGTAACTCCTTGCGAATTGATTAGTCATATATTAAATATGACATATCTGGAATGTCATAAGGAGTGCGTCCAGAAAAGTGACGCATCGCTGTTTTCACGTAGCGATGCGTCACTTTTCAGAAATGAGGCCTCCAGTTTATTCACTGTGTCACCTCTACGACCCTTTCTTGCGTCAATACGTCCCTTTTGCATACATTACACCTGACGTAGGAATAATGTGGCACAGGGTTTTCAAAGTGATGTATTTACCAAGAAACGCCACTTTGTAAATATGAATAAATAAGGTGCATTTTTTATTGGAATGTTGTGTCACAAAAAGTGATGCTTTGGTGGCGTTAAAGTGACGCATGGCTTCATAAATGAAGCCTTCTACCTTCAACTCCAGCAATGCATCTTTTCTTATCCTTCAACACTCCTGTTCTTTTTCAACATTTTCATTGAATATCAACATTCCCCATATTCACTCTTCTTCTCATAACTTTCTTTTCTAACACTCACCTTCTTTCAGTCCTCCTACTTCACTTCTTTTTTCCTCTCATACCTTTCTGTTCTTTCTTACTCATTCTCCTTTCAATTATCAATGCACTATATTTCACTTACTCTTCATTTTTTTAAGAATATAGCTCTTTGATGAGAATTGGAGGTAGTTCTGAAAAGAACTTTTGGTTTTCTTCTTTTAACTGAAGAGGAACAAAAACAGGGAATGGAAACTGCTCAACAGGAGCAAAAAGAACAAAAAAAATTAGGGGTGGAAAGGGCAGCGATGATTTTCTAAAGCTCGAACCATGAGCTGGACACTTTGTTCTCCAAAGGTAAGTAGTTGATTGCAGTATCTGCATCTGAGGACACCATGGTTAAAAGCAGGTTGTATGTTTGGCACCTGCTCCTGCGATTGCCCTCTCCCAGAAGAAGTTGCTCCTCCGGTTGATGTAGAGGCCCCATCTCTGGGAACCTCTTGTGCCAGAGCCCTGACACTTTCCGGGCAAAATTCTGGGGGTGCCTCCTCTCCACATGTCGGATCATTGTAAAGTTCCCAAAAGAGTACTTTTTTTTGGGGTCACCCCGTGACAGGACCTGTTTGCAGATCCTGCACTCCACTTTTGGTGCATTCACCTTCTTCTGGTCAGCTGGAATCTTAAAAAATTTCCATATGAAATGTTCCTTCACCTTTGGGGTAGGAGGCTCTTCATTGATGAACTCAGGTTCATCCTCACTGCTGGATTCTCTGGCAGCCATGGTAAATCACAAAAGATCCAGGTGCAAAAAACAGGTCTTTCAGTCACAAAAGTGAAAGAAGAAGTGAAGGAAATGGGTGGGGATTTCATTCATTGTAAAAAAAACTGTTAGCAACCAATGAAAAGTGTTATTTTAGGGTCACATGACCCGACGCGTTTACGCTGCGTGCTCCGGAGCACTTCCGGGTGCGTTTACGCAGCGCGATCGTAGGCGCTTCCGGGGCGCAAACGTGGCGCGATCGAAGGCGCTTCTGGGTGCTTTTACGCGGCGCGAACGTAGGCGCTTCCGAGGGCACTTACGTTGCGCGCCGAAGTGACGTCATCAAACTTACAGAAATGCATAATCATTTTCCTTATGAAAAAAACCTGATTTTATTTGTATGGTACGAAATGTTTTGCATTATTATTAACTTTTCATTCATATTTTTTTTCACGAACGACAGTAGCGCTCTGGGTGTGCTTTCACGAGAGCTCACCGGAAAGCTTACTGGGGAGCTTAGCTGAAAGCTTCCCTGAGCGCGCACCCAGAGCGCAAAAAAAAATTATATAAAAAAAATGAATACTTACAAAAAAACAGCAAATTGTAAAAAAAAAATGGTTAGAAACTCGATATAGAAAGGAATTAGCATTTAAAAAACCTATGAAATTCACTGAAAAAACCATAGGTTTCACACCAGTTATAGTTAGGAATTAGCATTTAAAAAACCTATTAAATTCACTAAAAAAACCATAGGTTTCACACCAGTTATAGTTAGCTGGAAATTTTACTGATATAAAACCATTGAAATTCCCACGTTATAGTTAGTCGGACTCACTATAACTTGCGCGTGCAATGCACTGCTGATGACATCACATATTACATCACTCATGACATGGTCAGTGACATCACTCATGACATCACTGATGACACCATCCTTGTCACACAGTGACAGACCTCCTTTCACTGTAAAGTAACCTTTGAAACACATATTCAAAAATGGAAACTAACATTAACAAAAAAGTGGATATACCCATACCAGTTACAACAACCAATTCAGTAATTTCACCATCTATATACAAATTCACACATTCACCAACAGTTTTATGTATTTACTCATACATATACTCACTCATCATATGTAGTGATACCCCTATTCATTCTGTTACACACCGACAGTCATCAAAAACTTACTCATACATATACTCACACATGCAAATAAACTAATAAACATCCATTTATTTGCATATACAACTATACACACATTAGCACATTACTTCTAAGGAAACTTACACATACTTACTCTCTTAAACAATCACTTATAGAAACACATACTTATTTAAACAGGAACTCTTTCAATCTCTCACTCTCACATATACTTACTTATATACATCAATGCTCATATATACAAGATTAAAACATATGTAGTTACTCATAAAGACACTAGTGAGAGAGGCATTCACTCTCTAACACACACATATACACACTCATCCACCCATACAATCCTACACAAATGCTGTCTTCAAAACACATACAAACAGTGAGTCAGTCATTGATGCATCTATGTGCTAAGTAACAGCCCCACCAAACCATACAGACAATCATACTGATACTAAAAAAACATCTAATAACCCATATACACACACATGTAGCTACTCACCAACCCATGCAGCCACTTATACACAAAGTAAAACACTGATACATATATTTAAATATTTAAACATTACTCGCTAATACATGTATTCACTAAGATACACTTAATAAGCCAGTTAACCAATCAATTTTGTTTAAAAAAAACATCCATTTAGACACTTATTTAAACATTTATTCTTCCACCGACCTTAACATATACATATATAAAATATATTTATTTTTCAGAAAGACACACATTCACTGGACGATGTCATCAGTGATGTCATGAGTGATGTCATCAGTGATGTCATGAGTGATGTCACTGACCATGTCATGAGTGATGTAATATGTGATGTCATCAGCAGTGCATTGCACGTGCAAGTTATAGTGAGTCCGACTAACTATAACGTGGAAATTTCAATGGTTTTATATCAGTAAAATTTCCAGCTAACTATAACTGGTGTGAAACCTATGGTTTTTTCAGGGAATATATATATATATATATATATATATATATGTGTGTGCAAAGATTCTCTTCTTTATTTGCTGGCGCTTAGCATGGTTGATGATGTATTTTGCCTATCAACTGGGCTTGATCACAAGCTGTTCCCTTGGAGGTTCAGAACGAGGCCGTTGTACAGCTATTTTACATTCAGCCCATAAATCACTCAGTACTACAATATCAAATGAAAGTATTAAAAAAGGCCACAAAGCCTTTCAAATCTTCACGAGCCAACTTGTGTATACCCCTGGGCAGGATTCTCTCTCAATTCTGGAAAGTTGTTTTTGAATGTCACAAGATCACCTCTACTCCATAGTACATGAACATACCTTCCAGCAGGCATGATTCTCATTGGGAAAGTTGGAACATCATCTTCATCTCAGTGTACTGGTGGTGGTTACTGTTAGCTTCTGTAGCATCTGATGGTTTCTTTTTTTGCCTTTTTTCCTTACCCACTTGCTCTCTAATCTGTCAAAATGGCTCTATTTTTTAATGCACTTCACCAGTTCAGCAATGTTCAATCTCATTCCTGAAGACCACAAGATCACAATACCTTCATCATCTAAGCGTGCCCTAAAACATTTCTGTATTGGAACACTCTTATAGAGATCTACCTCATATTTTCCTGCCAGTTCATTAAATCTGTCATGTAAGAAATGTCTAAATAGTCACAATAGAAGCAGTAACACTGTGAGCAATCACTTTAGGGGCTGCCTCGACCAATGCATTTGCACTCAGATGTACTGGAAGTGGTCTCTCTATCTGAGTTATATTCGGGTCAAAAGGAGCTGTTTCCACTGTAGTACTAGTAGTTGTAACATCTTCTCTACCTGTTGGCCGAGGACTTGAGGACAATAAAGCATCTAAAATGTCATCCCTGATTCCCTATCTGTGTAAGTTATTCTTGCAGACTGCTCACCATCATTTCCCTTCTTCTGATTCTTCTTAGACTTTTCTGTTGTTATTGCTGGGTTTATTCAACGTCCCTCAACCATACATTTACTCCATCTATGCTGTCCTTCTTCCCATTGAGCATATGAGTAATTTGGCAATACTCCCTTTGCTCTATTTCACTACTTTTCTTTCTCCTTGGAATGAGGTGCTTGCTCCCAAGCATTTAATGCTTCATACTGTGTGGGTCTAGAAGGTAGCTTTATTTCATATAACATTTCCGTCAAATGTTCAATAATCTTTAAATCAAAAGTACCATATTGTGAAAATCGGAATGTTCTTTTATTTTCGGTGATCTTGTGCCATTGGCAAAGCCACAAACATGTGTGAAGCCCTACATTAATCGCCATACAATCAACAGGTGTACCTTTTGTTGGAGCCTCTCCACTCTCCTGAACAAAGACTCCCACATCATCCCTCATCAAATCTTTAAGAGCTTTAAAACATTTCCTGATTGCAAAAAATAAACAATACATGAGCAAATATCAATTCAGTAAAATGTCAATGTTTTTGTTCACTCTATAATTCTCCATACACCAATATTTTCCTTCAATACTGACACAATCCTTTTTTCATTAGCCTATTTCTCTTTAACCCTTGATGTCTCGTCAACCAGTTACAGTGCAGCACTTCACCCTAATTGACCTATCCCAGTACGGCAGGCTCTGACATAACTCGCACTCCTTACAGTGGATCACCCTCCTTTAAAATTTTCTCTTACACAAATTTCTACAACTTTAAGCAAGCACAATAAACAAATAACTCTTGTCTGCTCCGCTAAAGCATTAAAAATAGTTCCTTCATACAATAAATAAATCGTAAACCTTCCAACTTCCTAACACACACTCACACTGATTGATATAGTTGCTCCATTGTGTAATAGGTTCCACTAACACCAGTTAATATTAGTACAATCACAACAATTTAGTTATAGTCTCTATCGCAAATGTGTAGTCAATGTTACATCACAAACTGGCACCACAAAACCTCAGAAGACAACAACACTACAATTTATTATTTCTTAACTATCCCGGTTTCTTGGACTCCTCGGAGATCAATCAAATGCATAAACACAACTGATCCACCAACTTTACCAAAACACAAGACACATAACTTCAACACAATGATGAACTCTCAATAAAGACAATTCAATTGTGATGCATAACCCTATTGATACACACACATCCACCAGTGCAACCTTCTTCGGAACAGAAAATTCCATTGGACTTCAAGTTTGGGCTTTGTACTTAGGGAAATGGGCAATTCTAAACTTGGACAATTTATTTCAGCTCCTTCTCTCCTGCGACATAAAATGCCCTTTTCACAATCAATTGATGGAATCAGGTTTTTCGGTATCCTAATCTTCAAGTGTAATCATTAAATAACCCTCACTTTTTTCGAGGAAAAGGAGCAATTATCTACATCAAAACATATAGACAATGAAATCTTTAAAGGCTTTTAGTACCGTCAATAAAGAGAATTTGTGTGAGTTAAAAGATTTTATTAATCAATTCTTTAAATCATTGTTTATTCAATATGCATTAGTCTTTTAAGAAATCAGTGTTAGAAAGAATACAACATTTGTCAGAATTACTGTTAAAATTGAAACAGTACAGCAAGCGTGATCCATAAAGGAAATCCTCTACTCTAAATGTAATTAAATTCAAATAGAATAATGTGTCAGTTCAGAAACTCTATTAATATTTGTGATTAGAGAATACATGCTTAAGTATAAAGCCTTTGCACCTCAATTACAAGGAAAGATCAATCTGGACAGTATTTTCAGATATAAATTCTAGGGATCACTGAAATAATATCTACTACCAAAATATCGAGTTCCCATAATATCGATGAAAAAATATCGAGGGACATATTATCGATTTTCTATCTTCACTAAGGTAAGTACAAAAATATCGAGTTTAAAATATCAAGTGTTAAAAATATAGACTGTCAAAATATCGATTTGTTTATGTCATTAAAATAAGTTAAAACTATTATAATATTAAATATATTTAATATAAACATTGTTAAAATTATTAAATAAATGTAACATTATTACATAATTAATGTAACTTTAAAAATTAATAATAATAATAATACATATATATATTTAAATACATGTTATTAATAAAACATATAGAATATATTTACTGTAGCATAGCAAAAGGTTTAAATTTAATGTAACCACTCCGGTGGGTGCTACATTAAAGAGATCGTTGGATAGCATAGGGGTAAACATTACTATTCCCACTTCAGTGGGTACCAGAGTAGGGAAAGCGTTGGATAGCGTAGGGGTAAAATTTACTATTCCCACTCCAGTGGGTGCAACAGTAGGGAAAGCGTTGGATGGTGTAGGGGTAAAAATTACTATTCCCACTCCAGTGGGTGCAACAGTAGGGAAAGCGTTGGATAGCGTAGGGGTAAAAATTACTATTCCCACTCCAGTGGGTGCAACAGTAGGGAAAGCGTTAGATAGCGTAGGGGTAACAATTACTATTCCCACTCCAAAGAGTGCAACAGTAGGGAAAGCGCTGGATAGCGTAGGGGTAAAAATTACTATTCCCACTCCAGTGGGTGCTACAGAAGGGAAAGCGTTGGATAGCGTAGGGGTAAAAATTACTATTTCCACTCCAGTGGGTGCTACAGTATGGAAAGCGTTGGATAGCGTAGGGGTAAACATTACTATTCCCACTCCAGTGGGTGCAACAGTAGGGAAAGCGTTGGATAGCGTAGGGGTAAAAATTACTATTCCCACTCCAGTGGGTGCTACAGTAGGAAAAGCATTGGATAGCGTAGAGGTAAAAATTACTATTCCCACTCCAGTGGGTGCAACAGTAGGGAAAGCGTTGGATAGCGTAGGGGTAAAAATTACTATTCCCACTCCAGTGGGTGCTACAGTAGGGAAAGCGTTGGATAGCGTAGGGGTAAAAATTACTATTTCCACTCCAGTGGGTGCTACAGTAGGGAAAGCGTTGGATAGCGTAGGGGTAAAAATTACCATTCCCACTCCAGTGGGTGCTACAGCAGGGAAAGCGTTGGATAGCGTAGGGGTAAAAATTACTATTCCAACTCCAGTGGGTGCAACAGTAGGGAAAGCGTTGGATAGCGTAGGGGTGAAAATTACTATTCCCAATTAATTATTTTATATTAATTACCAATTATATTTTAATTATTTACCAATTAATAATTAATTTAAAAATATAATTAATTTACATAATTATTTAATTAAAATTAAATTACCTCCCACCCTATTCCCCTATAAACACACAACCCGCTGCAGAAAATAAATTACTAAAATTTAATTATTTATCAATTATTTATTTTTAATTAATTACCAATTATATTTTAATTAATTACCAATTTTTATTTAATTAACAATTAGATTAAATTTACATAATTAATTAATTATAATTAAATTACTTCCCACCCTATTCCCCTGTAAACACACAACCAGCTACAGAAAATAAATTACTAAAAATTAATTATTTATCAATTATTCATTTTTAATTAATTAACAATTATATTTTAATTAATTACCAATTATTATTTAATTAACAATTAGATTAAATGTACATAATTAATTATTTATAATTAAATTTCTTCCCACCCTATTCCCCTATAAACCCACAACCCGCTACAGATTTATATTACACAAATATTATTAAATATTAATAACTTACCTTGTTTTCGATATTTTTGTTGTCTATATTTTATCTAGTCTATATTATGTCTAGTCTATATTTTTGATTCGATATTTTGGCTATTCTAGTCGATATTATTCGATATTTTTTTGTCTATATTTTGTCTAGTCTATATTTTGTCCAGTCTATATTTTTTACTCGATATTTTGTCCAATCGATATTTTGGAATCGATATTATGTCTATTTACCAAATTCTAGAAGTGGAAAATTAAATTGAACTTCTAGTAAAGAGAGATACACTACAGACCTCAGTAAAGTCCAAAGAGCTCTTGCTATCAAAAACTAGGGGGCTGGGAGAAAGTTGCAACAACTCTATGAACACACACTAATATAAACACACAATGTTCTAGATGGTAACTTGTTTCTTTTTACTCACTCTCAAAATCCTTTCAACAAAATTATTTATTGTTTTGTCATACTACAATGACAGCAGTTAGGAAAAAATGTACAGCAGCCTCATTGCTAGACACTCAATACAAAAGAGAATAAACAGATGAATTAAAATAAGTGCTCCGACCACAGATCGAGACAGGGGCTCCATATTATCTTAAACATAATCACTAGCAGCAAATATCATACAGGAGCAACAATATTCAACCAATCCAATTGGTTACTGGCGCCCAGAACTTCTTGCCCATATCCTGTCTCTTGCGGCCTTACAGCCTATACATTGCTGACTCCATACTATATACGGCAAGTAACCTAGCCCTCCAGCTGATAAATGTGGGGGGGCTCCGGGTTGATCCATTGCGATGGTATACTAGATCTTAAGACGGCCATTGCGAGGAACACTAATCCGGTTTCCGATCTAGTCCATCCCACCATGTCCTGAGTCTGCTCCATCCCCAGGATCACTAAACCAGGGGTTATTGAAATCGTCCTGCCTAGGGTCTTGCCCAAAAGAAATTCAATGTCTTGCAATTATTTAGCAAATTTAGGGCACCAGAAAATCATGTGAGTCGTATCTGCTGCTAGTGCCCCAAGTCTGCTACAAAAATTCCCATGTGCCCTAGACCACTGAGCGATTTTACCAGGGGTATAAGATAGATCAAAAACAGACATTTAGGGGACTATTTTGATGTTGGAAGGACCTGAGTCCGTCCGTCATCGGTCAGGCGCCACAACCGACCAACCAGCTGTCGTCGGTTGTGGCCCTGTTAGTACGATGCGACAGAACGAAGTTCGGTCGCACTTGTATACTCCACAATGCAAGCATGCATTCAAAGCGGAAAGTATGCTTGCAATGTGAAAAGTAGGGGTGCAGTTCGTTCCAGCACCCTGTGGCCGGCACCCCAAGATGCCTGCCACAGGGCACAGGGATCCACAGAGGAGCAACAAAGGTGCCCCTAGGCTGCCATTCTGCAGCCTTGCACCCATAGGGGCCCTACTGGGGGCCCCCAAAGACAGAATCCGACTGCCTTTTCATGCCGAAAAGACCGGCACGAAACAGCAGTGAAAACTGCCATCATACTCCTTTGGTCGCAAAGAGGTGGCCGGGGGAGTACTGAGGGATTTCCGGACGGCGGAACGGCTGTCCAAGCCTTTTGTCCGCAATCCGGAAATCCAAGTCGGATACCTTTCCGACCAAACCCATTAGAATGGCTCGGTCGGAAATGAATCCGTGCAACATGTTCCGGTTCGGTCGGAAGGGCTCCGACCATCGTTCGGAGCCCTTCCAACCTAAATCGGAATCGGCTTCATAGTGCTGTGCTCTAAGACTGCCAGTTAGCAAGATCTGGTTTGCAAGTTCTAGGGAAGCCTTCAGATCCGTACCCTCCTGAGCAAGTTTCCTGTCCCACCTAGCACTTTGAGTCAACAGATCATCAGGAAGAGTAGACAGGAGATTTTGATAAATTATACCTATCCTAGACCTTGAAGCTATGCTGCCCACCAATGATATCTTAGCATAATTGGCCCTCCCCCGGGCAATTGCTTTACTCAAATAGCTTCTGATCTGAAAACAACATAATTTCATTAATTTTCATTAAACATTAATTCCGAGAGCCCCCAATTTATAGTTATCTGATCCTGAAAGATTGGCGGAAACAGCCCGACTGACAGCAGAGGGGTATAAGCATTTATATTTGAGATCCCAAGCAGACGCCTTGTTGTTTTACAAATAGAAAATGCAGATTGAACAATTTTAAACTTAGTTTTCTTGTAATAGCTGGATTCAATTACTCTATTTGGGCAATATTGTGCATCCTCCCCTAGTAAAGCTTCATAGATAGTAGGTCTAACTGGTTCAGGGACAAGTGCCTTGTTTCCGACCAGCAATATCCCCATTTGCTGTAATAGAGTCACTCAGTGATACAGCCAGAAGGCAGCCCCCCTCACTCTACGGAGAATTAGCCATTTTGCTGCCCGTCTGGCTTTATGGTAGCCCCATACAAATCTATTACAAACTCCTTCTGCCTTTGAGATACAAGAAGCTGGAAATAATAAGGGAATTGTCCTAAATAAGTAGAAAAATTTAGGGAAAGAAATCATTTTAATAATGTCACAGTGTCCATGCAAAGAGAAATGAAAGTGGTTTAATCTTGCAAGAGTCTGATCCACACTTTTAATAATCAGCTGTATATTCAACTCAGGTATTTGCTCTACCGCTGCTGTAATTTTTGTACCCAAGTAAGTTGCTGATGTTACAGTCAAAATCTCCTATGGTCTTGAAGTATCGGTGTGTATGACCTGAGTTTTATCAGGATTTAATTTGTAATCTGCAACAGATCCAAATTGTTTTGCAAGATCATACCCTGCCGGTAACGTGGATCCTATGTTAGTTGTGAAGATAGCTACGCCATCAGCGTAGACTAATGTTTTATTCGAGACGCCATTGACCCTCGCCGCCACAATTCGTGGATCGGCATCTAGCTTGCAGAGTAAAGAGTCAATATAAATTGAGAATAATAGCGGCGAGCAAGGACACCCTTGTCGTGTTCCTCTGCTAATGGACAATGATCTAGATTTTTTACCGGAAATTCGAACACTAGCCTCAGGTGACATATACAATGCCTGTAAAGCGGTGATAAAATCCTGCGGGAACCCTTTGGTCTCTAACATCAGCCAAAGAGACCCCAGGAGACCCTGTTGAATGCTTTCTCTGCATCCAACAGGACCATCCCCAGGGGCGATTGGAGGCCTGAGCCCAGTCAAGCAAGGCTATTGCCTGTCTAATGTGGTCTGATGTGTCTCGGACTGGGATAAAGCCGTGTTGGCGGATGGACATCAAAGGAGCAATAACCTTTCCTAGCCTCAAAGCTGCTATCTTTGAATATATCTTGCTGTCTGCGCAGATCAAAGAGATGGGGCGGTAAGATGAAGGATTAAGTTCTGGCTTGTCCTTTTTTTTTAAGACTACTATAGTAGTTTTATGCCATGAGTCAGGAGTCTGACCCTTCTGTGCTTTTAAAAATAGAGATTAAAGCTCTCCAAGGATACTCTGCCTGAATGTACGATAGAATTCAAGAGGTATTGCATCCGGGCCAGCGGCCTTGCCTGCCGCTAGCGAGGTTATGGCCAGTTCAATTTACTCAAGCAAGATCGGGGTGGACAGCATGTCTCTCTGCTCCTGAGTAATCTGAGGCAATACATAATCCAATAAGATTTTATTAAGCTCCTTGTAATGGGTAGATTCCCCATCTTCTCACATCTGCACAATGGACTTCAGACACAAGTCCTTGAAAAGATACATAATCCACATTTCCCAGTTCAGACAGTTTTTCGCATTAACCATCCTTCCTGTTGTCTCCTCTCCTCCCTGTGACGACCTCACTTTCAGTTGTCTAACACAAAACAAATTCCCTATTGTTAGACCTGGCATCTTTTGGAGTGTTTCCCATGTGTTTTTACTTTCTGACCTCCCGGTTTTGACTCTGTTTTTGCAGGTTTAGTGTCTCTGTGCTCTTTCTCACTGCTGTCCAGTGTTAAAGTGCAAGTACTCCTATTGTAAATTGGCTTATGACTTGCTGTTTCCATGATTGGCATATTTGATTTACTGGTAAGTCCCTAGTAAAGTACACTGAGAGTGCAAGGGCCTGTTAATCAAATGCTGCTAGTGGGCCTGCAGCACTGATTGTGCCACCTACACTAGCAGCCTTGTAAAGAATTCTCACACCTGCCACTGCTTTGTCTGTGTGCAGTTTTTACTGCCATGTCGACTTGATAGTGAAATCCAGGATATTTAGTTTTTCACTATTGAAAGGCTATTTGTCTCATAGAATATAATGGGGGATACTTGGTAACATTTTATGAGTATATCTTCCCACTGGGACAAGATAGAGAAACAGAGGTTAGTATGCCTGAACTCAGAATATAGAAATGCGCCTTTTAGTAAAGATTATTTATATGTTCAGTGTTTGAAAATACCACTTTTAGGAAGTAGGTATTTTCTTGCTTAATTATCCTGTGTGCCTTTGCTGGGTTGCGGATTGACTCTCTGGATTTGGAGTGACAGGGGCTGGGAATGTCCATTGTCTTCAGACTGCCACATGGGGGGTCTAGGCGTGTTCTGCCTTTCCTGGATGAGTCAGGGCTGGGCTGAATAGACCTCGAGCTGCACGTACAGTAGTGGGAGTAGATTTATTTGCACCTGAATGGGCCTTGAACAATGCTGTCTCCACCTCCTGCCAAGAAGCTGGGCCAGAGAAGACCAAACTAGTTTGGTACAAGCACAGACACTCTTTGCCCAAGAGAACAAAGATAAATGGAGTATAAATGTTGGAGCCCAGACTCCAGAACTTTAGAACTCACTTGGTTGAAGGAGCCTGCCAAGAAGAAGAGCTGGAAGAACTGCCGGGAGGAGTACTGCTCCTTTGCTGTGTTGTTGTTTTGTTGGGTTGGCTTCAATTGCTGCTTCTGCCTTGGGCAGTGAAAGGGCTAGACTAAACTTTCTTTACATGTAGCTGAGTATCTCGAAGGGCTTGAAATAGAACTTGCCTCCTGTTCACGAAGTCTCAGGGACAGCAAAGACTTCCCTTACCTCTGGGTACTGCCTCTGTAACCTTGGGTTTCAGTTGCCACAGAGGGGGAAAGCAGCCGACACTGTTACCAACACCGCTGCAGACGCTGTGTCCTGAAGGCACCACAAACGGCACTGCCACACTTCGCACGAAAACCCTGGTCTCACCGACAACGATGACTGCTGCCGCCTCCGAGCCGCTGCTTGCACCGCGGCCTGTGGTCCCTGCGCATTCTGCACTACCTCGCTTCACTCCGCCACCCTGGTCTCACCGTCAGCATCGCTGACCGCGACATCTGTGACTGCACTGTGGTTTGGGGGTACCTCTCATAAGTTACACAATGCACCACCCTGGCCCACACTGCAGTCTGGGCCTATTTACGCCAGCTCCCATCAACCAGCAATGTCCCTGCACCGTGACCTGTCAGCACCGGCACGAGCACCGCCTCACTCTGCACCGCAGTCCTGGTCTCACTGATGGCACTAGACGACCTTCACCGAGCCGTTGCCTGCACGCAAATTGAGGGCACCCCACTGCTACGCTACTCAGGGCAACCCCAACAGTAGCAACAACCGACCCACACCAATGCGGTCGGCCAGACCCAAAGGTACAGTTTACGAGTATGCTGACACTTACGCATGTCCGCACTTCTGTGGGGGAAACTCCAGAAGTTTTTCCACTTCAAAGCTGACACCTGATATAAACATGGGACCCTTACACTCACTTAGTGCCCTGCTGCCCCAAGAGGACTTCTCTGCTGCCAGAAGCCGGGCCTGTGCTCTCAGAGGACTGTCCTTCTGTTTGAGACCTACTTGAACCCAAGATTTTCAGAGTGTTTTTAAGGGCTAGTTGATTGGCCTCCTGATCAGAGCCACAGGGACCGCAAAGGCTCCAACCATCTTGAACCTGCCCCTAAAGACAGTCAGAGTGAGTCCTGACCCTCCAAGTGGTTCCCCTCTAGCCCCAAACCCTTGGAAGTAGTGCCAAAGGTGCCCAGATAGCCCATATCCAAACTTTGGACTTTGACGATTTTCTGCAAAAAAGTGCTCTGAGAACAAAAAGGAGACCGGGATTTACCTGCTTTCGACCAACCCAAGGTGTATCACAGGTTGGCCCAATTTTTTTGGAGCTTCCGCCTTTTTTTCTGATGCTGCAATAAATTCTATTCAGTGGCTCCTCGCAGAAGGGGTATCTTGCCTGGTGGAGAAATTATCAGCTACAGTCTGCAGCTTTGACTTATAGGAGATTTTTGACTTCCATAAAAGAGACTAAGTCCAAATGTAGGAATCTTCACCGCAACTTCATACAAGGACTCCCCAACAATAATGCCTCCTCCTTGGACATGGCTGGCTGCCTTCTCATGCAGAACTTTACCTTCTCAGACACTATTCTTCAACAATTCTTCTAAGTCAGAAGGTGAGCAGATACCTGGCCAAATCCACCTTGTCCATCCTAACCGCTGTTCAACGCAGTCCACCAGAACTTAAAATGTTGCCTTAGCCTCATGCGACTAGATGTCTGTATTGGCGTTTTGATCTTTTAGGTTCCATTTTTCAATTACAAATTTAAAAACTCATACCTCTACGACTTTTTGCGGTTCACCCTGGCGAGGATTGAGGCTATTGCTTGAGTAGTGCTTTCACACCCCTCAACTAACATTCCAATTTCTGGCACAAGTACTGTGCTGTTTTTTAAACATGTAAGTAGGGATGAAATCCAGGATTCTCTACTAAGACAGTCCATATATTTGGCATTGGATGCCTTTAGCAATTCATCTTCCAGGTCTGCGAAGCAGGAATAGTGACAACCTGAGTTGTCATCTGCTAAAAGAAAACAAACAGGTTTTCGACAATGACTTGATGATATCTGTTCCTGAGGCTCAGCCGGGAACTTGCACACACACACATCTCTTTTTAAAACTTATGCTCGAAATCTTGTATGTCTGCAATCAGTGTGATTTACAACTACTATTGCATTTTTAAACTTGGGGGCTTGTGTGTTTATGCTCTTGCCTCAGCTGACTTTGGGCACTGTTACCACAGCGTGTGTTAAAAGGAGATCTTACAGCGTGTGTGAGTAATTGTTTGCCTTACCTGACTCCACGCTGGATTTTGGCCGCTGCTTCTAGCGCGGCCGCCATATTGGGGGAAGTACGTTGGCACGCTAGTGTTTAGCGTCAGGTGACCTTAAAGGTCGAACTTTTCACCTGGATTCAGATCTGTTCCTGAGGCTCAGCCGGGAACTTGCACACACGCACATCTCTTTTTAAAACTTATGCTCGAAATCTTGTATGTCTGCAATCAGTGTGATTTACAACTACTATTGCATTTTTAAACTTGGTGGCTTGTGTGTTTATGCTCTTGCCTCAGCTGACTTTGGGCACTGTTACCACAGCGTGTGTTAAAATGAGATCTTACAGTGTGTGTGAGTAATTGTTTGCCTTACCTGACTCCATGCTGGATTTTGGACGCTGTTTCTAACGCGGCCGCCATATTGGGGGAAGTAGGTTGGCACGCTAGTGTTTAGCATCAGGTGACCTGCCTTTGCCCCTACATGACCAGCATGCCTCCGAGGACGTGCAGCAGACGAGTGCTGTGGGCGCACCTTATGCGCGCCGGAGGTGTGCCTGAGGTAAGCCCGTCTGCGCCCGTCCGCGTCTCGGAGGCGCCCGGCCCTGCAGAAGACCTGGTTCACTTAGGTCGTCCTGCAGAGAGGGTAATTAACTACGACCGCGCCACTCTATTCAGGCCTAGGACTATTACTAGCCGTGGATGTGTTAAACATCTATGTGACCCCACTAATGTCGGTCATATCTGTGAGGTTTGCGGATGGTCGTCTACTACTACTTCTTCTATACAAGACACCTCCGGCTCAATCAATACTGCTGGAGGGACCTCTGCGAAGGCCCACATTCACCCTTGCATGCTTCTAAACACTTGGTCATTTGGTAAGCATGCCCTTGACCTCTTCAATTTACTCTCAGAGCAGAAGCCATCATGTCTCTTTCTTACGGAGACCTGGCTATGTGACTCCTCCAGTCCTGACATCTCCACTGCCCTACCCCCTAACTATTACATTGTGAGGAAGGACCGAGAGTTAGGAAGAGGAGGAGGAGTGGCCATAGTGGTGGATAAGCGATACACCTGCTCAGCTCTTGAAATTGACACCATTCCTGGGGCTGAATTACTTGGTTTCTGCTTATCTTTTTCCCCTACATCACTCTTGTGCCGGTTTATTGGTCTATCGACCACCTGGCCATCTGGGCCATTTTTGTGACAAACTCTATCAGGCCTTGTCCCCACTTGCAATGAAATATAAGCATCTTTTACTTCTTGGAGATTTTAACATCCATATGGATGAACCTGAGTCAGTTGACTCTGTTAAATTAAGTGATGTTACCAGCACGTTTGATCTCCTTCCTTATTTTTCTGCAGCAACCCATAATAAAGGTCATTTGTTAGATCAAGTCTTCTCCTCCATGCCTATTCAATCTTATCTACCACTTCCTGTGGTCTGGTCAGACCATTGCCTGCTAAACTTTGATATCCTGGATCTTTCTAAACCCTCTAGTACTGAGAATGGCCCTCAACCTATGGTTTTTCGTCATTTCCACCGTGTTACCACCGATATGCTGGAGCAGGCCCTGGCATCCCACCCTTGTCAACTGACCGGCAATCTTGAGCAGGATTTTTCTAGCTTTCAGTCCTGGCTCGTTCAACGCTTTGACGAATTAGCGCCCATTCCTGCCTGACCTAAAACATTCCAACGTACTTCAGCCCCTTGGTTTACCACCGAACTTCACGAGATTAGGAAAAGCTGCAAGAAAGCTGAACAAATGTGGCAAAAAAACTATGAAGCCCCCCTGAAAATAAGGTTTAAAAATCTTACTAAGACCTATCATAAAGCAATCATAACGGCGAAGAAATCTTTCTTTGCTAAAAGAATTGACTCAGCCTGTAACATCAGTAAGGAAATTTTTAAAATCATCAGGGAATTCACTTCTCCCCCTGCTTCAAGCCCTAAATTCTCTCCCTCAGAATCTTGGGTCAATCAGCTGGCCAGCTTTTTCTTCAATAAAATTCTTAACATCCAGGCGTCTTTTCCGCCCATTGCCTCTACCATAGATCTAGGTACCCTTTCATCTGCAATGAACATCTCTCAAGACACTGATATTCTTTCAGATTTTCCACCCCTGTCCATTCAGGCCTCGCTTGATTTGTTACAAAAATTGAAATCCGGTTCTCCTTCCAATCGGTGCCCCGCTAAAATCCTTTCAAAATGGCCCATGTTCCTAATCCTCTGATCAACCCTCTTCTTAATGCCTCCTTCACCTCTGGCGAGGTCCCGAAGGCCTGGAAAAAGGCTCATGTCATCCCTCTCATAAAAAAAACTAATTTGAATCCCCTAGAGCACTCTAACTATAGGCCAATATCTCTGCTTCCTGCTCTTGCCAAACTTGCAGAAAAACATGTGCATTCCATCTTGTCTAATTTCTTAGAAGCTCATGACATTCTGCATCAGACACAGTCAGGGTTTCGATCCAACCTTAGTACAGAAACTGCACTGTTGGAGGTAACTGAGTCCATAAAGGATGTGACAGATCACGGTGGGAAGGCAATGCTGGTATTACTCGATCTCTCAGCGGCCTTTGACACCGCCCCTCACAACCGGCTCCTTTTAAGACTCCATGAGATCGGAATCATAGGGACGGTGTTCAATTGGCTCAAGTCCTTCCTCTCCGAGCGCCAACAAATGGTCTGGTCACCACCTTTTTTAGCAACAGTTCCATCACTGGATGTGGGAGTGCCACAGGGATCAGTTTTAAGTCCTACCTTATTTAATGTTTATCTTTCCCCTTTGGCTGAACTAGTGGAGACCTATGGCGCTCGTATTGTGTCCTACGCTGACGATACGCAGCTGCTTTTCACCTGCGATAAGAATTCCAATTTTGCAGGTGATTCCATCAAAAGCTGCCTGGAGGCGGTCTTCTCCTGGTTTCAGAAGAACCAGCTCAAATGTAACTCTGTAAGTCTGAAATTTTATTTTTTGGCTGCTCTCCTGATACTCAATGGAAATCTTGGTGGCCGGCAGATATGCATCCTCCTTCGTCCCCTACTGCGGTCGCCAATAATCTGGGTGTCAAAATTGACAATGGTCTTACCTTTAAACCTCAGATCCTTACTTTAGTCGGCCAATGTTTTGGTCTACTACGCACGCTCAGGAAATTTCTTCCACTATTGTCGCACTGTCATAGGAGAATTACTGTGCAAGCAATGATTGGATCCATGCTCGATTACGCCAATGTGCTCTATTTAGGTCTCCCAGAGTACCTCCTGGCTCGCCTACAGACTGTACAGAACTCTGCCGCGAGGGCCATTTTTGGCCTGAGCAGCAGGTCCCATACCTCGACGCTCCTTGATTCACTCCACTGGCTCCCGGTGAGGAAGCTTATCATCTTCAAGACTTTGACCATGACTTTCAAATCCTTGCAAGGTACTGGTGCAGTCTATCTTAGGAAACATGTCCAGTTCTATCATCCTTCTAGATCTCTATGCTCGGCCACACAAGCCCTGGCTGTCGTCCCAGCAGTAAAGCATGCACGTATTGGAGGTCGCTCTTACAGGGCTCGTGCTCCGCAGCTTTGGAATAAACTCCCCCTTTCACTGAGAAGAACAGACAATCTCCTGTCTTTCAGGAAAAGCCTTAAGACCTGGCTTTTTGGCCTTTAGTGTGTTTTGGTGTGCTCTGACTCCCTCTACAGATCTGTACAGCGCCGAGACACTCTGCCCGAGTAGCCGCGCGCTATTTAAATCACCACCATAACATAACATAACTTCTTTTCAATATTTAATATGCTTTCAAATTGAGGAGATTCCTCACGTAGTGTTTGTGTATGTAGGTGGGCCCTACAACTTGGCAGGAAGAAACAAAATTGCCTTATTTCACCTGGTCAAACCTAGCTTTAGGTTGTCACTGCTAAAGTTCATTTGCCTGCTAATCAAATCTTATTTGTACCATCCTTTTTCCATGAAACCTACCTTTGTACCTAAAGTTTTTTTTTATTCCTTCGGTATGAAGCTATACTAAATGTTTATTGAAAAAGACTAAGGCCCAGTAGCCAAATGGCGATGCAGCGCGCAAAATGTACTTTGTTTTATTTATTTCTTTCTTTACTTACCTCAGTTCGGCCTTATGCCAGAGTTCACTACCCCCACCCTGTCCGTCCCCTGCCCCGCCCCATCACACCGCAGCACTGCCTCGAGGAGCCACTACTGCTAAGGCCCACATGTACGACCGTTTCCAGTTGTCGCAAACTGGAAATCGGGCTGTTGGTAACTGCTAGATAGGTCTGTGGCATGTACAAACCCTATTTTGTGAATCAGTAACCTATTACTGACTTGCAAAATAGGGTTTGCGACTCACTATTAGGAATGGACATGCCATGGGCGTCACTTACTTAAAGTAACTTGCAGTGCCATGCACCAATGTTTTGCGACTAAAATGCAGTCGCAAAACATTCACATTTTAGCACCAGTAGAAAGTTGGTGGTAAACAAGTCGCAAATGGGAAGTGGTCCCCAAGGGACCCCTTCACCTTTGCAAATGTGGGCGCAAATATATTTTTAGAGCAGGCAGTGGACCCACGGTTCACTGCCTTCTCTTAAAAATTAAAACTGAAACGTTTTGTTTAAAAAACAAACAAATGCAGCCTGTTTTCCTTTACGGGAAATGGGCTGCATTAAAAATAAACTGCTTTTTTGAAAAAACAGTCACAGACATGGTGGTCTGCTGACCCAAGCAGGCCCCCATACCTGTGAGTGCCTGCCATTCCCAATTGGTCAATATTTGAGACCTGCCTCATGAATATTAATGAGGCAGGTCCCTTGCAACCCATTTGGGAATCACAAACATTGATCCAGACACAGTTGGACATTCCATTTTACGAGTCGCAAAAAAAATCACAATTTGCAGCTCCCAAATTGGAATGGTCGTACATCTGGCCCTCAGACATTAAAAAAGACACACTGCGTTTTGTTATTTAATATATTGATATGTTCTTACAGGTATGAAGTCTTCTAAATACACTGTAGCTAGATTGCTCGTGTCTTGTATGCAAATTTATTGCAACTCAAGAAGCAAATAAAGCTTTGACGCCTGAGTGCGCGCTCCAGAATGGGAAAGACAGCCAGTGCTGCTTTGATGAGAAATGTATCTAACATATCTTTAAAAGGTTACCGAATGGGGATTGGTCGCCTGCACTTCTAGAAAGCACTATTGTTTGGATTCAGATCCCAGGGTGGATACATTTGTTGGTCAGTGTTCGCTATACAATTTATTTGCGTAAACGTTCTTTCTGTCGCCATGGATGCACATCTTAGGTTGGGTTAGCTTGCTTCTCATTTCTTCCTCTCCCAACTGTAAACTAATGTTTTGAAGTAAAAGCAGGAACTGGGTTGCTAATAACATCTTATAAATAGTGGAAAACTGCCCTTGCTCCTTGATGCAATAGATGGTGTGTGGTGTGTCTTCGATGACGATGGAGTGTGTGTTATAGACGTTGATGGCGAGGTATGATGCTATTGATGGCTCATCCCTGTTAGCAGCACGGAGGGGCCACATTAATGGAATGCACTGAAGAAGACTCATATTGTTTCTTATAGGAGTCACCATTAGCCTGTTTTCGGGAGAGGTAAAGCACACAGGTATCTTCCTTTTTTCATGGAAATCAAAATTTAAGCCGTCTCTCCTCCTTCAGGGAGTCATGTAAAAGTTATTTTCCCATTTTTCTGCGATTTCAAATGGGAAAGCTTTCTCTCTTCAGTCTTTCATGCTTTCTGCCAAATATGTCTCTATGCACCTGCCAGGCAACAGAAGGAAAATCTGACGACTCCCCAAACTATGACCTTGGACTGTTCCAATGAAATATCCTCCTTTGCCCACCCATTGGGCCATGTAGTAAATTACTTCTCTGCTGTTCTTCACTGAATACAATGTTCATGACATCATAGAATGCCTGGGTGACTCTCTAGTTCACAGTGCCTCTCTCTGGCTCATAGTGTCAGTTGATCAACTCAGGCTGGGCTGCTTAGATCTTGCTCCTGGTGGGGTTTTACCTATACTTCCTATCTTCTCTTATTCATCTATCCTAGAAGGAATCTACAATAAAGGATTATCTAACTATACAGCTGGACTGTGTATCTTCCTTTATTACAACTTGCCAACGATTGTCAACAGGATGAACCTACGCGTGAATTAAGGAGAAAGGCAAACTAAGGAACCAAGGAATCATAAGGAAAAGAACTAAAGACATTAAAGACTTTCTACAAGCCAATTGAAACTTAAATGTAACGCCCTGGTGAACCCCACCAGTGTACTATACCATCTGACAGCCTGTAACCTGGGCGTCTGTTACTCATAAGCCTGCAGTCATCCTGCTGCTGTCTGGAAAAAGTCTCTCCAGCAACTCTCTTCCTTGAGGCCTGTGGTGTTTATCTATTTCATCTGGCCTCCATTCTAAATGGGAAGCGTTGTGGTATAGCAGTTGGTTTTCTATACTGCCTCTGTGAATTGCTTTGGTATCTGGATCTACATAAGCATCCAGCAGAGTCTGCCTGAATTTTCCACAGTGTCTCCAATTAAGTCTGGAGTTATTGGCTGATTGCGACAACCTGCACTTGAGGAGGATAGCGCTGCAGTGAGCACTGTGTGGGTGCTCATCCAAGCTAGTATTCTGTGGAGCCACTGGCAACTGCGGTGAGGTGGAGGGGCTTTTCAGATAACAACGTTAGGTTTTGAAGTAGTATGTACACGGGGACTGTGTTACTGTGTTTGTCTACACCGTTCGTTTCCTGTGTTATGGCATACTTTAACGTTGCATGGGCCTTGCTGTCGTGTGTAAGTGACTTTTACAGCTTCACTGTTAAACCGTCAAGCAGCCTTTCAAAACGCCATGCGGTGCACGTGCCTCTTACCTCTTTAAAAGCGGCTCCCGTGCAAACCTCTATGACGTCTGTCTTGATTATTGCCTGCTTTGCTGACTTTGGACGTTTTTGGCGCAAGAGCGCGCCTAGAGCCACTCGGTGTACGTTACTTGAACGCGCCTCCATCTTGGGATTGTCGGGTCCCTCCAAGTTAGCGAGAAGTCAGCCCTTCAATTATAGCATGCATGCCCTGCCAACCACAATGTCATTTTCAATAAAGTTTGAGATTTTGAGCAGTCTCAATTTGGAGTCGTCGTGTGGGGGTGTTTCTTCACGCAAGTCTCGGATTTTCACTCTCACTGGCGCAGGTGTCAATACTGTCTTCCAGCTTTTGGCGAAGCCTTTGAGAACAGCCTTCCTGTCCTCATCGGAGCCTTCAGTTTATTTCAGAGAGGATTCCATGCCCATCACTTTGGTTTTCTCTCGTCACAACATGTCTTTTTCTTGGAACTGACGGACTGTCTCAAAGAAGGTCTCGGGTGAGAGATCGCTCACCGGAGTACAAGTTATTTATTTATTTTTGTTTTACTTGACATCCCTGTTCATGTTTTGAGTGTGTGCCTGCTCAATTAATTAATTTATTTATATTTGTAGCAGTTAGCTTCCTATTTCATGGTCGAGTGTGCGCTTGGTTGGCATAGTGTCTTCTTGGTGTTACATTTTTTGGTTCGGGGAATTCATCCTGGTGTGTGTGCTTGAGGAGAGCTTCATTTCAGTTTTGAAAGTTGTGCGTGTTTTTTCTTTATTTGGAAATGTGCGGTACTCTAATGGAAAAGTTTACATGGAACTCTCTCTCTAGGGTGTTTAATACTTTGTGTTATACCCTACCATGGGGAGTTTGTTTCCTAGGGCAACATCTTTTAACCCTACGGTGTACCCTTATTTGGGGAGGTTGTGGTGCCAGTCAATGCACTATTTTGTTCTCTAGGGGCATGTTGTATCTATGGTGTACCCTTCGGCACTGGTTGCCGATTGCAGCACGTATTCAGTTTGAGGTGCTATGCAATGCACACAAAATCCTGAAACAGCAAGACCCTACTGGTCTATCAGGCCTGTTGAAGCCTTATTTGCCTAGGCGCGTTTTGCGCTCTGCACACCATGGTTTGGTCTGTGTCCCTCGAGTGAGGAAAGCAAGGGCTGGGGGTCGCTCTTTTGGTTTTATGGCAGCTAAACTTTGGAATTCTCTTCCAGTTAGCATTCGAGCGATTCCCAATCTTCAGACATTTCGGAAATCATTAAAAACATGGTTGTTCCTCACTCTGTAACTTCTCGCACTTGTTAGTCTCCCCAATCGTTCTGACGGTCTCTGGTTGCGCTGGGACGCCTCGTCGCTGGGGCAGCCATGCGCATTACAAATCTTGTATTAATACATAAATAAATATAAATATGTAGGGGATGTTGTAGTTTTGGGTTTCAAGGGTGTGTAATGTATACTGTTTTGTACTCTTACTTGGTGACGCTGTAGTGTTTGTGGGTAGTCAATGCCCATTTCAGTTCCCAGGGTGACTATCCTGCGGTGTACCCTATTTAGGAGAGGTTGTGTATTTGTGGGTAGTCAATGCCCCATTTCAGTTCCCAGGTTGATTATCCTGTGGTGTACCCTATTTAGGGAAGGTTGTGTATTTGTGGGTAGTCAATGCCCCATTTCAGTTCCCAGGTTGATTATCCTGCGGTGTACCCTATTTAGGGGAGGTAGTGTATTTGTGGGTAGTCAATGCCTCACTTCAGTTCCCAGGTTGATTATCCTGTTGTGTACCCTATTTAGGGGAGGTTGTGTATTTGTGGGTAGTCAATGCCCCATTTCAGTTCCCAGGTTGATTATCCTGTGGTGTACCCTATTTAGGGGAGGTGGTGTATTTGTGGGTAGTAAATGCCCCATTTCAGTTCCCAGGTTGATTATCCGGTATAGAGACAAAATATCGACTCCAAAATATCGACTGGACATAATATCGAGTTTAAAATATAGACTGGACAAAATATCGACTGGACATAATATCGACTACAAAAATATCGTTTTTCAGGTAAGTGAAGTAATATCGACTGTATAAAATATAGATAGCAAAAATATCGATTTTTTAATAATATATAATATTTTATAGTGTATTTTTATGTAATAATATGTGTGAATAGTGTGTATTAATGTTATTAAATATTTTATTACATGAATTTTGTTTTGATAATAATTGCGTAATGTAATTCTGTAGCGGGTTGTGGGTTTATAGGGGAATAGGGTGGGAAGTAATTTAATAATAATTAATTAATTAATATATGTTTGTTATTATTTTTAATTAATAATTAATTGATAATTAATTAATATTAATTAGTTAATTAATTAATATAATTTTGAATATATTTTGTATTAGTAAATAATTGTTAATTAATTAATTGTAATTAGTTAATTACATTAATTAGAGTACATTTTTTATATATATATAATTTTGTGTTATTTTTAAGTAATTAATTTTGATAAAATAATATTAATTATTAAAATAATTACACCTAATGTTCTAATATATTTACTTTATTGTTAATTAATAATTAATTGGTAATTAAATAATATTGATACATTTTGGGTAAAGGAGCATTTTTAGGGTTCAGGGTCAGTTTTCAGGTCATGGGTAAAGGGGTATTTTTAGGGTTCAGGGTCAGTTTTCAGTTCATGGGTAAAGGGGTATTTTTAGGGTTCAGGGTCAGTTTTCAGGTCATGGGTAAAGGGGTATTTTTAGGGTTCAGGGTCAGTTTTCAGGTCATGGGTAAAGGGGTATTTTTAGGGTTCAGGGTCAGTTTTCAGGTCATGGGTAAAGGGGTATTTTTAGGGTTTAGGGTCAGTTTTCAGGTCATGGGTAAAGGGGTATTTTTAGGGTTCAGGGTCAGTTTTCAGGTCATGGGTAAAGGGGTATTTTTAGGGTTCAGGGTCAGTTTTCAGGTCATGGGTAAAGGGGTATTTTTAGGGTTCAGGGTCAGTTTTCAGGTCATGGGTAAAGGGGTATTTTTAGGGTTCAGGGTCAGTTTTAGGTTTTTGGGTAAAGGGGTATTTTTAGGGTTCAGGGTCAGTTTTGGGTTTTTGGGTAAAGGGGTATTTTTAGGGTTCAGGGTCAACAAATAAGATTTAAAAAAATTATTTTTATATTTTCATTTAATTTTTTATTATTATAAATTAATTTAAGTCGTTTTAAGTATATTTTAGTAATTAAAATTTAATATTAATTTAATTTAACACTGTTTTTAATAAAGTCGATATTTTTTACATCTATATTTTTGTTAACGATATTTTGTACTCGATATTTTTGTACTTACCTGTTTGTAGATACAAACTCGATATTTTGACTGTCGATATTTTGTCCACGATATTTTGGCAAGTCGATATTTTGGCAGTCGATATTATTTCAGTGATCCTGATTATCCTGTGGTGTATCCTATTTAGGGGAGGTTGTGTATTTGTGGGTAGTCAATGCCCCATTTCAGTTCCCAGGTTGATTATCCTGTGGTGTACCCTATTTAGGGGAGGTTGTGTATTTGTGGGTAGTCAATGCCCCATTTCAGTTCCCAGGTTGACTATCCTGTGGTGTACCCTATTTAGGGGAGGTTGTGTATTTGTGGGTAGTTAATGCCCATTTTAGTTTCCAGGACGACTATCCTGTGGTGTACCCTACTTAGGGGAGGTTGTGATTTTACAGGGTTAGTACCCTGCGTTGTTCCCTATTTTTGGTGGAGATTGTTTAAACATCGTTTCATTTTGACACTCTGCTTCTCTCGAAGTCTTCCTGCTTGGAATTCGTGGCCAAAGGTTTCATGTTGGTAGGACTTTGAGTGTGGAACTTTATCATATTTTTCTGTGTCAACATACTTTTATCAGGGGAACTTTTCTCTGGTGAATTTTTGCCATGGGGTTTACACTCTTCCAGTTGTCTAGAGTGAATTTTACCCTGTTGTATCTCTCTCAAGGGTCTGTGTCTACGCTCGTCTTTGTTTTCCAGGGTGTTTACTCTGTGGGGAGCTTGTGAGCGTGACCACCTTTCTTTGCTACTTTGGTCTTCATTCATCTAAACCATGCTGTTACCCTAAGGGAAGGGGATGAGGCATATAGTAGAAATATTTAGTTGTCTTTTCTGTCCATCTAAAATGTAGCATTTTATTGTATTTCTGCTCATGCTAATGATACCTCATGCTGTACATGTCGTGCATTATTTCTTTTGTGTATTTCATTTTGTACTTTCATACAAATGTCATATTTGAGGTATCTTGTCTATCTTTCTTTCTATTCTTCTGTCATTCCCCAAGGAAAGAGGATGTGTAGTAAATTACTTCTCTGCTGTTCTTCAATGAATAGAATGTTCATGACATCATAGAATGCCTGGGGGACTCTCTAGTTCACAGTGCCTCTCTCTGGCTCATAGTGTCAGTTGATCAACTCAGGCTGGGCTGCTTAGATCTTGCTCCTGGTGGGGTTTCACCTATACTTCCTATCTTCTCCTATTCATCTATCCTAGAAGGAATCTACAATAAAGGATTATCTAACTATACAGCTGGACTGTGTATCTTCCTTTATTACAGGCCACTTTTCCTCCTACATATGGCAAGCTAACCCTTTTCTATTGCCTCTGTATTTCCTAGTGGTTGGTGTCAATCTGCTTCTCCTTCTTCTGTGTTCGTGTCTTCGAGACCAAACCCCAGTTAAGTAGAGGAGAGATGGGGGTTCTGTAATACCAAAGGACTTGCTGCTGGCCTCTGATAATCAGGGTCCCATTTAGAACCCTATTCCAGTGGTCCATTTTCCCACAATGCTGGCGACACCCCCAAAAGTTGACAGAACTACTAGTTTGCTGACAAGATTCATGCCATTCACATTTGGATGACCAACCAACGCCATTTGAGAACGTCCATTAATCCACTCAGCTAAACCTACCCATGGAAACTGGGAGTCTATTGACATATGGGGTCGTAGGGCTGCTTGCAGGAGAGAATACTACCTCCCGAAACAGACCTTTTATTGCAAAATTCTATGTTTAGTGGACATATGTTTGGTATTTGGTTGCATTACATTGTTGCAGAATACGGCATGTTAGTGCTGTGAAAAGCACATTGGATATTTAACAGTTATGACCCACAATAATACTAAGACCATAATACATATGTAGTTTGGTTGTTCGCATATCAGACATCACCAAATGAACAGGCATGGAATAACTGAAGAGATCTGTCACACTGCTGGACAATGGGGAGAACTTTAATATAGTTCTCCACTGCAGGTCCCAAATATTTATACAAACTGACCACTTCTTTACGTCTCACAATGACACTCAGAAATAGGGCGATAATTACAATGTTCATCCCAACAGATCCCTCCGTGTCTCTCTCCCTTCAACTGTGCCAGCTTAGGACCACAACTATATATCTAACATCACAGATTGGACATCCCATTGCAGTAACCAGCTAAGCAGACAATATCTTAAGAAATACCATAACAGAATCTGCAGAGATGTTAAAACTAAAAGCTAACTGAAAACCATCAAACTTTGCGTCTTCCTCTCACACTTCATCATACACCTCCTTGCTATTCGCTGCATCCCATAACACGATACCTAACCTCAGTGGTTATCACACACGATTTGGAAACACTTCCCACACAGGATCAAAATAAAAACAACATCCTTTCAACCACACACCCTACACAGAGTAGGATGCTATCCATCTAGACAAGTGTGTAAGCGCCACATGTAGGGGTAGTAAGCACTATATAAATGCTGCAATGCAATTCAATATAGAATCAATGATTCCTCATATCAAAATCCGGTGGATATGGGGTAATTATCCAGCAATTAAGAATTACCAGTCCAAGTGCAAAATGAAGTCCTTGTGTTGCTGGCAACAGCTTGCAAACTATATTTGCTGATCTACAAATACAAACTGAGAATTAGTACATTGCAAAAAATTACCAATTACACTCTGCACTTATGAACAGAACTTGACCGATGGGCCTGTTAGATCCGGTTTCCGGATGGGCGTAGCCGGGCCTAGGCCATCCACAAGCGCTGCTACAGAAATACACTACGTATCAGTCGGGTGCTAGCTGTGTCTCATCTTGAGCGGCTAGCCCACCTTCATTTAATACCTCTGTCCATGCCCTGCCGTCGGTAGGTATGCAACATGTAACTTGTTGGAGCGGGGTGGCTTACTACATCCCATCCAACCTTTCAAAAGAACAAACACGGGAAAAAAACATAACAGACATAAAACTAAAACAGGTAAGAAACATATTCAAGTCACCCTCTTCTGGGATCTTCGGCTTTTGGGAGGGGTTTTGCCATTAGTCCATAAACATGTCCCGGGAGCTGCTCTCAGCAGGATACAGATCCTGACCCCATTCTCTGGTTCGGTCATGTTTGGGATATTCCCCTCACTTGACCTCCGACCTCCTGGAATGTTTGCTCCTTCCTGCCTTTCCGTGTGTTCGGTCCGGTTGATATTCTGCTCTTAGGTGTTATCATTCTCTTATGTCCTGTTACAAGGCTGCAGCTGCACCTTCTGGAATCATAACATATTTCTGGACATCTCTGCCATCCCTCACCTTGCTTTCACCATCGTGCTGCAAACTCTCACCCCCTCCATGCTTCTCTCTCGAAGGGAGTCTGAAATTTCCAACCAGGATGTCAGGATGATCACTTGGTCGCCCTCCTAAATGGTGGCGTCAGTGGCTCTCCTTACACGACTGGCCCTGTCACTATTGCTTCTTCTTTTCTCCTGGGCTGCCGGTGCCTCCAGAACTGGGAGTTTCCAGCATGGGTCAGTGGGCAACAGGTCCTGCGTCGGCCGGTTCATCAATAAATTGCTTTGTGCACACCCTGTAGTGCTGTGAGGAGTTAACCTGTACACCCTCAGAAACTGATGCAAACAGACCTCCAGGTCTTCCCCTTTGTCCACGCCAATACAGAGGGCTTTGTTCGGAGTTCCCAAGAACCTCTCTACTTCCCCATTAGCTTGAGAACATTGAGGCATGATATCGTGGTGTCGAACTTTGAAGTGTTGCAAATAATCTTTAAGCTCATGGCCTTGAAACAGAGGCCCATTATCAGTTTTAATGTCATCCTACAGTCCAAGTAATGTGAATATCTTTTCTAGCACCGGTTTCTCGCACTCAAATGCAGTAGGGTGCTTCAGTTTGACAAGAAGAAATTTGGTGTGGCTGTCTGTCAAAACAAGAGTGATCAGACTTTCCAGGAAACATGCAAAATCCATACTTATGGAGGACCACGACTTGGCACACGGAGCCTCCATAATAATAGGTGCTACTGGGGTCCCCTCTGGTGATAATGCACGCTGGGCAGTTCTTGACCCTTTCATCTGCCAACCAATATATGCCTGGGATTCGCACCTTGTACCTCAGTCAGGTCTTCATCTTAACCAAACAGAAGGGGATGGGAGCACACTGCTTAACCTCCCAGTACAGTTTGCACCTTAGAATTATGGGAAATGCAGTTCATTTTAAATGCTTACTTGAGTTTTTGCTGATTTGTTTCACCAAAGTTGGTGCAGGTTAGTGCTGTCAATCTCTAGACACATGTGTTTCTGGATATTATCCTTCATCAGTAGAGATAAAAAAGTAAATTTATCTGGGGTTACTGAGCAAGCTGTCACAATCCTTTAAGGTCTCAGTGCCTCTCACAGGTGCACAGGTGCATCTCCAAAAGCTCGTCAGCTCAATGGCTCAAGGGAGCCTTTTCAAACAGAAGGGGGATGGGAGCACACCGCTTCACCTCCCAGCACATTTCACCCCTTAGCATTATGGAAAATGCAGTTCATTTTAAATGCTTACTTGAGTTTTTGCTGAAGTGTTTCACCAAAGTTGGTGCAGGTTAGTGCTGTCAATCTCTAGACACATGTGTTTCTGGATATTATCCTTCATCAGTAGAGATAAAAAACGAAATGTATCTGGGGTTGGTGAGCAAGCTTCCACATCCTTTCAGGTCTCAGTGCCAGTACCTCTCACAGGCGCATAGGTGCATCGCCAAAAGCTTGTCAGCTCAATGGCTAAAGGGAGCGTTTTCACACAGAAAGGGGATGGGAGCACACTGCTTCATGTTAACCATCCCTGGTGTCCTTGATGTGTCAGCTCCATTTTGCGATCCCACAGGCTCCGGAGTGAGGTTCCCTGCTCCCTCCAGAAAGTTCTTCCAGTGGTGTCTTTTCAGTGCCTTCTAGACCCTTTCAAGGCAGGAATCTGTGTGAGTGGCTTCTGCATTTTCTTGGTGTGATAAGGCACTCAGGCAAGTAGGTTCTATGACCATTCTCACTAAGTCTTCCTCCCCGGGATCATCTTCCCATGTGTTGCAGTGATGGGCTGTGAGGCGATGTCAGGACAAGTACTTGGCCGGCTTGTTCATTCCTGGCCGGTAGGTCACAGTGAACAAGTACTGTTGGAGCTGGACAGACCACCTTTCTATTCAGAGAAGACCATTTCTGGCAGATCCAGCAAAGAACTGTACAAGTGGTTTGCAGTCCGTTACCACCTGTAAGCTTTTACCACACAAGAACAGATGAAAACGTTTGCACACCCAATGGCTTCCTTTCGATTTGGGCATAGCAGGTTCTACCACTGTGAGTGATCTGCTGGCATATACGATAGGTACCCACTTGTTGTTGCTCTGCATCTGTAACATCACCGCACCAAGCCCAACGGGGCTTCCATCCATGATAAGTTTAGTCTAACAGGCAAGACGGACGTACGCCATTGTGGCATCATGGAGGAGCGCTTTCTTTATGTCCTTGAAAGCCTGTGCTGTCTGGCAGGTCCATTCCCACGGACCTCCTTTTTGTAAGTGACCTCAGAGGCTCAGAGAGCATTGCCAGATTGGGAATGAAGTGGCCACAGTAATTGCCCATTCCCAAGAAACTGCAAACCTCGGCAGAGTTCTAAGAGATAGCTGCAATTCGGATGGCCTCTACTTTTCAGGGATGAACTTTAAGACCTTCCTTTGAGAACTTGTACCCGAAGAGCTCAATGTCATTCAAGTATAATAAGCACTTCTGACAGTGAAGTTTGAGGCCACATTCAGTTAGTCGGAGCATGGTCACTCAAAGCCTCATATGGTGTTCCTCCAGGGTCGTCCAATAGATGAGGATGTCATTGCTGACATTTAACACCCCTATCAGTCCTGACAGAGTCTCATTTATAGCTTCCTGAAAAACCTCTGCCGCTGACGAGACCCAAAAGCTGAGTCGTTTAAACCTTCGACGGTCCCTCTTAAAGGAATTGGGTCTGTTCCCACATATGTGTAGATCCTCGTGTTGGTGGGGCTTGTCTCCGGTGGAGGTTTCTATTTTGAGAATTGAGCCTCGTCAATAGCCCCTGTATTGATAAGAGCTGTGATGGTGGCGCCTCCCTCGGCGACTTGGCACGTAGGTGTCTGCTTGAGACTTCCTCTTCCAGTGAATGATATGACAAATACATCTTTGTCATCATCGTCCTCGAGATGATCTTCTGCGGCTGGCGGTGTTGGAACTTTTCCCTCTTCTCCATCCTCTAGGTACAGGTCCCGGATGTTTGCCAGTCTTCTTCCTCATATGCTTGTGCCAGAATTAGTAGTAACACTGTAACATACTTTCGCTAAATGGTTCTGACGCCCACACCTTCAGCATGCTTTTCCTTGACCAGGGCATCCTTCTGATGGGTTTCGGGCCAGGCCTTAGCTCCTGCATGCTTTCTCCTGCTGGTTGTCAGTGCTAGCCCCTCTTGGTTTAGTTGGATGCCACTGCACAGCCTCTAATTTCTTTTCTTTTACCTTCACTCCACTCACTGTGTCAGTGGACTTTGAACCGCAGAAGAGGGCGGACACCATTTCTCTGGCCCTGCTATCAGCCAATTCATGAGATCTGGCCAATACCAAGATATCATCCAGTGTAATGCGAGGTTGTCGCAGGATTCATTTTCGTAAGTTCGAGGAGCGGCATCCCTGAATCAGATGAGCCCTTATCTCATCTTGTCTGTTGATTCCTTCCCAGGTACTTGTCAGTCTACGTAATCTCTCAAAGAAAACATCAACCGATTCACCTTTTGTCTGCCTTACCTGCTTTAGCTTGAATCTCTCGAAATCAGGATTTAACTGAAAATCAAAATGTCTATTTAGAGCTAGAACTGCTGCTTTGAAATTATCTTCTTCCCCAGTGTTGGGTAAATTCTCAAATTGATCGCACAGTTCATCACCTCGTTATCCCGAAGTTTGTCGGGACCGCACTGCACTTGGGCTGACGCTCTAGTCTTTATGGTTCCAACACTATAATACACGTGAAGGAGCAACCGCGCAGCGTGTGCGGGTTGGAATTCAGCCAGACCACATTCTGTTGGAGTCTGTGTTAGACCTGGTGTGTTTATAAAGTCCGCACTGCCACTGTTTCTTTTTAAACGCTGTACCTACATAGAACTGCACTGTTAGACCTGTCAGCCCTAGGGTGGGCTTACCCCGTTTTTTTGTCACTTTTACCTTACTTTTGCCACCGTCTTTTGTTGGACCTAGGTCTCTGGGCGTCTTACCACTGCCAAACAATGCTGATGTGCAGGTGCTCTCTCCCAACAACATGGCTGCCACAGGCCCCTGCTACTGCAGAGAGGCCTTTGTAAACACGCACTAGTAGTCAGGAGCAGGCTGGGACATCATGATACAATATCACTACCATCCCGCCTTTTTGTTCCATAGCCTAGAATGTGGAAGCTCCTGGAACCTTCCAGCCCTGGGAGGGGTTACACTGTGCCGCCTTTAGAGGAGGGTCACCTGATCTAGGGATATAAGAGTTAAGAAGGGACACCTGCCTGTCAGTTGGGACACCACTGGACCTGGGGGAACCTCTGCAGGAGTTTAGGCGGTTGGGCCTAGGGGAGGAACTTACACCACTGGGACTGACTGGGCCTAGGCACTGCTGTTCTAAGTTAGGTGAGGGACTCTGCCAACCTGCTGATCTGGTCCAGCATTGGGGAACCCAGGGAACCACCTCCAGTGTGCCAAGGGGAACCATCCTGCCTCTGAGGCCACCAACTCAACCCCCCTTTTTTCTCCCCAAGAACCTACACTGGGACCTGCCACTCATCCTCCCAGGAAAGGCGCTGTGACCATTAAGCGCTGTCAAGAAGCACCTACCTGTTGAGAACACTGCTGGGGGATCAACCAGGTAACCAGCGCTGACTGCCTGAACTGTGCCCCGCGCTGTGCTCCTAAAGCGATGAGTGCCCCCCTAGCGCTGGACTGTTAAAGTCTGCTGTTGCTGGAGGGCCTAAGGTCCTACTGGGCTCTGCTTGCCAAGCGCTATGACACTCCTAAGCGCTACTTTGACCTGAACTGCCAAGAACTGTTCGCTGCCGGAACTGTCTACCCCCTAAGCTCTATAATCTCTAAGTGCTATCCTGCCCTGAACTGTGCCCTTATGCTGTGCCACTAAGTACTGTACCCCCAAAAGCGCTAACATGCCATCACCGCTGCCGCCCGGTACCTGTGCTGTAGCTCTGTGTCCTGGAAAGTGCTAGTCTGCCATCACCCCTGCGACCCAGGCGCTGCGAGTCCCCAAGGCTGCCTGCATCGCTGCTGAGGGAGCGCTGTGCCTGTTGTTGCCACTGCGGCCTCGGGGTCACGGAAGTAGGAAGGTGTAGGCCGCCCGACCTGCTGTGTGCCCTCTGCCCTGCACAGCGTGGACCCCTAAGCCTGGGGAGGGCCGCTTCGGTATTATTGTAGGCCGCGCTGGGCCTTGGAAGCGGCAGCGGCCACTATCACGTGACGGGGCGCCGGCTGCATCATAGGACGCGCCCCCGCCAGCCGCCGCGCAGCCATTGGTCGAGGCTACCGCGCCCCGCAGGCCGCGCTGCCATTGGAGGCTGCGGGCACGCCTCTGCCACGCTGCCTCCAGATTGGTCCCCGGGCTGGAGAGAGCGTCCAGAGACCCGGGCCGGCCTGAGACACCGGCAAGGGGGCTCCAGAAGCGTGAGAGAACCCAGAACCTGCCCAGACCAAATATTGCACATCAAGGGCCTCATCAGGGGCCGAAGTTCAAGGTAACATCCCCAGGGGAGGGCTAACGACTGTAGTGACAGCGGGGGCTGCCGTGGAGCCTCGAGTGAACGGAGAGGCAGCCCCACGACCGCCCCTCCCCGCAGGAGACTTTAGTTGGGCCCCGTTGGCCCGGATTATCTCCATAGAGGACTAGAGTGAGGAGAAAGTTGAGTACAGGCCTACTGAACTGGGCACCAAACTCCCAGAATTATTTATATACTGTGTCCAAGTTAACCCCTGGCTAGGGGAGAGTTCTTTTCAGCATGCCCTGGAACAGGAACCCTGTTTATGTTTCTGATGTCTGGTTAAGTGCGTTACCAAGTGCGTAAACGCATCCTTGTGATAGGGCACACCTTTGGGTTCGTCAATCACTGACAGACTCCGTGGATTTTGAAGAAAAAATCTTTTTAATTTTTTTGATTAAAGTTTTTCATTGTTGTTCACATCGTTTTTTTATTCATGTCTAACCATGTAAATTCATTGGAATTGAAACTCCACTTTGTTATATAACACAAATGCTCTGATGCATTTCGGGCTGGAATAGCCCTTTCTCAAGGAGCGCTGTAATATAATAATATACGCTTTGGTAAAAAAGTAACACTGACATCAAAAAATCACATATGAGTATACATAACATTTTCTTTGACTGCGTTCAATAAGTAAACATGCTAGCGTGAAACCCATGAGTGTATTGGAAAGTCACCTTATAAACCAAGGGGGTGGAGTTGGAGCAAGGTATCAGGGTATTAGTGAAATGGAAAGAAAAAAGGATCTTACATCAATTGAGGTTGACGGTTAAGTAGGATAGCTATTGGAGAGATAAGGAAATGGGTGAGCGTTTCAAACCAAAATGGCGAAAACGGCGCTTTTACACCCGTCGGGGCCCCGACTTACTTGTAGAGGTTGTTGCGCTGTCATAGCGCTTCTGGTAAACTCCGTTGTCCAAAGCGGTAACCGGAATTTGATGCGGAGTATTCCGCGTAAAGGGCTTCTGGTTTAGCGTGGTTACGATGAGTCATGTGACCCAGTCGCATGACTCGGTGAGTGGCATAGAGAAGGGACTAGTGGTGATGTGGAATTGGAGTTGCCATGTTGGAATGGGTGGATGGTGAGGAAAGGGATCAAGGGCGGGTGGGACGATGTGTTGGTGGGGTGTGTTATTTGAGTGGATTACATACTCATACGATTGATGAATCATACATTAAAGAATCATGTATGTACAAAAAATAATAAATGAATAAACACTCAAGCTGTAGCTGACAGGGAGTCAATGTGTGGAAAAGACAGGTACCACAGGGGTACTACAGGAATGCACTTAGTTCAAAGCGGTCATTAAGGCCGTATGGTTTCATGGCTTTCAGTCTATAAATCCAGACTAATTCTCTCTGAAGAAGCAATTTATTGTTGTCTTTTCCTTCTTTTTTTTTAATAGTTTCCAGGACCATGTCCTTCACTTGGGCCACGTTATGATTGAAGTCATTAAAGTGAGTGGCGACACTGGACTTTTGGTTTTTAGTGCGAATATTTGATTTGTGTTCGTTGAGACGAACTTTAATTTTTCTAGTGGTCTTGCCCACGTAGATCATGCCACAGGGGCATTTGAGAAGGTAAATGAGATTCGAGGAATCGCATGTAGCATCAACGTTAACTTTGATTTTAAAGCCTTTCATAGGGTGGTTTATGTAGTTTCCAAGAATGACGTTATTGCAACTGTTACAGTTGTGGCATGGCCGTGTACCAGTATGTGACTTTTGTTCACCTGGGGGTTTCGATAGAAGTTCTTTGAGGTTTTCTGATCTTGTATAAGCAAATATTGGAGTTTCTTTGAAGAGATTGCCAAAGTCTGGTTCAGATGATAAAATGCGCCAATGTTTCAAAATGATGGCCTTGAAAGTTTTGCTGATTGTCCAGTGTCGCCACTCACTTTAATGACTTCAATCATAACGTGGCCCAAGTGAAGTACATGGTCCTGGAAACTATTCAAAAAAAGAGGGAAAAGACAACAATAAATTGCTTCTTCAGAGAGAATTAGCCTGGATTTATAGACTGAAAGCCATGAAACCATACGGCCTTAATGACCGCTTTGAACTAAGTGCATTCCTGTAGTACCCCTGTGGTACCTGTCTTTTCCACACATTGACTCCCTGTCAGCTGCAGCTTGAGTGTTTATTCATTTATTATTTTTTTGTACATACATGATTCTTTAATGTATGATTCATCAATCGTATGAGTATGTAATCCACTCAAATAACACACCCCACCAACACATCATCCCACCCGCCCTTGATCCCTTTCCTCACCATCCACCCATTCCAACATGGCAACTCCAATTCCACATCACCACTAGTCCCTTCTCTATGCCACTCACCGAGTCACGTGACTGGGTCATATGACTCACCGTAACCACGCTAAACCAGAAGCCCTTTACGCGGAATACTCCGCATCAAATTCCGGTTACCGCTTTGGACAACGGAGTTTACCAGAAGCGCTATGACAGCGCAACAACCTCTACAAGTAAGTCGGGGCCCCGACGGGTGTAAAAGCGCCGTTTTCGCCATTTTGGTTTGAAACGCTCACCCATTTCCTTATCTCTCCAATAGGTATCCTACTTAACCGTCAACCTCAATTGATGTAAGATACTTTTTTCTTTCCATTTCACTAATACCCTGATCCCTTGCTCCAACTCCACCCCCTTGGTTTATAAGGTGACTTTCCAATACACTCATGGGTTTCACGCTAGCATGTTTACTTATTGAACGCAGTCAAAGAAAATGTTATGTATACTCATATGTGATTTTTTGATGTCAGTGTTACTTTTTTACCAAAGCGTATATTATTATATTACAGCGCTCCTTGAGAAAGGGCTATTCCAGCCCGAAATGCATCGGAGCATTTGTGTTATATAACAAAGTGGAGTTTCAATTCCAATGAATTTACATGGTTAAACATGGATAAAAAAACGATGTGAACAACAATGAAAAACTTTAATCAAAAAAATTAAAAAGATTTTTTCTTCAAAAATCCACGGAGTCTGTCAGTGATTGACGAACCCAAAGGTGTGCCCTATCACAAGGATGCGTTTACGCACTTGGTAACGCACTTAACCAGTCGTTAGTATTCTGGCGTATGGGACGGATACGTCACTTGTTGGAGCACCCTCAAAACCAATAAACTCTCAAATTTCACCCAACAAAATCTAGTTCTATCAAATCTACGCAGTGCACCTGACCTTTCACTCAGTATGTTTCTGATGTGCCATTTATGCAGATGTTCACTCATTCCAATGATCCCATGCACAAGAAGCGTTGTAATGTTGAAACCCTACCTTTGAGATGGTGCATTTAATGAATCTGCTTATGAAAAATGTGGTTTGCCTTGAAGTAGTCTTTGAAGATGTTGCCCCCATTTGCCCGATGAATGACAACTGTTGAGTACCTGAATTGACGCCTTGTATCTAAAAGAAGTTACCTGCAATGAAGAAAGTCTAGATAAAGAATCTTGTTTGGAATAACAACATGGTGTTGTGTCATTTTATTGCGTGTGCCTCCCTGTCTCAGTGTGAGTGTGTGCTGCATTTCAGCTTTACGCATTGCCTTCGGGTGCCTACCTGCCTCTCGCCAAGCTACCGTGGTGGAATTGGTGACCCCAGTTCTATCAACGGTGTTCAGCGGCGAGATAAGGACCTGTGGTTGTGCAGCACCCTCCAGTGATTCAGTGTGCGCCGCAAGTCGACACCTGTTGTATGCAAGCTTAACAAGTTGGCCTCCACTGTCTAATTGATTGTGCAGACTCCTGTTTTAGCCCTGTTACCTACGTCCTAGTGTTTCTTTCGCTTGAGTCGTCTGGACCCCCACCTGTCAGGATGGAGTTTGAGCTGGCCAACCTGGAAGTGTATACGGTGGCGCAGCAGAAGGAGTTCGTCAGGGGATGGGGGTGTCCGTTGGGTGAGACACCAGGAGAGAGAAGCTTCGGAAAGCCTTGAGGGCATGGGTAATGGCCCACCCGGAGGGGAGAGTGGATGAGGGACAGGAGGAGCTGGGCACACGAGGGGAGGCGGGCGCACAAGGAGAGTTAGACCTACTGCACATTAACATTAGTGAGAATGTGTTGCCAGGAAAACGTTCCGGGGCAGGAAGTATTGTGTCAAGGAGGAGTGCATCACCGGAGGAGTATGAGGACAGGAGGGAGGAGAGGCAACTGAGATTAGAGCTTGCTAGAATGGAGAATGAGAGAGAGGAAAAGAGGCTAGCCATGGAGGAAAGGAAGCTTGCGCCCAAGCTTAGCCTAAAAGAGTTGGAGCTGCGAGCAATGCAGATAGGGGCGCAAGGCAATACGAATGGTGGCAGCGTACCAGCTGAGGTTCCACGAGAACCTAAGTTCTATCTACCTAAGGAGGTGATAGCCAGTTTCAGTGTGGGGGATGACATTGATAAGTGGTTTGCAGCATATGAGGTGTCCTTGGTAGCCCATGGGGTACCCGAGAGTTACTGGGGGGGGTGGCCTGTATCAGTACATACCTACAGTGGTAAGGGACACACTCCTGACTTTAGAGAAAGTGGACCAAACCAACTACCCTGTCATTAAGGAGGCGCTGCTTAGAAAGCTTGGCCTCACCCCAGAGAACCAAACCTGCAACAGCCATAAGCTTCACACACAAAACTGGGTGGATTTCTTTGATTATGCACGGAAGGCCTTAGATGATTGGGTCGGTGGCAGCGAAGTGAGTGATTAAGAAGGGCTGTAAAATTTGTTTTTAGGGGAACACCTTCTAGATAAATGTTTTCCGGAGCTGCGCCAAGACCTGGTGGACCGCAAGCTGACCGACCCCTGGGAACTTGCAGCGGAGGAGGATACCTGGGTGAGCACTCGGGTGTCCCACAAGGGATCCGGGGGAGATGCCCCGAAAGGTGGACAGTGTTTTCCACAGAGGAGAGAGGGGGGATATAAAAGGAAGGAGTTCTCTAGAGGCCCACAAAATAGACAGCCTGGGAAAGGGGTAGGGTCCCCACCCCAATCTGGATTCCAGAAACCCACTTTCCCTGACAAGAGTCAGCAGCCCAGAACTGTCTGGTGCTACGAGTGTGGGGAGGTTGAACACTACAAAGGGGATCCCCAGTGTCGCAAGAGGTCCCCAGCCCGCACAGGAGGTCAGAGCCCCGGGGTGGCTAGTGTAGCGCTGGGGGGGGGAGTTATCTCTAGATGAGGGGGGTGAGTGGACAGGCTTGACCCTAATCTCACTCGGGGATAGAGAGATGGCCCCAGAGACACAGTTACCCTCAAACACCAAGTACTGGCAGAGGGTACGGGTTAACGGGCAGTAGGTGGAGGCTCTGAGGGACATGGGTGCCAACATGATGATGGTACTGAGACAGCTGGTGTCCCCGGGGCAAGAGATCCCAAACGTACTATATCCGCCTGTGTTGGTTGATGGCAGTGTGGGTCACTACCCTGTGGCTCAGGTTCCCTTTGAGTGGGGAGGGGTCTCAGGCCAGTTGAGAGTTGCTGTAAGCCCTGCCTTGCCAGTTGAGTGTCTGCTCAGAAACAATCTGGAGAATACTGCCTGGAAGGAGGTGGAGTTCCAAGTCCACACAGAAATGCTGGGGTTACAAGGATGGACTTGCGTGGTCACGAGGTCCATGGCTGCCCGGCAAGGAACTCAACCCAGGTTGGAGCCTGAAACAATGGCCCAGCCCAATGCTGGACAAGAAGAGGACGTTGTGGAGGACAAACCCCGCGAGATGGATGGGGAGCCCGGAGAGGTAACCCCGTAGTCCGCAGAGGAGGATGTTGTTCCCGTCGGGGACTTGCCGACCCCTGCAGAGTGGCAAGTGGAAGGAGGGCCTACCCGGGAGGATTTCTGTTATTGCAGAGAGAGTGCCCAACGCTTGAAGGCATGCGGCGGCAGGCCGAAGCCCAAGCGACCAACCAAGAGACCGGCAATTACAACATTTACTGGAGGATGGCCTCCTCTATGTAGAAAAGCTGATTTTCTCTAGTTATCATCAATCACTGCTTGGCATTAGTCGCCTCTAATCCACTTGATTATTATCTAAGCAAATAAAGAGGCAGGCGCTGGTAAACTGGAAAGCGATGAACAGGTTTATTTCTCCGGAGGAGAACATGTCAATTCGGACAAACAAAATGTCTTCTCGAGGTGCTCTAACTGTACCTCTGTGGCATAGCCTTTTATACACAGCTTCGACTCTTTATTGCAGGGTAATACATTCCTGACAGTAGTTTATTACATCCTCTGTATCCCCACTTCCTACTTGTTCCCACACATACCCAACAGCAAATTTCCCACACACTGGTCTCAGCAGGTGATTGTTATCGCGCAGCTGGGCATTCCGGCAGGGTCTGAAGTATGCAGAATTGGTTAGATCTAAGAGGGTTGCGTCATTGATTAATTCCGACCCCTTTGATGGGGAACGAGTTCCTACTGTACGGTGGTAATGAACTGTATCAGCAGGGGCTGGTTATTGCCTGGGACCGGGTCGAACAGCCAGGTGCAGGGGAGGAGGTTATGGATAGGCCTGTTCGTGCGAGGGGGATGAAAGGGCATGGGCGTTAGGCGTTAGGCACGGGAAGTGGCTCCGGGGCTGGGTCGCGCTGAGGATGCTTTATGACTCTAGCATGTATGCTTGGGGGTTGGCAGAGCGCGTGGGATGACTGCGAGGTCAGGGTAACGCGCTGGTGATCGGCAACGCACGAAATGGCCACGGTATCTTAAATGGGTGCCACTTACATGCATACGATGGCTCTTGTTAGGCAAGATGGCGCCGGCGATGTTCACGTCTGTCGATTATATTTTAACAGCCGCCCCTTTGAACATTCCAAGACATCTTGCTAATCTATTTCAATCCCCATGATATTCTGTATCTCTGTGTCATACATTGCATTAATTCGTTCTATACGAGTATCTATAGTCCTTGGACACAAAGAGTTCAGACATAGAGAACACAAGGGCGGTATGCATTGTATCCCCAAACAGCAGCCACATATTATGAAAACTGGCACCAAGATGATCATCAACAGTTTCCAACCCCAATCTTTTAATATGCCCCAAAACCAGCTTCCAAGTGCCCAAGTCTCTTGTTCTTGATGGATCTCTGATGCCAGCCTGTGAAGGTGTTCAATTGCCTTATAGACAGAAGGCGAGCCATCAGGGACAAAAGTGCAACAGCTGGCACCGATGATGCGGCATGCTCCTTCGCGGTTCGCCAGTACAACATCTAAAACAAGGCGATTCTGCAAAGCCAACAGGCGGACCGCCTGAAGCTCGGCGGTGTTGTTGGTGAGGATGCCGGCTGTGATGTTCATAGCTCTCTATACTGCTTGAGTCAGGTGTCGAATGGCCCGGCTGTTTGTCATCGGACCCCAAAGCGGGACAAGGCCTTTGGCTGCGTCAAGAAACTGGGATGCAGCAGAGTCCGCTTGGTCCGTGTCTCCGGATCGCCTTTTTCGGTGGTGTCCAGTGGGTGCAGTGTAGGTTGGAGGCAGAACAAAAGCGATGTAGCATGTGCCCCCCCCAGCCTTTTGGGAGCCAGGTGTAGGCCTTTGTACCACAGATGAAGTACATGTTAGGTGATGCAACAAATGAAGGGGGGTCGGCAGTGTTCAGTGTTCTGGTTATCTGGCAAGTGCTGTGGCCCACGATTTCAGTCCCCTGGCCTTCGATGGGACGCTTACTACAGATAGGGCTACAGTTGTGGTTGCAGCTATTCTTTTCTTTAGAAAGGAGAAGGTTGGCCTGGCTGAGTTATTCAGTATTTGCATCTCCGCTCGTTCTTTGCAGGAATGTTCATTGGGAAAGTTGCATTTGAAGTGAGAGGACAAAAAGGAGCAGTCGAGGTCTACAGCCCCACCGTCATCACGCCGCGCCAGGAGGCGCATAAAGGTCGTCACTGCTACAGCGAGCTGTGACACGCTGTTCTGCCCGTATTGGTTCTTCACTACCTGATCTGCACTGCGCCTAAAGGAGAAGCCAACAACAATCTTCCCCTCGGGCTGTTGAGACTCACCACCGCCACCCTCCCGCCGCCCTGCTGTTCCTCCAACACCTGACAGCAGGGCCGCCGAGCGGAGTGAGGCGAGGGGCTGCCTACAACTCCCGGCATCCGTCGAGGTCTCCAGCCCCACCATCATCACGCCGCGCCAGGAGGCGCATAAAGGTCGTCACTGCTACAGCGAGCTGTGACACGCTGTTCTGCCCGTATTGGTTCTTCACTACCTGATCTGCACTGCGCCTAAAGGAGAAGCCAACAACAATCTTCCCCTCGGGCTGTTGAGACTCACCACCACCACCCTCCCGCCGCCCTGCTGTTCCTCCAACACCTGACAGCGGGGCCGCCGAGCGGAGTGAGGCGAGGGACTGCCTACAACTCCCGGCAGCCCTCGAGGTCTCCAGCCCCACCGTCATCACGCCGCGCCAGGAGGCGCATAAAGGTCGTCACTGCTACAGCGAGCTGTGACACGCTGTTCTGCCCGTATTGGTTCTTCACTACCTGATCTGCACTGCGCCTAAAGGAGAAGCCAACAACAATCTTCCCCTCGGGCTGTTGAGACTCACCACCGCCACCCTCCCACCGCCCTGCTGTTCCCCCAACACCTGACAGCGGGGCCGCCGAGCGGAGTGAGGCGAGGGGCTGCCTACAACTCCCGGCAGCCGTCGAGGTCGCCAGCCCCACCGTCATCACGCCGCGCCAGGAGGCGCATAAAGGTCGTCACTGCTACAGCGAGCTGTGACACGCTGTTCTGCCCGTATTGGTTCTTCACTACCTGATCTGCACTGCGCCTAAAGGAGAAGCCAACAACAAACTTCCCCTCGGGCTGTTGAGACTCACCACCGCCACCCTCCCGCCGCCCTGCTGTTCCTCCAACACCTGACAGCGGGGCCGCCGAGCGGAGTGAGGCGAGGGGCTGCCTACAACTCCTGGCAGCCCTCGAGGTCTCCAGCCCCACCGTCATCACGCCGTGCCAGGAGGTGCATAAAGGTCGCCACTGTTCCCCCTCGCGGGACGCGAGCAGGACGCTAGGCGAAGCCTGGGCCAAGGGTGGGCCCGTCCTAGCCCGTCACAGACCGGAGAAAACTGGGCTGGACCCACCCCCCTAACAACCAACATAAGGTATAGTCTCAATAAAGTACCTGTAAGTAGCCCAGTAAGGGATTGTACATCATCTACGTCTATAACTCAAGTATACCATAACCGCTCACTCACATATAATGACTACAAGAGGCTCTAGGAGCAAAACTCTTAAAAACATGGTGAGCGCTGTAGGCCCCATAGATCAATTCATCACCAAAGTTAACCAAACGATCGATCAAACCATAATGTTGATTGATCGACGAGTCTCCTATGAACTAGACCAAGCAAGACGCTCGTCAATGGGCATGCTGGCACAGGCACGAACCCCTAATGTATTACTGCAAAATAACCCCAACTTGGAAATACATGCGGACGTGCACGCAATACCGAGCACTGTTGACTTATCAGTATCCTCACAAATGTCAGACTCACAATTGACTCAGGGTCTCGAGCAGACCCCCGATATCTTCGCAAGTCGGCAGCCAATACTAAATGAACTTACACAGAGCGAAATAAGAGGGATCAGGGAAGGAGCAATCCCTAAACTCCCGCATCAAAAAGAAACACACTCAAAAAACCCTACAAACACAGTTGCCTCAAATTCAGACTTATGACTCACTTTTTAAACCGTGTGACTCAAATAATGACCAATGTCAAAATAACATTGAATCCATCGTAGCTACCGAACCTAACAGTAATACTAATTCTGACGTACTCATAGTCGAAGATCACAACGACAGAGCTAACTCCAAGCAGACCCACCAAGAATACATGGCTCCCCCACCAACATGTAACGCTAATAATGCCAAGATACAATCTTCTTTGCTAAAAGAAATAGCTGAAATAGTCAAATACCAATTACAACCTATCCAAAAAAGCCTAGAAATCATAGAGAAGCAAGTTGCCATATTAATTGCTACTTCAAAAACAACTTCAAATCTAAGGAACAAAGATCTCTCTAATTCGACTGGACCTAATGTTACACCAGGTAACGCAAAGCCTACTAACAAACTGAAACAACCAGCTAATAACACGACTACAACAAACATCCCAACTCCAAAATTAGGAGAGCCTGTGAAAAAATCAAATAATTTAATTCCTTCATCAAAAACTAAAACCCCCCAAGAAACTTCAAAAACAGTTCCAGGATCACACAATCAACCGTCAGTAAATGTTTCCTCAGTAAGCGTCCATGCAACAAAAACTCTCCCAGCAAATACCCCCTCCATACCACCCGCACCAAACACCCCCCACAACGGTCAGACACAGAGGCATATCAATAAATTAGAACGACCAAAAAAAAGATGGCCTAAACAAGTAAACCTCCCACCGGAAGCAGCACCTTTCGTAGTCATCCTCACAGGGGTCCCAGAACTAAGTAACGACACAGATGAACCAACTTGGTCGTTACTAAACAAAACTCGTTATTGGCTGAATATTAATAGGCCCAACCAGTCAAATAATATCACTAGAATTACTACAGTGAGAAGGGCCTCATGGATAGGCCATCAACCAAAAACAATTCACGGTGACTGTATAATAGTCAGCTTTGAAACCCCCCGTGCTGTGGACTATATATGTTCATGGGATTCATTGGAAAACAACGGAGGAATAAACGTAAAACGCCTATCCTTTTTCTATCCTCGACAAGGCCACCGTTTTGAGGACCCTAACTGGCCCTCAAACTGGTCCTGGAATCAGTCTGATCATGGACAGAGAAGCTGGAACCAGGGGGACTGGGGCCATGGAAACAATCCAAGGAGCTGGTACCAGGGAGAATGGGGGCATGATTATAAAGACCGGGGTGATTGGAACAACTATGGCAGGAGGGCATACCAACCCCCCTACAGGGAACCATGGACCGGAATACCAACTTTTAACAGCTACAGCTGCTTAGAGATGGTCGACTGACCACCACCACAGAATCATACTACGCCCCCTCTGTCTAATAATAGAGTTCACTCGAACACTTCAGCTAATCACCTTAAGAGCAAGATATCTAACACAGCTCACCTTGTAACAAAAACTTGGCCACATGAACCTACAGCAATGACAAAAACCAAAAACACAGCAAATCAGACTCAGGAGTGTCATCGCCCTCCCAAGGCTTCTACCAGATCCTTGACCTCATCACAAATCGCCTCACATGAGCAGACATTGTCACGATCCTTGCCCTCATCCCTGCCCTCTATGCTGTGTCTGTTGTTGTTTGCACTGACTATGACAATGTATGTTCAAAGCTTTATTTAACCCGTATTATTCTGGGCTTTGCCAATGCTTGTATAGCGCTTTACACCTTGCGCGTATCACAATGTTTGAACTTGCCAATGTTTGTTATTTGCACGTCATTTGTGCACGTTCCGTTTTGCCAGTGCTTGTTGGCCTTAGGCTTCAGGAGTTCCCATTGTGAGTTTGCTGCCGAGGTCTTTTTTCCCTTTGCAGCCCCTGTACTTCTATTGGGACTATAAAAGCGGCCACGCCCAAAACGCCGTGCGGATTATTCCTTCCTGGTTCCCAAGATCGGAGGTCTCCTGTTTCTTGTCCGGTCTTCGTTCCTGACGGCGGAGGACTTCACTGGTGTTCAAGGCTCCGTTTCCTGTTCAATGGTAGTAATCTACCACGAAAATCCGCTTGCTGAAAATGCAGGTAGGATTTATCCTTTTTCTGTTTACCGGCTGGTGAATCTTTCAAGACGCTCGTAGGGCAAAACGCGAGGGGCGTTTCCCTAGCAACTTTCAGGACAATAGTTTGCCGAACAGTATTTCTGGACTCCAGCTTCTAGTTTTGGACTTGCCAGAGTGTCTCTAGTTTCTGATTTTGTGAAAAGCGTACTCAACAGTGTTTCTCGGCGGAAAGCCTAGATTCAGTGATTCAAATTCTGACTTCTTTGGGTCCCGTTTCACCTTCATTGTATTTTGAAACGTTTTGTATTGTTTTATGCTGATGCTGTGAAAACGAACTGTGATTGGGTATTTAGAACCTTTAATGTCTGATATGCTGTGAACAAACAGTGGTTAGCTTTTGGGGATATTTCATGCGCGCAGATGAACAATGATAATAACGTTGAAACCTTGAATGAATCTTTGAGTGTAATGTATAGTTCATGTCGTTAATTTATATCTGAGTCAACTTGCGCCAACCTGCTATTTCGAATATAAATACTACATGGTGAAAAGTCAATCTTGTTTGCTTCTATAGAAAGTTGTTATTAAATCCCAAGTACAGCTTTGGTGAGACTCATTTTAACAGGTCAGACCTAACCTTCATTCCTAGGTACTGGTACATGTTTCTTCGTAGTTAACCTAGGAAACTGGGAAGTCCTAGGGTTTCAGTGCCGGAGTGGGTTTTAGGGTGATGCTCCTGAGAAACTCAAGGGTTCTTAAGAAACCAAGGCCCTGACAGACATACGCTCCAATCTCGAATTTGGAATTTCCCCCCATCCAACCAGAAGAAGAAATCACCATCCAGTCAACGTCACCTGTCGATATCAATAAAAACCTCGACAGGAGTATGTTATTTTGGAATGTGGCGGGACTAGCGACCAAACATCTCGAAAAAAGTTTTCTAGAACTGGTTCATTTAAATGATATAATTTGTTTTCAGGGGACATGGCTTAACGACCCAATCCATCTTGTGGGATACAGAACATAGCAATAAAATCAAATTCAGGGAGAAGCAAAGGAGGCTTAACTACATACATTTCTAACCTTTGGCCGTGTCGTGAAATAACACCTGTTCAACTTCATCAGAACTATCAGATTATCAACATCCAAGGAATCAATCAAGAGGTCTATACCATTATAAACTTCTACAACAACATGACCCCAATGGAGTTGTCCAAGGCCTTAAACGAAATCTCTGATGAGACCAATGTTCTGAAAACAAAATACGCCAAAGTCACACATACAATAATCTGGGGAGGAGACTTTAACCTTCATATATGTAACAAAAGTGACACCTCTACTTGTGGGATTGCAGACGAACAAGGTAATTCCCTAACTCACTTCACCCACACTGTTGCAGGGAACTAATTTGCAGGCTATCATGTCCGAATTAGATATAGGGTTCGTGAACATGATAAAGACGCCCACAACCCAATTCACTTCAACTTTTCATGGAAGAGGCTTTGAAACTTTAATAGACTATATTCTAGTATCCAACAACAAAGGCTCGTGTATAAAGTCCTTTGAAGTGGACAACACCGCACTCAGCGATCACTTCCCACTTAGACTGACGTATCAAGAACCCGACCACCGAAAGAAAACAGATAAGGCCCATCCTGGCATTATCCACCAGGAAGCATTAACACTGGACAGATTAAACGGCTACACCCTTAAATGGGGCAAATTAGATCAAGAAACCACTAGCGCGAGAATAATTAAAACATGTAGAAACGAAATTGACAAGTGCCTAGACCCCTCTACAACTCCAACAGAGATCATGACCAACTACAGTGCAATAGTGAAAACCATAACTAATGAATTAACCAAGCCCAATAAACAAAATAAAACTTTAAGAAAAGGATGGTTTAACACGAAATGCACAAAAACCTATTCCGACTTAAAGAAAGCCCTAGCAAAAAAAGAAAGAAACAGAGAAGAGGTAACAAAATTAAGGAAGTCTTACACGCAGGCAATCAAACAAAGAAAAAAGGAGATACAAGCAAATCTCTGGACCCAATTGATAAAAAGCAGTACCCTAAAAGATGGTGCAGCTTTTTGGGAAACAGTCAAAAGCCCTTTCTTAACAGAAAACAATGACGCTCCTTCCTTGGACGTCGCCATAAACGCGGAGGACTCGGTGCAACATTTTTCAGGGGTTTTTGGAGAGGTCAAATCTACAGATTTAATTTCATCGGACCATCTCCCACCGCTGAAATATCCAATAGAAATACAGTTCACAATCAACGAAACGACGAAAGCTATAAAGACCGCCAAAACTGGCAAAGCACCAGGACCAGACTCTGTTCCCATGGACCTCTATAAATTTCTACCAGATCTCTGGTCTCCTCTTTTAACCAAAGTACTAAACGTAGCAAAGGACACTGTTCTTCCTGACTCTTGGTCAACATCGATACTCGTCCCCACTTTTAAGAAGGGCAACAGAGACAGTCCCTCCTGCTACCGCCCCATCTCCCTCCTGGACTCGGTTGGAAAGATGGCAGGGCGCATACTTCTTGACCGACTCCAGGACTGGTCAAAAGAACATGGGATACTCTCAGACCTACAGTATGGGTTTAGGGCCGGACTGAGTACAGTGGATCAAGTCCTACATCTAACACTACTGGCCGGAAAATATGTAACTGCAAAAAAATCCTGCCTACACATGGTTTATGTCAACCTCACAGCAGTGTTCGACTGTGTGGAACACTCAAAGCTCTGGTCTATAATGTTGCAAATGGGGATTGAACCACCAATAGTCGACTTTCTGCATGAATTATACACCGGAGCCACGGGAAAGGTCAGATTTGGGATAGCAGGACAACTAACTAACAGCTTTCCAATACGGAAGGGGTCAGACAGGGGTGCGTGCTGGCCCCTTTCCTATTCACGCTCTATACTAATGGTCACGAGGCTGCAATGTTAAAGGGTGTAAAAAATCTCTCAGAAGCCGGTCGTCGGCAGATTCCAGCATTATTATATGCCGACGACGCGGTAATTCTCGCTCGAACTCCTGTCCAGCTTCAACGGGCACTAAACAACTATTGCACCTTTATGACCAGTTTAAACCTAAAAGTCAACATAAGGAAAACGTACGTGATGCATGCCGGTGCCAAGGGGAAAAAAGTGAAGAAAATCTACGTGGACAACTTGCCCCTTGAAGGAACCAACACGTACCCCTATCTTGGCATCACCATTGATGAGGCGTTCACTTGGAAAGAAGCAATTAAATCCCGAAAGCTATCCCTCATAAGAACGGTTGGCGCTCTAAAAGCTTTTTCTCTTCGTCTGGGAAAAAGACCCCCCACCGAGATGATAAAAATATATAACGCAAAATGCATTAGTACTGCCACCTTCGGAGCAGGAGTCTGGGGAACAACAAACGTTGAACAACTGCAAAAAGTCGAAAACTCCTTCTTAAAATTTTAATTGGCTGTCCCAAAAAGCACAACCACATTCGGATGTCACCTCGAACTCGGGGTGGATCATATTTCTGACATCATCAAGATCCAGTCCATCATGTTATGGCGTAGAATATGGGCAACAGACGAGTGCCAGCTCACAAGAACAATAATACAGGACTGTATGAATTTAGACAACATGACAAAGATAAAATGGTTGGTTTATGTAAAATCTTTTCTTACAGATATTGGTTTCCCGAGATTTTTTGATGAACCATTGTCAGTAACAGGCATATCAAAAAAAGAACTAAAAACACTTTGTCCGTCGCATCTATCTCAGCTACGGATGTTGAGTGAAATCAGAAAGCCATCAGTGCAACAATGCCTATTAATACAGTTGGTTCCAACCATCCAACTGTACTTGCAGTATGACTTATCACAATATGAAAAACTTCTTCTCACTCGCTTTAGGTTTAATTTATATCATTACATGGTTTTATTTCCCAACCAGAACGTTTGGACTCACAATATTTCAGCGTGTCCCTGTGACCTAATATCCCCACAGTCTACAATTCATGTCCTTTTCTTTTGCAAATTTTACATGCCATTACGCAGGAGGTGGATATTACCAATACTAAAAGTCATGAAAATTCGTAGATGTCGCTCTGCCTACTTAGCATTGCAATTTTTGGAAAATAACTTAATGACAAAATCTGTGGCACAATATCTAAAATTATGTATTAGGCACCGTACGAACTTATAAATTCAGACTGAGTTTCATGTCTAAAACGAATTCTAAAAACTGTTTTTAAGACACTTTGATATAGAAAGAATAAGAATTTTAATATTTATTGTGTTTTTATGTACTTTTATGGCTTTCACAAATGGAAACCGAATAAAGATGATTTGATTTGATTTGATTTGATTCGGTCATAACGAACTCCCAATGACTTAGACAAACCAGAACATGAACTTTGAATACCTCAGGTATCGTGGAACACATGAACACTCTTTCGCTCTATAATCATTTCAAACCAGAACAGGGAGTAAAAGAAGACAAGTGCAAGTTTGAAATATTTATTTTTCAATGCAAGGTTCTTAAACGCAGTATCTTATATAATACCAGAATACATATTATAAAAATCAGAGTTATCAGCATAGTCACTAATCCATAGTAAGCGAACGGTGATAGCATAGTATAATGCAAAAATCAATAGAAATCTGTATCAGCTATATTTCGCGCACCCTATTTAGCATACTATATTATATCTAAGAAGGTCTCATTTGGGTTTTAGCAGGGCGGGCCCATACCTCTAAATGTCAGTAGGAAAAGATCACATCATCAGCTACCAGCTCTCTGCATGCGAAGCACCTTCAAGTGTGTTTGTGCATTCTCAGTAACTCTATCTTAAACCCGCGTAGAGCCCAATGTTGGCAGCAACATTATTTGTGCGATGTCTAATGTAGTGCGAGGATCAGGCCTCCCAGCAACCTTGTGTTAGGTTATTCTTAGAGGCTTTGGCTCTCAGTGTGCAGACAGTGTACCAAGCACGACTGATATCAGAGCAATTACATATTATTCTCAAATAAATCACATCTTTCGTCTAGGTTGAAAGCTACAATAATAATTATGTGCCGTGTGCAAACTGAAGCCGAAGGAAAATATGTCGTTTAAACATTTAATAAACTCATGCTAACTTAACACAATATATAGAAAAGCAGTAACTATATGACACCCCCCCAATGATCCGAGGACGGTCAATAAACAAGCCAATAATATAATAAAGGCATAACATGAAAGCAGAGTTCAACAATATTGAGCCAAGCTAAATGAATGTAGATGTATATAAAAAATAACAATACAAAATATGTATGAATGCCTATAGTGGCCAAAGAAAATGTAATAAAAATTCTCGAACTTGGGGCCCAATATAAAATCATAGGCCTAGAACATATGAAGTAGATTGTCCGCAAGAAAAATGGCACCATTCAGAATTACTAAAAAGTCACGTGCCAGTATAGTGAAAGTCTCCAAAGCCACTCATGGGTGGATAGAATATGCAAAATAGTTAGCCACAGCTTCCAACATGAAATCACTGTCATCCTCCGAAAACAGTTCAGCCATCCAATTAAGCAATGGGAAAGAACATACTCATGCGCCGCTGCGGGGATGTCCCACTGACCCATTAGTCCATGCATCGCTGCCAAGGCCATAATCCTTTCGCCAGAACAAACCAACTCGTGAGCAACTACGGGGCCCATCAGGTGATTAAAATCGACTCCAGGAGATAACGGCAAGCAGAGACACAAATCAATGGCCCAGTCAAAATAGCAGCTCAGGCAATAAAACACAGGCTGGACACATGTGAAATAGGAAAATCAAAACTATAATCCAAAAGCTGTGCTTAAGGTCGCAAGCAGCAGGGTGCCATAGTAATCAAGCATCCAGTTGCGAAACAGTGTCAGAAGGGGCTGAGCGGCTTCTTGCGCAGGATGGGCATCCATGTTTTAGGAAGCAGAATAATATTAAAACGCCTGCAGCTAAAGCCAGCAAAACAGGGAATCTGCCAAACAAACTCAAAAATATTGTATGGAAGAAAGCGGGGATGACACCAAAAATCTTTTCAAATGTAGTCACGAGACCACTGCTAACCAACTTAAAAAAATGAGCTAAGCCAGACGTGGAGGAGGCATTAAAAAATTTGATGAACTAATTCGCAGAAATGAAATGGCAAGTCAGTATTTAAAAGTGCCTGCACCTCTGTGCATGTGTTAGCTATGTGAAGGACATAAGTTTCACGGGCTGAGCTCAGGGCCACTTCCTTTTGAGACAAAAGAGCCCTTATTCGGCTCATACCATTGAACTCCGCTTTCAAGGTTGGGATACGCGGCCAGATGGAAACATCTGAATTCCCATGCGTGGGTGGATATAACACGTTCTTGCAACACACCACACGTTCTGATACAGTTACCACATAGGCGATACCGACCATTAACCCACAACACTCCTCGTTATTCAAAAGCAAATAACTACCGTTTTTTCAATAAAGTGAATGTGGGAACTATTGCAGGAACTGGTGTGCCTTTTAAAACACAGGCCAAATTAGGCCGGTCCTGATTACAAGAACCATGTAACTGGATGTGTCTGCATATCAGTGAACGGTCAGGCGACTGTGTGCATTCTTCACCATTCAGATTCACTTCCTTTCCATCCTTCAGGCATCTGTACGTGTATGGTAAAGACCATGCCTCATGTAGGAAAGCACTGCCGAGTGGTTCATATCACCCTATTGCAATATATCGCATACAATTAGTAAATTTATACAAAGCAAATGGCAAAGTAATAACACCATGCATAAGCCATGTAGCAGCAGCTGCCTCAGCTACAGAAAAGGGCAAAGATTCTAACTTTTCAATGTGCAACATAGAAAATGATGCATCCCGCATGGAAAGCATGCGCTGCTTGTCAGTCAAATTAAATGGGGCAAATAGCGATGACACGTTCATGGAACTCCAAGGCACGCGACCCGCTTTCAGAGTCTGTAGTGTCCATGCAAACTGCATCACAGAACGCAATTGATTTTGTCCGTGGTACAATAAAGACACTTCATCATTCACAATGCCAACTACAGAAGAGACAATATTGTTCAACGTGTAAATTCGGGAAGAAAGCATGTTAATACTGTTATCGACAACTGCAAGCACTTTCTCCAAATTTGCTTGGTCAATTGCCCTTAGGCGCTTAGCAGCTTCGATTTGCGAAAATTTCTAAATTTCATTGTAAACTGCATAAATCCACCGTTTAGACCTACCCTTAGCTGGGCCTTTTATAAAATCATTCAAATCCACATTTTCAGTCAACTGAGACAGATGTAGTTTAACTGCAGCTAAAGTGGAATGTTGTAACCAATTCTGACACAGTTTCCCCACAGAATAAGTGGTGACAGTATAATCAGTTTCAAAATGGGGATCAGGTCTGACTTGTGTGAACCCTTCAGCCAAACCCAAAAAACTACGTTGGCAAGAATCAGCACTTCTTTGCCACATCAGCCAACCCTTTGGATCCAAACTGGATACATTAAAGGATGAATTGTGTAATAGAGCCTGTAACTCACGAATAGACAATTCAGAAAAATTACCCCAACCTGAATATTCTTCCAATTCAGGGATAATTGGTGTATTTAATTTTTTAGAAGTAGCCAATCCAAAGCATGTTGTTTGGGAAATAGTAGAATTTAGAAACAACATGTGATTCGGGATGAGACATGCACGGTGCAAAGCCTCAGTGCCTTGTACCTGCCAATCTTTGGTACCCCAAACCGATTTAAGGTCAATAATTCCTTTCCAGAATTCGTAGCCATCTACAGCCAATTTGTCTATAAAGGACTTCGAATACAGCAATTTTGTATCGGTAAGTCTAACTTTGGACATGGACTTTTGTGTCATTTTGAAATAAAACGACTCAGGATTTGATTGATTAAAGTCTGTAAAATAAGTGTATTTTTTCAGAAATGTACTGGAGCTGCCTATTAATGGAGCTGGGCAGTGTTCCCACTGTGTGTAATTCACAACAACCCTCCTGGAATTCGTCTTATGCAGAAAATGATTACCATAATGTTGGAAGCAAAACAAATCACCATAATTAACATAATCTAATTATAAATCCTCAGCATCAAAAGCTGCATAATATTTTAAATCAGAGAATAATGCTTCTACGGCCTGAATATCCCAATCATCAGAACGTATATTTTGTTTAATCACATCCCCCATGTTTACTCTAAGCACATTAGGAACATTAATCACTTCAGTGGGCCCATGTATCTGAAACCTAACCGCATCCCACACAATCCCATCGAGGACAGGCCAAGCAGTAATGTTGACTGTATTCAAGTTTCGTTTCAGTCTGTGTGCTGAATGTGAAGAGGAAAGGGGGGGCCAATGTTCCATTAAGGTACCAAATTCCTGTTCTTTCTTTAACATAGTGGCCATCGATCAGGCGAAAAAAATAAAACACAAAACCAATCGACATAAAAAGGTAAAATGAAAATAGAATCAACCAAATGTATGTCCAAGGGGGAATTAAAAAATGTTTTTTTAAATAGAGTGGCATATTTTGCAATAGTTGAGGGTTTCTTTGAAAGTTCCGAAACAGTCAAAAGAGAATCTGGACTGTTCGGCCAAACGAGTCTGCAAACCTGGCATGGATAAATCAGCAGGATAGGTGTAGGTCAGCTCATCAATGTTAGTAACAGGAATAGTATTTAATAAAGGACTGGATATAGCAGGCATCTCGAGGGACACCTCCGGTTCTGCACCAGAAGTAATAGCCAGCACAGAATGCCTCACCATGGAAGGACAGGATACAGCCAGTGTCATGCTATGAAGAATCGGCCACCCTGTGTGTCTTGACATTGTCAATAGAAATAAATCTGTTTTCCTTACGACCTGGAAGTGGTGGTAATATGACTGTTCTTGTGCCCTTCACTCCAAGAACTCGAACCGGTGCACGATATGAGGGACCAAACTCTTTCTTGTTATCGATCTTCTCTCGAACCAGTTCTCCAACTTGGGGTAGCCAGCCAACTACCGGGATCTGCAACGCATCATCCGATGTGGAGGGCAAATGTTCCTTTGCTATACTGTCTCTGGTCTTTTGTAGATCCTGTAAAACATTGCAATGTTCATCTATGTCAAAGGCTGCGGCCTGGGCCTTGCAGTCTAGACCGTCGAGGTCAGGGACGTACATCTTGATACCAAAGAGCATTTCGTATGGGGTCCGCCCACCCAGAGACCTTCTAGGGAGGTTATTAAGCGCACGCTGCACGCCATTGAGGTGGGCTAACCAGTTTCTGCCAGTGCCTATAACTCGAGCTGTCAAAGATTGCTTTAAGTCACGGTTCATTCGTTCAACTACACTGTTTCCCTCGGGTCTGTAGGGAGACGAAAACTTGACTTGGACCCCCAACGAAACCATAGCATCCTTATATATCCTTAGAGGCGAAAGCCGGACCCTGGTCCGAATGGAAGGTACCACAGGCAAAAATCCCTACAAAGACTCGCAAATCCTTAATGACAGTCCGTGAATCAGTGCTCCGATGGGGCCAAACCCACACAAAGCGTGTGCATGAATCAACTGCTACTAAGATATACTTATATGCAGTATCAGAAGAAAAAGGACGGCAGTGATCTAAATAAACGCACCCCAGTGGTTTATTAGAAATGTACAACTGTGTCTGAGGCGGACGCGCAGCAGTTGAAGGTTTAATCTGCTGGCAAATGTCACATTGAAGGACATAATCGCGCGTCTGTTTGTACAGTCCCTGCCACCAGAACCTCTGTTGTAGCTGAGTTACAGTGGCCAAGACGCCCGCATGCGCAGACGCCACACCTTCATGAGCCGCTGTAATCAAAGAAGCCCTGCGATCCGAGTTGGGAATTAAACGTTCACCAACTTCAGGAATTTTCACATAAAGATCCTTATCGGTACTTAAGTGGTATGTGTACTTCGAAGGGAACCCCGCAGGATATTTACTTCCCTTCTCAGTGAGTGGCAGCAACAGCCGCCAGGAAGTCTTCATCTATCTTACTTTTGGACCTTGTGACTGCTGCAACTAAGTATTTTGATACTGCTGATTTCGCTGCTTCATCAGCAAGCGAATTTCCGACAGCGTGGACCCCCACGCGCTGATGGCCAAGAGTATGAATTACAAACACGAGTGGCAACTTCTCTTTGAGTTTGCCACTCGGACACAGATCATTTTATGTTTTATAGTGCTACCTTTGGAATCACGAAATTCATTCTGAATCCAAAAGAACAAGTTCTCATTGTAAGACTGGACACAGTAGTAAGAGTCACTTACGATCAAAGTCGTCACACTAGGATCTGCGTACTCCAATGCAAGCATTAGTGCACGAAGCTCTGCCAATTGTGCGGTGCAGTCTCCAAGCGTCTGCTTGTGCACGACACTTGACTTGAACTCATCGTTCACCATGGCACCAACCACAATGGCGCAAGCGGAAACGTAGGCATGTTTAGAGTGATGCGCAACCTGCGCGGAACCATCAGTGTAAATGATGCAATGGAAATCCTCCAACGGCCGCATTGCTAACCGAGCAGGATGAACAAATTCATACTGTAAGTACTCCTGCGACCGTAAAGTGGCATCAAAAATAAACGTGACATCCTGGGATGACAAGGATGCAGCCCATTGAATCCACCCAGGGTGCAAAGCTTTAGAATTTGGTACACTGGCTTTCGTAACTGCCTCCAAGGCAGGACACGGGGTAACAACCAACATGCGTTTTCCCTGTGACAGGGCACGTTCCTTGAGAATTGCCATCTGCACAGCCGTCAAAACTTTCTCCACAGTGGAAAAGCGCATTTCAGCCGAAGTGTTCAAGTGTGACTTGTAAGCCATAGGTACTGTATCTCCTTCATTAAAAGTTAGGTACGTGAAACCCACCGTCCCCGGGACAATTCTTATCACCAGTTTGGTCTGGTTATCACGAGTCTGTAAGTATTCCGAAGCGAGCAAATCAGCTTGCAAAGACTGCAGAATGCTGAATGCTCAGGCAGCCAGCATGATTTGGAAAAAGATGGTTGTATCAAAGCTAGAAAGGCTTGACACGCTGGGCATATTCCGGAATGTATGTTCTTCCGAAATTCAAAAAGCCCAGTAAAGACTGTAATTCTTTCAGTGTTGTCGGAGAGAGCAACTGTGCGCACTTCTCCGGAAGTGAGGAGCCAATCCCTTTCCTTCATTGGTTAATTCATAGCCTAGAAACAACACTGTGTACTCTGCAATGTGCGATTTTGCAACATTAAACTTGTAACCCATGTCTGCAAAGTTACAAATAATACTGTTCACACAACACAGATGCTCCCAAAGTTCGTCGTCTGTGAGATAGATATCATCCACATAGGAACAAGCATCCGGGTCGACCCTCTCTAACAGAGAGACAATGCGGACGGAAAATACTCCAGGACTATACTTATAGCCCATCGGGAGACGCCGAAACATTTTTTGGACACCGCCGCATGTGAAAGAAGTCCATTGGGAACTTAAACTGTCCAATGAATGGGCATAAAAACCATTGGAAATGTCAAGCGTGGTTTTGAACCTCTTACGCACAAGACTATTTACAAGGGCCGAGCCGTGAGTATTCTGTACTGCACAGTTACGGCAATGCGAGTTTAAATGCCGATAATCCAAAACCAAACGGTAAGAGCCATCCGGCTTGTTTACCGTAATAAGGGGGTTATTCATCGGTGACACACACGTTTCAATTACACCTTGATATTCCAATTGTTCAAGGATTGCTGCGACTGAAGCTTTGGCTTCATGTCGAATGGGATATTGAGGTTGAGGCTGCGGCTGAGACCATAAAGGAATCTCGTGGTATGGGGACAATTTATCCCAGCCACACTGATTACGGTACACAGCCGGTGAAAGTGCTAGAGCCCACTCTTCAGCAAAGTGCAGCGCTTCCACTCTCGAAACAGTGTTCGCGAAACTGGGGAGGATTACCTCCTCCCCTCTTGGAGCTGCGAGCACAAAAGGTGGGGGCCAGTCAGCCTCCGAAAGCAAAATGCCATATGTAGACGAAAGATTTTCCCAAAATACCCCTCTAACGGTACGCTGTATGTCACCTTCAATTAACAGGACAATTTCAAAAAGTCTATCAGGGGGAGCAACTCTTGTATCAGCTGTTTCAATCACAACATAAGTGTCAGTCGCTGTCACCTTCAGTAGTGGACGGAGGGCCTCTCTATCTATGGTAATCTCCGCCGCGCTGTCCAGCAAGGTCAGAGCCCAAGTCAGATTCCGAAGCCTCGTTCTCACAATCTGGGGCATATCGATGCGCCGTTAAGGCTGCGACTTTCTTCTTGGCATTCTGCGGTCTCTGAGGCGTGGAGCCCTCCTGCTTGTCTGCACCGGTGCCCGGGCGGGGCTGACCACGTCCTTGCCGGCCACCCCGGCCCATGCCGCCCCCTCCACCACCGGTTGACAGAGCCGATGAGTCCTGAAAGGAACGAGGAGAGCGTTGGTCAGAAGCCTGAAAACGTTCAGGTGACTTAATCATCGCGCGGTCGCGCAAATCATAAACACGTTCCGACTGCGCAGGCAACAGAGACGCAGGACGCGAAACCTGTGTTTGTTGTTGTTGCTGTTGCTTACACTGATTCTGTTTTCTCGGCCAATTTTGTTTCTTGGACTTGGGCTGAGCGTTCGCCTCCGAAGATTGTCCCTGAACTGCTTTTTCTCTTTATCAGAAAAAGTCTTAAGCCCTTTGGCATTGCGGCCAGCCATTTTATAAGCCGCCACAATTATCCTTGCTGACTGACGGGGTTTGTCCGCGTCGGGAATCACCGCTAATGCGTTAGCCACCTGGAAGTTCACTGCATCTCCCTTGACATACGCAAGGATTAGATCGTAAACCACATCAAAGGAGCCACACAGGCGCATACCCAACTCAACCGCTGCCTCCGGTCCGTGATCATCTTGAACACGTTTAAGGACCGTAGACAGGTTGGACATAGACGGGGAGCCAAAGCACCTCGAATAGACCGCTGCAAAAGTCTTACCCCAAGTCTCACAGTCAACAAGCTCAGGGGCCAAATCCTTCGGCAAACTAAGCGTAAGAATCCGGTGTTTCTCACCAGGATTCGTATTAGGAATATGGTCGAATTTCTCGGCAAGTCAGAAAGGAAAGTCATCCTTATCCTGGGGCTTCTTGCCCATTCCGGAATTCACCATGACAGGACTGATGTTCAAACCAGCCTGACCTGCTTGAAGCTGTGCACCCCTAGGGGCCGCGCCTTGAACATTACGACCCGTGTAATGAACAAGTGCCCTAATCACTTCAACCGCGACCTCGTGAAGATGTCGCAGGTCACCTACGTTACAAGTGGCGCGATTAGGGTGAGGTGTAAATCCAGCCAAAGCGGGCCAATTTGTGCCCGGAATGGACAAAGGACCTAACCTCGGAGCGGTTAAAGCGCGTGGTAGGGCGCCACCAAACCAAACTCCATGCTGCCAAACATCAATAGGTACTTCCTGTGCTCTGTACGAAGCATATTCAGCAGGTACAGGTGATGGAGTGTACGAAAGGAACACACCAGAATTAGCGTCCACTGGCGGAAATGTCACCCATGAATAAAACAGTTTGTACGGGAAGCATGTTCCGCACTCACCACCAGAACCACAGCCAAGCCTTCCAAAGGTACATCATAAGTCCGCAAATGATCACGCACCGCAATGCGACTATGCAGCGGGATGTCCACGGCTTGTGCCATGACTGCACAGGAACGTGAAAAAACAAAGATTACTTTGTAGCACAACTGGGTAGTAATTCAAGGAAACCGTTTTAGATAGATTCAAGCTTGAAAAGACCTATTTCAAAAATAGGTAGGTTTTTCCGACGCCGCCGTTTTCCTGAAACGGGAATGAAGGGGTTACGGTTTGAATGATATACTACTCGAGTGTCATGATATAAGGCCAACAACCGTTGGGCGCCATGTAGCAGGGTTTCCGTTCTCCCACAGAACTGTGCATAGAGATCTAGAACCTTATTGAATTAGTATCAGAAATCTCCTTACCGAGCTAGCTACAGTGTCTCATTGGTCATAACGAACTCCCAATGACTTAGACAAACCAGAACATGAACTTTGAATACCTCAGGTATCGTGGAACACATGAACACTCTTTCGCTCTATAATCATTTCAAACCAGAACAGGGAGTAAAAGAAGACACGTGCAAGTTTGAAATATTTATTTTTCAATGCAAGGTTCTTAAACGCAGTATCTTATATAATACCAGAATACATATTATAAAATTCAGAGTTATCAGCATAGTCACTAATCCATAGTAAGCGAACGGTGATAGCATATTATAATGCAAAAATCAATAGAAATCTGTATCACCTATATTTCGCGCATCCTATTTAGCATACTATATTATATCTAAGAAGGTCTCATTTGGGTTTTAGCAGGGCGGGCCCATACCTCTAAATGTCAGTAGGAGAAGATCACATCATCAGCTACCAGCTCTCTGCATGCGAAGCACCTTCAAGTGTGTTTGTGCATTCTCAGTAACTCTATCTTAAACCCGCGTGGAGCCCAATGTTGGCAGCAACATTATTTGTGTTATGTCTAATGTGGTGCGAGGATCAGGCCTCCCAGCAACCTTGTGTTAGGTTATTCTTAGAGGCTTTAGCTCTCAGTGTGCAGACAGTGTACCAAGCACAACTGATCTCAGAGCAATAACATATTATTCTCAAATAAATCACATCTTTCGTCTAAGTTGAAAGCTACAATAATAATTATGTGCCGTGTGCAAACTGAAGCCGAAGGAAAATATGTTGTTTAAACATTTAATAAACTCATGCTAACTTAACACAATATGTAGAAAAGCAGTAACTATATGACAGAATGTTCAGTGCATGTGGTAGCAGCCCACAGATCCAACAGTTGGTGGCATTTGCAGCAAGATTGTGTTGGTGCAACAACTGTACAAAAGAATTGTTCCAAAACTCTTTGCGCCGTTCTCGGAGTCGTGGCGCCAGTGAAACCAGATAGTGTTCCTTTTCAGTGGTGGGTTGCATAGCCGGTATCAGTGGTCGGTAAGCAGGAGCCCTGTCTTCAATGATCCAGATTGTGACCATTAGCAAGAGACTGGCAAGAGATGCTGTTTGGAGTATGATTGTCTTTATGCTGTGGATCTTGCAGTCTTGGTGTCGTTGTAGCGGTTCTTCGGATGTCTGGGAGCTTCCATCAATCAATCAATCAGTGACACTTATAAAGCGCGCTACATACCCGTAGGGTCTCAAGGCGCTGGGGGGGGGGGGGTGCCGCTACTGCTCGAACAGCCAGGTCTTCAGCTTCTTCCTGAAGGAGAGGTGGTCTTGGGTCAGGCGCAGGTCGGACGGGAGGGAGTTCCAGGTCTTGGCGGCCAGGTAGGAGAAGGACCTTCCTCCTGTAGTCGCTCTTCGGATGCGGGGGACGGCGGCGAGGGCGTGGTTGGCTGATCGGAGGTGGCGTTTGGGAGCGTAGAAGTTGACTCGGCTGTTGAGGTAGCTTGGGCCTTGGTCGTGTAGGGCTTTGTGTGCGTGGGTGAGGAGGCGGAAGGTGATTCTCTTGTTGACGGGGAGCCAGTAAAGGTCTCTCAGATGTCCGGAGATGTGGCTGGATCGTGGGATGTCGAGGATGAGTCTGGCTGAGGCGTTTTGGATCCGCTGGAGTCTCTTCTGGAGCTTGGCGGTGGTCCCGGCGTAGAGTGCGTTGCCGTAGTCCAGTTGGCTGGTGACGAGGGCCTGGGTGACGGTCTTCCTGGTCTCTGAGGGGATCCACCAGAAGATCTTCCGTAGCATGCGTAGGATGTTGAAGCACGCCGAGGAGACGCTGTTGACTTGCCTGGTCATGGAGAGGGAGGAGTCCAGGATGAAGCCCAGGTTTCGTGCATGGTCTGTCGGTTTGGGTGCGGTGCCTAGGGCGGGAGGCCACCAGGAGTCGTCCCAGGCGGAGGGTGAGGAGCCCAGGATGAGGACCTCCGTCTTGTCCGAGTTCAGTTTCAGGCGGCTGGTCGTCATCCACTCGGCTACCTCTTTCATCCCTTCGTGCAGGTTGGCTCTGGCGGCGGCGGGGTCGTTGGTCAGGGAGAGGATCAGCTGGGTGTCGTCGGCGTAGGAGATTATGCTGAGGTGGTGTTTGCGTACGATGGCCGCGAGGGGGCTCATGTAGACGTTGAAGAGGGTGGGGCTCAGGGATGATCCTTGGGGGACGCCGCAGATGACTTCGGAGGCCTCTGACTTGTACGGTGGTAGGCGGACTCGCTGTGTTCTTCCGTCGAGGAAGGAGATGATCCATTCCAGCGCCTTGTCCTGGATTCCGATGTTGCTGAGGCGCCGTACTAGGGTGCGGTGGCAGACCGTGTCGAATGCCGCGGAGAGGTCTAGGAGGATGAGGGCCGCTGTTTCTCCATTGTCCATCAGGGCTCGGATGTCATCGGTGGCGGCGATGAGGGCGGTCTCGGTGCTGTGTTTGGCTCGGAAGCCGGACTGTGAGGGGTCGAGGGATCCGTTCGTCTCGAGGACATCACCTTCAAGAGGCTCATTGACTGGCAGGACCACATACTTTCGTCTAGCGTTTCTCCTGGTAGCCTTTGTAGTGTTGGCTACCGCTCTTAGACTTTTGACTTAGTTAGTGGCCTGTTTCGTCGGAGCACTCTCCTTTCGGCGTAAGTTGTACTCTTCTTTGGACGGCACCGTGGGGTCTGGAAACTCTGTCAGTTCAAGTGCCTCTGTTTCAGGGTAACAACTTAGGGCTGGTCGATCTTTTGTCAGGAGCTCTTCTTGGGTGTCCACGTCTTCTTTTGTTGCCAGTGTTGGTGCTATTCGTTTGCAGTGGTGAGCGTGCAGCCAGTTTTTCTTTCCTTTCACTCAAAGTGCAGTTCGTGTGGTGATTAAGACTTGCCAGGGGCCTGTCCACCGGGGTTCCAAACTCTTCGACCTTTGGAAGTTCCGAATCAGGACAAAGTCCCCGGGTTTGATATCGTGTCCAGGGCCCCTGGATACATCTGGTATGGCTTGCTGCACCTGCTGGTGGATAATAGTTAGTTCGCTCATCAATTTATACAAATAGTCGTGCATGAGTATGTCCGGGACATCGTTAATGGTTGTTGGTTTCGGGGTCATCACCCAAATATTCATTGGCCTGCCGAAAACAACCTCATAAGGGGTCAATTGGTGTCTGGTTGGGGTGGAGCGCATGGATAGCAATGCCAGTGGAAGGGCATCGGGCCATTTCAGCCCAGTGGTGGCAACTATTTTGGCTAGATTCAATTTCATTGTGGCGTTGTGCCTTTCTACCAGGCCCACTGACTGGGGGTGGAAAACGGCATGGAACTTTTGTTTTACTCCCAGCCCCTTCAGTATATGTTGGATGACCTCAGCTATGAAATGGGGGCCATTGTCTCTCCATAAAACTCTACAAAGGCTGTATCGGGGGAAGAATTCCTTCAGCAATACCTTTGCAGTGGCAGCGGCGGTATTGTCATGAGTAGGGTATGCTTCCACCCATTTTCTGGAGGCGCACACAATAACTAGAACATATTTCAGACCATGGCACCTTTCTAGTTGAATGTAATCCATTTGGAGGATTTCAAAGGGATGGTCGGGGACTCCAAACCCTCCCAGTGGTACTACTGTCCCTTTCCCTGGGTTGTGTTGCAGGCATACCATGCATTGTTGCACTAGGCGTTTTGCTGAGTCTGCTATCTTGCCGTTCTGCCATACCCTAGCAATCAGTTCGTCATGGGAGCGGATCCTATGTGTGTGGGTAGGTGTGCCATGGTCAATATGGGGATCAGATAGGCGTTAGGTAGCAGCCATTTGTCTCTGTCTTTTGTCCTCCAGCAGCCCTCATCATCTTTCAGTCCCACCCGAGCCCATTCAGTCAGTTCGTGTGGTGTACTCGTCAGTTGGATGTCTCTTATAGTGGCCCTAGCGTCTGTCCAGCTTGTGACCTAGTCACATACATTCGTGATGCAGTTCTGTCTTCGGCTGTTGCTCGGGCAATAACGTCAGCTAGTGCATTTCCGTGTCCAATAATGTCCGTCACTTTCTTATGTGCTTGGCATTTAATTACTGCTAGCTGCTTGGGGAGGAGGACTGCTTCAGTCAAGGTGGAAACTAGATCTCCGTCTAGGATGGGTGTGCCGTGCGAGGTCAGGAATCCTCTCTCCCACCACAGGAGCCCGAAATGGTGAACAACCCCGAAAGCGCACTGGCTGTCCATGTATATGTTTACTGTCTTATGTAGAGAAAGGCAGTGTAGCTAAACTCTAAGGGAAAGGATACTCCCTGAATCAGAATCTAAACAAAATAATAGACCCTTTAAAACAATCAAATAAATGTGTGCTGAAACGAAAATTTATACAAAAATTCTTTAGTTTATTATATATTATTTGTTTTTGGTATATTTTGTTTGTTATTTATATCTTTTGTGCCAAATTCATTTACTTTTTTAATTCATTGTTTACATTTAAGAAGAAGCTTGATGTGTATTCCATGATATCAAGAAACATTAATAAGTGAGAACAGAAAAATTTACATAAACACAATTACATATATACATTAACCCCGTGATATACGAAATATTCAGTTGTTGGTAAATTGATGAAGGCAATGCGGTTGAGTGGAACTACGCGCGTTTCGGCCTGAGGCCTTCGTCAGGTGACCGTCATTCGTATGTTAAACATAAATCAAAAACAGTGATTTAACACAACAAAGAATGGGATGACGTATCAACGTATTTGCCTCTTGTGGTGACACATTTAATATCATTAATCCAATGTTGGGTATTCTTATTTACTCCTGCCGCGTGGTTTTGTATCCATTAAATCACATCATATGTTGAAGAATAAAGTGGAACTTTGGGATCCTTATTTTAGAGAACTGGTTCTTAAAAATCTGATATTTCTGAAGTATTTTTGTCGCAAGGTACACCACTGAAGAGGTACATGCTTTTGAATCACTTTCTTTTTAGTTAATCTTGATCTAATAGCGCTGTCAGCTGCGCTTGCTGAGGGTATTTGCCACTTATAAGACTGGTGCTCGAACGTTCTAACGGGGGTTCTGTTGCGATGATGCTTCCGATGTCCGCGATCTATGTTTACTGTCTTCCCTGCTGCTAAGATGCAAGCTCGTGTGAGGACAATCAGTTCTGCTGCCTGTGCGGATCATTGGGAAATGCGGGCTGTTTCTATAATGGTTTGGGCAGTGGTGACGGCGTATGCAGCTGAGGTCGTGCCATCTGGGAGTTTGATGCACAAGCCATCTACCCATATTTCCCCGTCAGCTTCTGGAAAAGCAGTGTCTCGGAGATCTACCCTGCTCCTTGTCTGTTCGTCAGTGAGGGTCACACAGTCATCTAGGGTAGTCACGCTGGGGTCGTTTTTGGGCAGAGGTAACAATGTAGCTGGATTTAGAGTGGTGCATCGCTTCAGGGTGATGTGTGGCGCTAGCAGGGTTAACTCGTATCCTGTCAGTCATGCACTAGTCAGATGTTGGGTTTTGGTCTGATTCAGAAGCGTGTCAACTGCATGGGGTACTAACACTGTAAGGGAGTTGGAGAGTACTATTCCCTCACTCTGACATATCGAAACTGCTGCAGCTGCTACGGCACGTAAGCACGCCGGTAGCGCTCTGGCTACTGGATCGAGGGTGGCTGAGAAATAAGCGCAAGGGCGCTGCTTGGGACCAATCGATTGTGTTAGGACAGATAAGGCATATCCCTCTCTTTCGTGTGTATAGAGGGAAAATGGCTTGGAGTAGTCTGGGGTTCCTAGAACGGGTGCTGAGCAGAGGGCGTCTCGTAGTTCTTTGAATGCTGTCTGGCATTTGGGGGTCCAAGGGAGTGGGAGTGGTAATGGAATGTCTTTGGCTAGAAGGGAAAGTAGGGGTTTGACTATGAGACTAAAGTTTGGCAGCCAATGTCGACAGAATGAGGTGAGGCCTACCAAAGAGCGGACTTGTTTCTGCGTCTTAGGGACGGGAGTGTCGGGAATAGTCTGGATTCTGTCAGGCGTGAGCTTCCTTCCTTCCTTTGATAAGAGGTGTCCTAGATACGTGACTTGGGGTTTGCAAAACTGAAACTTCTTTCGGGAAACTTTGTGGCCATTCTCTGCAAGGAAGTGTAGCAGCTGGATGGTGGCTGTGACTGCTAGTGAGGTGGGGTCTGCTGCTAAAATGATATCATCTACATACTGTATCAACGCCACCCCGTCTGGTAACTGTACTTCATCTAGCTGTCTTTTGAGCGCCTGGCTGTAGATGCTCAGGCTCTCGGTGTACCCCTGGAGTGCTCGACAAAATCTATACAAGCGGGATCTTAGGGTAAATCCGGAGAGGTAGCGGCTGTCTTGGTGAATGGGTATGGAGAAGAAGGCATTCTTGAGGTCAATTACGGTGAACGTGGTGGCAGTGGACAGGATTAGGGTCAGGATGGTGGTGATGTCAGAGACTACAGGGTATTGTGATACAACTATCTTGTTGATCTCTCGTAGGTCAATGATGAAGCGGTATGCTTTCCCATCTCCCTCTCCTTGTCTCTTAATGATCGGTAAGATCAGACAGTTACAGTCGTTGCCCACTACCTCCTCTACTACTCCTGCTTCTACTAGTGACTGAATTATTTCGATCAATGCTTTTTCACCCTCTGGTGATATCCTGTACTGGGGTACTTTCGGTAAGGTTGCGTCCTGCCGTACCGTCACATGCACTGGGTCTATCATCATTCGTCCTACGTCTGAGTCAGCCTTAGCCCACAAGTGCGGCGATAAAGTGTCCAGTAGGCACACGTCTGCTTCGGTAATGGGGTACATGTCTTCGGACGGGTGAGGTCTTAGATGGTGGTGGTTGTCATACAAAATGACTCGGACTCCGTCGGGCGAGCATCTGATGGTCGCTTGAAAATGCTTCAGCAGATCAAGACCCATAATGGCGTCTGGGGTATTGGAGGAGAGGAGAAATGTGGTGTCAATGATATTATCTCCAAGATCAAAAGGGATCAGTTTGTGGAGGGCGTACCTTCAAATCCTATTGATGTCACGTGTGAGCCAGACAAGGGTGCCCTTGGAATCAGTCGCTTAGATAATGCACTACGTGTTGCTCCGTGTCTACCAGAAATGGTGACTTCGTGCGCAGGACCTTTGCGGTAACATAAGCCTTGCTGGTCAACATAGAGCTCGACTGGATCCCTCCCTTGCCAAAAGCAGTACTATGCAAAGTCGTATGTGTTGTCGTAGTCAGATTGTTGGTATTGATTCTGTCGGGGACGGTCAAATGTATTTACTCTACCGGGTCTTTCTTCACTGGCGTCATTTGTGTACCCTCTCCCACGTCCTCTACCTCTCGGCTCGGTCCATTTGTCAATTCTCTCGCCCCTTTTTCCTTATTCATTCCTAACAGGATCAGGCATTGGGATTTCCAGTGGCTGTACCCTCTACAAAATACGTACTGATCCTCTCCTAAGTCCCGACGTCCAGCGTAGGGTGTGAAGACATTATTTCTGGGTGGTGGTGTTTGAGGGATACTTTGCTGATATCCTCCCTTGTACTGCTCTTTCCCTATGTTCACCCCTTGTAACTGCGCTATCATAACTCGTTCTTTCAAATCCTTCTTTTTCTTTTCTTTTCGTTGGAGGATGGCTGCTCGTGTAGAGGCCGCCCAACTGCTTTCGCTGGTCTGTAGCTTCTGTGATACCTCCGGTAACAGACCTTGACATAATTCTGTACGAACAAGTGATGTCCAGTCGCCGTGGACATGTCTTGTCCACTATAATCGGAGAACACTGTTTCGAACCGGGAGAAGTATTCTGAGACATCTTCTTGGGGTTTCTGACGGCAAGCGGTTACTATGGACCAATCTATCTTTTTCTCAGGAATCAGGGATTTTACTTTTTGTACTATCTTGTCCGGGAGGTCTAATATGGCTTTTACACGTCTCTGTCCAGGTTTTTTTTTTGTCTAGTACATCGAGTTGTTCCCAGGTATGACCGGACAGGTCAGAGTGTTCTATTTTCCTCATCTGTTTCTATACATCAGCTGGTAGGCATAGCCCAAAGAACAAGTCGATGTCGGCAAGCGTCATAATCGTCGATCCTAGAGCGGTACCTAATTCTGTGTGAAACGCGGTGGGATTCTTTCGCAAGTCCGGCAAGGATTTGTGGAATGTCAGGATGTCCTTTCTATCCCAAGGCTGATATACCCAATTATAAACCACTTTTCCTTTGGCGTCCTGGTGATTTATGTCATCATGAGTTCCCTGTCCTCTAGGGGGGACCCAATAGGGGGCAGCTTCTTTTATGGGCATCATATTGTCTAGCCTCTCCATCGGAGGTTCCGTCATTTCTGATGTTGTGCTTTTGACTACCCGTCCTTGTTCTATGAGGTGGCGGAAGACTTCTAGGGTATAGGAGAAAAGTTCAGCCACATCACAGTCATTTTTGTCTCCTGTATCTACCTTCCTGTATAGAGTCATGAGTCGGCCAGGCCCTATTTTCTTGTACTTTTCCTCATAAGCCGTAAGGGTGTAATAACAAAAACGCACGACAAAGTGCCGCTTGTGATTGTCGACATAAGAGTCACATATATCTGTTATATATTCTTCCGTTTCCTTCCTGTCTACAAGGGTTTTAACGATTTTCTCAATACCTGCTCGCTCACTCTTACTCAACCGCTGGATTCTTACCAGCCCTTTCTCTGTTGTTTCGGTTCTTACTGGTGTGCCGTTTGAGGAGGTATCAGGCACGAGAGGCTCGGTCGGCGCAGAGGCCGTGGGTACCGAGGCCCTGGCGCCACCTTCGGTTACATTCTAGGAATCTTGGTGTTGTATTAGAGGATGAGTAGGGGCATAAGGAGGTGGCATGTAGATAATTGGTGGACCTAGGAGTAAATTGTTGTCTATCTTTTGTTTTGATGGTAACTCAGGGTAAAGAGCCGAGGGCGCTCTGACAGGGCATTGTCCTGAGATCTCTGATTCTCGCTCCTTCCTAGCATTTTCTCTTTCCCTAATCTCCTCTTCTAACTTTTTACCAGCTAGGTGAGCTGATTTTTGTAGTTCCTTACCTATTCTTGCTTCATATTTCTTTTTTCGTTGAATTGTTTCTTTTTGCCACATGCCGAGACTGTCAAGCATAGTTGGCATAGTTTTCTTTTTGCGTAGAGCTTTTTCTAGCATTTCTATTTTATCGAGGTCAAAAGACCCCATCAGTGGCCACTGATTTTCTCGATCTTTTTTAGTGCTTTTATGCCATAGTTTACTGTATGCTACAGCGACTAATCCATATTTTACATACATATCCTTATTAGGGGTGCCTTCCGGTGGGGCCGGATGACTGGCCTCTAATAAGCGGTCTGGGCAGAACCAATTACCAATCAGTGGGGAGAAGATAGGCATGACGTATAATCTGACAAATGAAGATCTCAAACAATTGTGGACAAAGATCTGCACTACCTATCCTTCACTGTCTGCAAAGAGAGAGAGCGTTCCTATTCTTCGTTGTTTGCAAGCAGGGAATATCTCAAAAAGAACCAAATATCCTAAGAACCAATGAACCAAAGAGCGTAATACTAGTATTTTCAAATCAAACAATTCCAATATAGTCAATCAATCAGACGGATAAACCATCCTACCAATTAGACGTATAAACGTCCTACTAATCAGACGTATAAACGTCCTACCGTATAAACGTCCTACTCGACCTTACCCGGACCATTTGGATAGTTCTTCGTCTTCCACTTCCAGCGCCCGGTCGTCCTCTGTTCTCTGTTTTTTCCGCGGCACTCCTGTGGGATCCCAGTCAGGACCGTAGATCACTCGAGAGAGGTCCATTCAGAACCGGTGAAGTTCGGATGATTGGCTGCCAGACGAGGGTCTCTTTCTGGCAGGTTCACTTTCCCCATCGTTGCAGTCGTTCACTCCGTCGTTAGGACCTCTCTACCGGACCCATGTGTCGCTGATGGGCCCCACATTGGGACGCCAATTGTAGAAAAGCAGATTTTCTCTAGTTATCATCAATCACTGCATGGCGTTAGTCGCCTCTAATCCACTCGATTATTAGCTAATCAAATAAAGAGGCAGGCACTGGAAAGCAATGAACAGGTTTATTTCTCCGGAGGAGAACACATCAATTCAGACAAACGAAATGTCTTCTCGAGGTGCTCTAACTGTACCTCTGTGGCATAATATTTTATACACAACTTCGACTCTTTATTGCAGGGTGATACATTCCTGACAGTAGTTTATTACATTCTCGGAATCCCCACTTCCAACTAGTTCCCACACATAACCCACAGCAAATGTCCCCCACCCTGGTCTCAGCAGGTGATTGTTATCGCACAGCTGCGCATTCCGACAGGGTCTGAAGTATGCGGAATCGGTCAGATATAAGAGTGTTGTGTTATTGATTAATTCCGACCGCTTTGATTGGGAACGAGTTCTTACTGTACAGGGTTAATAAACTGTATCCACAGGGGCTGGTTATTGCCTGGGACTGGATCGAACAGCCAAGTGCAGGGGAGGAGGTTATCGATAGGCCTGTTCGTGCGAGGGGGATGAAAGGGCATGGGCGTTAGGCGGGGGATGTGGCTCCGGGGCTGGGTCGCGCTGAGGATGCTTTATGACTCTAGCATGTGTGCTTGGGGGTTGGCAGAGCATGGGGGATGACTGCGAGGTCAGGGTGACGCGCTGGTGATCGGCAACGCACGAAATGGCCACGGTATCTAAAATGGGTAACGCTTACGTGCATACGATGGCTCTTGTTAGGCAAGATGGCGCCGGCGATGTTCACGTCTGTCGATTATATTTTAACATTTACAGTGAGCCTAAGGCTCCGATGCATGGATCATCAAGGGCCTTAATGGTCCACCAATACTACCGAGCCTTCCTGCTAGAATTGGCACACAAGATACCACTAACCGGACACCTGGGTCAGGACAAAACCTTTGCACGGTTGGTCCCACACTTTTACTGGCCCAGAATGCGAGTTGCCTCTGACACCTTTTGCAAGACCTGTAAGACTTGTCAAGCAAGTGGCAAGACTGGGACTAAGTTGAAGGTCTCTTTGGAACTGCTCCCGGTTGTGGGTACCCCTTTTGAGAGGGTTGGCATTGATATTGTTGGGCCAATGGACCCGCCGACTTCTTCGGGACACCGGTTCATCCTGGTATTGGTTTACCCATGTGGGATTCCCCAAGGTCGTGGTGTTAGATAGGGGCACAAACCTCATGTCAGCCTACATGCAGGCCATGTGGAAGGAGTGAGGAGTGACCTACTGGTTCTCCACTCCTTACCACCCCCAGACTAACGGGCTCGTAGAGCGCGGATCACTGACTAAATATCGAGGGACAAAATATAGACTACCCAAAATATAGATTCCAAAATATCGACAGACAAAATATCGAATTCCTATCTACAAACAGGTAAGTACCAAAATATCGACCCCAAAATATTGTTTATATATATATATACATTATAAAAATATCGAATTTCTTAAAATTAATGTAAAATTACAAAAATATTGAAAATAAATAGCTAAAATATACTTAAAAATACTTAAATTACCTTAAAATATTAAATAACTAATTTAACTTATAAAAAAAAAATACAATCATATCTGTTAAAACATATTTATATATTAATATAATATTAATAAAAAATACACAATAGTATTACCGTAGGATAGCGGAGGTGTAAAAATTAGTATTCCTACTCCATAGAGTGCAACAGTAGGGAAAGCGTTGGATAGCGCAGGGTTAAAAATTACTATTCCCACTCCAGAGAGTGCAACAGTAGGGAAAGCGTTGGATAGCGTAGGGGTAAAAATTACTATTCCCACTCCAGAGAGTGCAACAGTAGGGAAAGCGTTGGATAGCGCAGGGGTAATAATTACTATTCCCACTCCAGAGATTGCAACAGTAGGGAAAGCGTTGGATAGCGTAGGGGTAAAAATTACTATTCCCACTCTAGAGAGTGCAACAGTACAGAAAGCGTTGGATAGCGTAGGGGTAAAAATTACTATTCCCACTCCAGAGAATGCAACATTAGGGAAAGCGTTGGATAGCGTGGGGGTAAAAATTACTATTCCCACTCCAGAGAGTGCAACAGTAGGGAAAGCGTTGGATAGCGTAGGGGTAAAAATTACTATTCCCACTCCAGAAAGTGCACCAGTAGGGAAAGCGTTGGATAGCGTAGGGGTAAAATTTACTATTCCCACTCCAGAGAGTGCAACAGTAGGGAAAGCGTTGGATAGCGTAGGGGTAAAATGTACTATTCCCACTCCAGAGAGTGCAACAGTAGGGAAAGCGTTGGATAGCGTAGGGGTAAAAATTACTATTCCCACTCCAGAGAGTGCAACAGTAGGGAAAGCGTTGGATAGCGTACAGGCAAATATTACTATTCCTACTCCAGAGAGTGCAACAGTAGGGAAAGCGTTGGATAGCATAGGGGTAAATTTTACTATTCCCACTCTAGTGAAAATAAAATAATATAATTCACATAATTTACAATTAATCAATTATTAAAATGTAATTATCAATTAAGAATTAATTAATTATCAATTATAAAGTAATTAACAATTTGTTTTAAATAAATACCAATAAATTAATTAACATATTTATTAATTATAATTAAATTCCTTCCCATCCTATTCCCCTATAAACCTGCAACCCGCTACAGAAAATAAATTAATATTATTCACATAATTATCAATTAATCAATTATTTTTAAAAAATCATTTAAGAATTAATTATTTACCAATAAAAAATTAATTAACAATTTAATCAAAATAAATACCAATTAATTATTTAACATATTTAAATAACTATAATTAAATTACTTCCCACCCTATTCCCCTATAATCCCACAACCCGCTACAGAAAATAAATTAATTTAATTCACATAATTATCAATTAATCAATTAATAAAAAATAATTATCAATTAAGAATTAATTAATTACCAATTAAAAATTAATTAACAATTTATTCTAAATAAATACCAATTAATTAATTAACATATTTAAATAATAATAATTAAATTACTTCCCATCCTATTCCCCTATAAACCCACAACCCGCTACAGAATTAAATTACACAATAATTAAATAACATAAAATTAATTACTTAAAATAAATTACAAAAATATATACACTTTTCACACATATACTAACATAATAAACACTTACAAAAATTCGATATTATTAAAAATTCGATATTTTTAATAAACTATATCATGTACTTCGATATTTTGACTCTCTATATTTTTAAAATCGATATTACATTACTTCCCTTCAAAACGATATTTTTGATGTCTATATTCTGTCCATTCGATATTTTGTCCATTCTATATTTTGGACTCGATATTTTGGTTTGTCTATATTTTGGAATCGATATTTAGCCCATTTACCGTAGAGCGCTTCAATAAGACCCTGAAGAGGATGATCCAGAGCCTGCCAGAGGACTTGAGATGGAAGTGGGACCTCCTCTTACCCTGTCTGTTATTTTCATACCGAGAGGTGCCGCAGAAGGGAGTCGGGTTCAGCCCCTTTGAGCTGATCTGTGGCCACCCCGTTAGGGGGCCCCTCAGCCTTGTGAAGGAGAGGTGGGAGAAGACTTCGAAGAAGCTTCCCCGTGACGTGGTCAGCTACATGCTGGCATTCCGCAGCCAGATGGCCAAGCTGTGGAAGGAAGCCTCAGACAACCTGGAGGCTAGTCAAGCTGTCATGAAGGAGTGGTATGACCGCAGCGCTCGGACGGTGGAGTTGGATGCTGGACAGAAGGTGTGGGTCCTGGAGCCCGGAGAGCTTAGCTCCTTCCAGGACCGGTGGACTGGACCATACGAGATCGTGGAGAAACGAGGCCTTATCACTTACGTTGTCGACCTAAAGACCCCCCGACAGCCCCATAGGGTGTTCCACATCAACCACCTGAAACCACACCATGAGCGATCTGAGCTTGTTCTCCTTATGGTGATGGATGGGATCCAGGAGGAAGAGAGTGAGCCTCTTCCAGACCTTCTGGCAGCACATGAGAAGGATAGATCGGTGGAGGGAGTGGTCCTCTCCCCATCCTTGACCCCTGAACAACCGAAGGACTGCCTCCAGGTATTGGAGGAGTATGCCTCGTTGTTCTCACTCACTCTTGGAATCACACATCTGTGTACCCATGGCGTGGACACAGGGGACAGCCCACCTGTGAAAACCAAGTCTTACCGGCTGTCCGACAAAATCAAGACCAGCATCCAGAGTGAGGTGGCCAAGATGTTGGAGCTGGGGGTGATTGAGCCTTCCAGCAGCCCTTGGGCCAGTCCGGTGGTATTGGTGCTGAAGGCGGCCCCAACGGGCACCACACCAGAGCTTCAGTTCTGTGTGGACTACCGTGGTCTGAATTCTGTGACCAAGACGGATGCTCACCCGATCCCTCGGGCGGATGAGCTGATTGGCCAACTGGGAGCAGGTCGGTATTTAAGTACCATCGACCTGATGTCAGGATACTGGCAGATTGCCATGGAGGACAGAGCAAAGGAGAAGACTGCGTTCTCCACCCCCGAGGGCCACTTTCAATTCCGGGTGATGCCCTTTGGTCTCAAGAATGCTCTGGCCACTTTCCAGCGGTTGGTTAACCAGGTGCTTTCTGGCCTAGAGGCTTTCTCAGCTGCCTACCTGGACGACATAGCTGTCTTCACCAGCAGCTGGGAGGACCATCTGAAACATCTCCAGGAAGTGCTACAGGCTCTACAGCGGGCTGGCCTAACCATCAAGGTTAGCAAGTGCCAGATTGGACAGGGATTTGTTGTATACCTGGGACACCTGGTGGGCGGGGGTAAGGTGCAACCCCTCCAGGCCAAGATTGAGACCATACTGGCCTGTAAGCCCCCAAAAACCCAAACGGAGGTCCGAGCTTCCTCGGCCTCGCTGGTTATTACCACCGGTTTGTCAAGGGGTATGGAACCATCGCAGCCCCCCTATGAATTGAGGTCCAAGAAGCAGCAGCAAAAGGTCATCTAGAAGGCTGGCTGTCAAGAGGCATTTGACACCCTGAAGCACGCGATGTGCACCGCTCCGGTGCTTACAACTCCAGATTTCTACAAGGAACTTATCGTGCAGACAGACGCCTCTGAGCATGGCATAGGAGCTGTGCTCTCCCAGCTAAACGAAGAAGGCCAAGACCAGCCGTGGCCTTTATCTCCCGAAGGCTATTCCCCAGGGAACAATGGTGGAGTACTATAGAGCATGAAGCCTTCCCTGTGGTTTGTGCTCTGAAGAAGCTGAGGTCATACCTTTTTGGCTCTCACTTCCTCATTCAGACCGACCACCGACCCCTTCGCTGGCTCATGCAAATGAGAGACGAAAACCCCAAATTGCTAAGGTGATCCATTTCTCCCCAGGGTATGAATTTTCAGGTGGAACATCGTCCCGGAGTAGACCACGCCAACGCTGACGGTCTCTCCCGGGTTTTCCGCCTTAGTAATGAGAACTCCCTAGAGGTTGGGTAGCTCTCCCCACTTTTGGCTGGGGGGACGCATGTTAGACCTGTTAGCCCTAGGGTGGTCTTACCCCATTTTTTTGTCCCTTTTGCCTTATTTTTGCCACCGTCTTTTGTTGGACCTTGGTCTCTGGGCACCTTACCACTGCCAAACAGTGCTGAGGTGCAGGTGCTCTCTCCCAACAACATGGCTGCCACAGACCCCTGCTACTGCTGAGGGGCCTCTGTAGACATGCACTAGTAATCAAGAGCAGGCTGGGACATCATGATACAGTATCACTACTATCCCACCTTTTTGTTCCATAGCCTAGAATGTAGAAGCTCCTGGAACCTGTCAGTCCTGGGAGGGGTTACACTTTGCCACCTTTAGAGGAGGGTCACCTGACCTAGGGGTATAAGAGTAAAAGAGGGAAACCTGCCTGTCAGTTGGAGCACCACTGGACCTAGGGGAACCTCTGCAGGAGTTTAGGCAGTTGGGCCTAGGAGAGGTACCTACACCACTGGGACTGACTAGGCCTAGGCACTGCTGTTCTGAGTTAGGTGAGGAACTCTGCCAGCCTGCGGATCTGGCCCAGCGTTGGGGTAACCCAGGGAACCACCTCCAGTGTGCCAAGGGGAACCATCCTGCCTCTGAGGCCACCAACTCAACCCCCCTTCTTTCTCCCCAAGAACCTACACTGGGACCTGCCACCCATCCTCCCAGGAAAGGCGCTGTGACCATCAAGCGCCGTCAAGAAGTACCTACCTGTTGAGAGAACTGCTGTGGGATCAACCAGCTAACTAGCGCTGACTGCCTGAACTGTGCCCCTCTGTGCTGTGCTTCTAACGTGCTGAGTACCCCCCTAGCACTGGACTGTTAAAGGATGCTGTTGCTGGAGGGCCTAAGGTCCTACTGGGCTCTGCTTGCCAAGCGCTATGACACTCTTAAACGCTACTTTGCCCTGAACTGCCAAGAACTGTTTGGTGCCGGGACTGTCTGCCCCTAAGCGCTATAATCTCTAAGTGCTATCCTGCCCTGAACTGTGCCCTTGTGCTATGCCACTAAGCATTGTGCCCCCAAAAGCCCTAACTTGCTATCACCGCCGCCGCCCGGTACCTGTGCTGTAGCACTGTGTGCTGGAAAGCGCTAGTCTGCCATCACCTATGCGACCCGGGTGCTGAGAGTCTCCAAGGCTTCCTGCATCGCGGCTGAGGGAGCGCTGTGCCTGTTGTCACCACCGCGGCCTCGGGGTCGCCGAAGTAGGAAGGTGTAGGTCGCCCGACCTGCTGTATGCCCTCTGCCCTGCACCGGGTGGCCCCGTAAGCCTGGGGGGGCTGCCGCGGTATTATTGTAGGCCGCGCTGGGCCTTAGAAGCTGCCGTGGCCACCGTCACGTGATGGGGGCGCCGCCGCGTGAGAGGCCGCGCCCCCTCCAGCCACCACACAGCCATTGGTTGAGGCTACTGCATCTCTGCAGGCTGCGCTGCCATTGGCGGCTGCAGGCGTGCATCTGTTACTCTGCGTCCAGATTGGTCCGCGGGCCAGAGAGAGCGTCCGGAGGCCCGGGGTTGGCCTGAGGCACCGGCGAGGGGGCTCCAGGAGCGAGCCCCCCAACTTGCCCAGACCTTGTGCAAAGCTACCGTAGTGGAATCAGTGACCCCAGTTCTAACATGCATAGAATGGGAAATTGTTTTTTTAACTTAAAATCAGTTCAAGCGCTATGTGCTTTTTGTTTTAAAGTTGCTCTGAGGACATGTATGTGAATTGCAAACCTTACCTGAGCCTAGGAACCCACTGAGCGCTCGGCCCCTGCGATACCCGGAAGTTAGTCGGGACCGCACTTCACTGGGGGTTGACGCTCTAGTCTTTTGGGTTCCAACACTATAATACACGCGATGGAGCGACAGCGCAGTGTGTGGGGGTATGAATTCAGCCAGACCACATTCTGTTGGAGACTGTGTTAGACCTGGTGTGTTTATAAAGTCCACACTGCCACTGTTGCTTTTTAAACGCTGCACCTACATAGAAATGCACTGAATGGGAAATTGTTTTTTAACTTAAAATTGATTCAAGCACTATGTGCTTCTTGTTTTAAAGTTGCTCTGAGGACATTTATGTGAATTGCAAACCTTACCTGAGTCTAGGAACCCACCGAGCGCTCGGCCCCTGCAGTACCTGGAAGTTAGTCGGGACCACACTGCACTTGGGTTGACGCTCTAGTCTTTTCGGTTTCAACACTATAATACACACAATGGAGCGTCCGCGCAGCGGGCGCGCCACTGGTGCGCCAAAGTCAAGCCCGTCTGCACCCATTAGCGCCCGAACGCGACCAGCACCAGAACCCCTGTCCAAATTACTCCAGGAGCATATGGTAGGCAATGGTTGTTAGACCTAAGAAGGAACACATGTGCCCCTCAAAATTTGCTCCCGCAGTCTGTCAGTAAAATAAGGGCTCACTGTTCCAACTGCACGTTTTAGACTCCCGGCTAACACCGGGGTGGGATCATTGGCCACAGGCAACTCAGGGAAAGGAGGGAAGGAAAAAGAACCTTTAAATGACACAAATAGGGGATCTAATGAAAAAGACAGGATAAGGGGACACACAAAGCAGGAAAGCAAGGCAACAGAAATAGAACACATTAAATGCCTGCTAGCCAATTTTCACTCAGTAGCCAAGCATAAATACAAGCTGGAAGACCTTATCCAACTTTCCCTGCCAGACCTAGTCTTTCTAACCGAAACCTGGACAGATATCACCTCAGCTTCAATTGCCATTCCAGGGGGATATGCATACCTCCCTTAAGATAGAGCGACAGGCAAAGGGGGAGGGATAGCTATAATTTATCTAAATCATCTCAAAGTACAACTTGAAATGATTTCAACTCTCCCGGCGGAGGCACTACACTTCTGCATCAAACTTAACAACTCCCAGATCTTCCAAGGGATTCTGATTCACTGCCCACTGGGAACCAGAGCAGCCTTTTCCCAAGCCCTCCTGATGCTCCTGGAATCTTACACTGACTCGCCCTCCCTTACCATTCTCGGTGATTTTATTTACCACCTAGAAGCAAACAACAATGTTGATACTGCCAGGTTGCTAGGCAACCTTGAGGCTTTTAACCTCAGACAACTGGTAACAGGACCCACCCATCTAGAAGGTCACACGCTGGATGCAATTTCACCAGTGACCCCGATATCACTGTTTACTAAATACAATCCCTACCATGGATGGATCACAAGGTCATTCATTTTAAACTTGAACTCACACAATCACAACCTGGAGTTCAAGTTAAAGTCTCCAAGGTACTAACTAGGCACAGGGATAAGACTAAAGATGGTGACTTTGAATCAGCACTTAACCTTTTCCCGATGGTCCTAGATTGCGATAATAATAAGGCAGCTCAGCAGTTTAATGATTGGCTAAATTCAGCAGCGGATAAAGTCGCCCCTAAGAAGCTAATGACAGCAAAAAGAGTCAAAAAGTCATCGCCATGGTACACACCAGAACTTAAAAACCTAAAAATCAATTGCAGAGTGGCGGAGCGCCACTGGCTGCAAAATTACGACAACCCAAAAAGCATAATTAACAACCAGACTATTCTATTATACAACAAAACAATCATTGCTGCAAAAAAACCGTTTTTACAGTAAAAATAAAAGAGGCAGGCAAGTACACCAGGGAACTGTTTAAATCGGTTAATCTGCGGGCCAAACCACAGCAAGACAAAGCGTTCAAACCAGATCAAAATTTATGTAATAAAGTGGGGAACTACTTTACAGAGAAGCTGTGGGAAATCTACAATAACTTTCCAAGCTCGGTTAGACCCCAGGACACGTTAGCGCCCAGAATCAGCCCTCAATGCAAGCTGACTTGTTTTCAGGCAATGAACAACGAAGAGGTTAAAAAATTATTACTTTCCATAAAATCCGACCCTTGTCCCCCTTCTATTATGCATCAAACAGCACATAAGATCTGCAAAAATCTGGCCCCTAGTCTGAATCAAGTCCTAGCCACCGGCAGCCACCCCACTACTTGGAAAATGGCGGCTATTACGCCCCTTTTAAAGAAACCAAATTTAGATCCTAGTGAGCCTAAAAACTACCAACCTAAAGCCGGTCTGCCCATCACTGCAAAAGTGCTAGAAAAACAACTCTGTCGAGTGTTAACAGACTATCTTGATGTAAATAACCTGCTGGACTCTTCATAGCATGAATTTCGTCCGCATCACTCTACCAAGTCGGCACTAATTCTTGCAGTTGAAGAGATCCGGAGGGCGGTGGACGAGGGGGGAAGGGCGGTCCTCGTACTCCTTGACCTATCAGTCGCTGAGGGATATAGGGGTCGGAGGGACCGCCCTGTCTCTACTGTCCTCCTTTTTGGAGGCAAGAGAGCAGATGCTGTTTTGGGATGGCATGCAGTCAGAGAGTCTCCATCTCCCCTGTGGAGTGCCACAGGGGTCTGCATTATCACCAACATTGTTTAATCTGTATGTCACTCCCCTGGCCAACCTAGTTAAGAGACACAGCTTCGGGCTGGTCTCATATGCTGATGACTCTCAGCTCCTCATTTCCATCACAAACCAGCCAGAGACCACAGCAGCCAGGTTCTAAGCCTGACTTACTGACATCATGACCTGGATGGGCCAGAACTACCTGAAAATCAACACAGAGAAGACAGAGGTGATGGAGTTCGGACCAGGCCAGCCCCTTTGGAATCAGGCCCGGTGGCCGTCAGATGCTGGAGAGTGCCCTCATCCAGTCGAAAAGGTCAGAAACTTGGGGATCATTTTCGACAATAAACTGAATTTTGGCATGCATGTTAACAATCTCATCTGCTCAGGTTTCTTCCATTTAAAAACTCTGCGAAAATGTTTTCCCTTTATACCTCAGGAACTCCAAAAAACAGTGATGGTAGCACTCTTTCTGTCAAAACTGGATTACTCCAAGCACTGTTTCTGGGAATTGATGAATTTCAATTACAAAAACTGCAATCTCTACAAAATGTGGCAGCTGGACTTCTTTTGGAGTTGCACAGAGGACAGTCAACATCAGCCGGAATTAGAGCATTCCACTGGCTGCCCATTAAACAGCGCATTGAATTTAAATCTTTAACGTTGGTACACAAAGCAATAAATGGTGGGAGTGCAGCTGACATCCAAAAACTTTTTACGCCATACGTTCCCTCACAAGCTCTCAGATCGGCCACTCAAGGTCTCATAGAAACTGTGAAGTTCAAACAAGCTAGATGGGGGGGCCGAGCTATAACACACTGTGACGCTAAGCTTTGGAACAAACTGCCTCTGTCCCTGAGACGCCAGCAAAATCTCCAGCTATTCAGAAAAAATCTGAAAACCTGGCTCTTCACAGCTATATAGACTCCGGCCACTACCCTTTTTCTACCCTTCACACTTCAGCGCCAAGACACTTCGACATTCGAGCGCTTTACAAGCAAATAAACATAAACATAGACACTCCCAATCCACTGGCCCCACTTCGGGGCTGTAGTTGCCGGCTCTGTGAACTGACTGAATGGCAGTACTGCATCAATCGGGATTGAGGTTGTTTGAGTCAGCGCAGCAGCCGCAGTGGTGGCTGGCTTCGCCGCACCTGTGGCCTGTTGGGACATGATATAGTTTATGGTGGGTACACCTTGCCAGTTTACCCTCCTGTGCCATGTGCCCCACTGTCTCAACAGCCCTTGGTTTCGGGAGGAGTTGAAGTTTGTGCTCCCTTTTCATTTTGTGTTGCAGCTTACTCGATGGCACTATAGCACAAGATAGGAGATGCAACTCTCCTGCTGCCTCACTGCCACGTGGTTGCCCAGCGATCTTCCTTGTCTCCTCCACTCTCATAGTACTTTTCTCTTCTTTTGTTGTGTGGTAAAGTCACTGCTTTCAGGCCCTTGCCTTGTGGTGTGTGGAGTGCCTGATGGCACTCTGAGGACTTTGCCTGCTGCACTGTCAGCGTGCGTGCACCACAGGGTGCCAAACTAGGCAAAAGCAGCGACAGAAATATAAATTATTAAAATGGTAAATCAAAAAGAAGTATGGCACAAATAGAATGAGAAAATGTAGGAAGAAGAATGCAAATAATGAAAAAGCTGGAAAGATGAAGATTTAACAATAAAGAAAGGACACAAGGATGATCAAATAAAAAAGGAACCAAAAAAAAGAAATGGGAATACGAAATATGTACATATGAAAAAAAAAAAAAATATATGAATTTAAAGACTGGCGAGAAAAGAATGATATATAAATTGTTTATGATCATATGAAATACCACAAAAAGACCTGCATAGTTGCTCAGTTGCTCAAAAAAGCTGCACGCATACTGAAAAAAGGTGAAGTGCACGATCGTCTCAACCTAATATAAACTTTTTTTGATTTGCACTTATGTTGGTTGTCAATTTACTTACTCATATACTATTGCGCGACCTCCTCTGGTGTGTCCCTAAAATGTATATTTTGTCCCAAATGTTTGTCCTGAATTTTGACATTCTATCCTGAATTTTTGTCCTGAATTTTGACCCTTTGCCCTGAATTTTCACAGCTTCTATCCTGAATTTGCACCGATGCCAGTTGTACTCTCTACCGGTCAGTATCGGCCCGTTCAAATCACTGTTCTGAAGCGAGCTTTATGCAAAAGATGCTGATAAATCGTTAAGCACACAAATTACTTCAGGCTCATCAGCCCCAAGCAGAATCAACCGTTTTGAGCTGTGCCATTGACGAAGCAGATTTTGCAAAATATATTTGTAAATTGGCGCGCAAGAGACTGTAGGGATGTTCTTATTATGATTGAGGTACCAAAAACAACGACGTTGCTTGCTTTTGAGAGGTTTCTTGTAATTTGCTGTCATCTAGTGGCGGATTTGAGAAAAACAAGTGCGCACAGATAGGGCGATATTAATTGTATAGAGACGTCTACGGTGTTCTTCAGATATATGTTTGCCTTTGCTACCACCTACAGTTCAATTCAGGGAAATGCATTGTGTTCGTACTTGATGGAAAAAAGAAATGCAACAGGGTTGGAATTTCAGATGTTCGTCTGGTTTGAGGAATTTAACTTAGAGCTACTTACTAAATAAAAGTGAGTGAAAAGCATAAGGGAATTTCATCGTAATGATATCCACATTAATTCAATTTGAAAATATAGACAACGAAATGTAGACAACAAACAGATTATTTAAAAAATAATATCAAGTGGCAGGATCACTCAACAGAGTGACAACCGAAGGTATAGTTTTAGGATCAATATTTGAGAGAAGGAGAGAAGGCTGGTACCTAATGGGCGAGAGGAAACTGTTCTATGAGGAGGTCTGCATTCAGATCTTGAAATGGAAATATGGAAGTGCAGGTACTCCTGATCCCATAGTATCCGTCTGCTGCTGAGAAGTTCTAGTATTCTTCCATTAAATGTATTGCTGCAGTACCTAGAGGTGTCAGTACTATCCTTTCCAAATTAGAAAAGTGAGTACCTGATTGTACCTGCCCATTTAACGCATTGGTCTTCCCGCATAGTTTGAAGGTGAATAGCTAGTGGGTGAGCTGATATTGGTCTATGTAGCAATATATCTTCAATATCTACCCGTCAGCAGGACGGTGCGTTGTCGACTGAGGAGATGTCGTTTTTTGGTATTTTCTTTCCTTCTATTCTTCATTCCAGTCTGTTGATGTTGTGGCTGCTGGTGCAGCTGTCCTGTGGTTTCTTTCTGAAGACTTTGTAGGTCATTCTTCTGGTCTGGTCGCTGATGTAGGCCTCCAGGGAAAGCCACTGAAATCCCTTTTGCATCTTGCGCAATGTGGTCGAACTTCATTTGGTGCATGATGTGCATGATGTGACGAGCTACTGTGTGCAGAATGACTTTCAGGGACACTGTCCTGCACAAAAACAATCACAAGAGGTGTTTTCCTCTTTCTATGTGTGCTGCAGAATGCAGCATCATAGAAAGAGGAAAAAACGAGGGGAAATTAACCCCTTGTGTGCTTGTGACGGAACCGCTCCGTCACAAGCCATGGGTGAGCTGTGCTTGTGATGGAACGGTTCCATCACGGCCCGCTCGGTGCACCTGCGCGGCGCTGATTTCGCGCCTGCGTGGCGCGTTCCATTGAGCGGGCGCGTTCGTGACGGAACCGTTCCGTCACAAGCACAGCTCACCCGCGTGCCGTGACGGGAGGCGTGGCATTCTGATGCATTCCCAGGTTTATGAAAGGTTACAAATCTGGGAATTCGGCCGAAGCCATGGGTGTTGTGTGGGAACACCCACAGAAACACCGTGACACGCCCTTTCATGCAAAGTGCTGCGTGAAAAGGGGCTGTATTTACAAGGACACGAAAAGCCGTGCAGGGTGACTTTACGTGACCATCTAAATATGGAGCAGAAAAATGCGCCGCCAGTACGTCAAAAAAATGATGCATCTGCAACACAAAGATCTTGTAAATATGCCCCTTAGTTCTGATTTTTCCAGATTCATGCTTTAAGTCACTCAGATTTGTCTGCTTTGGCGATTGTAAAGTACAGTTGTGTGTCCACAGCATGTTCATGGATCTTGATGCTGTCAGTGTGTGAAGTACCCAGAAGATTCATGTAGAGGCGGAGGTTTATGGGTGTAGAGGAAGGATCTTTTGGATCTCCAAAGGAGGTGGGATGGTTCTGGGATCTTGAGGTTTCCATTTGGACGAGCTGGTAGTGGTTGGTGAAATTTGAGGTGAGGCATTGCAGAACTTTGGGAGCCCAGCATGTATGTTTTCGGTCAATCAATCATCAGCATTTGTACAGGGCATGGCTACTTCAGGGAAGCATCCCGGCACCCAAAGCAGGGGGATTCAGAGTAAGGCTAGACAATACCTCTAGGTTTGGTCAAAAAGCCAGTTTTCTAATTCCTTCCTGAAGCAGTGCCCTTATTCTGTCATGCGGAAGTTGATTGGAGGGTGCTCCAAAGTTTAGTGGTCAATACTGAGAAAGATCTGCCACCCTGTCAGACTTTGGCAAACCTGAGAATGCGTATCAATCAGAGATGATTTGCTCTTTGCAATCTCTCTTGTTGGGTTTGACACAGTCTATTTCTCAAATAGCTAGAGTCTTGACTGCAAGGGCTTTGAACGCCAAGGTCAGAGCTTTGAGCTTTATCCTTTTTGCCACTGGAAGCAAGTGTAGCAGCTTCAGATGCGTCGAGATATGAAGGCGAAAAGGGAGCGGTTGGATGAGCCTCACAGCTGCATTCTGAATGACCTGTAGCCTATGGATCAGGAAGATGGGGAGACCCAAATAGAGGCTGTTTGCATAATGCAAATGTGATGTCACTTAAGTGTGGTTTAGACTTTTTTGGAATGTCCGAATTGGGGTTGGGATTCCGCCCCAACCAAATGCACTGTTATGATTGCCCTCTAGGCTCTCATGTGTCTTAATTCACATTTATACATGTAATCCTTTTTTCAACGCTATCAACCAACTTATTCACAACATTTTTTCATCCACATGCGTGGTGATGCTTGCCAATTTACTTAGTTTCTAATGTTTATGCTGGGGCATCCGAGCCTCTTGCAAAAAACACGAGTGATGCAATTTCATCTGAAGGCAGTGATATTTATTAAAGAAAAGCCCAATTCATTTCGGGCAACTGGGTGCCATTCGTCAGGGGTCACTAGAATAACAAATACAAAGGAAACCACATATTACCTTTCACATATTCATTTCCAACCGCGTCAATACATTAATGTGAATCATTAGAATGCTTCATATACTTTTACGGTCTCATAGACAATTCATCCATTAGCAATTTTAATCCATAAACTCAACTTCTAAACTGAGGTGTCACTCTTCTACTCTCTCATATTGTACATTTAATTTAAGCAAAACCTCTTGTGAACCCAACTGTCTTGTCGCAGGAATTCACCAAACGCCGTTCCACTCCTTATTAAACCAATCAAATGCTTGCATTCTGCGAACCGCCCCTGTTGCTTGCTATCTTGTAAATGGCACACCCCTATTTCCCCAGACTTGATGAATACTTGACAGGGCTGTATTCCACATTGCTGACAAAACAACGTGCTATGTAATAAACAGGGGTTCTGCCCAAATTACCCGCCCATACCTGGGTAAGGAACATCATAAAGATGAAAAAATAGAAAAAGTGGTACTGAGGAATCAATAAAGTATAGATGATTTCAAAACAAGAAACAATTTATTATCCTGTTTTTACAGTGATTTCTGTTGTCATTAAATGATGTGATTTAAGACAGACAATATTATGAGTCAAAAGACAAGGAGGTCAAAATATATACAATATATAACAAGGTAATGAAACCTATCAATGCAATATATACATTATATATACAACAGTGTGAACCCTAAACAAAAAGAAAAAAGAAGAACACAATCAATTTTCTGTAAATACCCACTCCTCACTTTGAGTGGAGTATCACAACCAAGGACGTCCTTAAAGCTCAAAAGTTATTACTCCTTCTAATCAAAACCAAAGTAATGATTACACAGAGCGCTTAATATTAACCACAAAATATACAATGTGGTAGGACTCCTTAATCAGATGTCGACGCAGTCGCGGTCGCGTTTCCGCCAACAGTTTCTTGTGGCTTCATCAGGACAAGGGTATTTTAAAGGCTCACGTAGTCCCCCCCAAAACACCAAACAGGGAACACAACCCTGGGGGGTACAGCCAACCTCCTCTTCAGGGGCATGCAGTTCGGGCTCTCCTTAGTACTTCAAATTATCGATTCTGGGTCAACAACATATACAGTCCGGAGGCGTGTATCTAAACACACACATGGGCGTTTCATACACCCTCAGCTGGCTCGCAGGACAAAAACCTCAACGCCTTTCAGCTCCCCAGTTCCACATTCGATATGAAATGCCCTCAACAGTCATCCGGCCAGTCTACTGTCCGTAAAACTACAGGCAAAACAACGTGGTTCCTCGTTGAAGATGGTGTTAACAATCTACGGGATAAAGCTCTGGAATAATTTGATAATGATAATTTGGAGTAAAATCACATTTGTTACCGCAGAACTTGTTGTTTGTAACAGCAATTTGAATTTTCCTACATGCGCAATGGATTATGGGACAAAGAGTTTATTGTGAAAGGCACTGTTGATTCATGAAACTGATGGCGAGAAACGTATATTAGTTGACCAATAGGATGAGTGGTGTGTGTTTAAATGAAGGGAGGGAGGAGTGAGAGCATTACCATTTGAATAAGGACAGTTGAGGATGCGCAAGAATGCATGGTTACAGCAGGTACGTTGCATCGTTTTATCGGGGGAAAGATTAGAATACTGTTATTTGCACCTCAGATGAGAGTGTTTGTAAGAGTGGTGTCGTTATTGGTGCATTGAAGTTTGAATGATGAAGATAAGTGAGTTTGAGAGTGGGACAGCGAGTATTCTAGTGACCCTTGACGAAGGGCACCCATTTGCCCGAAATGCATTTGGCTTTTCTTTAATAAATATCACTGCCTTCAGACGAAATTGCATCACTCGTGTTTTTTGCAAGAGGCTCGGATGGCCCAGCATAGAATCTGGTTATCAATATTTCGAAAATTCACCTTACCACGACACAGATAAAAACATTACAAAAAGGGACTTAGTTTGTGCCTACCGCGCATACTAACCAATTGGAAGTAAACATCAGTTTTTTTAAATTAATGAGAAAGTTGAGACTCCGACACTTTTTTTCCAATATAGTAACAGAAAAACAGGAACAAAGGGAAGACCCCCTCAAAGGCCTCTCTATGACCAGCACGTATATGCCTCCCATCAGCCATAAGACCGTAGATCTATATGAACAAATGGTGAAACAAGACTTGAATAAGATCAATTACCGAAAGCAAACCAAAACCAGGAATCTCACACAAAAAGAATACGCTACATTAAAAGCAATAGCAAACAACCCCACCATTGTGTGTCAAAGAGCTGATAAGGGCGGCACCCTGGTAATCATGGATAAAGAGTATTATGATTCACAAGTCGCAGCACATCTTCAAGATGTCCACACATATATGGAATTGAATTCAAATCCCACAAGAGAAATACAGACAGTCTTAGAAAACATCATTCAAGAAGGTGTATCAAGAGGATGCATAGATGAAAAAGTTAAGAAATATCTTACCACTGAGTATCCAAAAACTCCAAAGTTTTACCTCACGCCAAAAATACATAAAGACCCGGTCAGGCCTCCTTGCCGACCTTCAGGGCCCGATTCACAGAATGAACTTAAGACTCAATCCTAAACTTACTACTATTTTGGTATTGACAGAATGCACTTACTACTTTTGGCATTCACAGAATGAACTTACTACTTTTGATATTCACAGAAGTTAGGATGTTGTCTTAAGTTTGTCTTAAGACAAACTTAAGACAGACTTAAGACAGACTTAAGACAGACTTAAGACAAACTTAAGACAGACTTTAGACAAAATCCTAACTTAAGTCTGTCTTAAGTCTGTCTTAAGGTTGTCTTAAGTCTGTCTTAAGACAAAATCCTAACCTCTGTGAATACCAAAAGTAGTAAGTTTATTCTGTGAATACCAAAAGTAGTAAGTGCATTCTGTGAATGCCAAAAGTAGTAATTGCATTCTGTGAATACCAAAATAGTAGTAAGTTTAGGATTGAGTCTTAAGTTCATTCTGTGAAACGGGCCCATAGTTTCCACATGCGGAAGTGTTCATGAACCTGTGGGAAAACTGATTGACAGATACCAGCAGCCATTCGTAGCTACAATGGACTCCTTTGTGAAAGACACCACTGACTTTCTGTTAAAATTGGAGGCAATTAACTTAACACCAGAAGAAGAGATTATCTTATGTACCATCGATGTCCAAGCTCTGTATACTTCCATACCACATTTGATGGGAATAGAAGCAGTGGAGGAAGCGTTGCTCCACATGGAATATGAGGAACCAATGAAAATCTTCTTATTGGAGTTGCTGAATTTCGTTTTGATGCATAGTTACTTTGAATGCGATAAACATTGGTATCTCCAAAAGTCGGGAACATCCATGGGGAATCCGGCTGCTCCAGCATACGCGAATATCTTTATGCATCAATATGAACAGAGACACATACTGCAAAATGACCAGTGGAAACAAGGACTATGCATGTATCTAAGATATATCGATGATATATTTATACTATGGAAAGGTGAAAAAGAAAGTCTAATCAAAACATCAGTCAGCTAAACACAATAGACCCTCGCATACAATTCACATCTGAGATTCATCATAGTCATATCAATTACTTGGATGTAACTATCATCAAAAACAACAACCGTTTGGAAACCACACTATATACCAAAAAAACAGACCGCAATAACCTATTGATATACCAGAGCTTCCACCCCAGCCCTCTTAAACAACATTTACCTTACTCTCAGTTACTGCGAGTTAAAAGAATTGTCTCAAACCCACAGGAATCAATGACGCAAACACAAAAAATGTTACAACGCTTCAAAAAGCGAGGATACCCGGAGAGTACATTGAAATCCGCCTTGGAAAGGGCTCAAATGAAATCAAGAGACACATTGTTGAACTCAAATCCAAACAAAAAGGAGGTGAAAATAACCTGTGTAAGTACATTTTCTACAGTAAGTCATTTAGTCAAGAAAGCAATCCAAAAGCATTGGCCTATGCTGCAAACTGAACCAAGTTTCCAGAATATCTTCATGGAGGAACCCACATTTGCATACACCTGTGCAAAGAATTTGGGAGAAATAATTAAACATCCCACCACTACAGAAGACAAAAAAAACCTACAAAGGGACAATGCCATGCAGAAACTGTAGCAACTGCCACAACATTATGGAAAGCAACACCATCATGCATCCTATGAAAGGCAATAAAATTAAATTAAGGGTCAATGGGACCTGCGACACTAAAAACATCATCTACCTAATCAAATGCCCTTGTGGTAAAGTGTACGTTGGTCAAACGGAGCGCAAACGAAAAACAAGACTTACAGAACTTAAAAGTAACATCAGAATGAAAGTAATGAAATCGGCAGTAGCCACACATTTTTTGGAACAAAGACATCAAATAAATCAAATAAAAGCTTGAATCCTTGATATCGTCGATAAAAAAGAGGACAAAGACAACAAAAAAACTTTACTTATGCGTGGAAACCACTGGATTTTTTTACCTACAGAGTTTAACCCCACATGGAATGAATGAAAGGGTTGAATCCAGTTGTTATCTGTAATTGAAGTACTTGTGCTGAGTCATGCCACCATCATTAATATTTATCATGTTTGTAATTTAACTTTTTAATTGTTTTGTGTTTCATTATTAATACAGGTATTAAGCGTAAACATGTCAATGCACCTACATAATTCACATCAGCATTCCCTGAAATTCTGTCAGTGCTACTATGTTTCATACCATAGAATAGCGTACAGGTCCCTTTAAATATGTGAGAGTTCGCCAATACACACATTTCCGGTTAGCGCGTCACACGCTGCCGGCTTCAGAAGAAACAGTGCACGCCTTAGAGGCACACGGGAGAATACGCGCAAATTTAGGAACACTCCGGGTAAGAACAGCGACCCCCGACTTTTAGTTGTTTGAAACCTTCCACGTTAACAATATGCGCGTAAGCGGCTTGCCTTTCCGTACTAAATTAGAGCATATACTAGCTATCTGGCAGCTTTAATGGAGCCCACAGCGACCAACGTATGAAAAGGGTATTATCTAGTGAACATAAGTTTAAAACTAGATGTGTACTAATGGAAGTATAAGCATTAGAATATATCGCTAAACGAGAAGGCACTCATGACGCATGTATACATTTAGTCTAGGAATGGTTACGACATACATGAAAGCGCGCCATGTGAAGTTAGAAAACCGTTACCACTAGCATTGTTTGTAAGCATTCTCCATTAGGAATATATGGCAGATGTAAGAGCGGTTGGACATTTAACCTTCAGACGCTAAGGGATGACAACTTTGTTTGAATCACAGTATAAAGCATCACATCGTACTTATTATCTAATAGATTTCACTGTATTATATTTTTAGCTTTGATTTATGTTACTGAATATGTTATTGATTGCTGATTGGTGATAGATATATTTTCATGTTGTAGATTTCCCTGATGAAGCCCGATGGGCAAAATGCATTGGAACATTCACGGATTGTTAACTTTATTTCATGATTGAAAAATGAAGAGAACATATAAATGTGAATTAAGACACATGAGAGCCTAGAGGGCAATCATAACAGTGCATTTGGTTGGGGCGGAATCCCGACCCCAATTTGGACATTGTTATATTCATGGTGCCTTTTGGGCCTGGCACTTTACCAAATAGCACGTACTCTGATGTGAAAGAAGGTGAAATATATGGAAATTCAAATAAATATGGTGTGCATCCCCATTCTCTGAAACTCTTGTTACATTTTTTTGGGTCTCAGTTCGGAGGAGATGTATCAACTTCCTGACTGATCCGAGCTTCAGGAAGCAGATCGAAGAGATCTATCTGATCTGAGCTGCAAAGGAGAGCTCAGAATCAAACAGGATTCCCAAATGTTTAGCTGACGAGGCCGATTCTGGAGTTAGATTCAATTTGGCCCTCCTCCAAAGGGTACCAGGGGGGGACCTTCTGGTTGAAGAAACTGACCTCAGTTTTATTGGTATTTAGATTTAAAAAGTTTGAATCCATGCATTTGACTTTGCCTTTTAAGCACTCTTTATATTTGAGAAAGGCCACATTTGAGTGTTCTCGAAATGTGAACACTAGTTGTGTGTCATCTGCATAGGATACTACCTTTACTCCACAGGACTCAATGAGGGCGGTTGAGTGGCCAGGCAGAAGTTAAAGAGAAGGGGATTGAGAGCTGAGGTTTTGGGCACCCCACACATTAGGGGTTTGGAAGAGGAGGAAAAAGGGTGGGAAAAAAATGCTGAAAGCGCTCTACCAAAAAAGATGGAATCCAGGACAGAACTGTGCCCTGAAAGCCATATAGGCTTGTTATTCAACATGGTGGAGTAAGCCACCATGTTGAAAGCTGCCAACAGGTCTAACAATACCACCATAGCAGCGAAGCCACTATCCACTGATTCTCTGACAGTTTCCGATACTTCCAAAAAGGCAGTCTCCAAACCGGATTGAGTGCTGTGCAGCAGACCGTTTGCCTCAACAAAGGATGAGCGTTGACAATTTACCAATTTCTGCAAGATCTGAGTGGGAGCTGGAAGAAGTGAGAGGGCTTAAAGTTGTTAAGCACGCTTGGATTCACATTGGCTTTTTTTAAGAATGATTGCAGGAATGCCTGTATCTATATGACTGGGAAGGTGCCAGATTTCAGAGAGACATCACAAATCACGTTAAGGTAAGGAGTCTGAGTATATGAGGGGGTAGGGGTCCTTTCGGGAACCAGATTTTCATTTTAGCAGTTCCTCAAGTGAATTGCCCTTCGTTATAATGCATAACTCGGAAAGGACAGGTTAGTGACTGGTGGGTGGCGTCGGAGGGTCAATTGTGACTGAAGTTCCCGGGAAGGTGGGGTAAAGTTTTTGGATTTTTTCATCTCAAAATTCTGACAGCCTGGGGAAGAGATTATGCGAATGAAGGATGGTGCTTTTAATTGCATCAGGGCAAGTGAAGGATTTAACAATATTAAAGACTTCTCTGGATGAATGAGCGACATTAGCAATCTGCGCTATGTAAATGTAAATGTAAATTGATACTTGTATAGCGCACTACTCACCCGCAAGGGTCTCAAGGCGCTTCTACGAATACCGCTGTGGAACCCATCCTGGCTTTCCCTGTGAGGCGTCCACTCCTGGGCACCCCCAAGGTGGAGGCCAGGCATCCTTAGTGTTGTGGGGGCCGTTGTGGAGATTAAGCAAGTTATTGCCCAGAGTTGCAGAGTGGGACTCCATGATAGGAATAGGCACCGAGGCGAGAATTATCGGGTCCTTGGAAATTTTGAGCCCAAGACCTACCAAGGCGGGGAATTGAACCCTGGTCCTGGGCTAGACCTCTGCATCAGGGTCTGCCGCTCTAATCATTGATCCACACTTCTCTATTTCTTCATAGACTTCTGAGAAAGTTTACGGAAATGTCTGAGAGCCTGCATAAATGACTGCTTAGTCACAGGATCATAAGATTTACTCCAACAGCGCTGGTTATTCCTCCTCCTGGGCGGTTGGGAAGTTCCTTCTTCTGTATCTTGTATCCATCAGGAATGGCGGTGGCAATGTCAGGGGTGGAGGTGGAGGTGGGGTTGGTCCAGGTTTCCGTGAGGAAGGCAATGTCTAGAGAGAGTGTGTCGAGGAGGACCCAGATCTCCACAGCTGGTCTGTGCAGAAGCGCACATTAAGGAGGATGCACCTCAGGGCTTTGAGGGTGGAGCATCAGGCACAGATTCAGAGGCCGTGGGGGTTTGGAGGGTGGTGAAGGATTGTCTGCAATGTCAGCAGGAGATCTGGCCATGGTGGTGTTCGGCTTCGACTGCTGGCATTTGTTGTTCCTTCCTTAGGGATGAACCCGCAATGTTTTCACACAAAGCTCATGGTAATCTGAGCACAAATTTCATAAGGCAAAGCGTGTTTGCAAGGTCCACAATTCATGTAAAAGGGTGCTTCTCTAGTGAGGGGACTGACCTGGGTGGAAAGGATGTTGGTGCTGGGTGGGATCTGGATGCGGACGGACACATACAATTACAATCAGCTTAAAAATGCTGGCTATTCTTAGGAGCCCGCTGCGCGTCCGCAGATAGGTCTCCTTATGTAGGAGATTGGGAGTAGGTTTACAAATACGAGACTGCTGTCCATTCAAAAATGTTGCCCAGAAATGGCCCAAGGAAACGGAGTAAAAATGGCGTTCCGGGCTGTGTTAATACATGATTAGTAAAGCCCTCAAAATCGATCTGGAAATGCCCCCAATAAGGTGAACAGTGCATTAAGTGCAAAAAGATTCTAAGACAGCAAAATCAGCTTTATCTGTCTGAAGGCGTGACTGACAGCCCGATAAAGTGCAGAATGCTGAGGAACGGAGCAGATTCAAAATTGTCTGACAGCTTCATCTAGTGGCATTTCCCTATTATTCACTCCAGTATTTCTAGTGGCACCTGTATTATAGGCTACAAAGTATCATTTAGCGAGTTTTAGGAACAGGTAACAAATACAAACCTGTACAAATAAATTAAAAAAGGAACAGGTAACAAATACAAACCTGTACAATTAAATTAAAAAAAAAAATTCGGCTATTCTCAGGAGCCTGTTTTGAGGCTGTTGATCAGTTTTGGGTGGTTAACAGTGTGGTAGTCCATAAATAGGTTGAGCAGGCTAAAGAGGCAGGGTTTGCTATTGTCCATGTAAAAGAGGACATCAATGTCTATTTGCGGGGTGTTTTTTTTTTCTTGCTTTGGCTGTATCTGAAACCTTGTTGCCACTCCTTTAGGAGGTTGTTCTTGATGAACAGATATTGTAGTCAGACAGAGGCTGATTTTGCAATGATTTTTTGATGATGGAAGGGAGAGGAGTGTTAGTTGGCCAGATCATCAGGGTCTGTGGTAGATTTTTCCAGCTATGACAGAATGTGTCCTGTTTTGAGGTAATCTAGAATGGTTCGTTGGTTGAGAGAAGTATTGATGATTTGAGGAGGGCTGTTAAGGCATCACTGCAGATATTTCAAGATGTATGATGGTAGAATGAAATCTTTTTTAGGTTGTGGGTTTGACTGTGTTGAGGTTAGTAGTTAGCCTTATGGAGGTAGAGCAATGTGAGATTGGAGGTGGCAAGGATGTAGGCTTTGAGTTATTGATGTAGGCCCTCATTTTGTTGAGTTTCCCTGAGATGAAATGGTCATTAGCATTTGAGATTGTAGGATATTTGTCAAAGTACTTGACATCTTTTTGGAGAGCTTTACTTCTGCTGATTGCTTCCTCAAAGGTGGTTTTGTAGAAGTAGACTTTGGATGCATTATTGAGCAGTTGATGAGCTTTGCAATGAGTTTTTAGTTTTAATTGGTTTGTTGCCATTTCTTTTGTTATTTCTGTTGGACCTTGCACCTTGGCGTGGGTCTCCCTTCCATTTTTGATGTTGCCTCATGTGTTTTTGCTGGTGTTAGATGCTTTGGGCACTGTGACACTGCTGTCCAGTGCCACAGTGCAAGTGCTCCCTAATATAAATTAATGTATGGATTAGTGATTCCCTGATTGTCTGGTTTGGTTTACCTGTCAGACCCTGGTAATCCAAATGCTGCTAGTGGACTTGCAGCACTGGTTGTGCCACCCACAGAAGCAGCCTGTAAAAGTGTGTCTAAGGCCTGCCATTGCAGAGCCTGTGTGCAGTCAGGTACTGCCATTCTGACTGGGCAAGAGCACCCCCTTGCTAGTCCCTAAAACTTCCCTTTTCTTCATATCAGACACCCCTGTGGTAGGCCCAAGGGCAGGGTGCATTGTAAGTATAAGGTAGGACATGCCCTGGTGTGTGTGGCATGTCTTAATAGTGAATAACAGCCATTTTTTTCACTATTGCAATGCTACCTGTTCTCCATAGGCCAAAATGGACAGTTAGATTATTACATCTCATAATTCTAACTGACTCAGAGAACATTGTAGAAATTCGAGTTTAGTATGCCTGAACTCAGAATGATAAAATACATATTTTAGTGAAGTTGGTTTTAACATTCTGTGTTTGAAAACCCCACTTTTTGAAAGTAGGTATTTTCTTGTCTAACAATCCAAATTAGTCTCTGCTAGGCTGTGTATTCGTTATCTGGAGTTTGAGTGACAGGGCTGGGGTATTCCAGGAGACAGAATGAGGCAGCCCAGTGGTGAATAGAGAGATCTGCATCAAGATGGGAGGGAGGAATTGCACCAGGGACCTGAATGGGGCTGTGCCTTCCTTCCACAATGCTGGCTCCACCTCTTGTGGTATATCTGATGCCTCTGCCCTGCACTGTGAAAGGAGAGAAGGAGACATGTCAACAGAGTTCTCCAGGGCTGTGCTTTCTTACACAATGCTTGCTCCACCTCCTGTGGGGCGTCTGATGTTTCTGCCTTGCACGGTGAAAAGAAAGAAAGAAGGAGTCATGTAAACAGAGTGCTCCAGAACTGTTTTTGACTGGGCAAAGGCCCCTCTGCCCTCAGAGGACAAAGGATGTGGGGGTATAAGTATTGGCACCCTGATCCCAAGAAATTAGATCACTTTTGGGACGAACAAGAAGAAACCTTTGCTGAGGAGTGGAACCAGAGAGACTGAGGCAAGACTATCCCTAAGCTGAAGTGCTGCTTGGGGGATTGGCCTGCAGTGGTTGCCTGATTGCCAAATGAATGAGAAAGGAACTTTGTGTACTTTATTTTCAACTTGTGAAGGATCTCCAAGGGCTTGGAACAGAGCTTGCCTCCTGCTGAAGTCTCAGGTACAACAGACTTCCCCAAGTGTCTTCCTGAAGTAATGGTGGGCTCTGTCGGTGTTGGAAGGAGTGATCGGACTACAAAGTCTTTAATACTCTTGAAGTAGTTGTCTTTGCTGGAGCAACTACTTCATACAATCTGAGGACCTTGCGAACCGATTGCAACAACGTGGATATCCAAGACGTCTAGTGAAGAAATCACGCAAACGAGCCAGGTTCTACCCCAGAGAAGAACTACTTGTACCTAAAGACAAAAATAATCAACCAGAGACTAGGATGGTGTGTGTAACCACCTTCAACACAAAAAGCAACAAGATTAAGCGGATAATCAACCAGCACTGGCAACTGATAGCAATCAGACTGAGACTCCCCTTCATGCCTTCAAGAAGGCCATGAGTATTAAAGACTTTGTAGTCCGATCACTCCTTCCAACACCGACAGAGCCCACCATTACTTCTCTGTGAGACCTACCCCCAGTGGTCAGACATTCTAGATGTGGGCAGTGCAAAGCCTGTGACACTACCATTTAGACCAAGGAGTTTCAACATTGTCAACGCAGAATCATGCTCAAAACACACAGCAACTGCAACTCTGGTAATGTAATCTACGCAATTACTTGCCCATGTGATAAAATCTACATTGGACAAACACAACAAAAGGTGAAGGCCAGAATACTACAGCATATGAGCAGGATTAGGTGCGATGTTCAGGGGGCCCCCCTTGTAGATCATTTTAAGAGCGTGGGACATTCCCCTGATAGCCTCAAATGGGTGGCAATAGAGAAAGCTACCTTAGGCCCACGGGGTGGCAAACTTCACGGGTCTTTTGAATACACGTGAAATAAAATGGATGTACTTTTTTTACTCTATCGAGACTGGCCTGAATGAACACGACAGCTCTTTCTCACAGTTGGCTACGTTACTATGAATTTAGGGTAGTCTCTCACCCTGGTATCCTCACATGCCATACATCACTATCAACATGACTAGAACTGGCCTTCACCCTCATGAGAGAGGTGCGCCAGAGTGATTGTGATACTAATAAAAAGAGGATGCAATGTTTCTCTCCATCTTGACCTGGCCTTTACCCCTATGTGGGAGGTACGCCACTAACATATCTATTTATGTAATTAATACATGTGACTGCCATTGTGGGTATTAATTTCACATCCGGACTAATAACCGTATGTTAGGACTAAATGATGGTGTACGCGTGTCTCCTACTATGTACCAGCCCGTTACAATTTCCCTCTATAATATTCCATCTGTACTAATCTCCATATGCCAGTACAGAATATGTGCCACGAGCCTGTCTTCTACTGCATACTCGCACCTCGTTCCACTTCATATGGACCAATTCATTAAATTTCAGTAATTAACGTAACACTCTGATTATGTTGGATAATAATGAGACAAACTCCATAGAATGGAACTCGAGAATGCTTTTCTCTCAATAGCTCTCACAATTAACCCCGCTATGATGTGAATTCACTCGCTACTACAGTCTTTTTTCCATGTCTTCTGACTGACCACTTGTCACGTGGGACGGTTTCCATAGTGAAATACCAATACAGGAACTGCGGCTCGCCATTGCGAGGTTCTTCGGCGTCCTGTGTCCGATTCACTCGGTAATTCCAAGTAAGTCACCCTGATCAAATTACTCGCGCATATTGAGCAATCCCATTTGGTCCCTCAAAGTCCCCTTTATTTATGATCCGTTAATCCGTCTTCACAGGTCGTCCGGACTTCTCATTCATTGCGGGTCCCGTGGGCGTCTCCCTATATACCGGGTAAGCAGATATTTCAGCTTTTGTAACGAACCCAGGCTGTGTGCCCACTGGCAGGTGTATCCTCAATTGACTGGCTCCCTCCCTTTACCTACAGGAACATTCTGTTACCGCACTCACCGCCAAGAGCATCCCTTGGTACTATTGATTTTTACCATGCGGTAAGCCCATTCACTTTAAATCTACTTGACCGCACATGTTGATTTTTATTGCTGGTACCCGGTGATTGAATTGGCCACACTTACGTATTTCAGGCACGAACCTCCTGACTGGATTCAAATAGATGGTGGCCTTCTACCGCGTCCTTCTGACTACGCTCTTACGGTAATAAACTACCTTAGACTACCATGCGAAGGGGATTGCTGAATTTACCTCTCCCCCGAGCCCCTTCTTCTCCGTCGCTTGTTCCTACCACTGTGATTTAGTCCTGAACACGGGACTGGCTCCCTTTCCAGCCCATTTAATTAAGCTCTAAACATGTTTTTTAAAGGGACAATAACCCAGTATGAACTTATTCTTCAGAACGGTTCCATCACATCTATTAATGTAATTGAGTTCCAAGTACGACCAACTATGTTTCTTTAACTCAATTTGACTTTATTTCACCCTGTTCAATCGATTGTGTGGCAATTTTGGTTTAACTATGTTGAGGCACTTCCCAACACATTGATTCTAACTATGAATTTTATATACTGAACTAGGTTGTCCGCCCCCCCCCCCATCTGTCCTGATGAAGACCCCACAGCAAGGGCACAACCGATCCCTGCATTAGAGGGTCGGAACGGCGACAACCACCCACTACATCTTCAACTCCACTCCAACATTTATTTCATTCATTGTTATATGTGGAGTATGATTTATTGATTCAAATGTGATGAACCTTTGGTCCACTACACTGTATAAAACTTGATAATACAGTATCCATAACTCACATGATTTTATTGTCACGTACCTTTGTCTATCACCTTATCCTCACCAAAGCACCTATCACTACCTCTTCCCCTACCCTTATTCTTCCTGGGGCACTGTACAACCAATTGTATTATTGATTTGCTCGTGTATATATTCAGTATACTCGGTCCCGTTGTGATTAAAACAATGTGGACCCATTTATTGTTTGTGTAATTCATTGCTTGTAATTATTCACATCACCTCACACTTAAGCTGGGACCCCTCCCTCTCAGTACTTATTGAACCCAGGTCCCAGTGACTATGTTTGGGTAAACCCTCTTTACATACTCTGCTGTCACTGCAGTCTGGAAAAAATGGACCATCTGTGCCAGGTCACAAAACAAAGCCCGATAGAGACCCGTTTCGAGGCCCCCTTAAAAAAACTGCTGGTGCTCAGATCCGGCCCACTTAAAGCCCTGGGGGCACTCCACTTAACCTGCAAATTATTTACACAGGCACACCTGTCATGAAGCAATCCCATAAGTACACTGCACAGGCACACTGTTCACTCTGCACTCAAAAAGTCATAACTCTCACTCTGGACTCCCATACGCACAAATCTCAACCTGCATCCATGGTATCACACCAGTCACCTTCCATTCACATGGGCATGCCTTTGACCCTGCACTCATACAGGCACAAATCTTCCCCCTGCACTCCAAAAGGCACATCGCTCCTTCTACACTTACAGAAGCACATCCACTCCCCTGCAGTACCTCTATACCGGTGATAGGAGCAGTGTACTTACACAGGCGCACCACTCCCATCATTATTACACAGGTACTCTGCTCTCTCGTACTGTCACACCACTCACTCTGCACTCACACACTGCTCACATTGCCCTCACACCTTACTCAAATAGGCACATACTGTGCCTTCAGACAGGCAAACAGTTCACCACACATATTCAGGTACACAGCTCAACCTGTATTTACTCTCTGCAAACTCTGCAATCATGCAGACACCCCTGCACTCTCACAGATGCACCTCTTCACTCACACACTACTCACCCTATACTCATCTAGAGCTCACCATGCACTCTCACATTGCTCAACTCTCCAGGTCACCAAAATGGAGATTGCTCACCCTGTACTCACATGCACAGCACTGACTCTACACTCGCATGAGCACAATTCTAACTCTGGTTTAATACAGACCAGAGCCACCCTTGCACTCAGACAGGCATGCACAATCTCTCCCCTGCACTCCCATACCACTCACTGCGCTCACATGGGCATTAACTCTCACCATGCATTCATACAGACACACCTGTTTTGTCACACAGGCACAACTCTCATCCTGCACCTACTCAACACAAGTACCACTGTGTACTCATACATGCACAACCCTCACCCTGCACTCACCCAGACACACTGCTCACCCTGCACTCATACAGACCCACCATTGCACTCACACAGACACACCACTCACCCAGTTATCATCTAAGTGCTCACCTCTCCCTGTACTCACATGTACACTAAACACCCTTCACTGACACAGCTCACCCTGCACACACAAATGCACACCACTCACCAATCACCTTGCACTGAAACACTGCTCACTCTGCACTCACACGTTACTCACCCAGCACTCACACATTACTCACCCAGCACTCATAAAGTTACGTTTCTGCACTCAAAGACGCACTACACTCCTTTACCCTCTCAGGGGCATAATACTCACCCTGCATTTATACAGACAACCATGCACTCAGAAATGCACTCAGCTCAACTTGCACTCTGATACCATTCACCCTTCAATTACACAGGCACATAACTCACCCTGCACTATTGCTGTTCACACATACAGACACAGTACTCACCCTACTCTCATCCATGTGAACTAAAACACTGCACTCAAATATTCCTCAACCTGCACTTATACAGACCCGTACCCGCACTCACACACCACTCATCCCACACTGACACACATCGCTCACCTTGCACTCATATAGGAACAAGTCTCACTGTACAGCTGTTCAAGCACATTGTTCATTGTGCACTCACGCACAATGCTCAAGCTGTACTCACACACTGCTTATCCTACACTCATACAGACCCACCTATACACTCCCATACTGCTCACCCTCCAATCACACACCACTCAAACTCTCACATTCACTTATAAAGACGAACCCATGCATTCACAAAGGCAGATTGCTCATTGTACACTCCCCGCACCCCCTCACCTCATAAACGTCTCTACTTGCATTCCTACACCGCTCACCTTGTACTCAGATTGGCACTGTTCTCACTCAGAACTCACACAGACCCACTCCTGTACTCACAAAGGCATATTGCTCACCACACAGACATACAGGCATACCACTAACCCACATGATCACTCTTCAGTCACCTCTGCTCACCCTGCACTAACATATACCCAACTCACATACTGCACTGAAATAAACACACTATTCACTTTAATCCCACACACTACTCACAATGCGCTCACAGGCTGCTCACCCGGCACTCCCACACTGCTCATTTTAAAATTGCACATCACTAACACTACAATCACGCACCACTCACTGTGTCCTTCACACCACTAACACACTTCTCAACATACACACCACTCACCTTTGAACTGACTCAGATGTAAATAAGGAGCCACATTGTTGGCATGTTTCTGGACATTCCGTATGACACCTGCAGACCCTGTAGTCTCCATCATGTAAAGGTCTATGGGATCCTGTGTGTGACATCCTGATAAGGAGAGGCGAGCCATTGCTTTAGGGACTTGGTGTTTGTCCTGAACCTGGCAATGACAGACACTTCAAGAGTTACCTCTGCAACGTGCCCTATTACAATTGTTATTTTAGTCAGTGTGCATTGATGCTTATAGAAGAACAGACCTGCAGCACCATGCCCCACCTCTGGAAGTATCCTGTGAAGGCCTGACTGACTCGATTAGGGAAGTGGTGTGGCGCCGCAGCCAGGGCGACTGACACCGGACACTGGGGCTCACGGTTCGATCCTCTGCTCCGGCGGCATGGGTCTGCCCAGCACCATGTGACTCTGGGCAATAGCTCTTAATCTTCCCAACGGCCCCCAGCGCCGGGATGCCTCCGGGTAGCTGTGTGCTTTACAAAAATACAAATACTGGATTTACATTTACTCGATAGGTCAGCCAAATATTAGGAGGGGCTTTTCACCTCAAACAACACTCCCAATGAGAGACCGCTGCACATGCATTATCGAGCTGATACACCACCAGGCTGTAGCCACGCCTACTATGTCAGTCTCTGAGCGAGCCTGCACTTCAGAAACGTAAGGTTTCAACAGGGACTGCACAGCCAGCCAGTCCAGGGCAAGGTCCATATGTCATCCAACTGGTCTGTGCAGAGACCCTGTGACCCTGCTCCAAGCATAGTTCACTTTCACCACCCGAAGCTTTCCTGGCACTAAGCTGCTGCTGCTCCACCCTGCCTCTCTCAGACCTCCCTCTTCATATCTAGAATGTAGGAGGCAGCAGGGGCTTCCTGGGCAAACATTGGCTGTGAAGGCCCCGCTGAGGATGAGTGCCTCCGCCATGACCAATGCACTTTGGCTCATCTGCCTACCGAGTCCAGTGGCAGCACAGCTTGGACACTGTTAACACACTGCAAGATGCATATGCATAATCCATAGTCTATGAGCACTTTCATAAATTTGTGCAGAGCAAAAGGGTTGTTTGAGGTGTTGCTCATGTGCCTATCCTAGGTCACTTTACACATTACTGCCAGAGTATGTCCATCCATGGGATTGGCTTTAACGCAGATCAGAAATGCTGAAATTACCGACAAACATCATCAGTTAAGGGTCAGATGTACAAAACAGTTATGACATTTGTGTGTTTGCAAACGGGACGATTCACAGATTCGGCCCATTGGCAAACACAAAAAGGCTTTTTGAAATGTATAAATCCCTATTTGTGATTCGGTAACCTATTCTATATCGCAAATTGGGTTTGTGCTATGGTAATAGGAAGGGGGTGTTTAGGGCCTTCCTTCCTAACACCGAATCACAGAGGTATGTGGGAATGTTTTGCAACCTAAATACGGTCGCAAACCGTTTGTATTCACCACCTACTTCAAGTAAGTGGTAACGCATTCGCAAATAGGATTGGGGACCCCTTCCCCTTTTTAGGTTTTGCCTAGCCAATGCTTACGAAGTAAGCATTCGCTAGAAAAAACCTAATGAGTATAGTATAGGGGTTGGAATACGCCCCCGTCATCCATTGGTTAGCTCCATAAATGGAGGCTAGCCATTGGAAGACTGGCCTGTCCGTCAATGCAGGACCAGATTCGGGGGTGTTCCCGAGAATTTTTGGCTTTTGGCGACGTCAGCTGAAAGCCAGTTCTCGGGAACGCCCCCGAGTCTGTTCCGGCATTGACGGCACCCGCCCTCAATACAGTTGCCCGATAGCGCTCTGTTTACCGTCTTCCTAGGTTCCCCTGTAATGGGGGCGGTGGAGTAGATGGCTTCCGTGTCCCTGACTGGTGAGTAAGCTCTTCTTTCTGCAGTCGCCGCCCGGCCCGCGACCAGGAAGCCAGGCAGGCCGGGGGGCGGAACTGCGGGACACCCCCATGACGTCATTCCCGGGCCGCGCTGTGATTGGCTGCCGGCCCGGGACCTGACGGGGAAGACGAGCTGCCCGCGTCTCCTCCTTCGTTCGGCAAATAAGCCTTTTCTTGGAAGAGTACCCGGACGGCCGTAATTAGACCCGTGGGCAAAGTACAGTGCTGCTTTCAAGTCCTTGTTGGGGTGTGGGAGGGGGCTTGTCTTTGTATGAAGGGGCAACACTTTTCTTGTCCATCGGAAGATCGGTTGCATGCCCTGGCGCCGCCACCAGCTACAGGCCTGAGACAATCAATGCTGCAGCAGCGTGAACCCGACGTGTCTTTCGCTCTGCATATCATACATATCCCCTGTACTCCTGGTGTGGCCACAAGTAGGACCAAATTCAAGGGCTGGCGCAGCGACAAGGGCCTAAGTGAACCTATTCTTTGATCAGGGAATCGGTAGTGAGGGGTTAGCAAACACTTACGCTGAGTGTTTGAGTCCCTGATGCCTAGGAATCCCAAATCAGATATAGTTAAGTTAAATATCCGGTTTGGGGGCTGTCTTCTGACACTCTCTTGCACACAGGCTGCTTGTCTCCCAGTCCGTTACCACTTGGCCCCTCCTCCTTACTGCGCGCGCACCCTCCCGGGGCAGCCGGGACAAGTTGGTGCGAGATAGAAATGAAAAAAGAGCGGAGCGCGGGCGACTCCTGAGCAGAGTCGGGGGTGACCCCTCTAGGACGGGGGACCCCCACACCACACAGCAGGCTGTCGTGCAACTGCCCTGGAGGATGGCTCCGCGGAGTCGCAGGTGAGTGTTGCTAGCGTCACCTGTGTCCACACAGCATAACCTGTGCATTGCTAGAAATCTGGGTTACACTAGAGATGTGAACTGTCAGCGACTCAGAGGTCGCTGGTCTCTGTTTCTCTCGGGATACAAGCAGGAAGCCTCTAGGTACTCGGCAGTTTTGCAAAGATAGTGCCAAAATGAACGAATGTGGAATTTGCAACTGGTTAGTTCACTCCTATGTTTATTTGTTTTCATTCTGTTATGATTTGTTTTGAGGACGGCAAGGGTCTCTGTGTCCAAGTGTTTCGCCTACAATTTATTTCTGTGTTTATACTTTTACCAGCGAGTCTCTTTCCCACTTTGTGTCTGGATCCCGCCCAGACATGGCTTCCCTCTCTTTGGTAGATGTAAAAGTTGCCCGCCTATTTCACCCACCACTTCCAATGGCGTCTATACAGTGATTCTATGTCCGAGCATTATTACATTTGTGCTTGTCTGTCCTTCAATTTTAACTTGCTTAACTAACCGACAGTGTAATATTATTTGGAATTGGATTGGCACCACTTGTACACTTCCTTCGTATCCGACGTCTAAACCGATTGAGCACACACATCATGTTTATGCGCATTATAAACGACCCTTTACTAAATCGCTTTCCATCGAAACTTACTGAATCATTTTGAGTTCAGACTTCATTTATTCTAACTTAAAATATGCGATGCACTTTTGTTTTGCTTGTGTATTGTTCGACATTGCTCTATGTTGTCATATTGATCACGTCGTTTACCACTCATGCTTCAAGTGAATTGTTACATTTGTTATGTACAGCGAATTTTCCAAGTGTTATGAGTATTTGTATAACACACTTGTGCTACTAGCATGGCCCTGTAATACAGCACTACATTTTTGGTGTGACTGTCTGTTGGTGGTCTGGTTCATCTTGGGACTGTGGTGTGTGGGTGTGACTGCTCAAGTGTGTGTGTGTGTGTGTGTGACTGCTCTAGAGTGTGTGTGTGTGACTCCCCAATGTGTGTGTATGTGACTGCTCTGTGTGCCCCTGTTGCCTGCTTGTGCCTCTGTGTGCCCCTGTTGCCTGCTTGTGCCTCCGTGTGCCCCTGTTGCCTGCTTGTGCCTCCGTGTGCCCCTGTTGCCTGCTTGTGCCTCCGTTTTCGTACCCCTGTTGCCTGCTTGTGCCTCCATGTGCCCCTGTTGCCTGCTTGTGTCTCCGTGTGCCCCTGTTGCCTGCTTGTGCTGTGTGGGTGTGTGTGGAGGGCTCTGTGTGGCTGTGTATGTGGGAAGCTTTGTGTGGCTGTGTGTGTAGGAAGCTTTGTGTGGCTGTGTGTGGGGGCTTTGTGTGGCTGTGTGTGTGGGTGTGTGTGTGGGGGGGCTCTGTGTGTGTTTGTGTGTGAGGGGGCTCTGTGTGTGTTTGTGTGTGTCATTTGCGAGAGATAAAGCTAGTGGCATTGTAAATGACAATGCCATTTATTTATGTTAAAAAAAACATAAATAAAAATAATGTCAAGAGCAATGCCAATGGCTCTAACTTTAACAAAGGCAAAACCATTGCATTGTAAATGCTTGTTGAATGTTTGGTAAAACATTTTTTTTTAAAGTAGACATTGGTCTACTCCTAAAAAATGTAAAGAGACCTTTTCATTCTTCTTTTTTAAGTGTATTCCAGCGGGCTGCTTTTTAAAAAAAGATTGGTTTATTTAAAAGCAATCGGAGACATGAGGTCTGCTGACCCCAGAAAAGCCACCATTCCTGTGATTTATGCTATTCCCAATGGTTCGCCAATGAGACCTACATCATTAATGTTCATGAGGTAGGTCTATTTGCGACCCACTGGGAATCGCAAAATGTGTAAACCACACATTTGCACATAGGTGTTTGGGATTAGCATAGAGCGATTCTCAAAAAGCAGCTATTTAGTAATTGCAAACAATTACCTATGTACATCATACATGGGGCCCTAGAAGATGAACAGCGGGAAACAGCCAAGCAGATTTTTGGCTGGTCCATGTAAATGGCGGCCAGGGGCGTACATTTTCCCACATGCTCAGATGAACAGACAGATGGGTGAAAGGAAATTTCTATTACTCAGTAGTGCTACTTGAAGCTCTTTTCCTGTGGTTCCCATAGGGTCGAACAAAAACTGCTCTGCCAAGACCTACACTAGGAAAGAGTTTGCCTTTTAATTGTTCAAGTGGCTTATCCTCAGGGTGCTGCTTTTGACGTGGTCTAGGGATGAATTCACAAGTCAACTCTAACATACCATGGCAGTGGAATAAGGGTGTCATTTTCGTATTGCACGTAACGTCGCAAATAAACTGTAATAAGGCAGGGAAGGGTGTTTTTTATGCAGGATACACATAACGGTGGGGGCTTTTGTTATTCAGCGTCAAACGAGAAAGCAATTCCTTTAAGTTTCGTAGTGCACTGAATATCATTTTCTATGCCCCATTTGTACTCCGCCTGAGTGTTCAGTACGCATACAGCATTTCATAGATAAACATGTTTTGGGTTGATGGCGCACGTCGCGGAACACAGCAAGGCACGGCGTGCTTTCAGCTCGGTTTCACAGGCCTAGAAAGGGCAGGGGGTGTTTTTAGGTATTCTGCCAGCAGCCTCGAAGATGAGCTCTCAAGCCATCTGGAACATTCCGCGTGCCGTTTCGAAGAGACAGAAAATGCATTTTTAAAATTACAGGCTCTAAGTTATCCCTGGTCTGTCAAGCTGAGGTATGCATTGGCGGCTCTACCCGAGACTTTGAAAATTGAAATTCCCTGGATCAGTGACTCCCAGTTGCGGACCAATTGCTGATGTTCTGGTCTCTTCTGCCGAGCAGCTAGTCTTAATTTAAAACCTTAAACAGTAAACAGACCCGTATAGAACTGCATCTACAGAAAACAAAACACTTAAACATTTTGGTGGGAAAAAACACACTGCGCTGTTTTCAAGAAATAAGTAAACGTACTGCTATTCTTTGTTAGAGTTTATAAAAAAATTCAGTTTATTGCATTTATGAAATCAGATTTTTAGTGTTTCCAACTAAAATCTATTTATATTTTCTCTCCGGTTATTTGATGGATGTTCAAACAATGTGTATCCTGTTCAATGCCGAGTATGAATATTCTTTACAGCATGCCAATAGACCCCCTATTTTAATAAGAATTTACCGAATCTGGATGTCAGCCTCTGAATCATGTTGCAAAGGAGCAAATAGCCTGTACTACCGTGAACAACATAAAGAATCACAAAAAAATGCATTCGAAAAACCAGCTCCTAGAACAATTGGCGCCTTTTGAAAAGTCTTACGGCCAGATGGATGAAGCATTTTACTGCTCCTGAACCGGTAAAATGCTTTTTGGCATGTACCAATACTTTTTTTGCGAGTTGGTAACCTATTATGGCTTGTAAAATAGGGTTTGCGAGTCGCTATTAGGAAGGGGCGTGTTAAGGACGTCCCCTCCTAACAGCAAGTCCCACCGGTATGTTTTTTCGACCAGGAATGGGTCGAAGAACATTCACAGTTACCACCAACTTCACGTTGGTGGTAACCCATTCACAAACGGAGGAGGTCCCTAAGGGACCACCTTCCCCTTTGTAAAGGTGGGCGCCAATATTTTATAGAGCAGTTACTCTTATAAAATGAAAAGGTAGCTTTTCATTTTTATTTATCCCGTTTATCGGCTGCATTACAAAAATTAATAGCTTTATTTAAATGGCAACCACAGACATGGTGGTCTGCTGACCGCAGCAGGCCACCATCCTTGTGATTGTAGCCATTCGCAATGGGTCACAAATTGCGTCCTGACTCATGAATATTAATGAGGAAGGTCATTTGCGACCCCATTGGGAATTGCTAAATGTGTCTGAGGCACATTAGTGCATTCCGTTTTGCGGGTCACAAAAAAATCGCAATTTGCGACCCACAAAACGGAATGGTTGTACATCTGGCCCAATGTTCCTCCCAGTTTGCAGTGTACAAAAAGACAGTAGCAATGGCATTGTGAATGTACGGCCGTATCACATAAAGTGAGCACAGAAAGGGCTTTAAGACAGGTCTCTGCCATAGTTTTGGACTGACTATGTTCTTAAACAGTAGAGAGATCGAGAAATTGTACCACCTCCGGCAGTGGTAAATGGTTGTTTGCAATTGGAACTGTAAAGGCATTTCTTTAGTGTTCCAGTGACAAACAACTGCAGCTAGCACTGCTGCTTTTAGCTTTAATGGAACAGCCTCTGTGGTCATCTCTAAAGTACTTCCAGAGCATAACAGAGCACCACACATTAAGATAACACAAAAGCAAAATGACAACATAACAAAACATAGTGCGCAACACAACTAAACCTTCAATACAGAAAGCAAAACAACACCGGACACCACAAAAATAATGCAATGCACTAATGCAGTACAAAACAAAACGGCACAAAAAACAACTGAACACATACCACCAGCACACCAAAATGCATTAACATAAATATGCTTAAATATACTTGTAACACATTACCACATCCACAAATTTGTTTTCTTGCTATGGTGATAAAAGGAGTTTGCACCAAGCACTGCCTACTTACCACCAACTTCAGTGTGATGCCCTAAGTGTTGCAGCTGGTCTGTTCTTATTGGAACAGTATCAAGATTTATGTGCATATCGCTGGGTCAAAACTGAGTTGGCATGGTGTGCAAAAAAATGTTGGACTGGGATGCAACCTCAAGCATTCCATCTATCACTTGTTTGTGTACTTCAGTGCAATGCTCTTTGGGGTATATTCACAAGAACGTGTGCTAAACATCATACAAAAATGCTAACGCAACCTTACACATTGCAGCCGAACGCGGGAAAATAACCCTGTGTCAACGTGGAATTCACAACAAGGCGGTACCATGCGATAGTCTGCCAAAACCGCGGCCAATGTCTGTGACACAACCACCTCGACAGAGATAAAAACACAAACCACAACACAAAAAAACCACGCGATGAGCCCGTTCACGGTGAGGAAAGCAGGGATAAGCACCGCCAGGCCGGCGACACACAGAGCAGGCGGGAATAACCACAACAAAAGCCTGAAAAAGATAGACAAACCAAACTGAAAACAACAGCCAAGCACAATGGAGGCAACCCGAGCCACCAGACAACCCCACAAGCCCCGTTGGCAACAAAACATTGTACATGGCAGGCCATCTTGGACAAGGTGAATGCAGCCTGATAGTGAAGCTACATGTCCAGGGTCACTGCCAACGCTGAGGTGACATGATAACGTCTGCTGAAGACAGCACACTGTGATGTTGTAGGGCCCGTACCCATCATACTAACGCAATGTCCACAAGGACACACTTGCTCAGATGGTGTGAATGGCTATAGGCATGTGCACACAGCCACATTTATTAGCAGGCACAGATACCGAGTGACATCTGTGTTGGATGTGTGTGGGGTATGTGTACACCAGCCAGTAAGAGCTGCCTGGTGCAATCAGAAATCAACAATAGTGTACATTGTAAAGGACACAACCATTTAACCATAAAGGCACCATGACTTGTGCTGCACAGAGTTAGTGGCCCCCGATGCACAGCATCCTGCACAGGCCTACCGCCATGGGCCGATGTCTTGCGGGGCACTGGGGCATGGTCACGAGTGCAGAGCAGGTTTCCGTAGATGACAAAGGATCTTGTCACAGAGTGTCTTGGTGGACAGTGGAAGGTGTTCCCCAGGGCATGATGCAGAGGGCAGGACCACGCTGAAACAGTCACTATGGTGGAGATGAATGGAATAGACACATGTCGGACTCCAAATCCGGTCCAGCCAGATGAAGATGCAGAACACCACCAGGCCACGGACTCAGACGCCACCAAGGTCCAATCATATATTGCGCATGACTCATTGCGCACAGAGTTCATGGAACCAGTGTTTTTAGGGAATGCAGCCTGCGATGAGGCGTGTCCAATGGTGTGGACTCCTCCACATCTTACCCAAGACACAGTTCCCCATGTGTTACCTACTGGAGCACAGTGTAGGCTTGAGGCAGTGGTCAGCACAGGCCATTCAATAAGTGTCGCCAGCTTTGTTTGGATGGCCCCACTGGCCTGCGCAGTTCAGGTTCAGTGGCACCACAGGATATGGACTTGCGGTGTACAGGGTTGATGGCACCAGGTCAGTTTTTGATGGTGTTCGATCACCTCGGTGACTCTGATCCAGCTTTCATCCAGACTCAGCTGCATCTTCCTCTTACACCTCTCCGTGCGTTCACTGGTGTGGACTCTGGCATTCATGATTTGTGACTAAGTGCTGGATGTAGGACCTACTGGTCCGCAGGGTAGGCCTGAGCCCTCATCCTCGTTTTGCCAGCTTGCGTAGGACAGGGTTAGTGGCACCACGTGTTGCCGGTTGCGTTGAACAGGGTTAGTGGCACCACGTGTCGAAGGCTTGCATTGAACAGGGTTAGTGGCACCACGTGTCACAGGCCTGCTATATGGAATTATGCCTCACTGATCGAAGGGAGTCTGGTGCTGTGGCCGCTGCCACGGACTTAGGGTCACTGCCATTCAGGACTCAGGACACAGTTCCACATGTGGGACCTACTGGGCTGAAGAGGACACCGGTGGAGGATGTCAATTAGAAAGGAGTAATGTGGGTCAGTGTCAGAGGGGCAGCGATGGTCTGCGGAGGCTGCAGAGGTCGCGGGACTGGTGCTTGTAGCTTGCACCGGCACGTGGTGGACCCTCTTTGACACACGCCGGTGTAGGCAGATGAGCGGAGCCTCATTGATGCGCTGGGGCAGGCATGACAGGTCTGGGGACCAGCGGCCCGGGATGCAGCAGGTGCACAGGGTTGTAGGCCCGCCGTGCTCAGCGCAGGATTCGTGGCGGGCTGAGAGGCGCCACCCGGGCAGATGCGTTGTCCATTCCAAATGAGAAGCACGACCAGTGCGATGGGCTTTTCGTTCACACCCCTATGCAGGACTGACGTACGCAGGGCCAAACCACTATGCACGCGCATTCAGGGGGGGAGTAACATGCGACATTTCCACGTTCTGCCACACAGCCTGTGGGGACATGGTAGCGTACACTGGGCACTGCACCAGCAGTTGATATTCACATGGCCAGTTCCGTGGTTTGCACTCTGTGGTCTGTCCGGCACCTCCACGCCACACCTGGCATTCGGAAGGTTCACATTCCTTAGTATAAAGAAAAGGTTATGCTGTTCCTATGGGATGGGAGTCAGAAGAAGGGAATCTAAGCCAACCCGACCAGAGTAGTTCAAAGTTGGGAATCCATTTATTAGATTATAATGCCATCACATTCCCAATAGGGTGTCATGCTTCATCATTGGCTGCTCCTCGTCAGGTTGGCGGTGCAATACTTGATGGGCTCCCAATAGTAGGGGCACTTTAGCTGAGATCTTTTTCCAACTACCGTAAAGTGAAGTGGGAGTGAGGGGCCAAGTGTGTGTAGATGTGCTTTGAGTGACTCAAAAATAGGGTTGGGAGTACCAGCGACAACAACTTTTAATCAATGGGTCTCCTACCTTAAATAAAAGCAATTAAAAAGGCGCAGGGCTAAGCTTATGTCTTAGGTTAAGCTTACATATTGGTGACAGGTCAACATGTTACTTGCCGAGTGTATAGTCTACGGGCGATTCGTCAGGACCAAAAAAGAAATCTATCTACAACTCAAAAAACTAACATGTGACGTGGACGCATACTCACATCAACCATACAACTAACCAGCTGGGTACCTGGTAGTACTGGAACTACCTGTGAAGGGAGAAAATGTGACACTGGTTAAATCAATGCAATTGCAAGTGTATGTATCTTCTTGTTTCCCTTGTGGAGCTGACTCTCAAAATTCAGTGCGGAACATGAATTAAAATCACATAAAAATCAATTAAAATTGGTGCCACAAGGTGAGTGCACAAGGTGAACTAGCGTGAGCTTCAGCCCTTGTGGCACACAACAAAGTAGCAGAGAAACTCTAAGGACTCACCAGATGATTAGAACTAACCAGGCTTCAAAAGTACCCAGTAGATCGTACATGAGGAGTTCCTCATGCACTGAAGCGGGTGAGTAGGGAAAAATGAATAAATATTCGCATTAGTCACATGTGTCACATTCCTTAGTCACTTGCCTCTCTCGCACATGCCTCTCCTCACATCCTGCTATTGTGTGTCTGTGGTGCCATGTTGTGGCTGGGTTGTGGGCATGGCAAGGCCAGATTCCCAATTGAGTCGTGTTGTTGTGTCCGGTCAGTTGGCATGTTGTGTGTCATGTTGGATGTAGTTGTGTTGTGTGCCCATTGGCAGTGTCGTGAGTTGCATGACTGTGGGATGGGGGTGCGTGGTGTGTTTATTTTGGACTTACCAATGGGCACTGCATTTCCATGTGTGCCATCCTGGGAGCGCTAGGTGATGATGGACTGTCGGGAGATGTGAGTATCATGCACTCTGCCTGGGGAGTTGGCCCCGACATTGTTGAGGAGTCCCGGGCGGTCCACTATTGCCTGCACATTCATGGTATGCATGTGCTTTCTGTTGTGGTAGTTGTGTGCGGTGTGAGCAGAGGGCACGAGGGGTACATGTGCGCAGTTGATTGTTTCTGATACGTAAGGAAATCCTGCTATGGCGTAGGGGCCTAGCTTGGTCTCCAGCTGCTCCTGGGCAGTGTGGTGACTTGGGGGAGCTGGGGTACTAGGCTGATGTTGGCATCCAGGACAGGTGTGATGACCTTGGATGGGGCTGGCTGTGTGACCCTTCTGACTCTGGCAGTTGTGGGTTGAATGGTAGCAGAGGCCGCCATGTGCTGCGCAGCCAGCAGCTTTGTCTGCGGAGGGATTTTGGTTGTCCACTGGGTTGGGACTGTCAGCAGGTGGGGGATGTGGTTCAGTATGCAGGGGATGGTTGTCCTTTTGGGCCTGTAGTGGGCAATGTTCTCCTCTGACATTGGGTCTGGGTAGCAGGTGCGTTTCAGGTGGGTCCTCTGTATTTGTGTACGCTGCCTCTGTGGTGTTCCCGGATGGATGGGGGATGGGATGGGTTCTGGGGGTGGTGGCGGGCCTGGGGTGGTTGCGGTGGGTGTTGTGGTGTCATGGTTATCCGCATTGTATGATCATTGTCTCCATGGCATCTGTGGGTCTTCAGCTGTGGCTCTTGGCTGGGCCCCCTTTTACGCTGCAGGTATTCATCCTGCTTAACACCAGCAAAAGGCAGGTGTTAATTCCCTGCTGCTACCGCAGCTTATCACCTGTTTTTGGTTCGCATCAGAGATCTGGCAGTTCGTTGTGAAAGTGGTGTTGCGGTTTTTTCATGTTTTTTTGCATGGGAGCACCTAATCTGCATCTCATTGGGGTTAGTCGGTGGTGTCCACCGTGGACATACATTTTTGGGCCGTTATGGCGGGAATGCTGGCGATGTCTGCAGTTTGCACTAGCTTGTGAATGAGGTGTTAAATCTATCTCCGCTTTTGATGCGTTAAGGTGGTGATAAATCAGAGATAAGTCCTTGTGAATATCCCCCTAAGTGAGAAGGATATGCCTAGACGTTTGTCCCTTGCACACTGTGCCACTGGAACCAAACTACTGATAAGCCCTAATAAGTGAAAAAACGGTCTTGGATTGCTTGTTTACTAGTTCAGGGAGCACCTGACCTGGCAATTCGGGCTGGACTCTTTCTATTGGAGCAGAGTCCAGACTGATTTGCATACGGCTGGATCCAAACTGAGGTGGTATGGTGTGCAAAATAATGATGGATTGGGATGAAGCCTGAATAATTACCAGAGTCCGAGAAGAATTCAAGCATTCCAGACATCATTTTTTGTATACATTGTTGTCTACCACCAAGGACATGTAACAGATCCTATCAAAAAGTGTTTTGTGAACTGTTACACAGTCTCCACACTGTGAACTCTTCCCACTTTGCGACTGCAATAAAACCTGGTAACCAGGCAATCCACTGAAGATAGGACAGTAACAACGGAGTGATTCCACTTTGAAATGACAATTGAGTGGGCACAGTTACTGCCTTTCATTACTGTTTCGCTTGTAATCACATCAAGAGTATTTTAAAGCCCTGGCTGTTTACAAGAGCCTTATACATAGTTGTGTTACTTTACTCACTTTAAGCAGTAGCTCTTTTCTATAGGTAAGGGCCAGATGTAGAGGCACCTATATAGGGAGGTATACTTTGAGGTCGTAGTGATATAGAACAGCGCAGACTGCTTCCAGACTTTCAGTGCCATTTAAAGCACAGCAGTTCTTCTGAGAAATGAGAGCATCTCACTATTAATTTTTTTTTAATTCTGTCTGAAACCTGTCAGTGCAGTCCCATTAAACTAAAAAATTCCATGCAGAACAGCAGGAGTAAAAACACTGCCCAGCAATAGTGATACTGAACAGCTATGGCGGCCTTGCAGAGGAGTTTGTTTACCATGCCAATTCATTATACAGCCCTGCTGAGATGTAGAAATATTATACCTATAGTGAGACTGTGTGCAGATAGAACACTGGGTTCATCCTAAGGTAAAACATTATTGCTGAGTTTTAATGAGCCAGATAAAATTACCTCTGCGTCAATCGTCCTTGTCCCAGTCATCACCTTTGAGGTTTGATCTCACCTCAGAGTCAGGAACAAAACAGAAAATGCTACACTATAGCCTGAAGCAAGAAAACTGCCTTTACCATGTTTCGAAGTTTTCTTGCCAAATGTCAGTGAGAGACTGGAGTCTCCCACAGCTTTTTTTGAGACCCTGGGTATGTTTGCCAGCCTGGGTAACTTTTCAGATTTGTCTCCTTTACAGCATTTTTGTTTTTCGACACCCAAATCTCACTCAAGATACCTATCACACTGACCCTGAATAGTCTTCAGGTAGGTCGTTGTCAACGTTAAGAATGTAAATTTTTAATATGTCATTATGTTTCCTAATTTATATTTTTCACTGGATAACTACTGACCTATTTTAATAACACATTGTATTTCCTAATGATTTTTACTGGATAACTACTGAACTATTTTAATACCACTTATTTTATTTCCCAATGATTTTCAAGGCGATGTTTAGCCATTAAATTACCACTGTTAATATTTTCAACGATTTTACATTTATTTTTGTTGAACTCTAATGCTTTTAAATTATGATATTTCCTGATAATAATTTTTGTTATTTTAGTTTTGTAATAACTTTAGAATAGGACATAATTTCCCCACTGAAAGCTTGTTGATGTTATTTCTATTTTTCTTATAACATTTAAACCTGTTAACCATTTTACTTCCTCTTTGTTCTATTTTTCTAAAATTCTTTTAATTGTTTTTTTCCAAAAACTTAACTTTAGCAGTATACTTTGTACAGTATCCAATTTACAGAATAAGACATGTAGCACAATATAGTGTTCATAAACATTGTGTAGTTCATGAGTTGACATAGCACACAAATACAGCCATTTGTTGTTCTCCTCCTCCCTCAATGTTAGGTTCCTCTCAACTCTTTTCAGGGTCCTGTATGGGCCACAACCTCCTTTATCTCCTTCTGGTATCTACACCCCCCTTCTGTCTCATATTCTTTAATCCTGATTGGGAAGGACTATCTGTCTCCACTGTGTCACGATTCGCTCCCGCGCTCTTGTGTCCACCACCAGGGGGTCAAATTGTGCCACTTTGCATTGTTCTAAGAAACTTTCGGACTCTTCCCTGCATGCATATACTAACACCCAGCCATTTGGACACTACTTGGAACTTGCCATCCATTCCCAATCCATGCCGGGTTTTGTGGAAGCCAGCCTGCACATGCTTGAAGCTAGCCTGCTCATGCCTGAAACTCCATTAGATAGAATTCCCTGCTCACTATTTCATCTCCACAACTTGTGGCCAAGGATGGGTGGAGGAATGCAGCTCCTCTTTGGTTGGCTGCTGCTACTAGCATTCTCACACCTGATGCTTGTGATTACTGTGAGCTCTTTTAGGCCCCAGCTGCTTTCAGTCCAGCGTTGGTCTTTTTGTAGCTGTGTTCTGGTGAGACCAATCCTTGTTTCCTGGGCTTTTGATATCCTTGTTTTCTGAGATTTTGATATTCCTTGATCTCTAAGCTATAGTTACTCCGTGTTCCTGAGTTGCAGCTATTCCCTGTTCCTGAATAGCACTGCTTGCAGTGCTCTCTTGATTCCTGAGCTATAGCTATTGTTGTTCCTGAATTGGCACTGCCTGTCGTGTTACCTTGATTCCTGTTCCTGAGCTATAGCAACCCATGTTCCTGAATTAGCACTGTCTTCAGTGCTAGCTTGACTTCTGATCCTTAGCTTTTCCTTGTTTCCTTGATCCCTGAAGTAGTACAATTTAATGCACAGCTGAATCAGCTTTCCTGTCTTTCCTTTGTCCCAGTTCCTGCTTTTTTCCCATTACCTCTGTTTCAGTCCCTAGTTTGCTCTCTTTCTGTTTTACTACCTTGCTTCTAGTTTCCATGCATGTTTGTTACTTGCTTTCTGCCAAGTGTGTCCTTGTCTCCCTTGTTTCCTGTTAAGCACTCCTCCTTGCTAGCCCCTTGTCTATTGTGGCTGTGTATTTAGTTCTACACCCTTGCTGTTACTACCTTGCGTGTTCCTGTTTGATTACCAGGATCTGTGAGTATAACTGACAACCTAGGTGGTGTTTCTTGTCTACTGTGAATATTGTCTTTGAGTTACATTTATAACATCACCATATGTATCAGCGCCACAGACCCTCATTTTGCATGTATATCCTATATGTGGGTATTTGTAAAGAAATAAAAACCTTTTAAGGGGTTCACTGATACACCGGTCCTTGAACCAACAAAAAACAAAGCGGCACAGAAGCTGTAATATAAAAACAATGCATGTATTATCTCACATGAGGTAGACTGCGTCATACAGTACCCTTGGGCCACTGCAGGAGACATTCTAAGGAGTACAGAGAACAGGGGCCTTATATACACATTTATTACATAGTCAGCATAAAACCAAGGGGAGGTCCTAGCACATACAAGCATGGATATTGACTAATATGGGTATACAAAATGTGCTTGCTCAACAAAGTGGAAGGGGAGACTAAACTGCACAGTGAGAATAGCCTGACAGTTCCACACTAGGAGCAGGTGCATTCTACCAGCTAGGCTTTTCTGAGCATGTGCAAGGCTCTGGAAGAAGGAGAAAGCACATGTTGAGCATATGGCTAACTAAAATGGCTGCCAAGAACAAATTGGATTTCAGCTCATGCTAACAGGGATTCCTGCAATCTTTAACAGATAATCCTTTTAGCACGAGATAAAGACTATGCTCTAGAAAGACTAGCCTATAGCGAACATTTACAGAAATCAGAACTGTATGATTAGGGGTGAACCATTAGGTTTTTTCATGAAGCCCTCACCCACCAACTTTGTTGGTGGCATGCTTCATCATCGGGCACACCAATGACACCGAATGTGTCCCAGGTGTGCTTCGACGCCTGATTACAGCGGAGCAGGCATGTAACTGAGTGTGCAGTGTGGTGACGTGAAAAGTGAAGATTAAAATGCTATACAGTGGTCCCAGTACCCAAGGGTAAATTATATTTTAATAACCGGGCCTCTGTTAGCGTTTAAAACAAGGCTGGTGGATGTAATGGGAATACAAGTTAAGACCTCCTGCATCCAAGTGTGGTCTACATGTTTCAGCCAGAGCCTTCAAATTAATTTGACTTTCCTCAGGACCGTAACAAAGTGAAAGTGCAATTTAAAACTTTAGTGAGTGTGTAACTTAAACTATGTGAAGCACTCACTAAGGTGCTATAAGTGTGCGAGGGGGATTCCCTCACCAAACATACCTGGACATACAACATGTAGGACAGAACGGAACATACAGGAAAAGAGTCTTAGCATGATTGCTTAAATTCACAATGATCAAGGAGAATTGCTGATTTTAAGTGCAGCGTGAATGGCTATAAAATGCGGCAATGGTGTAACAGTGCTGGTGGTGCTGTTAGTGTGATAGTTAACAGGATATATGTATAGGTGTGGTGAGCTAGAGAGCGAGAACATCACACACAATCTGTGTTTGGACCATATATGGAAAAGTATTCTAACGCTGGCGTTTTGCCGCAAATGCCCCCCGGACTGATCCGGCAGAGGTATGACCCTAAAGGTAGAAATAGGCCAATGGTGGTGAACAACCTGCAAGGAAAAGAGAGCTAACCCGGGAAAGGTGCGGAGTTCCATGTTACTCACGGTATTGGCAGTCAAGACCTGTGGGGGACCTGTAGTGCCGTCATCGACCTCCGGAGAAGTTGTGGAGGTCTGCCGAGTGTTTAAATATACCGGGTTCCATTGCGATCACCTGTGGTTAAGAGAACAAAGAAGACAGTTTAAAGATAGTTTAAATTACACACTCACTTAAGTTTTAAATTGCACTATCACTTTGTTACGGTCCTGAGGAAAGCCAGCTTAATTTAAAGGCTCTGGCTGAAACATGTAGACCACACCTGGATGCAGGAGGTCTTAACTTTTACTCCCATTACATCCACCAGCCTTGTTTTAAACACTAACAGAGGCCTGATATTAATATATAATATACCCTCGGGTACTGGGACCACTGTATAGCATTTTAATCTTCACTTTTCACGTCACCACACAGCACACTCAGTTACATACCTGCTCCACTGTAATCAGGCGTCGAAGCACACCCGGGACACATTCGGTGTCACTGGGTGGGCCTGATGAGGAAGCATGCCACCAACCAGGTTGGTGGGTAAGGGCTTAATGAAAAAAACCTAATGGTTCACCCCTAATCATACAGTTCTGAGTCCTGTAAATGTTCACAATAGGCTAGTCCTTTTTGATTACATACAGATCTCTGGGGATACGGACTAGCTACCTAGTCCTCTCTCTCTTCCTTGATACACGGCGTATGATCTAGAAGGAACATAGAAAATATTTTGCATGTTTATTCTCATGAATTCATCAATATCCTAATCCATTGCTAGGTGGGCATTTTCCATTCTAAACATTTATTTAAGCCGGTATATATAAGATATAGGCAGGAGTACAAAGGGAACAGAGTATTGGGTCATAATTAACATACAGATAGAATGAGAGAGTAATGGCTATTATTACAAACAGAACCATCAATATTTTTCAACCCTAAGCAGAAATCAAATCCTAGAACCATCTAGTCCAATTCTATGTAAAAACATTTTCAATAGACTTTTCCAGTGTTCCTTTTATGAGGGCTAGAGTATCAATTAATATACTCAAGGAAAGGGCAAAGTAAGATTTGTTAACTGCTCAGAAAAAAAATTCTCCTGCAGAATAAACATTATTCCTAATGCAAATAATAAAGCAGTCAGACATATTATTACAAAAACTATCCTGGCTCCAGGGGACCAGGATGGCTAAACCGGGCCATGAGAATTAGGACGAGGAGCCGCAAAGGGCTTCTCCTCCTCAAAAATGGGACGACCGAAAGGGCACATTAATAACAAAAAGAAGTCCTTGGGAAATTGAAGCTGCTGTACAACCAGCCAGAGGGGAGTCTTCTCCCTGTGTCCGTTTGAGCCTCACAGGCAGGCTCTTGTTGTTCCCACAGTGGAGCTGCACAACTCGCAATTCAAGGAAATAATCACAGCTCAGTTTGAGAAGAAGTCTTTCAACGATCCTGTCCAGTGTCTCAGGCAGTGCCCCAGTTTTCTTCACTTTGATCTAACAGGCACCAAAGAAACAGCACCTGTACCCTAAACTCAAGTCCATCCCTAACTCCTCTATTACTCTGCTGGCGCACTGCTCTTTTGTTGGGGCCAAAGATTGCACCCAGGTGCCCAGGTATCCCTTGATCAACGAACAAAGGTGCAGACTTGCATTCACTTTGGGACCAGGACTCAGAGGCCCGAAGCAACCCTTGTTTCAAAGGGGGTCACCTCAAGCAAAAGCCTCCTTGCCGTCCTTATTGGTCTGTGACTCTCTCAGCTGGGCATCAAAAACTGGATCCACGACTTCTCCTTTCTGATTTGTGACCCCGTCTTTCACCCAAGACAGCGGCAGGGGTACACACTTCACGCCCCAGTGCTTCCGGGCTTCTACCTTCACTGAGGTCCTAGTTGCCAGCAACGCCTGTGCTGCTTACCTTCACTTGGCTTCAAGCTGGACTGGTGCTGACCACCAGGTTGGATCTGATGTCCGGGCCCCTCTGGCAATAGTTGTAAGGCAGAAAATATTTATTGGTGGACAGTACAAAAGGTCTTTAGACAAGGTACAGAAATAATATATCAACAGAGAGGATAGTCTGAGAATACTTCCTTAGTCTTGGGACGCCCCATATAATAGCAAGGCACCTAAGAACCACTTCATCTATCCGAGAGTAAAAAAAAAAACACCCTGGACCTATTACACTATTTGAAGCAGCTAAGGAAGTCTGTGTTCATTTACTAAATTCTGAGGAAAAAAGAAAAACAATACAGACATACTCTAAATCCTTATATTTGTGTATTCCTATAATATTCCTCTGAAGAACCCTCAAGAAAGGGAAATTTTGTTGCTTGTGTTTCATAAATCATAACCTTTCACTACTTGTACAGGACTGCAGACACTTCTAAAATGATTTTTCTTTCATAATGACACCTACATTGTACGCTTAGGATCATGCTCTCATGTTATAGGCGCAGCAGGAAAATATAAAACTGCTAATTTAACAGGCCTTCTTATTACATAAAGAACTTTAAAAAAAACTTCAACATAGTGGGTACATACATTTCTCCAGCAGAACATGTTGTAACAAAAAAACTCCTGTGAAACAATATTTTCCTTTTCAAAAATGTTTTCTGAGGTTCACATGGGCGTCTTTCCTGCATTCTACTTTTCACGATCCAAACTGTGCAACATCAGCTCTAATAAGGGCTGTCAGCTTATTTACACAGACTAGCTAATAAAAGACTAACAATGCCCTTGCAAAAACTGTATGCAGCATGAGAATAACATATAGTTCCCCTTAAAGGTCAAATAATGATCGTGATGAATTATGGGCTCTAATTTGAGGTATAAACAGAAAGTGCTTGGATCTGTAGAGTGTTGCTTCTTCAGATCGTCCCACACGTTTATTGCCACCGGTTCCCACGCTTGATGGGTAGCTGGTGCCCTCTTAAGTGGGCCTGCATCTCCAGCATTCGTGATGCTCCTAGGGTTCCCGACTCCACGTTCTTGTGTAGTCCAAATAGCTTTGGGACGCCGTCCTAGATATTTGGTTATAGAATGAACCTGGTATCTAGTGTATAAATAAGATCCACTTTAGAGATGAGGGTAGAGCTTTCATGTACGTACACTTTGTAGACAATGTTCTTTCCTTGATCACATTGTGTGTTTCATTTTGTATGAAACTTTTTAAATGTATTGTGATCTGATTTGCCATGTGTAGATTGTTAATATGGTTGTGGTGATATAGTGCCCATTTAACAATTAACCACAGTTAATTGGTGATGGGATAACTCTTTGGTTCTTTTTATTCATCCTTTTTGACTCATGTATGTGAGTGTGTGTATTATCGAACGCTTGCGTGTATACTCTGATTAATAATAAGGTGTGCAAGGACGTGACTTGTTTCAGTCACCTTTTTTCACTGTTTACACAGTGTTTTCTGGTCCTTTTTCTATGTTGATGCGCTGCTACACGCAGAAGTGGACGTCAGCTTAGACGCTCATTTTATAACGTGGCGTCCTCCACGTTTTGACTGTCTGCAGTTTCAGGGACGTTGGACTGGCCGGACGACTGTTGAGTACATCCCTTTTTGAATGTCGATCTGGGGAGTTGAAAGGCATTGAGGTAGGCATAGAAGTCTTCTGCTTCAAGTACGGGATTAGTTTTTAGTCCCGATTGGTGTCCGTAGAGACACGTGGGGAGTAATGTAGAGCCTTGTTTGTTTATCTTCCCCCGTCCCCGACTTCAGGTTTGCCAGCGACCCAGCTGAGGGTGTGTGATACGCCCATGTGTATGTTTGGATACACGCCCCTGTATATTATTCGTTGTTGTTATGTTATGTTATGTTAAATAACTTATAACGCGCACGTACACCGAAACGGTTTCTTGGCGCTCGTGACAGACATAACAAACCAGGGCCAGGAGATCACACTGTTCCAGCTTTGAAGAGAAAAGTTTTTAAGGTTCTCCTAAATGACTCGTAAGTAGGGCAATGACGAAAGGAAGAGGGAAGGGAATTCCAAAAGATGGGGCCGAGAGAAGAAAGGCGCAAGCCGCCATGCCGCTTCCGGCGGGAAAAAGGAATGCAGAGAAGATTATCAGCAGATGATCTTAAATTACGGGTGGGAAGATATCTCTTCAGTTTAGAAGACACAAATTCAGGGGCGCGATCGTGGAGAGATTTAAAGACGGTGCAACCAAGTTTAAAGGAGCACCGTTGGGCCACTGGGAGCCAGTGAAGATTCCTCAGAAGAGGAGAAACATGCTGGTGTTTAGGTTGGTGATACACCAAGCGGGCCGCCTGATTCTGGATCAGCTGAAGTTTGTGAAGCTGATAAGCAGGAATCCCCACGTACAGGAGATTAGCAAAATCAATCCTGGAGATAACCAGAGCCAGTAAGACTAGAATGAGTGCCTCTCTGGTGAGAAAACGACAGATCTTACGGATCCTGCGCAGTTGAAAAAAACAGGATGATGTCACAGCCGAGATCTGGGGTTTCATGGATAAATCCTCAGAGATAACCACTCCAAGGCTTTTCACGGTCTTGACCGGGCTGGGAGGGATGCCAAGGGAAGGAGGCCAATAGGTGTCGTTCCAGGGATTAGAAGGGCCACCCAGCAGGACGAGTTCCGTTTTTGATGGATTCAGCTTGAGCTGGCTGTGAGCCAGAATCGTGAATTTGGAGGTAGGCAAGACTCCGATATATGGCGTGGTGTGTGTAATGTCAGCATAAGCAGGAGACTTAATTTCTGTGTTAGTATTATTGTGTCCTGTACTTTATCATGCATGATAGATCCTGATTTCATTCTCTCCCCTTAGTACTAATGAGAGCCCGAACTGTATGTCCTTGAAGAGGAGGTTAGCTGTAACCCCAGGGTTGTGTCCCCTGTTTTGTTGGAAGGGACCACATGAGCCTTTAAAGGTACTTTGACTGTGTATTGACATCTAGAATGCAGTGGGTGTGCATGGAGGCATCTGGTTGAGTGGTGGCGAAACATTAGGCTTCATGCACAGATAGACACTTGATTGGAGACACAGGGTGAATTAGAGAATGATGTTGGTGAGTGGGTCTGTAGACCTTGTTTATTCTGTTCACGCTCTGGATCATTTACTTTTCTTCTTTCTGCTTGCTTGGCGTTTATATATAGTCACTGTATTAATTGAAAAGGTGACCTTGTGGGTTCGTTTGGGCTTTGGATTGACTTCTTCAGTCTTCACGTTTCTTTACTTTTCGTTGGGCACTGCATTGCCATAAACGGGTGAGAGGTTATTTGCGGCATAGTTTGTATTTTTAGGGATTGTTTAAATTATATCATATGTGTGTTTTTTCAGTACCCTTGTCCTGATGAAGCCACAAGAAACTGTTGGCGGAAACGCGACCGCGACTGCGTCGACATCTGCTTAAGGAGTCCTACCACATTGTATATTTTGTGATTAATATCAGGCGCCCTTTATAATCATCACTTTGTTTGTGATTAGAAGAAATAATAACTTACTTGCTATAAGGACTACCTTGGTTGTGATACTCCACTCAAATTGAGGAGTGGGTATTTACAGAAAATTGACTGTGTTTTCTTTTTTCTTTTTTCTTTTTTGTTTAGGGTACACTCTGTTGTATATATAATGTATATATTGCATTTATAGGTCTTTTTTGTCTTTTTGTATATTGTATGTATTTTGACCTCCTTGTCTTTTGACTCATAACATTGTCCTTCTTAAATCATATCATTTGATGAAGACAGAAATCACTGTAAAAAACAGGATAATAAACTGTATCTTGTTTTGAAGTAGCTCATGCTTTATTGATTCCTTAGTACCATTTTCTACTTGTTCATCTTTATGATGCTCCTTGCCCAGGTATGAGAGGGTAATTTGGGCAAAACCCCTGTTTATTATATACCATATAATAGCAAGGCACCTAAGAACCACTTCATCTATCCGAGAGTAAAAAAAAACACCCTGGACCTATTACAATATTTGAAGCAGCTAAGGAAGTGTGTGTTCATTTACTAAATTCTGAGGAAAAAAGAAAAACAATACAGACATACTCTAAATCCTTATATTTGTGTATTCCTATATTATTCCTCTGAAGAACCCTCAAGAAAGGGAAATTTTGTTGCTTGTGTTTCATAAATCATAACCTTTCACTACTTGTACAGGACTGCAGACACTTCTAAAATGATTTTTCTTTCATAATGACACCTACATTGTACGCTTAGGATCATGCTCTCATGTTATAGGCGCAGCAGGAAAATCTAAAACTGCTAATTTAACAGGCCTTCATATTACATAAAGAACTTTAAAAAACTTCAACATAGTGGGTACATACATTTCTCCAGCAGAACATGTTGTAACAAAAAAACTCCTGTGAAACAATATTTTCCTTTTCAAAAATGTTTTCTGAGGTTCACATGGGCGTCTTTCCTGCATTCTACTTTTCACGATCCAAACTGTGCAACATCAGCTCTAATAAGGGCTGTCAGCTTATTTACACAGACTAGCTAATAAAAGACTAACAACGCCCTTGCAAAAACTGTATGCAGCATGAGAATAACATATAGTTCCCCTTAAAGGTCAAATAATGATCGTGATGAATTATGGGCTCTAATTTGAGGTATAAACAGAAAGTGCTTGGATCTGTAGAGTGTTGCTTTTTCAGATCGTCCCACACGTTTATTGCCACCGGTTCCCACGCTTGATGGGTAGCTGGTGCCCTCTTAAGTGGGCCTGCATCTCCAGCATTCGTGATGCTCCTAGGGTTCCCGACTCCACGTTCTTGTGTAGTCCAAATAGCTTTGGGACGCCGTCCTAGATATTTGGTTATAGAATGAACCTGGTATCTAGTGTATAAATAAGATCCACTTTAGAGATGAGGGTAGAGCTTTCATGTACGTACACTTTGTAGACAATGTTCTTTCCTTGATCACATTGTGTGTTGCATTTTGTATGAAACTTTTTAAATGTATTGTGATCTGATTTGCCATGTGTAGATTGTTAATATGGTTGTGGTGATATAGTGCCCATTTAAGAATTATGCACAGTTAATTGGTGATGGGATAACTTTTTGGTTCTTTTTATTCATCCTTTTTGACTCATGTATGTGAGTGTGTGTATTATCGAACGCTTGCGTGTATACTCTGATTAATAATAAGGTGTGCAAGGATGTGACTTGTTTCAGTCACCTTTTTTCACTGTTTACACAGTGTTTTCTGGTCCCTTTTCTATGTTGATGCGCTGCTACACGCAGAAGTGGACGTCAGCTTAGACGCTCATTTTATAACGTGGCGTCCTCCACGTTTTGACTGTCTGCAGTTTCAGGGACGTTGGACTGGCCGGACGACTGTTGAGTACATCCCTTTTTGAATGTCGATCTGGGGAGTTGAAAGGCATTGAGGTAGGCATAGAAGTCTTCTGCTTCAAGTACGGGATTAGTTTTTAGTCCCGATTGGTGTCCGTAGAGACACGTGGGGAGTAATGTAGAGCCTTGTTTGTTTATCTTTCCCCCGTCCCCGACTTCAGGTTTGCCAGCGACCCAGCTGAGGGTGTGTGATACGCCCATGTGTATGTTTGGATACACGCCCCTGTATATTATTCGTTGTTGAGCCAGAATCGTGAATTTGGAGGTAGGCAAGACTCCGATATATGGCGTGGTGTGTGTAATGTCAGCATAAGCAGGAGACTTAATTTCTGTGTTAGTATTATTGTGTCCTGTACTTTATCATGCATGATAGATCCTGATTTCATTCTCTCCCCTTAGTACTAAGGAGAGCCCGAACTGTATGTCCTTGAAGAGGAGGTTAGCTGTAACCCCAGGGTTGTGTCCCCTGTTTTGTTGGAAGGGACCACGTGAGCCTTTAAAGGTACTTTGACTGTGTATTGACATCTAGAATGCAGTGGGTGTGCATGGAGGCATCTGGTTGAGTGGTGGCGAAACATTAGGCTTCATGCACAGATAGACACTTGATTGGAGACACAGGGTGAATTAGAGAATGATGTTGGTGAGTGGGTCTGTAGACCTTGTTTATTCTGTTCACGCTCTGGATCATTTACTTTTCTTCTTTCTGCTTGCTTGGCGTTTATATATAGTCACTGTATTAATTGAAAGAGTGACCTTGTGGGTTCGTTTGGGCTTTGGATTGACTTCTTCAGTCTTCACGTTTCTTTACTTTTCGTTGGGCACTGCATTGCCATAAACGGGTGAGAGGTTATTTGCGGCATAGTTTGTATTTTTAGGGATTGTTTAAATTATATCATATGTGTGTTTTTTCAGTACCCTTGTCCTGATGAAGCCACAAGAAACTGTTGGCGGAAACGCGACCGCGACTGCGTCGACATCTGCTTAAGGAGTCCTACCACATTGTATATTTTGTGATTAATATCAGGCGCTCTTTATAATCATCACTTTGTTTGTGATTAGAAGAAATAATAACTTACTTGCTATAAGGACTACCTTGGTTGTGATACTCCACTCAAATTGAGGAGTGGGTATTTACAGAAAATTGACTGTGTTTTCTTTTTTCTTTTTTCTTTTTTGTTTAGGGTACACTCTGTTGTATATATAATGTATATATTGCATTTATAGGTCTTTTTTGTCTTTTTGTATATTGTATATATTTTGACCTCCTTGTCTTTTGACTCATAACATTGTCCTTCTTAAATCATATCATTTGATGAAGACAGAAATCACTGTAAAAAACAGGATAATAAACTGTATTTTGTTTTGAAGTAGCTCATGCTTTATTGATTCCTTAGTACCATTTTCTACTTGTTCATCTTTATGATGCTCCTTGCCCAGGTATGATAGGGTAATTTGGGCAAAACCCCTGTTTATTATATACCATATAATAGCAAGACACCTAAGAACCACTTCATCTATCCGAGAGTAAAAAAAAACACCCTGGACCTATTACAATATTTGAAGCAGCTAAGGAAGTCTGTGTTCATTTACTAAATTCTGAGGAAAAAAGAAAAACAATACAGACATACTCTAAATCCTTATATTTGTGTATTCCTATATTATTCCTCTGAAGAACCCTCAAGAAAGGGAAATGTTATTGCTTGTGTTTCATAAATCATAACCTTTCACTACTTGTACAGGACTACAGACACTTCTAAAATGATTTTTCTTTCATAATGACACCTACATTGTACGCTTAGGATCATGCTCTCATGTTATAGGCGCAGCAGGAAAATCTAAAACTGCTAATTTAACAGGCCTTCATATTACATAAAGAACTTTAAAAAACTTCAACATAGCGGGTACATACATTTCTCCAGCAGAACATGTTGTAACAAACAAACTCCTGTGAAACAATATTTTCCTTTTCAAAAATGTTTTCTGAGGATCACATGGGCGTCTTTCCTGCATTCTACTTTTCACGATCCAAACTATGCAACATCAGCTCTAATAAGGGCTGTCAGCTTATTTACACAGACTAGCTAATAAAAGACTAATAATGCCCTTGCAAAAACCGTATGCAGCATGAGAATAACATATAGTTCCCCTTAAAGGTCAAATAATGATCGTGATGAATTATGGGCTCTAATTTGAGGTATAAACAGAAAGTGCTTGGATCTGTAGAGTGTTGCTCCTTCAGATCGTCCCAAACGTTTAGTGCCACCGGTTCCCACGCTTGATGGGTAGCTGGTGCCCTCTTAAGTGGGCCTGCATCTCCAGCATTCGTAATGCTCCTACGGTTCCCGACTCCACGTTCTTGTGTAGTCCAAATAGCTTTGGGACGCCGTCTTAGATATTTGGTTACAGAATGAACCTGGTATCTAGTGTATAAATAAGATCCACTTTAGAGATGAGGGTAGAGCTTTCATGTACGTACACTTTGTAGACAATGTTCTTTCCTTGATCACATTGTGTGTTGCATTTTGCATGAAACTTTTTTAATGTGTTGTGATCTGATTTGCCATGTGTAGATTGTTAATCTGGTTGTGGTGATATAGTGCCCATTTAACAATTATGCACAGTTAATTGGTGATGGGATAACTTTTTGGTTCTTTTTATTCATCCTTTTGTCATTCATCCTTTTTGACTCATGTATGTGAGTGTGTGTATTATCGAACGCTTGCGTGTATACTCTGATTAATAATAAGGTGTGCAAGGACGTGACTTGTTTCAGTCACCTTTTTTCACTGTTTACACAGTGTTTTCTGGTCCTTTTTCTATGTTGATGCGCTGCTACACGCAGAAGTGGACGTCAGCTTAGACGCTCGTTTTATAACGTGGCGTCCTCCACGTTTTCACTGTCTGCAGTTTCACGGACGTTGGACTGGCCGGACGACTGTTGAGTACATCCCTTTTTGAATGTCGATCTGGGGAGTTGAAAGGCATTGAGGTAGGCATAGAAGTCTTCTGCCTCAAGTACGGGATTCTTTTTTAGTCCCGATTGGTGTCCGTGGAGACACGTGGGGAGTAATGTAGAGCCTTGTTTGTTTATCTTTCCCCCGTCCCCGACTTCAGGTTTGCCAGCGACCCAGCTGAGGGTGTTTGATACGCCCATGTGTATGTTTGGATACACGCCCCTGTATATTATTCGTTGTTGAGCCAGAATCGTGAATTTGGAGGTAGGCAAGACTCCGATATATGGCGTGGTGTGTGTAATGTCAGCATAAGCAGGAGACTTAATTTCTGTGTTAGTATTATTGTGTCCTGTACTTTAGATGCGTGATAGATCCTGATTTCATTCTCTCCCCTTAGTACTAAGGGGAGCGAGAACTGTATGTCCTTGAAGAGGAGGTTATCTGTACCCCCAGGGTTGTGTCCCCTGTTTTGTTGGGAGGGACCACGTGAACCTTTAAAGGTACTTTGACTGTGTATTGACATCTAGAATGCAGTGTGTGTGCATGGAGGCATCTGGTTGAGTGGTGGCGAAACATTAGGCTTCATGCACAGATAGACACCTGATTGGAGACACAGGGTGAATTAGAGAATGATGTTGGTGAGTGGGTCTGTAGACCTTGTGTATTCTGTTCACGCTCTGGATCATTTACTTTTCTTCTTTCTGCTTGCTTGGCGTTTATATATAGTCACTGTATTAATTGAAAGAGTGACCTTGTGGGTTCGTTTGGGCTTTGGATTGACTTCTTCAGTCTTCACGTTTCTTTACTTTTCGTTGGGCACTGCATTGCCATAAACGGGTGAGAGGTTATTTGCGGCATAGTATTTTTTTTTAGGGATTGTTTAAATTGTATCATATGTGTGTTTTTTCAGTACCCTTGTCCTGATGAAGCCACAAGAAACTGTTGGCGGAAACGCGACCGCGACTGCGTCGACATCTGCTTAAGGAGTCCTACCACATTGTATAATTTGTGATTAATATCAGGCGCCCTTTATAATCATTACTTCGTTTGTGATTAGAAGAAATAATAACGTACGCGCTATAAGGACTACCTTGGTTGTGATACTCCACTCAAATTGAGGAGTGGGTATTTACAGAAAATTGACTGTGTTTTCTTTTTTCTTTTTTCTTTTTTGTTTAGGGTACACTCTGTTGTGTATATATAATGTATATATTGCATTTATAGGTCTTTTTCGTCTTTTTGTATATTGTATATATTTTGACCTCCTTGTCTTTTGACTCATAACATTGTCCTTCTTAAATGATATCATTTGATGAAGACAGAAATCACTGTAAAAAACAGGATAATAAGCTGTATCTTGTTTTGAAGTAGCTCATGCTTTATTGATTCCTTAGTACCATTTTTTCTACTTGTTCATCTTTATGATGCTCCTTGCCCAGGTATGGGAGTGTAATTTGGGCAAAACCCCTGTTTATTATATAACATATAATAGCAAGGCACCTAAGAACCACTTCATCTATCCGAGAGTAAAAAAAAACCACCCTGGACCTATTACACTATTTGAAGCAGCTAAGGAAGTCTGTGTTCATTTACTAAATTCTGAGGAAAAAAGTAAAAGCAATACAGACATACTCTAAATCCTTATATTTGTGTATTCCTATATCATTCCTTCTGAAGAACCCTCAAGAAAGGGAAATGTTATTGCTTGTGTTTCATAAATCATAACCTTTCACTAATTGTACAGGACTCCAGACACTTCTAAAATGATTTTTCTTTCATAATGACACCTACATTGTACGCTTAGGATCATGCTCTCATGTTATAGGCGCAGCAGGAAAATCTAACACTGCTAATTTAACAGGCATTCTTATTACATAAAGAACTTTAAAAAACTTCAACATAGTTGGTACATACATTTCTCCAGCAGAACATGTTGTACCAAACAAACTCCTGTGAAACAATATTTTCCTTTTCAAAAATGTTTTCTGAGGATCACATGGGCGTCTTTCCTGCATTCTACTTTTCACGACCCAAACCATGCAACATCAGCTCTAATAAGGGCTGTCAGCTTATTTACACAGACTAGCTAATAAAAGACTAACAATGCCCTTGCAAAAACCGTATGCAGCATGAGAATAACATATAGTTCCCCTTAAAGGTCAAATAAGGGAACAGCAATCTAGACTACACATCCTTTCGCAATTTTATTAGACAGGATGGGCAGTAACATAGCACATGTATTTATTCATTTTAATATTGCTAACAATTTTAAAGAGTATTACTGAATAGCCAATTAAATGTCTCATGGCTATTTCCTAGACAGCTTGGACAGGCTCAAAAGAGAGTGAGAAAAAGAGAGCGAAAACATAAATTTGCCTACCCTTAATAGCCAATTAAATGTCTTATGGCTATTTCCTAGACAGCTTGGACAGGCTCAAAAGAGAGTGAGAAAAAGAGAGCGAAAACATAAATTTGCCTACCCTTAATTTGCAGAGGAGCTAACCTACTTCCCCCATTTCGACAGTAGGAAACCTGAAACAGGTTTACCTTCTGTCGCCACCATCTACCCCTAGTTCTGGCAGCTGTGCACAAACAAACTTGTAGGAGGTAAATAGCACATTGAGCTAGCTAAAAAACATTCATAACCAACCACCAATTTCTTTAGCAGTTGTTCTAGTATAACATGAGGGCACATGAATGCAAACTAAATTCTATTGCCTCTTTATCTCAGCCCTTGCACAGTAATCTTTAAGCTAAAACCATTAGTGTTATGTACATGACAGAGCTATCTCTGCTTATGATTTACAAATGCTGCTATCCCTTGATAATGGTATTCAATAGGATAACCCCACCGGCACATTTTCTACACTTGTATTATATCTCAAGAAAACAGTGATATCCCTGTGTGCTCCTAACAAAATATGCAATATTTCCTTGAGCTAATGTTACCTAAAACATTACTCATAGTGCTTTACCCTACAGTGTGAGAATCAGGATATTTAAGTAATACAAAGAAATCACATACTGTCACAGTGGCTCCCTACGTGGAAATTGCATGTTCTGTTGGTTAGTTCTAAAAACAGACTTTGGCCTTGGACCCTTAAACCTGTTGTCCCCTGTCTGAGAAGGGCTACACCATGCAGACTTTCCAATTCGAAGCAACTATGGAGAATCACAGCTGAAAGGCAGTCATGTTCCCTTTCCTGTTTGCCAATAAGTTAAAGATAGGATAATAACTTCTGCTGGTTTCCTAAACTTACTTTCATTTGTGTGCAGTGTGTGGTGTGCTCTTCTAGTAGTATAGAGGTCAGCTGTTTGTTCTATACTTACATGCGAGTATTACTGAAGCCTGAGATCAGTTTGAAAACTGCCCTGAGTGGCAGAACTTCTTTTAAAAAGTACATTTTGCCCAAATTAGACTTTGGTGGGAGTGCACTTAAAAATGAATAACCTACAATGTTTTGGCATATTAGGGATCCCCAGGGTGTCCTTTAGATATCCTAGAGATGGGGGATCAGAAATGTATAAGGTACACCCTTAAAAAATGAGTTTTGTACGCCTGGGAAAAGTGACATTTTACATTTTAGTTCCCCTCATTGCGGTAAAGCACTGCTTAAATTCAACTTTGATGCTCGTAGTTCACAGTATGATTTTTAGACATTATACAGCTCAAAAACGATTTTAGTGCACTTATTTTTAATAAACATTTTTTTTCATATAGTTAACACTCCCTTTTTTTTTTAATACTGATCACCAACCTTTTTGGTGGTTCCACATATGAAAAGCAAGCCTCATTCCTTTCCTATCACCTTGAAATGCATTCATCTATAACACTAAGCACAAAAGCCTTACTGAAACATGAAAAGTCTGCTTCACTTTTAAAGGACAGTAATTATTTAACATCAGAACCACAGATGTTCTTATTAAAAAGGTTTAAGAAAGAAAATCCCTTCTTTTTAATCTTTTTCTCTGTTATCCAAAATAATGAAACTGTCTTTTAATGTTTAAAATCAGCAGTCTGTAATGCATGCCTTCATACCGTGTTTGCACTGCCTTAAGATCTAGTTGATCCAGCAGTTTCCCTCTGTGGCTTGGGACCACGTATAGCCACCATGTTTTATTGACACAGCTGTGCTCTTGACCAGCAGGCACCACCATCTCACACCTTTCAAGCCAGCACAAATCTATCATTCTGTAATGTGGTGTTTATTTCAGCAACAACCAATTCATTCAGATGATGTGAATGCCTTTTAATATCTAATACATAAGGATAAATGCTGTGACATTTTGTATTTTAGTCCTAGTTATTGTAAAGCACACAATTTTGTTGTTTTCTTCCTTTCTATGAGGCCTATTTCATTCCTATTGAATGTCAAATATAATTTATCTTTACCGTTGTGGCAATTTGCACATATCCATAGTTTCTTACTCTGCCAATTTTAATAATAGCGTGTAGCTATTTAGTATAGGTTACATAATGCATTTCGGAATTTGTACATTTTTTTAAATTCATTCAATGACATTTTGCATAACAGAATGATGACAAAAAAACACATTGAGCTCATTCTGGAAATTTTCAGAAGGGGGTCATACACTCAGAATACACAATACAGCGGGCTTAAGGCTAGCCATTCTTACACAAAGAGCGCAATCGTTACTTACTCACAGAAGTACCACCGATGTCAAACCACAAACCACATAGTCATTCAAACACTCACTCAACCCGCAAATCAGTTTAAGTTTCAGTTTTATAACTTTATTCGGATATACATCCATATCCATAAAAGTACAATAACAATATTAGTAGCAGGAGAAAAGTGACAGTATAAGCAAATAAATAACAATTTATAAAACACAATATAATACAATCAAGGCTAAAGCAATAAATCAATTAACAGCAATTACATGATCCCATCCATTTCATTAAGGGAGGAAAAAGACAATAAAAACCATTAGCAGCAATTATAAAATATGTCTTTCAGTGCTTATGGGGCTCAGGGTTCTAGCATTGGCTTATGTGCCCGAGAGGCAACCCTCAAAAAAGTGCTAGTGCGAAAAATAAGCTCTTCATTGCTCAAAGACAACATATTTGAGTAGGCAGAATCCAAGCTAACCGGCCTGCTCTTTTTAAAAAATGGCAGAAGGAACCCCTTACTGTACTTTACATAGTATTTGCAGAAAAACAAAAAGTGAATACTAGATTGGCCACTTATCCCGTCACATGGGCACGATAGAGAGGCGAGTTGCGGGTTATAGCCAAAAGGAAAACATAGTGCAAATGTAATTGTCCCTGCTCTGAGACGGAATAAGAGGCTCCTATCCCAGTTACTCATTGGTAACAATAAATATTCTGGTAAGGGGAGACAACATCGCTCATGGGACATGTAATTAAAAACTAGTGATTTCTTTAATTCTAGCACTAGTCTATCTTGGGTATATAGTGAGTAAAGGGCACTTCTTAATTCTTTCTTGTCCATGGTTTCTGTCTCACTAGGGTTTGTAAAGATACTGCCCCTATTGACACTACATAGGCTCTGGTAAACTCCAGAGAGCCAGGGGATATCCATCCCTTTGTCGCACTTCATGCAGTCTTTAATATTATCATTAGTTAGAGTAGCAGCCTCATTCTTCCAAACCGATAGCCAAAAGAGGGCTGGACAAGAACGAATAAAATCAGTTATATAGTTTAAATTCAACTCACTGTGGCAAATGTATTGCGGGGTGGACATTGGGATTCCCAGCAATCTTCTGCAAAATCTATTCTATTCCCCCTGAATGCAGTAGCTATTGCAGTGCCCCAAATCTCTGCTCCGTAAGTAGCCACAGGGACACATTGGGATTTAATTTTTTTTTAAAGCGCTAGGATTACGCCTGAGTTCTTTGGGCATGGAAGACTTAAGGTTGAATTGATGGTCGTTGAGAACTTGCTCATGGAATGAGTAAGATGCTCAGTCCAGGAGCCGTTCACAGCAAAGACCACCCCAAGATAGGGAAATGTACATGTGCTTGTTAGTTTATGATGCGCTGATAAACTGAGCTGGCGTTTTTCTGGGACCACAGGACATTAAGAATGATTTATTAAAATTAACTCTTAAGTCCAGGCTGTCCATATATTCAATAAAGCACTGTGTCAGAACACGCAAGGAATTTGGGGTGCAGCATATTAAAACCGCATTATCTGCGTATGGCAGCACAGGAAGAGGTTTCCCGTTAATCATTGGTACATCCTGGGACATAGATTTCAGAATTTTGTTCAGGCCGTTAATATAAATAATAAAGAGGAGGGGGGCCAATGCACAAGCCTGCCTGACCCCCCTTCCAACCAATCAGTGATGTCACGAGTGATGTAATATGTGACGTCATCAGCAGTGCATTGCGGGCCGCGAGTTATAGTTACCTCAACTAACTATAACGGGCGAATCTCTCTGGTTTTCTATGAGTCAAATGTCCAACTAACTATAACGTCCCTGAAATCTATGTTTTTTTCAGGGAATTTTGAAGGTTTTTTAAATGTTAATTTCATATTTTAATATTTATAAAACCTATATTGTTTCTATTTTTTTTTATTATTTTGGAACTCTATTATCCTTTTTTTAACTTTAAAAATTATGTAATGTTTTATATCTTCAAAAAAAAAAAGTATTTATATATTTTTTTGGGACAAAACTGCAGCCCCATACCGGTAGTGTACCAAGCTCCATCACCACGTGAATCCTATCCCCATATTGCAAAACTCGTAAATGATGCGCATTTCGTATCCAACGGTATCGTGGCACAGCGTCCCACGTAACATCATATACGTGTGAGGTCGTACCAGCTGCTACTTTGGTATCCGACGGGTACGCAGTACCAAGCCACGTGTTACATCATGTACGAATGGGGTCGCGCCCGCTGCGCGTTGCAAATGTGACGAGTGCACGCTGCCAGGTCCTGTGTTACGTCATGTGTCACGCCGGGTACACCATTCCCTCATTTTTTTTTATTGTCTAAAAACTATAACTAAATGTTTGGACACACAACAATGACAGCAGGTGAGCAGTGGAGCCTGGGTGCACAGCACAGGGGCTGCAATTGAGCATGGTGCTGCGGGAGGGGTCGGGTGCATCAGCCTGGGTGCGCCAGTGCGAATAAGCAATGTTGCCGTCCATATTGATGTGATCTCTGACCTAATTCAGTCGCATATCTGTCTCATTTTAAGGACCTGCTGGACCGTACTGTAGACCTGAGCCAGTGGGCAGTGCTGCTTTACAGACACGTGGTGTTGGCTTTTGGAACACTGTAGTGAGCTAATTACTAAGTGTACATGCACACAGGCTTGCACCACTGCATTACATGCGCACATTATGCTTCTAGCATGCACTCTGTTCCTTTGTGCGTAAACGTTGGCATAACATATTATCATTTAACCTTGTGTATTCTCATGCACTCCAACTCCTCTTTGAACCACGATTACCACTAACAGTTGGTAGATCGTACTTCAAGAAGGAAGGATGGATGCACTCAACTGGTGTTCTTTATTAAGTTTGAAATAAACCTTAATTTTCCTCAAGACGTTTCCAGCATTATATTATTTCTCTCTTTTCAGACACTGAGTTGGTTGCACCAAAATGGGCAGAGCGTGTGGTATCAAGACACCGTCCTCGACTGGAGACCTGCTCTGCTACCCTGAAAGAGGCACCCCGAAGTCAGAGCTCGCACAGGCACGTCGTTGGACACACGGGTGGTGGCAGGTGAGCAGTGAAGCCTCGATTAGCAGGAGCTGCAATTGAGCACAGAAGGGGGAAGAGGCTGGGTGCACAGGTGCAGGCAAGCGATGTTGCCATAGATAATAATGTAATCTCTGGCCTCATTCATATCTGTTTAATTTTAAGGACTTGCTGGACTGCACTCTTTCTCGCGTACCCCAGTGTCCCAGACACACGGGTGATGGGAGGTGAACAGTGAGGGCTGGGTGCAGTAGACCGACGCTCTGTCTCCTCCTCCCTCTGTTCTTTTGACTCTCCCTCCCTTCTCCCCTCCTCCCACTCCCTCTCTGTCCATTCTCACTATCTTCCTTTCATTCTGACTACCTTTCTTTTTCTCTTGGACATGGCACACATACTTATGTTTCTTTTTTGTCTTGCAGGTTTTGTACACTGCTTCCTGGAGGAGTCCCACCCACTTCTTTCATGGTATACTGTTGTTTGTTCAAATAAAGTTGCACTTCCATTTATTTGTTTTGTTTTAATAAAGGTTATTTTTTTTGCCAATAAATAAGTGAGTGTTTGGGTCGTCTTTTTCTGACAACACTTGTCTATAGTTTATTGTGAAAATCAGCGGTTTATAGGAGGTTATGAGGAAAAACATTTGTAATTTTGCGGTGTACCTACCAAATATTAACCAACAGACTATTACATAACTGAAGCCTGCGTAATTCTACAACTGCAAGGGTTCTATGAGTGTATCACTTTATAAAACCATGAGTACTGCCCACGTGATTACAGAACCAATAAAGCACTGCCTAGGGCCACCGAGGCTTCAGTGACTGGCGAGGCCCACCCTGCATATTTAGGTAAAGCCCCGGAGGGTGGCGATCCCCGGACTTAAGTTGGCTTCGAAGCCCCCCGAACAATTAGTAAACAATACCCAGGCACGTGGTGATCCCCTAGGCTGCGAAACGTCTCTGTGCCCTCCCGCACCTAATTTACATGTGAGATTAAGGTCCTCAGTGCTACAGAGACCCTCCAATATAATAACAGGATTAGCCCTGGAACATTACCCTCCAGGGGGCTCATTTAAACGAAGGGGTGAGACCCCGCTTCTTTTTTTTCTCCATTTTTACCATCTGCTTCCGCTTTATTGAAGCGATACAAGGTTTTCCTCCTCTCACTTCAACGAGGCAAACAAGGATTTGCTATCACAGGGTGGAAGCCATGCACCTGCCCTGTAATAGCAAACATAAATGTCCCACAGATGCACACCCCGGAACATTGTATAAGCTGCGCCTGGGAGTTGGCGCTCCCTAGGGCCATGATGCATTGGTTAGTGCATAACTACAAAATTTGTATAAACGCATACTAACACTACTTGCATACGTATAGTACAGTAACCAAAGTGTAGTGAAGAGGCAGAGGAAGCCCAAAATAAAAATATATAAATCCTATCAGAGGTCGGATGACATAGTTCAGTGAGCCGATGACCGTAGCATGAGTCGAAACAGCTTCACGAAGAAAAAGGGTCTTTAGCAGAACGCAAGCAAGCTCAAAATATTAATGAGTGCTGCCTTCTTTTTACCTTCTTCCGCTCGTCACCAAATTTATGTAGTGAAGAGGCAGACAGAAGTGGATCCGATAAGTAGATTTATTGCAGGAAAACAAGACAGCTTAAACAGTCACCAACAGGAGCAGACGGCAAGTCAACCGTCTTCTCCAGCACCGTGTACAAACTCCCCAAGATTCCCCTCATGACAGCCCTACATTCTAACATTACATACTTACATTGTAGTAACAGTACATACTTACATTCTACTATGACTTACATTGGAATACTAAACAGAGCACATGACTTTACAGCAATGAGCTCATGGTTTCATCCTTCGGTCTTCACCGGTAGGGGTGAGTAGTTCGCTTCTCACTCCCTGTATTGTATAAACGCAAACTAACACTACTTCCACAGGTAAGCTACAGCGCCCAGAGCACATCACTTTACAGCAATGAGCTCACGGTTTAAGCTCACAGGTTAATCCCCGAGTCCTCAGACCAGTAAGGGTGAGTAGTTCGCCTCACACTCCCTCTATAGAATAAATGCATACTAACACTAATTACACAGTTATGCTACTGCGGCCAGTATGCTACACCGCCCAGAGACCATCACTTTACAGCAATCAGCTCGGTTTGATCCCTGAGTCTTCACTCCGGTAGGCTTGAGTACTTCTCTTCCCACTTCCTGTATAGTATAAACGCACAGTAGGGATCAATAGTTCGCTTCCCATTCCCTGTATGGTATAAACGCCTACTAACACTACTTGCACACGTATGCTACAAAGACCAGAGCACATTACTTTACAGCAATCAGCTCACATTTTAGGCTCTCAGTTTCGTACCCGAGTGTACCACCATTTCATCTCAGCACCATGTCACTCTAAGCAACACCGCACTTTCAGACCGGTAGGAAAGACTACTTTGCTTCGCACTCCCCCATAGAGGTTACAGTGCTCCTATCATCCTGTTTCTTACTGTTTTTGCCCTTTTTTCACCTTACTTGTTTCAACAGAATCACAAAATGGCTGCCAACACTTCCTAGTTGCAACCGCTCACACCTCTCGCAGCCAATCAGCAACAAGCTTGTGCTCTTAATGCCTCAGCCAATCAGAAGGCAGAATTCCCAAATATCAATATCAGTAAATTTTGATATTTCTCCAAAACTACTGAACGGATTTACACCAAATAAACAAAAGCGTGCTTTCTAGACCAAGACCCTTCTCCCTGCCAAAGTTGGAGTAATTCCGTTCACTCATTCGACCTGTAGCCTTGTCTAAAGTTTCCTATGTAAATTAACATGGAGAAAACACGTTTAGGGACCCCCTGTTTTTCTCGGCCCCCCTTGACGAATCACCCCCAAACTTTCAACATTGGAGCTGATAAGAACAAAGAATTAGTTTGGAAAAATGTCATTAAGATTCATCAAACGACGCCAAAGTTATAATAAAACAAAAAATGCTCTTCCTATGGAAACTAGGTCCTAACTATAACTACCTACTGGCGACCGCCAGTAGGTAATATATACATTTTTTTGCAAGTTCTGAACCCCGCCCATGTGGCGGCGGCTCCTCACAGAGCCTACTGGTATCCATAGCGCACATTGTAATCCTCCAGTGAGTTGCTCGCAATGCAACTCACTGGAGGATTACTGATGTCATCAGTGATGTCACTGACCATGTCATGAATGATGTAATATGTGACATCATCAGCAGTGGATTGCGGGTGCGCGATATATAGTTAGCGCAACTAACTATATATGCGAATTTCAATGGTTTTGTGCGAGTAAATTAAGGTTTTGTAAGTGCTAATTCCTAACTATATATGGTCTATAACCTATGGTTTTTTCAGTGAATTTCAATGGTTTTTTAATAGCAAATATGAAAAGCTGTAAAATGTCAAGTACGTGGTAGGTAAAAACATTTTCGTATTTATGCACGCTGATGTGCTTTGAACGCTGCCCCCCCTCCCCTTTTCTTTTAAAAATTGGAAGAAACAAAAAGTTTTCCCTTCCATAAATAACCCAAGACTTTTATTTTGTTATGGCAAGGGAACGAAATAGAGAATAAACTATAGTTGGTCACCATGGGGTTTAAAGAAGGGATGGTTGTTCACCAGATTAGATATTTACCCAGACCCTCATTCTCCAATGTGATGAACTAGGCTAATATTCTTCTGGTGCCTGCACCCTGTCACAGAATATCACCCTAAAACATGGAATCTCCCAAACACCAGATTGAGTTGAACCCCACAGTAAGCCTTATTTCTTCAGGGCCTCAGAATTTCTTTTGCTTTGCTCATGGAAATTGTGGGATATAGGAGAGATAAGGTGTCACCATTAAGAAAGGGTAGTATTTAAATTTGCATATCAATTATGTTAAACCTTTTAGACATATGATATGCTACCTTGAACTTATGCTTTACATTTGAAGCCGAATTCAACAGCTTAAGTAAGTAGGTTTTCGTAGTTGTAACTTTAAAGGGTGATCTAGCAAGCTGTATAGATTTTCTAAAACAGTGGAGCGTATTTAGTTTTTTAATGTACATGTTTATGAAACGATTACACAAATGAAACATTTGTGAGTTTTAAATTTCCGGAGAAGTATAATTCACCAATAGCTTTCTCTGTAAATGTTTTTCCATTAACAATCCCAGTTCCATCACCCGCCCAGGATATCACTACTGTTAGTTGTCATTGTTGCTTCTGTTTTAATAAAAAATGTTTTAAGGTGTTTACTGTTTTTGTTGCGATGTATATATTTATAAGTTATTAAAGTGTTATAATCCTACGAATTTTTTATCGATTATTGCTCTTTGAGATATTCCCTGTCTACAAACAGAGAAGAATAGGAATATTCTGTCTCCCTTTGCCGATAGTGAAGGATAGGTAATGCGGACTTTTGTCCCCCGTTGTAATCCGTCATGCCTGATTTTCTCCCCACTGATTGATTGATTGGCTGGACATTTATTGCTCAAGGAATAGTTCTTTCGAGGTATTCTCTGTTTGCAAATAACGTGGAATAGATATATTCTGTCTAGTCTTTGCAAGTAGTGAAGGGTGGGTAATGCGGACCTTTGTCCCCCGTTGTAATCTGTCATGCCCATCTACTCCCCACTGATTGATAAACTAGTTCCACCCGGACCATTTATTAGAGGTACATCATCTGGCTCAACCGGAGGGTACCCCTAATAAAGAAGACATATGTAAAATACGAAGTAATCACTGTGTTCTGTTAAATAGAAACTTTAGCATGAAACACACTTGAAAAGGAAGGGAAAGAAATCGAACAAAATCAGTAGGCCACTGATGAGTTTTTGACTTCGCTAGAAATAAGAAACATGAAAGTGGTGAGAGAAGCCAAGCTTGACGTTACGGCAGCCACGAGGTAGCTAGGCTCCGCCACCCCCCCACTGCTCCAAGCATGTCTGTCCCACCGCCCGCCACGCCCAATAACGGTAACATGAAATAGATACAAATCAGCAGATACCTACCCCCATTCCGGAAACTCCCGAAGTGCAACAGGTTCGCGGCTACGCCCATCCGGAAGACAAGGCCTTCGGCACGTGTAGGGCGGGTCCTGCTGGCAGCCGTCGGCCGGGGAGGTCGTTGCGTAAGGTGGGCCAGGAGAGGAGCCGAGGCCGACGGGATCCCTTGTCCCATCCTCTTCTTTCTTCAATAATGGCTGCGACAACGGGGGGGGGATGTCTTGCACATGCCACCGACCCCCCCCTCCCCTCGTATCTCCTGGTCTGGCCCCGGCTTGGTATGAGCTCCCCGTTCGGTCCTGAAGCGGCACCCTGCAGGCCACGGGGGGGATGTCTTGCCTCTGCCTCCGACCCCCCCCTCCTATCGCCTGGTCCGGACATCACGGATATCAACGCCAGGTGTCTGCGTGGGGTGCGCTGGGAGGGAGAGGCGGCGCGAACGAGCCTCTCCCACCCCCCCAGGTGGGGGCCCCTCAGCTGCACCCCCAACGCTCCACTCACCCAACAAAAGGTCTCATCCACTATTGCGAGGCAATGATGCTCCGCTCACCCAGCGGGGGTCTCGTCCACTGTTGCGGTGCAACAGCGCTTCTGAGTTCAGCTAGAAAAGGAGTCCTGCGTCCAAAACGTTCTCCTCGACTTTGAAGATTCTATAAGAGCCACGGGGGCCCCCGACCCCCGCAGACACCCCCGATGGGGAATGACTACCATGATCACCCACGGAACGACCACGACGTAGCCGCGGGACGTAGGCGCGCTCATGCCGGCGCCGGCCTCAGTCTTGAAATGACCAAAATCCTGCAAGACTACCAACTTGATCAGTTCCGGTGGGACACCAGTATGACCCGGTAGGAGAGATTGTTGCCTCCCACCCCACTTTGACTGATGGTTCATGTCACCAGTCCCCTCTGCTACCCTTCCACGAAAACTTTTGGACTGCCGAAAGAGGTCCCGGTCCAACCACGAGTTGGTGGAGACATTTTGACAATACTTGGACCTTCCTGACCTCACCCAAAATGGCGCCGGTACAAATGAAACTCTCAACTCCTTGTTGTGCCCCGATTGCTCAGCCTTGATATCATGAGATATGTATGCAGTTTTTAGCACATGAATTGATATGGGATAAGACTGATTATATGTTCGGACAATGAATTGATCCAGGATGGGTATTGATTATACGTTCGAACAATGAATTGACATGGGACGGGTACTGATTACACGTTCGGACAATGAATTGATATTAAGTTCTAATGCATCATTGATTACTGTATTTATTGAAGGTTCGAATTGTCGACACTTTTGGTACTTGCTCACAATGAATTATCGATATGATTTTGTTGCACTTGTCGCACTTTTTACTATGAAATCAACGACCACTGACTCTGTTATGTTTTCCACAAATAAATACCCCCCCTGTGGTAAATTTAAATTACCTATGCGGAATTTATGCGGTAAAATACAATAAGAATAACTCAGTCAAAAATAAGAGTCAAAATCCGTGGTATTTGAGGTTTTAAAAGGGAGTTTATTCCTTAAAAAGGAATTGGTTTAAACCAGGCAATCATGTTCCATCACCGCGAAGGTTCAGGAAGGGATAGACAATACTTTATTGACAGGTTATCATATATATAGTCAATGCATTACATTAAGACATATGCAGGAGGCGTAACAGCTGAGAGAAACGAGATAAAACATATGTACGTAACAGAAGGCGTGCATGAAGGAGGGCATGAAGGGGTGTGCTAGACAACGTCACATGAAACGTATTACAAGTGGGTGGATCCATAATTGAATCCTGCAGTGTCAGCAGAAAATATGTGGCAGAGATGCGCGCGCAGCAGCATGACGTATGTATGACGTGGAACTGGAGGGTGAAGGGGACTTGACATTTAGCCGTACATGAGGAGACAGAAGTCTGGGGTGTCAGAACAACCTAATCCCAAATCATATCTAGTATCTGGTGTTTGAGGAACTGTATTATCTGGAAGGAAAGGTCTCTCGAACAGAGGCTATACTGTACTGACTGCTAGTGCGTGCATATGTGCCTACGTGTCTACATGAGACGTGAGGGGCCATGGGCCTACCATGGTAACAGAAGCTATGAATTACTTGCATGGAGACAGTGAGGCCGGGCCCTTTGCTCTGCAGCAGGGAAGGATGTTTTCGTAAACTACTAGACAGGAATGTATTTTCGAGGAGCGAAGCAGATAACTTGAAGGTTGAATACAGTCTTGGCAGGCAAGGCAGGCCGAGCCTGGCACAGCTCGCCGCACAGGGAGTAAGTCAAGGGTCAGGAAGCAGCAGGCTGCAGCTTTCAGAGACAGAAGGCAGAAAGAGGCTCTATGGCAGAAATCAGGGCCTAACTCGCCAGAGCTAGAAAAACATGAAAAGTGCACCATGTAAAGACGGTGGCACGGCATACTTAGGAACGGAATATCTGACCCATTCATGGTGGATCTGAAAGGGGACATGTTAACGTTGGACGCAAATGTATTTGCGTCTTCATAGCTGAAAGTGGAGGGAACATACATGTACTTAAAGCACGTACATGGAGCCGGTGGGGTCTACGATAGGGGACACAACTGACCATAAAATTCATATTACCTCATTCCCTCCTTGTCCCCTACGGACCCTTCATGATATATCAATCCTCATTAATCTATCAATCTGTTCATGTAACATCATTTGCTCTTCTTTCTTCTTATGGCGTTTTGAATGAGGACTTGAATGAGGAATACATGATGTGGCGCACAAGCCGCATATCGCTGGCCCACATTGCAGACATAGGCAGCAACTGAATAATATGAGAAGGCCAATACCTAGGAACGATAGTATTTTCCATCCCCAGGCTGACAACGTGGTCCAGAACCAACCGGACCAAGTCCAGGTGCCTGGATTCTGATGTATCAAACTTGCAATCTTGTGAAGACGAGTGATGGCTCTATATACTGATGGCGCGTTTTCTGGAATGAAAACACAGCAGCTCGACCCGATGACCTTACAGGCTCCGCCCCTATCGGCCAGGATGACGTCAAGGACGAGACGATTTTGAAGAACAACAATCCGCATAGCAGACTGCTCCTCTGTTAAGTTACCTAGAGCGGAGGTAGTTTCATTCACTACTGCCTCGAGGGTTCTGGTTAATTTTCGTATCAGTTTACTGTTAAAGACAGCACCTAAGTAGGGAAAGAAACCTTTATTGAAGTCTGTATATTGTTCCCATGCCGTTTCAGTGTAGTCGACAATCGGGAGATCTCTCTGTGGTCTATTGTGTACTAGATGGGTGTTCCTATGATAATCAGGAGGGGCTAGAAAAACAGGTGGCAGAAGGAATGCGATGTAACAAGTGCCATCCCAATCTAAAGGTAAAAGTATATATGCAGTATGACCACAAACGAAGTAGGAATGACGTGAAGCTTTAAACGCAGACTTGCCCTTATCACTGAATTCGATCACAGTAGTACATTTACTATGACCCAGGTGTACTGAACCATTCTTTCTGACACATAATTCACCTTTGACTGGTAGTACGGACATAGCTGGCAAGATTGGTTCGGTTTCGGATTCAACATTCAGAATCATGAGGTTAAGTGTAAAGTTACCTAATCCATATACTTCATTTTCTAAATCAGTTCCTGTTCTTTTTGGAAGACCCTCCTTGTCAGGGAAACATACTTTATGCAAAACGGTGTTCAGATTTCCCCATACCCAGTTGCCCTGGTAAACTACGGAGTTGGAATCTAGGGAGTTCATTAATCTAAACCATGCCCCACAGGAACCATTGTGTGTAAACGGGTACGGGAAGAGGGGCAGAACTCCCTTGTATTTCTGATAGGGAGGGAGTCGGCCACATATCCAACAATTGGTAGCATTGCTGGTCTGATGGGAATGATGTAACATACTAATGAATGTGTTGTTGCGCAGCGCAAGTCGGTAAGATAGTTCATGCGGGGGTAGTTCACTGAAAGAATGCTCGACAGTGACATTGAAGGGAGAATGTGCACGCTTGAAAATAGGGTAGTAGATATGTAACAATATACTCGCAGCGATAATCAGAAGACTTAGAAAAAACATAATCAATAGTGTCACTATGCAGTGGCTGCGAAGAGATTTACAATATTCACGTTTCTTGAGCTGTTTCTGTCTATCTCTCTCTCTATTGGGGTCTAGGGGATACATGTCAGAAACTCGTTCAACCGATTCACCTAGGGGAGGACTTAAACAATTAAACTGTCTGACTTGCTAGACCTCAATTTCAGTCTATAATTCTGGGATGAAGTGTTCTCGACCAGGGGGAGTTTCGAGTCAGTCTGTGGAGGAGGGCCGGGCGGCTGAGAGTTCAGATCTGGAAGCAGTCCATGACATTTTTTAATATGACTTGAGTGAAGCCAGCCCTTGCGGCCCTCGACTTTCACTGCTGTCCTTGTGGTCAGAAGAACTAATTTCGGCGTCTGCCAACGGGGCTCCAGCGGATTTCTTCGGTCGAAGTTCCTTACGAACACATAATCCCCAGGAACCACTTCATGGGGCTTCACCTCGGTGTTGTCGGGAAAGGCTGCAGCTACCTGTGAACAACAAGATTGTAGTGCAGACATCAAGGAGGCAAGGTAATCAGTCAGCATAATACAGTCAACATCAGTGATTTTTCTAGGCAAAGGCGTCCCCCACATATTCGGTGGCCTACCAAAGACCACCTCATACGGGGATAGCCCTGTTCTAGAGTGTGCGACCATCCTGATATAAAAGAGTGCAACTGGCAAAGCTACTATCCAGTCGACTCCTTTCTCTCTACAGATCTTAGCAAGGCGAATTTTCAGAGTCTGATTATGGGGTTCCATGAGGCCTGCTGCCTCGGGATGTCGGACACAATGGAACTTCCATTGGTAGCCGAGCAGGAGAGACACTTGCTTCATTAACTCGGACGAGAATGGCTGACCGTTATCGGAATATACGACGCGGGGCAAACCATATCTGGGGAAGAATTCACGAACCAACTGCTTGGCAGTGGTCGGGGCAGTGTAATCTGGGACTGGATATGCTTCTGTCCAACGGGAGAGTGCACATACAACTACGAGGACATATTTGAATCCTCGACAACGTTCCATCTGAATATAATCCATCTGAAGGACTTCAAAAGGGTGATCGGGAGGATGAAATCCACCTTGCTCTACGGGAATGCTTTTACCTGGGTTGAAATGACAACAAATCATGCAAGTACGCACTTTCTGTTTGGCTGTTGCTCGTAAGTTTTTATTGAACCAGATGTTTTGAACACTGTCTAACATGGCTTTTTCTCCTAAATGTGCAGGACTATGTACTGTGTTAATGATTATTTGGACCATAGAGTCAGGGAGAAACCATGTAGATTTTCCCTTCGTCATCCATCCTTGATCTGTTTGGATCCCTCCTAGTTCAATCCATTTCTTGATTTCATCTGGTGTAGCATGTGTCTGTATGTCAATTACATCTAGGGCGGGATCCCTAACTGTCAGGCAATGTGTCGGTGTCTGGACTATTGTCTTTGTCAAGTCAGTTGTGTGAGTCTGAGCTGTATGCTTGGCTGTTCGGTCCGCCAGGTCGTTACCCTGGGAAATGATATCAGTGACTTTTGTATGTGCCTTGCACTTCATGATCGATATTGCTGTAGGCAGATGTATTGCGTCTAACAGTGTTTGAATAAGGGGACCGTGCTGAATTTTGGCCCAGTGAGAAGTCAAATAACCTCTCTCTCGCCATAATACACCGAAGTCGTGTACGACTCCAAATGCATAACGTGAATCTGTGTATATGTTAACTCTCTTGTTTTTAGCTTGAAAACAGGCTTGTGTCAGAGCGATGAGCTCTGCTGCTTGAGCTGACAGGGTGTCTATACAATTTGTCTCAATGACTTCAGTTTCTGTCGTGACTGCGTAGGCGGCCACTAATTCTCCTGTACTTGTTCTCATGCATGAACCATCCACATAAAGTGTCAGGTCTGGATCTGGTAATGGAGTGTCTGTCAAGTCTTGTCTGGGTTTCGTCGTAATGGTAATGACTTCAATACAATCATGTGCCAATGGATCTGTCCCATTTAATGGCAAAAGTGTAGCAGGATTTATTGTGTTGCAACGTCTGATTTCTATGTGTGGCTGAAACAATGTCAATTCATAACCTGTCAGTCGTGCTATTGTCAAGTGCTGGGTCTGTGTTCGGTTTAAAAGAACTTCCACGGAGTGTGGAACTTGTACTGTCAACTGATATCCTAACACTATGGAATCACTCTGTCTAATTGCTAGAGCTGTTGCTGCTACTGATTTCAAGCACACAGGCAGAGCCTGGGCTACTGGGTCTAATGTGCTAGAAAAATAAGCACACGGTTTGTGTGATCCTGCTTGTTCTTGCGTCAGCACTGACAATGCAGTACCTTCGCGTTCTGTGACAAAAAGTGTAAAAGGCTTGCTGTAACATGGTGTCGCTAAAACTGGTGCTTGACATAAGGCTTTCTTTAAGCCGTCAAAAGCTTGTGTATGTTCCTGAGTCCAAGGGAGGGCAGTCGAAGACGCTGCCTCCTGGGTTGTCAATTGAATGAGTGGTTTTGCTAGAAATGCGTATTGGAGAATCCATTGTCTGCAGTAAGAAGTGAGGCCTATGAAGGCCCGTACCTCCTTCTGTGTTTTCGGTGGTGACATGTTTACAATTAACTGAATGCGGTCAGGTGTGAGCTGTCTCCCCCCTTTGGACAGCAAGTGGCCTAGGTAAACAACTTGCTGAACACAGAATTGCAGCTTCGAAGGGGATACCTTGTGTCCCTTGTCAGCCAGGTAATGCAAAACCATCAGTGATGCTTGTTCACATTCAGGTTCGCTTCGGGCGGTGATCAACAGATCATCGACGTACTGTAACAGAGCAGTGTTATCAGGCATATATATACTGTCTAGCTGTCTTTTCAGTGCTTGGCTATAGATGCTGGGGCTTTCTGTGAATCCTTGAGGTGCGCGTGCAAATTTGAAGCTTCGTCCATTTAAACAGAATCCGAAAAGGTATTGACTTTCCGGGTCAATGGGGACACTAAAGAAGGCATTCTTCAGGTCAATCACAGTAAAGAACGTTGCTTCAGGATCAATGGCAGTCAATAGAGACGAGATATCTGGGACCACGGGGTATTGTGGTACAATGCACTTATTCAATTCTCGCAAATCGATAACTAATCGATAAACAGGAGGTGCATTTGGATCAGTACGTTTAAGAATTGGAATAATGGGAGAATTACATACATTGGAGTCGGTTTCTACAACCACTCCTTGTGCAATGAGCTCGTCAATGATTTTCAGTAAAGCCGCTACAGCATCTGGAGGTAACTTGTATTGTCGAATTCGTGGCAAGACTACTCCTTGTCTGAGTGTGACTCGATATGGTGTAATGTGCATACACCTTACATCAGTGGGGCCTTGTGCCCATAAATGTGCAGGAACATTCTGTAATCTGGGATCAATATCCCTCAACACATAGTGACCTTTAAAGTCGCGTAGGAACAGTCTTACTCCTTCTGGGGAACAGCAAATGACAGCTCCTAGAGCTTTCAATGTCTTTATACCTAACAAGTTTTCTGGACATGATTTCGTTAGCAATAAATCTGTAGTACGTGTCAATGGACCAACTGCAAGGGGAAGTGGTTGCGATACTTCATTAATAATAGGCTTTCCTGAAAATCCAAGGGAAACATTCTGTGAGCCTGAGAGGGGTGCCCCTGGAACCTCATCGTGACTGATAGTTGTCCTGCTTGCCCCTGTATCAATTAAAAACTTTGTCTTTCCCTAATACTTGACTATGTACATAAGGACCTTCTTGATCTACAGGAACCTCAATAAGAGGCAAGCCAACTTCCCTCTCTAGGCTGTTTCATGTGTAACGCTGATAGTCGGGATAATCATTTTGTGCATCCTGGTACATCTGCTGTGTCGTGTTTTGTTTTGCGGCAATAGGGTGTGGCTGTGGAACTGCTACGGTCTGTTGTGTCTGTTGAGATGCTTGCATAGGTTGAGTATTCGGTGGTACTTGTTGTTGGACCTGGTCCTGTCTAGGAGGACGCGGTCTCTCTTTAGTTTTACCTGTAGAGATATTGTGTTTCAAAACTGCGCAATCGTTTATATAGTGACCTGGCTGTTTACAATGGTTGCATATCCCTTTAACAGGAGCTGTTGAATTATGGGACTGTGTCTGACCCTTTTTCTGACCGTCAGCGGGAACTGACTGAGCAACTAACATTTTCATTTTTGTGTCTTTCATACGTCTTTGTTCGTGTTCTTGTTCCTCTCTAATTCTGTTCTGGTGGTACTGTAACATTTGTAACATTTGTGAAGGGGTATTAGCTTGCCATGTGCTCTCGACTTTCAGAACACGATTCTTAACCTGCGGCAGAGAATTTTCAACCAATTTAGATACAAAAAGATGTGGATATGACTCGCTACTTGGTTTCAAGCCACTATTAATAACAAAACATTTCTCAAAACGGGAATAAAAATCACTAGTGTCTTCATCGTGTTTCTGTTTGCAGGCTGAGATTGCATCCCAGTCTTCCTTTTTCGTTGCTAACAGACGTGGTAATACTTGTACTAACAATCCTGGTAATGCTTTAGTTTTGTCCCCGAGCCCTAGGCCTGGGGTTCTAGTATTTTCTTCGTCCTCTAATGCAGCCCAATCAATCTTTGCCTCTCCCACCTCCCATTCTTTTTCCTTGAGTTTCTCGTAAATACCGGCAGGCAATAATACTTTTAATATTTTCATGATGTCGGTATAGGTGTAATCACCCATGAGTAACATGTCTTTTATTTCACGGTGAAAACCTGCTGGATCCTTGTCATGGCAAGGCACTAATTTCTTCATTTCTAATAGTTCCATCTTTGTTATGGGCGTGTACACAAACACGCGTCTAAAGGTATTATCATCATTCTTGACTGGATGTACTTCTCGCAAGGGATTCTGTCTGTCTATGTAATACATTTTTCTGTCTACGGGTGGAGCTGAATCAAACTGCGGACACAGGAAGGCACTATATCTGTGCCGATGTTCTAGAATTATTTTGATTAAGACGGTACCTAGACCTCTCCATTTATTCATGAGTAATTCTATCAATATATCAGGTAGGGGACCTGGATCAGAATGTTGGTTTTTATACAATATAAGGAGATGTTGTATCATGTATATTCCGGCTAATTTCTGTTCATCAGGAGAAAGATTTAAAAAGGTTTGTGCTAATGCGTCATCATTATATTTATCAGAACTGTCAGCCCATTGTACTGCTGACCTGGCTAATTCTTGTTCATCCATAGAATTGAGTACATGGTACCCCATTCGTTCTTGCAATATTTTATCGGTAGCCTGAAATAAGTGTTCAGGCGTCTTCGGGTTTGACATGGCAGCTTGAAAAAGTCTCTTACTTTCTGGACGTACCGGACGCATTGAATTATTAAAGGGTCTCCCCTTACCTACATAAGCTATCATTTCTCTGGCTGGTAATTGTAACTGTCCTGTTGTCGTTTCTTGTTGTTCCTCCTCCTCCGAGGATTCAGTCTTATCTGCATCTCTTTCTCTTTCAGGCTGTTCTCTTTTATGTATCTCTTCCACTACTTTTCGGATCCTTCGGTACATATTTTCTATACAACTCTGTTTATCATGTTTTCCGTCTGCTATATTCTGACCCCATTTATTGAGTGCTTTCATTTCTTCCTGGTCTGCACCAGGCCTATCTCTGTTTCTTATCAAGCAGTTTATAAAGAAACGTAACAATAGTTTTTGAGTGTCAACTTTCTGGTATGCCATGGCCTCACCAATGCTTTCAGGACCTTGCCCTGTTTGGACAAAGTGAAATATTTTGTCTAGATGATCAGTCATTCTTGGTAATATCATTAAATAGTTCGCAACTCATCTTAGACGTACTGATGATAGCATCATTCTGTCGTCTTTACCGGGTACTGGATCATATCTACAGTCTGTAAGAGGCTCATTGAGTATGTCGTAATTCGCTGTTTGGGGTGTACGTTGGTGTGCTAAGTCCCTATAAGTCAATCGATGTGCTGGTGGTGGCGTTTGAAAACCTCCTATGGCACCTCCTGAGGTGCCAGATCCAAATGGATTAGTTGGGTGTAAGGTAGGGAGAATAGGTGCAGGAAGGAGTGGAGGAACGGGCGGAAGGGTTGGAGCGGGAGGAGGAGTATGTCGTTGGAGAGGTGGCGGTAGATTATCTCGGGGTGGAGTGCCGTCAACAGGTGGTGTGCGTGGCGGCGAAACATTAACATATTCGGGGGCTACATCGTCTAAATAGGAAGAAAGGAAAATGTCCTTTGCGGTCTTGTGGTGTAATTTTGTCGGGAGTAATGGAGGTGGCAAGTCTTTTGGTACTTCCGGGGTGGCCTTAGGTAAACCCTCGGCCAGAAGAGGATACATACCATTCATAAGAGTGTTTCGTTGTCGGTCTACTTGTTCTGCTTTTACTCGTATTCCTTCCTCAACTAATACGTTTTCTCGGGCTTTGTCTGAATCCTCTCTACTTTTCTCTGCCTTTCTGAGTGCTTTCTCTGTGCGTCTATGCGATTCTTTACGCCATAATTCAATGGCATCTTTCTGTGACTGTCTGGCTTTCTTTTTCCATAAGGCTTCTTCTACTCTCATGATGCAATCGGCATCCCATGTCCCAGCAGCGGGCCATCTCTGATTCTCTGCTAAATCTTTGGTATAATCCACCCATAAATCGAGATATAATACGGCATCTAGGCCATGCTTATGGTACATAAAGTACCCTGGAGTGTCCCTAGGTGGAATGGGAACAGCTTCTTCTAGTACCCCTTTTCTAGTTTTTATCTGTCTTAGTTTAGAGAACAGCGGCATGTTTCAGCCGTCCTACTTGCTACTTGATACTTACTTGGATTTGGACACAATTAATACAATAAACACAATAATGTAGATCGAACAATCACTCATACCACGACATTTAAAACACATTAAAACATTTCAAAACGAACAATAATAATTAGAATAAAACTAGCTACCTTCATACTCGATATACTGCTAAACAGTACAGATACACTGCTAAACAGTGCAGACCGGGTCTGTGTACCCAAACCCGTCTTGACCGGCACAAATTAATGCGCACGTCTAGATGCGTCCCCAGCAACGGTACTCGCCGGGAAGCACGGAACAGAAGGCCTCGGAACTCGACACTGGACTGGACCGGACTGGACTCGACTCGACTCGTGACGTAGATAATTCGGGACTTCGGAACCTGGTGGGCCTCTGAATACCTCGGACTTTGCTCTCTCAGCTAGGCTCTGGTCGGGATCCTCCGCACTCCTCACCGCCTCGTCTGGGTGTCGATCGCAGCCTCAGTCACCTCCGTTGGCCTGAGGGAGATACAGGAAATCCTGTGGGTACGCGTAGTTGTCCGTCCGGCTGTGGCAGGGGACCGGGCCTGCAACGCACCTCCGGCGCGTGGGGTGGGGGAGGGGTCCCTGTTCGGGCGCCAATTATGTGGTAAATTTAAATTACCTATGCGGAATTTATGCGGTAAAATACAATAAGAATAACTCAGTCAAAAATAAGAGTCAAAATCCGTGGTATTTGAGGTTTTAAAAGGGAGTTTATTCCTTAAAAAGGAATTGGTTTAAACCAGGCAATCATGTTCCATCACCGCGAAGGTTCAGGAAGGGATAGACAATACTTTATTGACAGGTTATCATATATATAGTCAATGCATTACATTAAGACATATGCAGGAGGCGTAACAGCTGAGAGAAACGAGATAAAACATATGTACGTAACAGAAGGCGTGCATGAAGGAGGGCATGAAGGCGTGTGCTAGACAACGTCACATGAAACGTATTACAAGTGGGTGGATCCATAAGTGAATCCTGCAGTGTCAGCAGAAAATATGTGGCAGAGATGCGCGCGCAGCAGCATGACGTATGTATGACGTGGAACTGGAGGGTGAAGGGGACTTGACATTTAGCCCTACATGAGGAGACAGAAGTCTGGGGTGTCAGAACAACCTAATCCCAAATCATATCTAGTATCTGGTGTTTGAGGAACTGTATTATCTGGAAGGAAAGGTCTCTCGAACAGAGGCTATACTGTATTGACTGCTAGTGCGTGCATATGTGCCTACGTGTCTACATGAGACGTGAGGGGCCATGGGCCTACCATGGTAACGGAAGCTATGAATTACTTGCATGGAGACAGTGAGGCCGGGCCCTTTGCTCTGCAGCTGGGAAGGATGTTTTCGTAAACTACTAGACAGGAATGTATTTTCGAGGAGCGAAGCAGATAACTTGAAGGTTGAATACAGTCTTGGCAGGCAAGGCAGGCCGAGCCTGGCACAGCTCGCCGCACAGGTAGTAAGTCAAGGGTCAGGAAGCAGCAGGCTGCAGCTTTCAGAGATAGAAGGCAGAAAGAGGCTCGATGGCAGAAATCAGGGCCTAACTCGCCAGAGCTAGAAAAACATGAAAAGTGCACCATGTAAAGACGGTGGCACGGCATACTTAGGAACGGAATATCTGACCCATTCATGGTGGATCTGAAAGAGGACATGTTAACGTTGGACGCTAATGTATTTGCGTCTTCATAGCTGAAAGTGGAGGGAACATACATGTACTTAAAGCACGTACATGGAGCCGGTGGGGTCTACGATAGGGGACACAACTGACCATAAAATTCATATTACCTCACCCCCCCATTTACAGTTCCAGCCTGCTCCGTGGCCGGCCCACGGGGTTGTGGGCCTGTATTTGTGCACCAACATTTTTATTAAAGGTTTTTGAAAAAGCAAACGTAGTTGTAACACGTAGATTGGTAAGTTTCGAATAAATGGCCACTGTTTCCGATATAAAAAAATAAATAAAAAAAGCAGGTGAAATGAAGCAGCTCGATTAGTTAAGGGTTAAAAAGTATAGTACGCAGAAACATTGCAAATATGAATGGTCCAGGTTTGTTGTATGTGTTTTTCATTTTTGTACAGCATAAAGCAATCGATAAAGATCCTGGTATTTAGCCTCTACTTTATATGCTACCTGTATCAGGGAAGTTGTTTTAAATGCCCCTAAGCCACCCCGAAGGAATGTCACCTGGCCCCCCTAGTACGAACGGAAACGACTCCGTACCACTGTAGGTTATCTCTCTTCCTCAAAGGAGAGCACGAGCTCGCCCCCACTTTACACCGACTGCCCTTTGTTTTGACCCTCCCCTGCACACGATCCGTAATGCCACACTTGGGCGACCTATGCTATCCACAGGCCTCCGATAATTATCTCTCCCACATTACCGGTCCCCCCTGGGCTTAAACGCCGAGATGGTAGGGACTGCATCCCGTGGAGATAGGCCGAGTATGTAGTAAGTAAAAGCCTTTTCGGGTTTATGCGCGCTGATGTGTTTTAAACGCTGCCCCCGCCCCTTCTTTTTCCCTCTTTTCTGCAGGTCACTTCGGAACGTCGATTAAAGTACGGAAAAATGGTGACTTAACGGCCGATGGGATGGGAAAAAGGGTTTGAATATGGTGCCTATACACGACGAGCAAACAATGACTATGTCTCTCTCTGAACCCAGCGCTTGGGAGGGCAGCCTGAAGCAGAAACTTGACGGGTTATTACAGGATGACAAAATATGACTTCGCTTGGCACCCCGAATAATACAACCAAGAATGACGTGCACCAATGAATAAATTCCTACGTTTAACTAAATAGGGAAAGTTTAAGGAATATTCTGAGGTGAGGTTTACCCAAGTACCCTCCGTCTGGAGGACTAGGAATGTTGCCAATGTTTAAGATTTACCACCTCCTTCTCGCACCCTCATAGACATGAAACTCAAAGCTGCCCCATTGTTCTCCCGACTGACACCTACCGTTGCCTCAGCCTGGAAACCCATTCGCTAAAAATGATTCGAAGATCCCCCCTGAGTATTAGTCCGACCTGCTTAGTTCCCGACCAATTGGCAAAGGTGTAAGTATTTGCAACCAAAGCCACCAGCACCATGGCCTCTCTGCCCGTTTGTTAGACCCCCAGTACCCCTCCCGCGCACACAACTCATGCATCGACCATAAAGCCCTCTCCCTCTGCGTGACCCTGCTCTAGAAGTAACACTCCTGCTTGACCGACACCCCCCCCCATTTCCTCCCAGGAACACCCTTCCCCTCTGCTGACAAACCCCCCCCCCCCCCGCTGCACCTAGCCTCTCGACCCGGTCCCAAGTCATAAGCCCAAGCCTCGTGGGAGTACACCCCCCCCTTTTTGCCCAGCAAAAGTCATACATATATGAGCATCCTCAGCCACCCTCAGAAAACATAGGGGGTCAGGATACGTCTCTCGTACCCCCTTATACCCATTTCTCAAATTGTTTTTCCTCCATCTTGTAATTTAATTAAAACGAAACACAAAATGGCGAATTCCCGTTTCGCGTCCCGATTCGCTACCCAGTTCGCGAACCGGAAAGCGCTTCTTCCGCAAAAAAACATTTTTTTTTATTTGCCCCACGGGACCCTTTAATAACCCCAACATCATTACTAGGGGGTCAAGAAGGGTCTACCTTGCCCCCTTTCATTAAATTCGCCCTTCGTTTTTCTCCTCTTCTTGTCTCTCGATCCTACCGAGAGACAAGATGGCGGCCGCACCGGACTGTTTAGAATGTTGACAGACACCGGAGAGCCAATCAGCTTCGCTTTGCAAAGCTCCGCTACGCGAAATGTACGCGATCTGGAGCGCTATCCGGGACGCTGTCACAGATATATCTGTTTTTTTAAACGTTAATTTCTCAAAATCCACTGGAGCACATATATTGAGACCCAGCAAAGGCACATCGGGCTAACAGTCCCTACAATTTTGCCAAGTTTCGTGTAAATCCATTCAGCCGTTCGAGCTAAAAGTGAGGCCAAATGCCCTATGGAAAAATGAATGGGAAAAACGTGTTTTGGGACCCCCTTTTTTCTCGGCCCCCCCTTGATGAAACCCCCCCAAATTTTTAGGGGCTGCTCGGAAACAGAATGTGCCATTTTCCTGAAAATTTCAGCCGATTCCGTCCACAAACGCCAAAGTTATTAGACATAGAATTTTCAAAAGTTCCATAGAGAAAAAATCCTAACTATATATACCTACTGGCGACCGCCAGTAGGTAATATATATATGTATATATATATATATCTCTTGCACATCTGTCCTTGGAGTAGTTGTTGTGAATTCTAAATTGCCTCTTGAGTGACTATGATTTCTGAGTCTAAGCCAGCATGTTCCCTTGTGCAGGCTTCCCCTTTGGATACCCATTCTCCTCTGACTTCCCGTGTGATCCTGGGCAGCGCTTTACTCTTCTTTCATTTTCTACCCAGTCACCAGTCCCTGACTGTGTCCCAAATATATTCCCAGACAGTCCATGACACACTGTTCCGTTTATGGATCAGGCTTCTTCCTCGGGCCTCCTCTCCTCCTCCTTGAAACCATCTTAAGGTGTCTGCCCACATATTTAAATCTTCTAATACTTTGTTATTTTTTCTGGTAAACCAAATATGTTTTCTCTGTTACTGCCACTCAGTCTCAAATATTCACCAGTTTTTAAATCAATCGTGCTTGGTTCCCAACCACCCCACAGCCCCTCGTCTTTTGCGAGTGCCAGTGCAAGTTCTGTAGATTTTCACTGCATTTTCTTCCTCTGGGTCTCTATGCCTTGGATACAGTGTTGCAGGACAAAGTCAAGGGCTATCCGTGTTGCCTCTTTGAATTGCGATGCCACTGGGCTCTGTACTGATAGTCCCCATAGCAAGACCTTGCCAGGCGCAGGATGGTGGCACCGTCTATTCCGCTGTGCAGACACACTGCTGTGCTAAATGAATACATTCTGCTTAGTTTGATCAGGGTGAGGGACACACGTGATGAAAGTAGGTAAAATGTATCCGCTTAAATTTAGCGCTCCAGGACACTCCCTTGGCTAATAAGCATGCCTCCCTCAACTCTGTCCATGAATTGCATCCCCAGTACCTCCCCACCACAAATGTCTATTAAGACTTCTGAAATGTTTTGAGCCACTCCTAAGGGTAGAGGCCCTTCAGAGTCCTTCAACCCCTCAACCTCCATTGGACCACAGACATGTCTTCTCTAATACGTTTAAATGGTTGTAGTGTCTAGAGGTCTATGGGCCAGATGTATGACCGCCTTGTGCAGTCGCAAATGGGAAATCGGCCTGTTTGGGACTGCAAAATTGGTCTGCTCCATGTATAAACCCTATTTTACGAGTCAGTAAGATATTACTGACTCGCAAAATAGGGCTTGCGACTTGCCATTAGCAAGGAGTGTGCGAAGGGTGTCCCTTCCTAATAGTGAGTCGCACTTCAGTGTATGATTCTTTTGCCACCGCAATTGCAGTCGCAAAACACTTACAGTTTACCACCTACTTCAAGTAGGTGGTAAGCCACTCGCCAACAGGAAGTGTCCCAAGGGGACCCCTTCCCCTTTGTGATTGGCAGTGAAAATATTTATTAAGGAAAAATAGATGCATAAAAAAACTGCTTTATTTAAAAAGCAATCACAGACATGGTGGTCTGCTGACTCCAGAAGGTCACCATCCCTGGGAATGCTAGCCATTCCCAATCGGGTTGCAAATTGCACCTGCCTCATGAATATTAATGAGGAAGGCAATTTGTGACCCCATTAGGAATTGCAAACAGTGTCTGAGACACTGTTGTAAATAAAATTTTGCGAGTCGCAAAACAACACAATTTGTGATTCGCAAATTGTGAGGGACGTGCATCTGGCCCTACGTACCTTGAAAAAGGGGTCCATTAAAAATACTGACAGTTACCACTTCCCATGTAGTTGCCGCTAAACACACCAAGTAGAGTCAATCCTATCCAGCTCTAGAACCACTCGTTAGTAATTCCATCAAAAGGGAGTCCCAGTCGGTGCCCGCGAGTAGTCATTTTTCCTAGTTATTGTTCTCTGTTGCTCATTGCGCGGTATGCTGTCGTTGTGGCGCATAATAATAGAGCTCTAGGTCAGGGAGTCCCTTACCCACCTCTTCCTGGTCTAATTTCATTGTGTTCTCGCTCAACGTGGCACAGCAAGTTGTGTGTTCCTGAATCTGATGGCAGAGACAAGACCCTCCAGTTTCTATTTTATAGCGGTCAAGGTCTCCCAATGTGGATGCCACCGTAAGTACGAGGTAATGGAACTTGTCCATTTCCCATCTGAGGCCCACATTAAGCATATCGGGCATCTCTCTACTTCTCAGAGCGCCAAACGGTAACAGTAAGATTTTATTTCTGTAGATCTGGAGTCTAGATATGTCTCCACACTCGTCCAGTTTATTCAGTATGTCTGGCACCGAGACCTCCGGCCCCCTGATGTAGAAAAGCACCTCATCTGCGTACAGTGAGAGCAGACTAACAGTCAACAATCTCAATGGCCTATTCTAGAAGCTCTGCACGAAGCCTGATGGTCAGGGGTATGAGTGCCAATGCAGTAAAGAGCTGTAAAAAGACGGCAGCCCTGTTGGATACATCATTCAACTTCGCAATTCATTGATACCACCCTCCTGCTTCTAATGTGAGCCTTGGGGTCACTGAATAGGAGCCAGATCCAACTACAGAATGTACATTGCAGGACCTTCATCACAGTCCCAATCCAGTATTCAAATGCTTTCACAATATCCACTGACACCAGACCCATATCTTCCTGTCTATTCATAGCAGCATGTAGGACATGGGCTAGTCTGCAAAGGTTTATAGCTGTACTCTGGCTCTGCATAAATCTGCACTGATCGTGATGAACCAGTGTCCCCAACACTGTCCGCAGTCTCCAAGTCAGTAATTTACAGAGCACCTTGGTTTCCTTGTTGATCATGGTCAGGGACACATAGGAGGACGTGTCCACTACCCCGTCAATATTGACCATGCCCTACCACATCATGGGGGGCAACCTGCCTACCTGTCTAACCTCCTCGTAAACCTCCAACAATTTCGCAGTTAATTGAGCCATGAAGGTCTGGTGTCTTTCCCCTTCCATCATTCCCAGTGCCTTTCCCAGTTTCTCCAGCATGATCTTTGCTTCAAGTTATTCACAAATCTCCAAAGGTACCTTGGGCAGCTCAGTCTCTATTTTCTTAAAAACAAGTTACCCTTCAATTAGGTGTGGCAATTGAAAGATTTTTTTTCTTATTATATCATTGTAATTTAGGTTTGTTTTGTACTGTACCTATGCACACACTCTTTGAGGTTTGTTTTGTGGTTCAAACTAAGCTACCAAAGGGGAGCAAGAATTCCTCTAATTGAAACCGCTTATCACTGTTGATTAGCCTGTGAGTAGTTGTTGCCCAATGGACCAGTAAAGATATCTTAAATCATTTATAAAGTCTACAATGGTATAAAGGCAACACTAACAATTTGAACATTGAAAAAATTCTCATATTTTATAGGACACAGAGTATATACTGTAAAATCTTTTTCAAATCATATCCCTAATTTCTGATCATTCAATTCTCTAAATGCCAGAAATACGACCATGTAAATTCAAGAGTCGCAAATTGCGCTCAATTGTGAGTCGCAATTTGCGACTCGCAAATTGACATGTACAACTGTGTCAGAGACACTGTTTGCGATTCTCAATGGAGTCTCAATTTGCATGCCTCATCAATATTCATGAGGCACCCTGGAGCTTAAAACTGAAAAATCCAAGTGTAAAACCTTGGAGAAACGATGGAGAACTAACAAGAATATTTTAGACAGACAGACTTATAAATCAGACCTGTCCAAATACCATCAAAATATTAAATCTGCTAGGCAAAAGTTTACCATGACCCAAATTGACCAGGCTAGCAACTCGTCTAAAGCACTTTTCACCATAGTGAAGGACTTTGTATCCCCTAAAGCCTGTAGACAAGCTCCACTAGAATCACAAGAATTTTGTGACTCAGTAGCGGAATTCTTTCATGATAAAATTGAACAGATATATGCCAATTTTGCTAATCTGAGCCCCCTGAACCCCGACTCCTCCAGTAATCTAGTAGATCCAGACAAGCGGACGGCACGCACCCTCGAGCAGTTTGAACCGATCACACTTCAAGAGGCCACCAACCTACTACTCTCTGCAAAATCGGGCTCCCCCAAAGATCTCTGCCCAGCCAGAATTGTAGCCCAGCTAGCCCCTGTATGAGCTTCAGAGATTCAAAAATTGTTTAACTGCTCAATTCAAACAGGCCTAATTCCTACCCCATGGAAAGAAGCTTACGTCCGCCCAATACTGAATAAGCCAACAGCGGACCCCCTGATTCTTAGTAACTACCGCCCTATTTCGTTACTTTCTTTGCTGGGAAAGAAACTGGAAACAGCCATTAATGGGCAATTTAGCCAATATCTTGAAACTAATAATCATCTGGACCCCTCGCAATCGGGTTTTCGCCTTGGTTTCAGCACTGAAACTGCCACTCTAGCAGTGACTGACTCCATAGGGTAGGTAGTGGATGCAGGAGGATCTGTTGTTTTGATCCTCCTGAACCTCTCCGCGTTTTTTGATACTATTTCTCATCTAAAGCTCATGGAGAGACTCCATTCTTGTGGTATCCAGGGCATGGCCCTAAAATGGCCCTAAAATGGCTTCAGAATTTCCTGACCGATGGACATCAAATGGTAATGTTGGGACCATATTTTTTAAATAAATTTTGTCTGGACAGGGGCGTACTTCAGGGCTCCTGTCTGCGCCGTACAATATTTATTGTCTATATGGCCCCCCTGGCAAAAATTGGGGAACATTTTGGGTTTGAAATAATCTCATACGCTGACGACACCCAGCTTATGTTCACAATTGGCTCCAATATGGAATCGGAGAAAGCACGCTTCTCGGCAGGCATGGTCACTATTTCAAACTGGATGTCTGAGAATTGCCTCCAATTGAATCCAAGTAAAACGGAGGTAATGCTGATGGGGAAAGCATCTAGGCTATGGTCAGATGATTGGTGGCCATCCCAGCTTGGACCGGCCCACATTCCAAAACAATCAGTGAAGAGTTTGGGAATAATTCTGGACCACTCTTTAACAATGAAAGAACAGATTGCAGCTGTAACCAGCTCATGTTATTATAGTCTTCGCCTCCTGCGTAAGATTTTACCCTATTTACCGATTAAACATCACAGAATTCTGGTCCAGGCCATGGTTACTAGCCGCCTCGACTATGGAAACGCTCATCTGGCTAAAGTCAGAACAACGCAACTGGCCAAATTACAGGTTGTCCAAAACACGGCAGCAAGAATGATCCTGAACCACCCCGCTAGAACACCATCAGGCCCCCTGCTGAGAGAGCTTCATTGGCTCCCGATAGGAAAGCGATCTAAATTTAGATCTGCTGCCTAACTTACAATTCGTTTAGAGGGAAAGGCCCCGACTATTTGCGCAGAAAGCTTATTAAACACACTCTGGACAGGACTCTCAGATCCAAATTCTTGGCCCTTTTAAAAGTCCCCAGGATTCGTCTTAGTCATACTGGTGGTATGGCTTTTTCTTTTCTCGCCCCACGCTACTGGAACTCTCTGCCCCTCGCCTTACGAGAATCTCCCTCCTATACCATCTTCAGGAAACAACTAAAAGCACTTCTCTTTTAATTTACACAGTCCTAACCCTGCTTTAGCAACCTCTTGTCACTAAGTAAGCGCCGAGATGCCCCTGGGTGAATCGCGCGCTATATTAACCCCTTCGATGCTCATGACGGAACGGTTCCGTCATGAGCATCAGTCGAGCTGTGCTTATGACGGAACCGTTCCGTCATGACCACGCCCATTTTCATAAGGGCTCAGCAATTTTTAACTCCATTGAGAATGGCTGGCCCTCCCAGGTAGCCTGCTGGGCTCAGCAGACCTACATGTCTGGGACTGCTTTTAAATAAAGCAGGTGTTTTTTTAAATGAAGCCCGTTTTCCTTAAAAGAAAATGGGATGCATTAAAAAAACAAAAGAAAAGTTTTTGTTTCATATTTTAAGGGCAGGTAGTGGTCCCTGGGACCGCTGCCTGCCCCTAAAAAATATTTTCCCATGCATTTGCAATAGGTAAGGGGTTCCCTGGGGACCTCTTCCCTTTTGCAATTGTATTACCACCCTCTTGAAGAGGGTGGTAAACTGCGAGCGTTTTGTAACTGCAATTGTGGTCACAAAACATTCTTACATGGCTTGTGGGGTCACCATCAGGAAGTGAATGCCCTTTCCTAATAGCGAGTCGCCAAACACTATTATGCGAGCCACAATTTATTTGCGACTCGCAAAATAGTGTTTGTACATGGCCCTCAGGATTTTTGCATGCGCAAATGGGTTGCAAACCCATTTGCGCATGCAAAGTCCCATCGCACATCTGGCTCTAAATTCCACAGATGCTCAGAAATTGTGTTGACAATGAGAACCACAAATGTAGTTCTCATTCACAACCTTCTTCTTCCAGATTTCAAAAGTCCATTACCTCTCAAAGTGGCTATTCTAGTAGTTCCATGTGACTCTTAAACATAGTTTATTTATGAATGTGGTATTTGAATAGAACTAACCTAGCCTAAAGGTGTTTTAGTACTGTACAGGGTCAAAGATTAGCATAAAGTCAACAAGTGATAGGAGAGGTATCTGGGTCCTGGAAGCAGGAGTGTACTGTTACTGCATTGTGATGTAGTGTTATTCAAAGCAGTGATGTTCCAGTGGTTCAAGGGCAAATTGTGACAGTGGAGGAGAGAGTATGAATAGGGTTGTGTATAAATGACTTATGCTTAGGTTGCTGTGTTTGTGGCAATTGAGTGGTTTCTCGCGAAGTATGCGTGATATGATGCAGTAATGTTTTAGATGATTATGTGAGTGTAGCACTTATTGTGGAGAAGTTATCGGGTCTGACGTGGCCTAAGGTTCCGGGATGATATCAAAAAGTGTGTTACAATTGTCTGCTGAGGTTTTGTGGGGTTTGCCGTGAGACGTCAACAGCTCTATAAGATAGGGATGTATATCTTTTATGTGAAAGTAAGGTACGATTAGTGTGGCGGACCTTCTGCACAGAGAAAGTTGCATTGATCAGAGTGATTCCCTGCAGGAGGAGGTTTACTTTGTATGATTAATGTCTGTTGATCCTTTAGTAAAGCAGACAATTGTTATTTGTTGTTATTGCATTATACTTATTTGCAAGAGTGTTGCTGAAAAAAGTGCACGTGTGAAATGTGTAAAGGAGGGTGAGCTGTTGCGAGAAGTGAGATTGATGTCACAGCGTGCTCCGCTGGGCTAGGACGGTTGGTGTGAATTCATGTTGCTACTGGCTGTCTACATAACGAGGCGCTGCACTGTTTTTGGTTGATGATTTCTAATGAGATTTTAAGGAAAATTTTGATTTTTGTGTTGCAAGAAACACATTGTAATTGATAATTAAATGTTTTAAAGTTGTACGAGATTTGTTTAGAGGAGAAGCTGCAATAACTCTTGGGGGGGAGAAGCCTGGCCGAAGACACTGCAGGTCATTTTATGACGATAAATGTAAGGCTACACACATATGTATTTGGCTAGAACAATGGCTAAAGATCACTGAGAAAGAAGGTGCACTGGTGTTTCCATGTTATGGTAAATTTAGTTTGAGAATTATTGAACATTTTAGGAGAATTTTACATGGGATGAAACCACAACCTAGACCAACACAATTCGATTCACTTAACGTTTGGGAGCAGGCGGTTCATACAGGAGAAAAAGAGAGGAATCAGGGATGAGTGAAAAAGGGCAGTGTATGCCTATGTAGATGTAAGAGGTGGGATACAGAGAAGAAACAATGGAGAACTGACTTGTTAGAGGGAGCAAAATTATATCCATTATTGCAAACCTGAAAGTAGAGAGAGGGACTGAAAAGAGTAAGAGGGATAAAACAAGAGAATCTGTAGAGAAAGATAACAATAGTGACAGTGATACTAGTCTTTTAGATGTATTAATGTCTGAGTGACCACATCTTCATAATAAGATTTGAATGGAGGAAGTTGGGAGCAAGGCTGCAGGAGGGAATACTGGAATGCCTACTGCACAGGTAAGTAGGAGCCCTGATATGATAGTGATAGTGATTTCTCCTGTGCAGAAGGACCAGAGCATGATGGGAACTATTACAGTGAATCAAAACATGAAAAGAGGCAATTCAGGGCCTAGCGTTCCTTGGACCTCCACCGGTTGTACATTCTCTGATGCACTTACAGTGCCTGTTACTACTGGAGCAGAGGTTTTGATATATAAGCTTGGTTCCGGGGAAATAGGACTCGAAACTCAGCTGTTCCCACTCAACAACAAGCTTCAGAAGTTATACCCATGTGTCAGAGAGTAGGGGAATTTGTCCCTTTAAGCCTGATTAATGCAAGTTTACCTCGTGGTGCAAGTGCAGATCCATCTGCGGCATCAAACTGTATTCGTACCTTTAAGCTCTTTCCTGGGGTTACTATACCTAGGTTCAATTACCTGGGAGCTGCCTTTAAATACGCATAGCAGTACACCTGAAGTAAAGGCAGTATCTAAAGCTTCTAAGGAACATCCTTGTCTTAATGTCTAGGAACTGAATGATTTTTTTAATGCTCTTAATGCTACATCGAATGAGAGTGTGAGTACAGAGGTGAGTCAGGGAACTCTTCAGTCCTCTTTAAAAGTAAATATAGTGGATGTGGAAAAAACTGAAGTTGGAATTAGAAGAAATAATAAGTGGTTGTCTGGCATTGGATCAAATAGAAACTTATCAGCATAGTGAACTTTTGTTCATGAGTAAAAAAGACATTACTAGGAGAGCAAGACAAGCACATGACAAATTATCTGAATTGACTCAGAAATATGAGATAAATTTAGAGCGGATAGAGGTTTTACAGAGAAGCCACTGACTCACTTTAGCGATCAGGATAAAGAACTTCTGAGAATACCAGTAATGAAGATGCTAATTCGAGATTTATTACATAGCATCCAAATTTGGAGTGAATTTGAGAAATGGGAAGTTAGATGGTCAAAAAGAATGACTCCCAAGAAAACAATGGGAGAGCCGTCTCCACCTGGGGTGGGGGGAGTTACAAGCTTTTCTTTACAGGAGGTACCTAGCAAAGGATATATCTATATATATATTCCCCATTTATAGTTAGTTCAGCTAACTATAACTCACGCGCCCGCAATGCACTGCTGATGACATCACATATTACATCACTCATGACATGGTCAGTGACATCCCTAATGACATCTCAAATGACATCACTGATGACATCATCCAGTGAATGCGTGTTTTTCTGAAAATTAAATATGTTTTATAAATGTATATCTCAAGGGCAATGGAAGAATAAATGGGTATTTAAGTGTCTAAATGGATGATTTGTTTAATGAAAAATTGATTGTATAACTGTCTGATTAAGTGTATCGTAGTGAATACATGTGTTAGTGAGTAATGTTTAAATATGTAAATACTTTATCAGTCTCTCACTTTGTGTATAAGTGACTGCATGGGTTGGTGAGTAGCTACATGAGTATCTATATGGGTTATTACTTGTTTTTTTGAGTATCAGTATGAGTGTCTGAGTGTCTATGGTTCGGTGGGGGTATTACGTAGTGCATAGATGCATGAATGAGTGACTCACTGTTTGTGTGTGTTGGAGACAGCATCTGTGCAGGACAGTAGGGTGGATGAGTGTGTGTATGGGTGTGTTAGTGAGTGAATGACTGTCTTAATACTGTCTTTATGAGTAACTACATATGTTTAAACTAGTATATGTGAGTATTGGTGTATGTTAGAAACGGGACCCTGGCTGGCCAAGACTCGCGTCAAGGTCAGTCAGGGATCACCATTCCTAAGGTCAGGGCAAGGGAGTCACACACCAAGGTAACCCCCGCTCACCCTCTAGGTAACGTGGCGCGAGTAGTCAAGGCTAAACTTGGAGGCGGTATGAGTTAAGTATTTGCACACGCACCCCAGCGACAACACCCAAGGCCCACCACAAAGGAAAACTCCACACAAGGATATATAAAAAATAGCCTTTGTATTTATAGTAAACAAAACACATTAGATAACACACGCAAACTTTACAATGTGCCAGGGGCACGGGCAGAATTTACAAAGGGAATTATGTACAGGACAGGGCCACATGGACCACTGTCAGGGGTAGGCACTTGCCAGAAAATAATACTGGTAGGTACACACTTAGGACATAAACATTGAATGATTAGCACCAAAATTGTAAATGCAACACACATCCAGTAAAGACCTCCTACGCAACCCTAAAACACTGTAGGCAAATCACGTAGGGAACTAGGACCCTATCATCAGGACCTAAGGAAGGAATACCAACACCTAAGCAATTCACTCTTAGCAAAGGGAAGGAAACCTAAACATAAAATGGGACATCAACAATCCTCTATGCAGGGCACACCTAACAAAGGGGATAAACACAAAGTGGGACATCAACAATTGCACATGAGGTATTAAGCACAGAGGTGCAGATTAGAACATTTTGCGCAAGAATCACATACACGGAAATCACAATGCGCGGGGTGCACATAGCACAACACTCAAAATGTCCCTCAGGCCAACTGGCCTCGAAAGGGGCGGAATGCCCTGAGTCTCAGTGTCAGGGGGTCTGCGCAGGCAGCACAAACCACAAGCCTAAACGTAGCAACTGTCCACTAAGTGCTGGACAGTTGTAATTCTGAGCTGAGCAAACGTTGGAGCCAGGCGGGCTCAAGAACAAAGGTGAACAAGGAGCCTCTCAGGGGCTCGTAAAGCAAATGCGCAATGTAGAGCTTCAGCGCTCTCAAAATCATCAAAATGCCCCAGAGCCTCTCTCAGGGCTTTAAATACGATGTGGGTGTTGAGCCTCGCTGGGCTCGTAGATTAACTGCGGGCAATGAGCCTCGCTGGGCTCTTAAACAAGCAAACTGGCACCTGGAAGCCTCGTGGCTCACACAGCACAAATGGGGGGGTGTTGGAGTCCCTCACGGGGGACTCTGCATTCAAGAAAAATGCCCCCAGAGCCTCTCTGGACTCGAAGCTCAACAATGATGCACTCAAGAGCTCAGCGCTCTTAAATAATGAGGGGCTGTGAGCCTCTCTGGGCTCGACGATCAACTGGGGCCCTGGAGCCTCTCAGGCTCGAAATCGGGAATGCCCTGAGCCACTCGGGCTCGCGATGTACAAATTGCCCCCTTGAAGCCCTCGTGGCTTCACAATGACAAGGAGCCTCAGCTCGCGGTACGGGGGGGGGGCGGACACCGACAATGTGTCCCGGCGCCCCTCCCTTCTGCCTCACTCGGTGGAGCGGCCCGCTGTCAACCGGGGCCGCTCTGCTCTCAATTGGGAGGCCCCCAGCCCTCCTGCACTCACCGGCTCTCCTGCGGGTTGCTCCGGTGCCGCGGGCAGGGCTCCTCTCCCTCTCCAGGCGCCTCGGGGACACGGCCGGCTGCCCTTCTCCTCGCTGCTCGGCTCCGGGGGCGAGACTTCCGGTTCGCCTCTCCCGGGCCACGCAGCGATTGGTGGCCGGTCCCAGCACTTCCGGGTAGTCGCCGGCAGCGCGGCGGCCCGTTTTAGGCAGGCAGGCGGGCTCCCTCGTAAAAAATAAAGTATCCAAGGATGGGGCAATGCCGGGTGGGCTCCGGCTTCGAAATTAAATATGGAGCGAGGTAGGCACTCTCGATGCGCCTCAAACCGGCAAAATAAAACGAGCAGAACGCCGGGTGGGCACCGGCTGCACACAAAGCGCTCCCAAGCGCTTAGGGGCTAAGCACAGCGCTCTCAGCGCCAGAAATATAAGCAAAGCGCTATTGAGCGCTGGGGCACAAGGAAAGCGCTCCTAGCGCTATAAATCGAGTAGAAGCGCTTCCAGGCACAGCAACAGCTCCAGCAGGGTCTGGAGGCAGGCAGAGGGGCAAGGCAGGGCCAGAGCCAGCACACTGGGTCTCCAGGCAGGGAGACAGACAAGTGGCGGTCCTCTTGGCCCCAGCAGCAGCAACAGCCCCCTCTGGCAAGGATCCTGGAAGAAAACCAAAGAACAAATTGTATGGGGACACAGCCCCTTCTTATACAGCAAACTCCCTTTGTCTCAGGGAGCAGGGTTTTGAAGTACTCTGTTTACCTCAACCACCCTCTCTATTCACTGGCAGGGCTAGGGCCATCAGTCGCACTACAGGGGGTGGAGCCAGCATTGTCTGGGGAAAGTCCAGGCCCATCAGGGACCAGGTGCACTCCTCCCAAGCCATCAACATGCTAATCTCACACTCACCACCGGGCAGACCCATCCTTCCTGGAGCCAGGCTCAACATCCAGCTCCAGCCAATCACACTGCAGGCATATTTTACAGTAATATGCCAAGTCCTAGAAATGGCATTTTTACACATGACACGCACATACCACATACACCATTGCGAAGCATTCATTCTCACAAACTCGCACATACCAAATTCGAGCATGCACTCCCCACGCATCAAGAACTACTAGGGACACAGACATTCCCCATGCATTCCTATGGGAGAGCAGGCCAGCCTAACTACATGCACACACTTTACCCTGGGACACAGAGAAAAAGTGCGCACAGACCAGAAAATCATCCACACAGATCACAGATCTAAAGCAAAAAGATGAGGGGTGAACCTGCCTTAAGGGCCAAGTCCAACAGTGTATATAAGTGAGTATATGTGAGAGTGAGAGATTGGAGGAGTTCCTGTATAAATTAGTATGTGTTTCTATAAGTGATTGTTCAAAAGAGTAAGTATGTGTACATGTCTGTAGAAGTAAGTGTGGTGTGTGTGTTTAACTGTATATGCAAGTAAATGGATGTTTGATTCTTTATTAGCATGAGTGACTATGTTTGTGAGTAACTCTATGGATGAGTGGCGGTGTGTAACAGGATGTACAGGTGTTTGAGTACATATGATGAGTGAGTACATGTATGAGCGACTATATAGCACTGTTGGTGAATGAGTGGATGTGCACGTAGATCTTAGAATTACTAAATAGGTTGTTGAAACTGGTATTGGTATGTCCATGGTTTTGAAAATGTTAGTTTCTATTTTTGTATGTGTGTATCAAAGGCTATATTAGGGTGAGAGGAGGTGTGCCACTCTATCACAACTGTGACTAATACTCCATTACCTATAGTGATGAGGAAGTATGATCAGGTGATGATGTGGTTGAAGTCTAAGTTGCCACCTCAAGAAATTTGCCCGGGTCAAGACTGATTGATCTACCCAAGAACCAAAAGAAACATGCATATTTTGAGAGATTATTACATGCATTCCAACTGTATAGTTGAATGGAAACATTGGAGCCTAAAGATATGGGACATTTAGTGTCTTGGTTTGTGATAGGATTAGTATGAGGATTCAACAGCATTTGATTTGTTGGCATGATAAGTCGGTTGATGAGATTTTGTGATATGCCAAATACTGCACTGATGAGATTGAAATGAGGCAGAAAAAGTTAATCTCAGACAGGAATTCAAAATCCACGCTTTCTAGGTAATGTCCCTCCAATATAGGGAAAGTATTAACAGGGAGCTCCGTTGATGCGGGGTTGAGGGGATTTCAGTCACAAGTTAGAGGTCGAGGTGTCCCTATTGATCTGAGTACTAAAAGTGATGTTGCAACATTGAAGTAGTCTAATCCATTCCACTACTGCAATAGAATGGGGCACTGGAAGCGAGAATGTCAACTTAATCATGCTGATCAGGGGGAGGAGCCAAGCTTGTGACCGTGATGGCCGCACTGTAGCTCGGCTCCGCCAGCCTTCCTGCCCAACACATATATCCTGACACACATCCTGCCCCGAGACGACATACTCTGGAAGAAACAGAAAGACGAAGGAAAGTTTGTACTCACCATCCTTCCCGGGGGCCCCTGCGAGCGGCGGATCCGAAGTTACACCCCTGCTTGATCTGGGACCTCCGTGGCGTAGAGACCGGGGGCTTGCCTCTGGAGGTCAGCCGGCGAGATGGTGTCGACGGCGGCCCCTGGTGGAGAGGAGAGGTCGGCTGGGAGAGGCCGTGGTGCGGTTATGCAGATGGCAAGGGATCGGTCCCGGTCCAGCGGCCGGAGGCCCCCGTGGTGAGGTGAGGCACCCCGTGGATGGGGGAAAACCGTGTAGGAGGCTCCCCCTTTGCTGCCTTGTCCGGCCATCTTGAAGCCCTGCGCCCAGAGTTGGAGCGTGGCGCCTGCGGGGCGGTGACGCTGGCGGTCCCCCTTTTGGTGGCTCTCCTTTCTGCACCCAGAGTGTCATTCCTGGGGCTCGTGGTGGCTACTGCGGTGACCTTGATTGAGAGCCCGCTCCAGAAGTTGAGGCGCAAGGGGAAACGGCTGGATCTGCAAGATGGCGGCCGGCGCCCTGAGTTTAGGACTGAACCAGGGCGGTGAATTTGTGTCGCTGAAGTGTACTGGGGTCAGGTCGTGTGAGCGGGAGCCCACGCTTGGTGATGTTCTTGACGCCTTAAAGACTTTGCACGTGACCCTGGCCCTCGACGCCCTTGTGCTGGAGAGAAGGACGGCCGCCATTGCTGTTGGGCCGTCCCTCATGGACGCGGTTCGACTCCGAGTGTGTGCTGTTTCGTCCCCCTCCATGGCCGTGAGGAGTGCTGTCACTGTGCATCGGCAAGATTATACACCAGCGGCCCCTGATCCCGGGGTCGCCTTGATCTGGGCGGGCGCGGGTGTGGTCACCACGTCGGAGCCCGTTCCTGCCCGACTGATTGGGGAACAATGTAGATTGCTGATTCGAACTGCCCCGGCGAGACCTCAGTGTTATCCTGCGGGGACGACTCTACCTTCCTGGGTGGTGAGACTGTACCCACACTGTTTGTCGCTCCCGTTGTCGGTGCTGAAACGTCTAGTCTGCCGCTAAAAGCTCTTGCATGGCTGCTGGTTGCTGGAGTCCTCTGGTTTGCTCCCATGGTCTGTCCTGCTTCGACCATATGGCTATAAATCGAGTAGAAGCGCTTCCAGGCACAGCAACAGCTCCAGCAGGGTCTGGAGGCAGGCAGAGGGGCAAGGCAGGGCCAGAGCCAGCACACTGGGTCTCCAGGCAGGGAGACAGACAAGTGGCGGTCCTCTTGGCCCCAGCAGCAGCAACAGCCCCCTCTGGCAAGGATCCTGGAAGAAAACCAAAGAACAAATTGTATGGGGACACAGCCCCTTCTTATACAGCAAACTCCCTTTGTCTCAGGGAGCAGGGTTTTGAAGTACTCTGTTTACCTCAACCACCCTCTCTATTCACTGGCAGGGCTAGGGCCATCAGTCGCACTACAGGGGGTGGAGCCAGCATTGTCTGGGGAAAGTCCAGGCCCATCAGGGACCAGGTGCAATCCTCCCAAGCCATCAACATGCTAATCTCACACTCACCACCGGGCAGACCCATCCTTCCTGGAGCCAGGCTCACCAGCCAGCTCCAGCCAATCACACTGCAGGCATATTTTACAGTAATATGCCAAGTCCTAGAAATTGCATTTTTACACATGACACACACATACCACATACACCATTGCGAAGCATTCATTCTCACAAACTCGCACATACCAAATTCGAGCATGCACTCCCCACGCATCAGGAACTACTAGGGACACAGACATTCCCCATGCATTCCTATGGGAGAGCAGGCCAGCCTAACTACATGCACGCACTTTACCCTGGGACACAGAGAAAAAGTGCGCACAGACCAGAAAATCATCCACACAGATCACAGATCTAAAGCAAAAAGATGAGGGGTGAACCTGCCTTAAGGGCCAAGTCCAACAGTGTATATAAGTGAGTATATGTGAGAGTGAGAGATTGGAGGAGTTCCTGTATAAATTAGTATGTGTTTCTATAAGTGATTGTTCAAAAGAGTAAGTATGTGTACATGTCTGTAGAAGTAAGTGTGGTGTGTGTGTTTAACTGTATATGCAAGTAAATGGATGTTTGATTCTTTATTAGCATGAGTGACTATGTTTGTGAGTAACTCTATGGATGAGTGGCGGTGTGTAACAGGATGTACAGGTGTTTGAGTACATATGATGAGTGAGTACATGTATGAGTGACTATATAGCACTGTTGGTGAATGAGTGGATGTGCACGTAGATCTTAGAATTACTAAATAGGTTGTTGAAACTGGTATTGGTATGTCCATGGTTTTGAAAATGTTAGTTTCTATTTTTGTATGTGTGTATCAAAGGCTATATTAGGGTGAGAGGAGGTGTGCCACTCTATCACAACTGTGAATAATACTCCATTACCTATAGTGATGAGGAAGTATGATCAGGTGATGATGTGGTTGAAGTCTAAGTTGCCACCTCAAGAAATTTGCCCGGGTCAAGACTGATTGATCTACCCAAGAACCAAAAGAAAAATGCATATTTTGAGAGATTATTACATGCATTCCAACTGTATAGTTGAATGGAAACATTGGAGCCTAAAGATATGGGACATTTAGTGTCTTGGTTTGTGATAGGATTAGTATGAGGATTCAACAGCATTTGATTTGTTGGCATGATAAGTCGGTTGATGAGATTTTGTGATATGCCAAATACTGCACTGATGAGATTGAAATGAGGCAGAAAAAGTTAATCTCAGACAGGAATTCAAAATCCACGCTTTCTAGGTAATGTCCCTCCAATATAGGGAAAGTATTAACAGGGAGCTCCGTTGATGCGGGGTTGAGGGGATTTCAGTCACAAGTTAGAGGTCGAGGTGTCCCTATTGATCTGAGTACTAAAAGTGATGTTGCAACATTGAAGTAGTCTAATCCATTCCACTACTGCAATAGAATGGGGCACTGGAAGCGAGAATGTCAACTTAATCATGCTGATCAGGGGGAGGAGCCAAGCTTGTGACCGTGATGGCCGCACTGTAGCTCGGCTCCGCCAGCCTTCCTGCCCAACACATATATCCTGACACACATCCTGCCCCGAGACGACATACTCTGGAAGAAACGGAAAGACGAAGGAAAGCTTGTACTCACCATCCTTCCCGGGGGCCCCTGCGAGCGGCGGATCCGAAGTTACACCCCTGCTTGATCTGGGACCTCCGTGGCGTAGAGACCGGGGGCTTGCCTCTGGAGGTCAGCCGGCGAGATGGTGTCGACGGCGGCCCCTGGTGGAGAGGAGAGGTCGGCTGGGAGAGGCAGTGGTGCGGTTATGCAGATGGCAAGGGATCGGTCCCGGTCCAGCGGCCGGAGGGCCCCGTGGTGAGGTGAGGCACCCCGTGGATGGGGGAAAACCGTGTAGGAGGCTCCCCCTTTGCTGCCTTGTCCGGCCATCTTGAAGCCCTGCGCCCAGAGTTGGAGCGTGGCGCCCGCGGGGCGGTGACGCTGGCGGTCCCCCTTTTGGTGGCTCTCCTTTCTGCACCCAGAGTGTCATTCCTGGGGCTCGTGGTGGCTACTGCGGTGACCTTGCTTGAGAGCCCGCTCCAGAAGTTGAGGCGCAAGGGGAAACGGCTGGATCTGCAAGATGGCGGCCGGCGCCCTGAGTTTAGAACTGAACCAGGGCGGTGAATTTGTGTCGCTGAAGTGTACTGGGGTCAGGTCGTGTGAGCGGGAGCCCACGCTTGGTGATGTTCTTGACGCCTTAAAGACTTTGCACGTGACCCTGGCCCTCGACGCCCTTGTGCTGGAGAGAAGGACGGCCGCCATTGCTGTTGGGCCGTCCCTCATGGACGCGGCTCGACTCCGAGTGTGTGCTGTTTCGTCCCCCTCCATGGCCGTGAGGAGTGCTGTCACTGTGCATCGGCAAGATTATACACCAGCGGCCCCTGATCCCGGGGTCGCCTTGATCGGGGCGGGCGCGGGTGTGGTCACCACGTCGGAGCCCGTTCCTGCCCGACTGATTGGGGAACAATGTAGATTGCTGATTCGAACTGCCCCGGCGAGACCTCAGTGTTATCCTGCGGGGACGACTCTACCTTCCTGGGTGGTGAGACTGTACCCACACTGTTTGTCGCTCCCGTTGTCGTTGCTGAAACGTCTAGTCTGCCGCAAAAAGCTCTTGCATGGCTGCTGGTTGCTGGAGTCCTCTGGTTTGCTCCCATGGTCTGTCCTGCTTCGACCATATGGCCTCTCCACTTTGATTTGTTTGCTGCCCACTACTCTACCACGCGTGGTAGTGATGGCTAGGAAAGGACAAGGGTGAGCTGGTTCTGGACCCGGAGGACTAATGGTTGGTGGATGGAGAAGAAGAGTGCCCTCAAACATGGTGCTATGGCCGATTCCTTCGAAGGTTTATGATACCCGAGACTATGTCGATTTCGTTTTGATGTTGCATTAATGTGTGTGATGGCGGGGGGTAGGGGCCGAAGGATTCGATTGATGGCTCTCCTCTCCCCTGGTTATTTTTCCTTTTTGTCTCCTTTGTTTCCTTTTCTCTCTCTCTACCCTTTCCTATATTTCGGGTTTCTTAATTAGGGCGACAGGCGCTGCTGGGGGGGTAGGCCGTAGCCTTCTGCAGGGGTGCAGGGTGGGGTGGGTGGGTTGGGGTCTTTTTTTGACCGCTATTTTAGTTTCCACAGCTCTTTTGTGTCCCTTTCTTAGGGCGCCGTGGCTGCGCGTGTTTCCCACGGTGTGATTGCTTGGGGGGGGGGGGTGAGGTATTCTTACTTTATACGATAGTAATTGTACAGATATCCTGACTTGAGCGCCCCACCCCCATTACCGTGGTCCCCAGTCATTTTGCTTGCCCTTATCGCTGTGGGGGCGCGTACCGCAGCACGGCGTTCCTTCTTTTCCTTCTTTTTCAGCGTTCCCTCCTTTTCTTATCTTTTTGGGTCAGTATAGAGAATGACTGTAACTGCTTTTGCCGTTCTGGTTATTCAATTATGTATAAGTACGATAAATTGGTGGTCTGTGTGCACGTGGCGGGCTACGCTGGGTACTGATTGGCAAATACGGCATCTCTATTCTGATTGCTGTAGACTATTCCTGATAACCGTTTTTATTGATGCCTTAGTGTTTTGCTGCTGGACTCGTGGCCCGCTACGGGCACTCAGATGATTAAAATGTAACTGATCCTGCTATAATTTCTATTATAAAATTAACCTTCTTTGATCCTGCATCCGGTGGTCACACTCAGCTCCTCTACGATTGGACTACTTGTTCCCAATATACTGGGTGACTGCCGTGAAACCCTCTATTGATTTATGTGCTTTTCAGAATGTTCCGTGGCCGGCCTAAGTGGTTGTAGGCCCGTATTTGTATGCTACTATCTGCACAATAAATGTTTTAAAAACAAAAAAAAAAATCATGCTGATCAGGATCAAAATCCAGGTTTGTACAACCTTAGAGCAGTAATTCCATTCAGCAGCAAAATGTACCCAGCCCAAGATCTCAAAATGTTAATGTGCCACAGGCACCAGTAAGGCAGGTTTCTCAACCTACAATACCACAGCAAGTTACAAATGTTTCCAGATTTTCTTCAAACCAGGTACCAAATTTGAATGAGCATGTATTTCAGAATAATAATTCTTACTAGCAATTTCTTATGTTTGAGACAAGTGAAAATCTTGGGATGGATCAGTCCTCTGGACGGTGCCTGAGGGGAGAGGATGAATACTTGTTTGGTACTGTCTTGGAAGTAGATTAGAGTGCCCCATTTATAGATGCTGAGGTAAATCGCTACAATGTATAATTTTTGGTTGAAACTGGTGCTACCTATTCTACTACAAGATCAGTGGAAGTCCGAAACCTACCCCTCTCAGGAAGAACTATCCAAGTCATTGGAGTTTTTTTTTAAACTAAGTTTTATATAGCAGGAACTTGACCCGTAGGTATCGGGTATCAGAGCACTTTACATAGCAACAGTTGCGTTACATGAGGCCACATACATTTTTGTTAAGAACGGGGAGATTAAGTGTTAGCTCAGAATCACAGGAGGTTCAGCATCATTGCCGAGACTCGAACCCAGTTCCCCAGATTTGAGGTCGACCACCCTAGCCGTTAGGCCAACTCCTATCCCCAAATGAAGAATACCATTACTGAGGTTGTCCTTGTAAAGATGGGGAGTTTTAAGGATAATCATCAATTTGTGGTTTGTGATTCAAGTCCTGTGAGTTTGTTAGGATGTGATTTGTTGTGCAAACTAAATTGCACCATATATTGTACCCCAAAAGTAATAGAGCTACAAACTCATGATGAGGACATTGGTTTGAAATCCAATTATCAAAATGTATCCAATGAACACAATAGAAGACTTGTCTTTAGATCTCAGAAATTCATTGAGACCAGAAGTTTGGGCTTTTTCAGGAAAGGACATGGAACTCATTAAACAAGTTGAACCTATCCATAAACAAATAAAATTGAATGTGGAATATCCCAAAACACAGCAACATAATTTGACCCTTGAAACGATTGCCCGAATAACTCTGATGATCAAGACAATAATTCAGCAAGCTCCGTCCACAGACACACCATTGACCTCTGGAACCTTCTAGACACCATTTCTCCCGACGTCGCATTCCTAACAGAAACATGGATGAACACCTCCTCAGCTCCAGACATCACCATTGCCATCCCGGAAGGATACAAGATCATCCGTAAGGACCGCACCGAACATACAGGAGGAGGCATCGCTATCGTCCATAAAAATTCCATCCGCATCTCAACCAGCTCAGACGTCAACCTCACCAGCGCCGAACACCTTCACTTCCAGATCCACACCGATCCCAAGACCACACTCAGAGGCACCCTCCTCTACCGGCCTCCAGGATCTCGCGCACAATTCAGCGACGACATCACTGACTTTATCACCCCTCACGCCCTCCCCTCCAAGGAATACATCCTACTGGGAGACCTCAACTTTCACCTGGAAAAGAGCGATGACAGCAACGCCTCCACCCTTCTGGACAATCTCGCCAACCTAGGACTCAAACAACTTGTCACTACCCCCACCCACATCGCTGGTCACACACTCGACCCTATCTTCACCTCTAGCAAACATGTCTCCTTCAGTCACACCACAACTCTACTCTGGACGGACCACAGTTGCGTTCACTTTATCTACAATAAGACCACTACTCACAACCATCCTCAACCTTCTCTGCGAAGAAACTGGAACAAAATCACCGCGGACCAGATCTCCTCATCGCTTCTTCTAAACCCCCCCGCCCACTCCTCAAACCCCGACCAAGCAGCCATTAACCTCACCCAATGGCTATCCAACAGCGCCGACATCCTAGCACCGTTGAAAAAACGTCAAATCAAACTAGGCAGCAAAAACGCCTCCTGGTTCAACGATGATCTTAAGAAATCGAAGAAACTCTGTCGCTCCTTCGAGAAGGCCTGGAAAAAAGACCCAAACACCAGCACCAGGGACGCCTTCAAAAACGCCACCCGCATACACCACCAACTAATCCGATCTGCCAAGAAAGCCGCATTCAAAGACCGTCTAGAGAACAACGCCCACAACAGCAAGGAATTATTCAACATCGTCAAAGAATTCACCAACCCCTCAGCCAACTCCAACGACATCACCCCCTCTCAAGCCCTCTGCGACTCCCTAGCTTCGCTCTTCAACAACAAAATCGCAGACATCCACAACAGCTTCGACAACCAACCCGGAGACCAACCCACCCAACATTCTGCAGGGCCTTCACCCCCCTTGAACTTCCTTAATGACTGGAACCCAATCTCCACTGAGGACACCATCCGCCTGATGAACTCCATCCATTCTGGATCCCCCACAGACCCTTGCCCTCACCACATCTTCAACAAAGCAGACTCCATCATAGCACCACACCTCCGAGACGTCATCAATTGCTCCTTCAACTCCGCCACCTTCCCGGAAAGCTGGAAACACGCAGAACTCAGCGCCCTTCTGAAAAAACCCACAGCTGACCCCACCGAACTCAAAAACTACCGACCCATCTCGCTCCTGCCATTCCCGGCCAAGGTCATCGAGAAAGCTGTCAACAACCAGCTCGCCGCCTTCCTCGAAACCAACAAATCCCTCGACTTCTCACAGTCCGGCTTCCGAGCCAAACACAGCACTGAGACCGCGCTCATCGCAGCAACAGATGACATTCGAACTCTACTGGACAATGGAGACACAGTCGCCCTCATCCTCCTCGACCTCTCCGCAGCCTTCGACACAGTCTGCCATAGCACCCTTCTACAGCGCCTCAAAAACATCGGAATCCAAGGAAAAGCACTGGAATGGATCACCTTGTTCCTCACCGGAAGAACCCAGAGAGTCCGCCTCCCACCATTCAAGTCAGAGGCTACCGAAGTCATCTGCGGCGTACCACAAGGATCTTCACTCAGCCCCACCCTCTTCAACGTATACATGAGCCCCCTCGCGGCCATCGCACGCCAACATAACCTCAACATCATCTCCTACGCCGATGACACTCAACTGATCCTCTCACTCACCAAAGACCCGACCACCGCCAAAACCAACCTACATGAAGGAATGAAAGAAGTTGCCGAATGGATGAAGCACAGCCGTCTGAAACTGAACTCAGACAAAACAGAAGTCCTTATCTTAGGTAACTCCCCCTCTGCCTGGGATGACTCTTGGTGGCCAGAGGCACTTGGAAAAGCACCCATCCCGACGGACCACGCATGGAACCTGGGCGTCATCTTGGACTCCTCACTTTCTATGAACAAACAGGTCAGCGCCGTCTCCTCATCCTGCTTCAACATTCTTCGCATGCTCAAAAAAACATTTCGCTGGATCCCCACTGAAACCAGAAAAACGGTCATCCACGCACTGGTTACAAGCCGACTGGACTACGGAAACACCCTATACGCCGGTACCACCGCAAAACTCCAGAAAAAACTCCAACGCATCCAGAATGCATCAGCAAGACTCATACTAGACATCCAGCGTAAAGACCACATCTCCAGCCACCTGAAAAATCTCCACTGGCTCCCCGTCAACAAGAGGATTACTTTCCGCCTCCTAACCCACGCACACAAAGCACTCTACGAACTTGGACCCGAATGCCTTAACACAAGACTTTCCTTCTACACCCCCCCCGCCAGCTACGATCCACCAACCAAGCCCTTGCTAATGTACCTCACATCAACAAAACCACCATGGGAGGCAGATCCTTCTCCTACCTGGCAGCTAAGACCTGGAACTCACTTCCCACTCACCTTCGTCTCACTCAGAATCACCTTGCATTCAGAAAACAACTTAAAACTTGGATATTCGAGAAGTAATTCCCACCTTTCCTCAAGCGCCTTGAGACCCTCTGGGTATGTAGCGCGCTATATAAATATTCTGACTTGACTTGACTTGACTGTAAGAAATCATGAGGAGTCCATGTATTTCACCCATTATGGGCTTGCAGAAGCCTAGCAATAAGTACTGAATAGTTCAGGATTTGCGAAATATCAATAATATTGTGATTCTCTGTTTTCCAATGGTACCGATTCCTGCTGTGATATTGTTCCAAATTCAATGTGAGGGTGAGTGGTTTACCATCATTGATGTGTACCAGGTGTTCTTTTCCATTCCCTTTCATAAGTCAGTCAGTTCCTCTATGCATTTAGGCCCGGTAACTGTGTTTTGGCATGGCGCTCAGTCCCCCAGGGGTATAAGAATAGCCCTTCAATTTTTAACCAGATTCTTAATAGGAATTTGGAGACTCTTGTCATTCCTTGTAACTCTGTCTTAGTCCAATATATTGACGACCTGCTGATTGTGTCAAACTCGTGCGGCATGCAAACATGACACTATGCATTGCTAAACCACTTGGCTGAGAATGGACATAAGGGATCCCCAAATAAGTTGCAGTACTGTTTGAGAGAAGTCATATATCTTGGTTATTATACTGAAAAATGTGCAAGAAGGGTGTAAGAAGAGAGAATCTCAGCGATCATGCAAATGAATATGCCAACAATGCAGAAAAAAGTCAAGATGGTTTTGGGATGGTGGGTTACCTTTGTAAGCGGATAGCCAATTTTTCCGTAGTGGCCAAGCCTTTATAAAGGCTGACACACTAGGATGTGTCGGATCCGGTGCCTTGAACAATGATTGTTTGGTTGCTTTACTAGAGTGAAGAGAAAGTCTCTGCCATGCCCCAGCATGAAGAATGCCTGATTACAACAAAGCATTTTCACTTTTCTGCAGTGAAAGAGAGGGCTGCGCTCTTTCAGTGCTAACACAAAATCATGGAGGAGCCCGAAGACCAGTTGGTTACTTCTCAGCCACGTTAGATCTAGTGGCTGCCACACTGCCTGGATGCCTTATAGTGGTGGTGGCGGCTGGTGTCATCATCAAAAGGTACAAAGTATAGTGATGGGTCATCCTTTAACTGTGTATGCTTCTCATTCTGTTAAGATTTTGTTAACTAGAACAAGGGCACTGCATCTAACAAACCGTTGCCTGACCCGGTATAAGCAAATCATACGTATCCCTAAATGGGTGCCCCCTTTTGAATCATTTCACTTTGCTACCCCTTCCTGATAATGGCAATAATGATGGTGAAGTGAAGCATGACTGTCTCAATATTACAGAACTATGCGCCAAGCCGAGATCAGATGTACAAGATGAACCACTACCTGAATCTGATTATGTATTCTTTGTGGGTGGCTCTAGGTTTATGAGCTCATGACGTTAATTTGAGATTTTCTTATGCAGTCTGTACTGCTTCAGGAACAGTGCAAGCTGCTTGGCTTCAAGAAGTAGTTCCAGCACAAGTGGCTGAATTGATTACTCTTACCTGAGAAATCCACGTCTCAGATCGATTTCAGGTAACTATATTTACAGATAGTCAGCTTTGGTGTGCTGCATGACTTCTGAGAGTTATGGTCCTAGAGGGGATTTATGACATCATCAAGATCCCCCATATGTAATGGTGAGCAGGTGAGATAACCGTTAGAGGCCTTGCAAGTTCCTGCACAAGTAGCAGTTTGTAGTATCCTGTTCATGTGAATGTCCTCACATTATCTTTCTCCCTGCTCAGCCAGAGTGAATGTGCTGTGTGCTGGAGTAATGATGCATATTGGAATGTTGGGTGCCTGTTAGGTGAAGTGTGACAGTTGGAGAATGGGCTCAGTAGCAGGCAGGCTACTCCTGGTGGGGCTACTACACTATAACTCATCTACATGTAACGAACTTCAATAAATCATCTAGAACTGCATCATACCTGTGTGAACCTCATTACTACACAGTCATAAAATGTTTTGCACATTGCAATTGAGATTGATATGTGACAGTCAGCAAAAGATATGCTGACGATGTCAGAAGGTACTGTGCCAGCAATGATTGTACATTCAATGGAGAGTATGTAAATGAAGTAACTGATGGGACCAGTTACAAAACATTTGCTCACAGCAGCTGATACTTGGGAGCAAGTTACAAGGTTACAGGAAGAAGTGCCAGAAGCATAACAGCAGAGCTGGGTAAATACAGGTTGTGTTAAAAGAGATAAGGAGGAAATATGGGTTTCAGGAGATTGCAGACCTGTGTTGTCAAATAGCTTGCTGCTGCCAATGGTTATTCATTACCATGGTCCAACGAATGTAGGGGGGGATGCCATGGTCAGATTATTTCGACAAACATGGTTTAATCCAAAATTCAGGTTGAACGCGTGAACCTTGTCACAGATGTATTGTGTTCCAACAGAACAATGTAGAGAAAAGAACCACAGTGACATTGAGCCATATAGGGAGGTGAGGTGGTCCTTTCAACAGGATGCAGATCGTTGTGTGCAATGGGCTGAGATATGTGTTGGTTGTTGTGTGCATCTTTTCACAATGGGCTGAGGCATATCCCACAAGAAGAAATAATAGTCTCACAGTAGCAAAGTTGTTGTTGAGAGCGTTGATACCAAGGTTCAGCTACCTGACTTTTTTGGAATAACAGAGGCACACACTAAAATAACGGAGTGCTGAGGATGCTGTGTGCTGCCTTGCAGATTGAACAGAGACTGCATTGCAGTTACCCACCTGAGGCTTCAGGTCTGGTTGTGCAAGTCAATGGGACGCTGAAATCAAGACTTGCCAAAGTGTGTGCTTCTACATCTTTGAAATGGCTGGATGCTTAGCCATTGGTGCTGATGAGTCTGGGCAGCACACCGATCGTATGACTGGACTGTCTCCCCATGAGATTATCATGGGAAGGGCAATGAGGTTGCCAGCTGTACCAGCAAAGTTCTCTGGTAAACATTACTGATGATCTGATACTAGATTACTGCAAAGGATTGGCTGACGCGGTGCGTTCTTGTATCTCATCAGGTTGAAACTGCTGCAGCCCCGCCACACCAGGAGCAGTGCCATAACCTAAGTCCTGGAGACTGTGTGGTGGTGAAGAAACACATACTAAAGTCATGTTTGGAGCCTCTCTGATGTGGGCCATACTAAGTCATATTAGTAACTACAACTGCTGTGAAGTACCGAGGCCTCTCCAATTGGGTCCATGCTGCCCATACTGGAAGGGTTCTGTGTCCACTTGATGAAGTAGCATCACCTCTCCTAGGAGAACCAGTGTGGGTCAAGCAGGTTAGTCAATCTGAAGAGGAACAGTCAGAATCCAAAATAGCACTTGATCAGCCTGAGGAGGGTTCCGGAGAGTTGAAGGATAAAACTGGTAAAGAAGAGGCTAATCCTGTGGTCGTAATAGATATAGAATTGGACCCTGATGAATGGCCTGGTGCTAGAGAACAAGAAAGGGCAGCAGAAAAGACAGAAGAGAGGGACACTGGTCCTGAAGGTAGAAAGTGATTTCTCAGATATTTCAGAGGAGATAGAGGATTCAGACCTGAGTGAGGGAGGAGAAGAGATAACAATCAGGAGGGTGGAGCGAGCAGTGTACCCTGTCGAAGGTACTCATCCTGTGAATGGGCCTACTTTTTTGCAAATGACTGGGGAGTAAGTTCTGAGAATTTTGGAATCACTGTGAAAGTTGAATCAAAACTTCGGGAACTTGAGCTCCAGTTTGATCTTACCTTTGAACTTCCTCTGTGGACAAGACTGAGTGCCTTGAGACATCTTATCTCAGATGTGGCTGAATTTCCCTTTTTGGATGCAAATGAGTTTCTTGTGCTAGTTGATGAACAAAAGCATTTTAAAATGGGATTAATAGTGAATGAGTTAGAACCATTTAATATCAAAGATGTTTCGTAGATTTTGTAGGGGAAAAAGATGCATAAAGACTTATTACATAATTTCGTTGCACATCATTTGAAATTCGGCTTTGCTGTTTGCATAGGTGGAAACCAACAGGCAAGTCTGCTACATTTCACCCAAGGTTTAGATTCCAATGAAATGATGAAGGATGATCCTAATACTAGCAACCATAGGTATATCATAGTAGGCACACTAATGGCTTTATTTATAGAATTATTTAAAGTGCTTATAGGGTTATATTTTCAGCTACAGATAGCACAGTAGAATCCAAGTCAACTGTTGCCTCTGCCACGCCACATTCTTCTGAAGGTAACATGCAGACTTGGGGGATTGAAAAATTACACACAGATGTAACAGGAGGGAATTATTCCTCAAGCATTTATTTTAGATTGCTTTATGAGTATATAAATACAATGAATGCCAGAAGTTGCCTTGTTTACATTCAGTGACCCGTTTCTGCATCAGAGGGAATTTCCTAACATTATCTCCCTTGACATATGGTATTTCTTGTAGCCTCCTATTAAGCATATAAAAAGGAGAAAGTAGTTTTCAATATTAAAAAGTCAATAAATTGCAGGCAAAAATATTGTGTTTCTTAAATCACTAGGGGCCCGATGTAGGTAAACTCCAATTTACCACTCCTTAAATACCGAATCATACCGATTCGGTATTTAAGAAGTGGTAAATTGGAGGGGGGGGAGATGTGGGTATTTCAGAATCGGTAAATACAGAATCTGTAAGATTCGGTATTTACCGATTCTGTAAATACCGAATCAGTATCCCCCATTGATTCCTATGGGCCTTGAAGGCCATAGGAATCAATGTGCATTACCGAATCGGTATTTACCGATTCGGTAATTACCGATTTCTGCAAGGGTGCAGGGGGTGTCACTTTGACCCCCTCTAGCACCCCCAATACTGGTTGTGTGCCATGTGGCACACAGACATGCCCTAAGGGCATGTCTGTCTGTCACATGGCATAGGTGTGCATGCACACATGTGCATGCACACCTGGATTCGGTATTTTAACACCCAATTGGATTGGGTGTTAAAATACCGAATCTGAAGGGCCTGTGGGACTGAAAGTAGTCCCACCTACATCCCGATTTTTTAAAATCGGTAAACTTACCGTTTCGGTATTTTTCCGATTCGGTAATTTTACCGAATCAGTAAAATACCGAATCGGAGAAAAAAAGGTCCCCTACATCTCAAAAGGCCAAATACCGGTCGGAAACTGCCGAATTTGGCCGTTTCCGACCGGTATTGGCCACCTACATCAGGCCCTAGATACGGTGTATGCGCACAGACATAATTTAACTTGCTTGATGACAGATGTAGAAAAGAAATTTCGGGATTTGAAGAGGATAGATGGAGAGACCTTAGATCTCCACTGAAACTGATAAGGATCTCAAAAATCACTAGTGGAATAGTGAAGAAACTAAACATCAGGAAATAGGACATTTTGTGCATTTGTTTTAGATTGGAAAGAGAAGGGAAAATTGTGTATGCATGTTGACCAGAGTTAAATAGATCCATTGTTTTTAGGGAAGAGCAAATGTGAACACACTTTTGAAGCAATAGGGAAAAATTATTGTTTCCTGGAGGGACAGGATCCTGTGATTCCCGGAGTCTATTTTATTTGTGTAACATATGCTTATTTCAAATTGGCAAGTGGATGGCATGGTACCAGTTATCTGACATTGTTTTCCTGAACATTTATAATGTAGAACATTTTAATGACTCTGTATGGGAAGAGAAATCCAGTACCAAAAAAGGTGTTAGTGCAGCAGAAGTAGTAGGAGATATTTTTGGTGCCATAATCCCGTCTGCATGAGTAACTCTGAATGACTTGAACATTAGGAACCTATCTACATTATTGGAAAAATTGACTACTAGTACCGCAAATTCCTTGTTACTTGTAAATACTGAAATGATACCGAAAGGTCTAGGGCTTTGCAGGACAAACTTGCGCTAGATCTTTTTGCTCACAAAAGAGGGCGGAGTCTGCTGGATGTTGAAATTTTAGCAATGCTGTACTTGTATTTCAGATTAAAGTAAGGACCTGAAGAAATATGTTCAGACTATACCGGGGTTGACAATAGATTTGAAAGAGTTGGAAGCAACAGGTGCAAGGAAAGCTATTGGAAATGTGTTTTCTCTGATAGGCAGATGGTTTGGAAACCCTGGAAGTTGAATATCGGGTGCCATTTTGAAACCCCTTTTGATAATCACACTTTATACAATAAATATCTGATCTTTAAAGAATATCACCATGCACAAGTGAGACAAGGAATGAAGAGAAGGAGAGCGGTTGTAGAGTTAGAAGAAGGTCAAAGCAAATTTATGATGATATGAAGTGTCTGGAGGAGTTCAGGCAAAATATACTCAAACCCACTAGGTTTTGATTTGTCTAATCTGATAATGATATGATTGCAATCTGTGATGGCTTGATTAACATAAAAGGGGGGATTGCAGTAGCATAATTTTGGCTCCATCCTTCCAGGTTTGGTTAGGCCACATATATATTTACACTTGGCCTTACGTATTCATGTGATACAATAATACTAATGCAATATAGCCCACTGAAGGTAGAGAAGTGCATCTATTGCATGTCTTGACATTTATGCATGTGCATATTAACGTTTGTCCTTTTCAGAAACATCTGGATTGCTTATAGTAAATCTTCTATAGGCTTGGATTCTAAGGTGGTGCGCTAAAGTACATTTAATGCCATGCATTCGCCAAGGATTATTGAGAAAGAATCACATCTGTGTTTAATGTTTTATTTATAAATTGTGACCAGTTATCGTTTTTGCTGTAATATACATGCATTAGTTATTAGAACATTGGAATGGTGGGAGCTTCATTGAAAACAATGGAGTAGCTCCGGGCTTACAATGGCTGGTATAAGCCCAGAGCTCCAACATTCCAATGTTTCTTTGTTCACAGCTGTGGCTGTGAACAAAGGCTTCAGGGAGCCTGAGGGGATTTTAACCCCCTCATGCACCCTGAAGACTTTGTTTTATTTGTTAGAAAATTCTGTCCTCCAGTGCCAGAATGTTCTAATACTCTTATAACCCTTCGGAGCTGGGCTATACCGACTATTAAAGTCATGCTCCCTTGTTAAAGGCCCTCAACGAATCGCTGGAGCGGGCCTTTAATAGCCGATATAGCCCGCTACAGCGGGCTATAAGGCTATATTATGCCACATATGAGAGTACCATATGACATAGCTTGATTCATCATTAAAGATTTCATTTAGTCGATTATATGTAGGTTTTGGAACTAAAATGTTTTGAAGAGAAATGTTAAGTTTGCATGATTGTGGGCCTTAAGCTTGCAGTCAAGACATTTAACCTTAACGTGAAAGTTGTTTTTCTGCTTGTTTTTCTTCTTTGAAAGTGCAGACTGTTAGAAAGTATGCTTTTTGTCATGGTCACACCCCACTTTTTGCTAGCGATGCTGTCTTTTTAGGGCTGGAAGTGCAGTGAGACTTGCTAACTAAGCCCCAGTGACAGTGCTTTTTCTATTAAACTGTAGCTGTGAATTGGTTCACCCAATTGGCAAGCACAAATCACTCCCTGTAAGTCCATAGTAGATCGGTCAAGTGGCACCCATGGCAAGGCTGATAAGGGGAGTCGCCAGGGCTGCAGGACTTTATTGTACTACCCTCAGTGGCCCGAGTAAAAGTGTGTCTAGAGGTCTGCCATTGCAGCCCAGCAGGAGCAGCCTGTGTGCTCATGAAGAGCTCTGCACACCCCAGGGCTGCAGAGCCACCTCACTGCCTTAATGTAAGTAAGCCGCGCTTAAGGTTGTCCTGCTTAGCCCAGGAGGTAGAGTGCATTATAATAAAGGTGTGGATATGTATGTTCCCACATACATACCCCTACAGTAACCCTGTAAAACACAGTTTTACTGTAAGTGTCTGGTGGTGCATAGAGTAACATGGGCTGGCTACAAGCAAACCTGAGATAGCCAGCTCCATTGTGGATCAGCCAAATTGTGTCACGTTTGGTATCCAACACATGCTTTTTCACCCACAACACAATTCTCGTGTAGACGGTGAGTTAGCATGCATCAGGGTGCCACCCAGATTCGATTCCCCCCCTGGATACAAAGCTCCCAGCCTTGGTGGGCTTCCCCAAGCCTTGTGCCACCAATACAAGAGTCTGTCCTCCTAGTGGGATGTGCTAGCACTTCCCAAGGACGGAGACAAAGGCCTGGGCAGGAAGGAGATCACACCTCCGCCCTCCCAGGACGGCTAGTGATTACAGTCATCAAGGAGGTGAGCCTAAAAGGCTTTCGCCGCCCTTGATGTACCCCCATACCTTATCACCGCCTTCCCGTCCTGTAGTTCTGGAAGGCGGGAAAATTAGATATACAGGAGTCGTACACTTCCCCAAGACCTGACCACACCTTTAGGGTGGGCTAGGGGGTTTGTACAGCAAGGGAAGGGTCCTGCCATATTGACAGACCCTGAAATAGAGCCCTCCGGGTAGCATAATGATGTACACCCAGAGGAGATTGTCACTGCAGGAACTGGTTAACCGCAGGGACCTGTAGCCCATTGGCCACTGTCCCTCACGCTCTAAATGCCCCAAAAACAGGATTTAAGGGCACAGAACCTCAGTTCTTACTTGGAATCCGAGACAAGGGAGGAAGAAGTCACCATCATCGAGATCAAGAGTTTGGACTTTGCTGCAGTGGAAAGAAAAGACACTTAAGGGCCCTTAAGAGATCATATACTAAACCTGAGTGCCAACGTGTGTTACTGGTGAACTACATTTGCTCACAGCAAGAAGGACTCCAGTGGACACCAGAAATTCAAAGCAGACTCCCCTGACTGGTGGGACCAGTCGACTGCAATCTGCAGAAGAAGCAACCTGCTGTGTCACAAGAATTGCGACCTGTGGGCCTGTCGAGAGTGAGCCCAAAGAGAAGTGGTGTCCTGCAAGGCTGGAGTAGTAGCTAAGCTCACACCCAGTTTTGAGCCACTAGTCCAATCCTGTCGATCTTCAGCTACCAAAGTAACCGAAGACTGTTTGCCGCAGCCAAAGCTTGGTAATCACCAGTTGGTGATCGATCCTGTCATTGAACTCTCCAGCTAGAGAGAACCTCACAGCACAGTGACCAATGTCCTCAATGACCCGCTGCTATGTCCCTGTATTTTAAACTTGGTGTGACCGACTGTGCAGCAAAGCATCTTTGGCACAACCTGCCCCTGATGATTGACAGCTGCCAACTATCCTGTGCATCGGGAGCCACCCAGCACTGTAGAAGCGATGCAGCTGTTGAATACTGGTCCAGGGTCCCGAGAGGCCTTTAATCTTTGAGGGTATTGTGTATCTTCATTGATAAGTGTGGTTTTGCTAAGTGCGGCATTTTGACAGCTACAGCAGATCCCGTCTGCACCAAGGACAGCCAAGTAACCTCTGTACCTAGACTCCTTGGGCAAGGTAACGGAAGAGTGACTGCCAAGTCTTGGTCTAGGGACCCACAGAACCTTAACCACAAGAGAGCTCTGTTGAGCTCGCCCCGCAAGTATTGTATTGCTAAGTGAGTTTTTCCATTATTGACTTTTAAGGTTTTGAAATTCGCTAACTCTGGTTATCTGCAAAGTATCCCGTTCATTTTGGTGTCAGCATTTATATAGAAATACAGTTCATTTTTATAAATTGGTGTCAATGGTTCTTTCGAGTCGTGTCACTTACTTATTACCTATGTGGGTACTGAGAAATGCTTAACACATGTTCCTCTGAGCACACCTGAGAGGTACAGACCTTTTTAGACAACTTTGATTGAGTGGCTTCCTGCTACACATGACTCTTTTACTTTAGAATTTCTACTAAGGTTCTAATGCTGACAGCTTTCTTGCTAGCTTGCTTCAATAGGGTTCCCCCATTCTTAGATCAGTGTAGGGTTTAGTAGATGCTGCAAATCTTTTCCCTGTATGGGGAGAAGGATTGGAACCATTCGACAAGTCATCAACTTCTTTTCTTTATTTTTTGTATCAGCGCTACTGAGATCCTCATATGCTCTTTGCTGCTGAGGACCAATATTGTAAGATGCTTTGGTTTCCCTTTGATTTATTTTATACTTTTATACAATGTCCTTAAGATTGATTTATATTAGTCTGGCTTTGAGTTTGTAATAAACCTTTTTAACTTTAATTTACTGACTCAGACTATTATTGTGTGGTTCTAATGATCACACTGTACTTTGGGATTTAAATTGTTGTTAACCCCTCTTCCTCCGAGCTACTAAAAATGTCTATTGACCAGAATTGTATTTGAAGTAAAGGGCCAGAGCAGTCTCAGTGTTAGAGGTAACTTTAAAATTTTAGTATCACTTATGGAGGGCAAACAATAGGTCATAGGATGATTTGAAATTATTGAGAACACAGGAATGCACAATAAAATGTACCTCTGTGTCATGCCAGATACTCTTTAGGTCTTTGATATTCAGGCTTTCTTTACAGTTAAGGCTGAGTTGGGCACAGGTATAATCCAAGTAGATTAACACCTAGGAAATACTGATAAATTTTTGCTCCTGTGTAAGGAACATATGTTGTTAAAGGTTTTATAGGTTAAATACTGTCAAGCTGAGGGCATACCATTTCAATTCACTCAGGGACATGCAGGTCCACAGTAGACCGAGAGTGGGAATTGGGAATGAGGATGGAAGGTTTTAGGGCTGAAGGCACCCCTTTCACATACTATTTGTAGCTCAATTGAAAGTGGTGTGGAACATTAAAATGTGTATCTTTAAATATGTTGCTGAGTCGGATTCATTTTCGGGAGGAGATTAAATGCATTAATTGATTTCATCTTGGATGTCACAGTGTAAGCGTTATTTTTTAATTCCTTGGCTTGCTGTGCCAAGCGTGGTGCAAGCTGGAAATGGATTTTCAGGGACATTAGTAATGTTCAGATCAGGAAGGTTCCCCACGGTGTGTTTTGATATCTAAGGGCTCACCTGCCCAAATAAGTGTGAATCTAGTATCCTGACATTTATTTTGTTCCTGGTGTTATGCTAATCTAGTGTGTACATTAGGGTGTTAGAAGCCTCAGGCTATACAATATTTGCATACAAAATTATTAGCCTAATAGTACTGCAGCTTACTATGAGTGATGAAATTGAAATGTCCCTTGCATGTTTTATGGGTGTGTCCTGGTATTGAGTGCCAGAATGCTGGTGAATCAGCTATCATGACTTTAAATTTGGCCCTGCCGTCATTTAAAAAAAATGTTTGTTTATTGATTTTTCATATACATTAACAAACAAACACCATCTTATTATTTGTATTCATTGTCCTTCAGTTCAATTATTCCTTTGGTCAGGAGTCTCATAGCATTTAATAGTACAGTACAGTAAGCACTCAGGCTCTTCAGGGTGTTTCCCTATATTCCTACTTCAGTGCATCCCACAACTGAAGGACAGCGGTTTGACGATTATTAGCTCCTAAAATGGGAACGTTCCCCATTGGTAAAACAAAATAAGAATTAAGAAAACCCACCCCCTCCCTCCCCACTCTCCACCACCGGTGTGTCTAGACCATCCAATACCGATACATTGTATAGCCACCTCATTCTTAACAATCTATGCGTACTAATACTATGACAAATCGCCTTAAATTGCAATCACATTTGCGGTACAATGACTATATGACATGCCTGTACCAGGGGTTTCCTATTATCTTCACACACCAGGCGTGACCCCAGTTATACACTCAGGATTGCGTTGAAGCTGTCTCCACCTCCTGCGCGTGCAAGGATTAGAGACATGCCCTCGCAGTCGCTAATGCCCTATCATTATTAGTCCACTTAGCTTGCTGAAGCCGTACTGTACTTTCACTCGTCGCCCACTTAGCTAGGTCTGCTTTCCACCTCTTAAAACTGGGCACTCCCCTCGATTTCCAATGAGCTGTAATGTCCCGCTTAGCTAACAGCAACCCCAGATCCCAAAACTTGCTTGTTACCTTAGTTTTGGGTGTATGCAGGAACCAATGCAGTAAACATGTGCCTATGTCAGCTTCTATTCGTGGATCCGTGACTTCGCAGAGTAGGTCCACCACCTCTTCCTAGAACATTCCTAGTTGAGGATAACTCCACATCATGTTTTGGAACTTTGCCCACTCTAGTGTACAGCGTGGAAATTGGGCCGTACCCACTCCTAAATATTTCCTAATCTTGGCAGGAGTAAGATAAGTCCTATGCAATATAAAAAAGTGTACCAACTGAAATCTGGTGTTCTGGTGCTCTTCCACGCCCTCCTGACTAAGTGTGCCCATGTTGTCTCAGGTATCTCTTTGCCCAGATCCGCCTCCCATTTCCTTTGTAGGTCTCCCAGCGGTTCTGTTCCCTCCCCTATCACGGGTCAACACAGGCACGTAACCGCTTTGAAGGTCCCGCTGCCATCACTACATACTGACATGCCATAGTTATCCATGGCTCTGAGAGCCCCACCCTTCAGTGCCTCTGTATTGCCGTAACCAGGGTGGGGTGTAAGAAATAATCCCCACAAGGGAGGTCATATCTATCTTGTAATGCCTGAAAGGGTAACAGGACTCCATCCTCATATAAATCCCCTAACACTTGTACTTCCAGTTTCTCCCATTCTGCTAGTTCTGTCCAGTCTCCCCCATGTGGGAGGGCTCTGCTCATACCCAGAGGTATCTCTTAGGCATAGGGGTGAGTAGCTCCTGTTCTACATTGACTTCGATCCTAGCATAGCTGTAATGCCCGCTCCTCCTTGGTAAGCGTCTTCCGGCACATTCGCTGCTGAAGTACTATAAATGATAACACATGACATGGTATCCACCGCCCCTCAGAACCATCAGGGCCCCTGAATTCTAACCCAACTGCTTGGGTAAGCCACTGCAGTTGGGCAGCCAAGTAATAGAGCTCGAAGTATGGCACTGCCAGTCCCCCCTCGGCTCTCAATCGCACCATCGTATTCAGTGCCACTCACCTCCTACCAGTCCCCCTCAGAAACCCCCCACTCATGGAACGGAGCTGCCGAAAACAGATCCCGGGACCCATATCGGCACTGTCCTAAAATAATACAACAACCGGGGGAGGGCCTGTCACCGAGAGTGACAATGTGCTCCAGAAAGCAAAGCTACCCTTAAGCCCTCGCACAGCCCTGCATTTGTTCCATTCCAACAGATCATCTGATATATGTTAGTTCCAAGATAAGGCAGGCACCAGGGCTCCCATCAAATACCTCTGACATGGGAGGAACCAACATCCGCTGGGATCACTGGAAACAAGCAAGTCTTAGCCCAATTCACTCTCAGTCCAGAGACCCTGCCAAATTTGCAGAGCAATGTTGTCGCTCCCTCCAAAGCTTCCACTGTATTAGCCGAAAACATAAGAAGGTTGTCAGCATGGAGTGAAATATGCTGCTCGACCCGCAATGGTCTAGCCCAGGATAACTCCTGTGGAAAAAGATTATTTTTCGTAGTTTATGTCCCATCATACACCCTCACAGTCACGTCCCCAAGCCCACCATGTCGGAAAACGAGCAAACGAGAACACGAGCAAACCCGATCACGTGCACACAAAGTTGCACACGCACTCTCCTTCCTCTTAAATTCAAAGGTACATTATTATGTTAGGGCGATTCCGAGAAACAGCTTCCTCACTCAAACTGTACATTCCTATGGTTAAGCCGATTCCAAGAACAAGACCCCCCATTTGTAACCATTTCCCTATAATCGGGTCGATTCCGAGAAATAGGCCCCGTTTTGCTAAACCACGACAACCAATTCCGAGAAAAAGAGCCCCCGTTTGATGAAAGACACAACACCAGACATCCTCTCAACGACCAGTTCTCCTTTTTCTCTCTCTCTCTCTCTCTTTCTTTTATTCAAGGAACCATCCTAGGTTTATTTCTCAATGCTCTGCTTCTGCCGTGACTTCCTCATGATTAAAGACACAGTCACGTTTCTTCCTGTCATGACTTCTGTACGATTTTGACACAGTAACGCTGCTATGATTTCTGTAAAATGCGACACCGCTATCCGAGTTTTACTGACTTCTGTATTGTTGCAAACACAGCTATCCGAGTTTTGCTCAAGGGAAGCTCCTTCCTCTTTTCTGTGTATAAATACCATGTCCTCTTTGATGGAAGTTAGAGATTCTTCCGATCCTCCTCAGGTGACAGAGCTCTCCCTTAACTCGAGTTACTGAATAAAGACCATTTATTCGAACCACCACGGACTCTGTTCTTCATACTTGACCTTATTGCTATTATAGAAATTCCGATCAAGGTAAATTACTAAAATTCGTACCACACTCCGCCCGATCTGGCATATGCTGCTAACGGCTCAATTGCCAACGCAAATAAGAGAGGAGCAAGCGGGCCCCCCTGCCGTGTCCCGGGTCCGACCGGGCAGGAGGAGGAAACAACACTCCCCATCCAAACCTGGGCCGTCGCTGAGCTGTAAAGAAGTCTGGTCCACCCCACAAATGTATCCCTGAGGCCGAACGTCCGCATAACGTGGAACAGGTATGGCCATTCCAGGCCATCGAACGCCTTTTCAATATCCACCGACAAGATGGCTGCTGTCTTGGCCATACAGTATTCTTCTCCCATTATTTCAAGTAAGCGTCACACGTTGGTGGCCATGTCCGATTTTGTATAAAACCCGCCTAACCTCAGTGAACTAGCTGCACCATACATGGAAGGAGCCGGGTCGCTAGAATCCGACTCAAGATTTTATAATCGGACATGAGCATGGATAAAGGACAGTAAGCAGTCGCATCTGAAGTGTCCTTCCCTGGTTTCCACGACAGAACAATAATCGCCTCTCGCATGGAGGCAGGTAACATTCCAGTATCCATTGCCTCCTTGAAAACCGCCAACAGTTTAGGGGCCAATACATCAATATAGGTCAAATAAAACTCTATGGGTAGCCCATTCACACTCTGCGTTTTATTACATGCCATTTGCTTAACCGCGCTCCTGATTTCCCCCAGCATGATCTCCTGCCCAAGTAGGTCTGCCAGCGCCTTGTTTAGTTGCGGCAGTGTGACGTCCGCCAGGAAACATTTCTATGGCATCCTCGGTAACCCTTAATTTGCTCCTATATAACTCGCTATAGTTATCCAAGAACAGCCCGTTAATCCCCTGTTTGGTGGAAACTGGAGTCCCCATCTGAGAGGTCAGGGAGAGGATTGGAGTACCCAGGGAGGTCAGGATTAGCCAGCCAGGCAAGCAACGTGCCAGCCTTATCTTGTTCCACATGAGCATGTGCCAAATAGTTCTTGTAGTCAAAACAACATAATCTCTTTAGCTGCGCCGCCACTGCTTCTTTCATGTCCAAAACCTCTCCCTGCTGCGCTGGGTTCTCAGGGCGTGCCCTCTCAGCCGTCCTCAAATGCTGTTCCGCCAGCTCAGCATCTTGCAATAATGCTTTCCGAACTCCTACAATTTTAGTGATGCACCCCCACCACCACTATAAAGGTGTCCCATTCAAGTGCCGTCGTCGACGTCGTACCCTCATTATCAAGGAAGTACTGCGCAATACCAGCCCCAACCTCCTCGCGTAAGACAGTCCTGGAATCCTCCAGTGCTTCTGGCCGCAGCCTCCAGGTCGGGATCGCGGGCCTCTCCTGGGCCCACTGAATCCTAAGTAATAACGGATTATCAACTGAGAGTGTTCTTGTGAGGTATTAACTATGGCCTACTGTAGCATGTATATCTGGGGAACATAAGATTGCATCTAGCCATACATGTAATTCGTACAGGGCGGAAAAGAAGGAATAATCTTGCTCCCCTGGGTGCTGCGCGCCCCAAGTGTCAACCAGCCCCCATCTTTCCTGCCAGTCTCGTCTGACCTTAGTGATTCTATGTATGGGCGATTCCGGCAATGGGGGTTGCGACCAGTCCAGGTCAATCTCCGTTATGGTAATAAAATCACCTCCCATGATCACCGAGTCTGTCAGGAATGGCGCGATTCTACCCGATAGTTGGGTAAAAAATGCTCCATGATCTACATTGGGAGCATATAAACTACTTAACATGACATCCCTCCCCTTCAGACTTCCCGCCACCACTAAGAACCTCCCTTCTTGGTCCACCAGTTTATGCCTCGGCTGAAAGGGGATCCCTGCTCTAACCCATATCAGCAACCCCCTGGCGTTAGCTAAATATGTTGTATAAAACAGTTGCCCTTTCCATCTGCGCTGCAACGCCAAGCCCTTTGCGCGAGTAATATGTGTTTCCTGGAGGAACGCTATGTTGGCCACCCAACACACCAAATAAGCATGCACCCTATGGCTCCTCAGCATTGTATGTAACCCCTGCACATTCTATGTGATACATTTTACTTCAGGTAACACCCCCATGTTGTATCTGTAGCCCCAGACATGGTTGCCCATGTATCTCAGACAGACCGGTGGCCCCATCCTTCCAACAACTCCCACAACATCCCCAAACTCCCCCTCCCCCAAGAACTGGCGCTAAACTTCTAGGTTAACTACATCAACGTTCGGGGCTGTCTTTGCCCCAAACACAGTGGCGACAGCTTCTTTGTTTCGCATTTGCCGTAATTTTTAACCAATTATCTTTTTTCTCTTCATTTTTCAACATATTTTCTTCATTCATTTTCATTTTCTTAAATCATTTTACTCCTCCTGCAAGATTATGCAATTTTCAAGGTTTCTCATGTTACGGCCGGCCATCCGAACCTTTCTCCAATAACACGTACTGAGGCAAAGTTCATTAAAACGCAGTTTATTTAACCCAATGCATTTCAGACCACTCGGGTCCTTCGTCAGGGGTAACTGTAACAACAATAAAACACGTTTTTCAGTAAATCAGCAATGTGTATACTCATTTGTTAAATATTTACATTTCGAGAGACACAAATCTCTTCCATTGCTTGCACTAAGCTATCTACCTCCTTTCAAATCAAACTACCTGAATCCTTCTGTCCCTGCACTCACCACTCCTTCTGTGTTTTCCATTTCATACCCTCCTTTTCCAACCCGTTGTTTACACATTCTCCCCACCCTCAAGATGAAGCCTCAATTCTCCACTTCCTTTCCTTTCTCACACTCTCCCCTAGCTGACTCGTCTAAATCTTCCTCCCGTTCCAATACAACAGTATCCATATTTCCTCCGCCCCTGCGCTATTTATATCGGCTTAAAAGTGCACTTTCATGTTTAAACATTTCTCGTACCCACGTTCCCTCTCCATGTCTCTCCCCGCCTACCTGCTACTCCATCTTCCTGCTTCCACTATTTCGATTGTTACCTATTCTTGCTAACACCGGTGTTTTTAAACCCTCCTTACTCATCCATTTCCTGTTACTTCCTCCTCCCATTGGCTGTTCAGCCACCTCCCTCTCCTCTAAACACTACAACTCCTATAGTGCACTGTGGTTCCGTCGATAACTTAGTGAACAATGCAATTATTTGTTTCTAAACCAACGAGTTTCCATTTTACATAGTACCAAACATAAAAAAGTCTGAAATATCCAACGTCATTTTTTAACCGTAGGAAATATGGATACTGTTGTATTGGAACGGGAGGAAGATTTAGACGAGTCAGCTAGGGGAAAGTGTGAGAAAGGAAAGGAAGTGGAGAATTGAGGCTTCATCTTGAGGGTGGGGAGAATGTGTAAACAACAGGTTGGAAAAGGAGGGTATGAAATGGAAAACACAGAAGGAGTGGTGAGTGCAGGGACAGAAGGATTCAGGTTGTTTGATTTGAAAGGAGGTAGATAGCTTAGTGCAAGCAATGGAAGAGATTTGTGTCTCTCGAAATGTAAATATTTAACAAATGAGTATACACATTGCTGATTTACTGAAAAACGTGTTTTATTGTTGTTACAGTTACCCCTGACGAAGGACCCGAGTGGTCTGAAATGCATTGGGTTAAATCAACTGCGTTTTAATGAACTTTGCCTCAGTACGTGTTATTGGAGAAAGGTTCGGATGGCCGGCCGTAACATGAGAAACCTTGAAAATTGCACAATCTTGCAGGAGGAGTATAATGATTTAAGAAAATGAAAATGAATGAAGAAAATATGTTGAAAAATGAAGAGAAAAAAGATAATTGGTTAAAAATTACGGCAAATACGAAACAAAGAAGCTGTCGCCACTGTGTTTGGGGCAAAGACAGCCCCGAACGTTGATGTAGTTTTGTTCGTTTACGTGCTGTTTCGGGCTTTGCACGTCAGCAGTGAGCACGCGGAAGATAAACATTTTTGAGTAGAAAGTGGACTAATAATGGCAAGAAAATAGGTGTGCAGCACGTTTTCTGTATGATGTTTAAAATTGTTAGCCCCACCGTATCGCACCCACTTCGGGAAAAGTAAAATGAAATTTGAATGATGTATTCAGGAACCTCCCTGCAAGACGGAAGATCTTGGTTCATTTCAACACGTTTATATGAAATTGAGTCAGACGGTTAAAAAATGACATTGGAGATTTCAGACTTTTTTATGTTTGGTACTATGTAAAATGGAAACTCGTTGGTTTAGAAACAAATAATTGCATTGTTCACTAAGTTATCAACGGAACAACAGAGCACTATAGGAGTTGTAGTGGTTAGAGGAGAGGGAGGTGGCTGAACAGCCAATGGGAGGAGGAAGTAACAGGAAATGGATGAGTAAGGAGGGTTTAAAAACACCGGTGTTAGCAATAATAGGTAACAATCGAAATTGTGGAAGCAGGAAGATGGAGTAGCAGGTAGGCGGGGAGAGACATGGAGAGGGAACGTGGGTACGAGAAATGTTTAAACGTGAAAGTGCACTTTTAAGCCGATAGAAATAGCGCAGGGGCGGAGGAAATATGGATACTGTTGTATTGGAACGGGAGGAAGATTTAGACGAGTCAGCTAGGGGAGAGTGTGACAAAGGAAAGGAAGTGGAGAATTGAGGCTTCATCTAGAGGGTGGGGAGAATGTGTAAACAACGGGTTGGAAAAGGAGGGTATGAAATGGAAAACACAGAAGGAGTGGTGAGTGCAGGGACAGAAGGATTCAGGTTGTTTGATTTGAAAGGAGGTAGATAGCTTAGTGCAAGCAATGGCAGAGATTTGTGTCTCTTGAAATGTAAATATTTAACAAATGAGTATACACATTGCTGATTTAATGAAAAACGTGTTTTATTGTTGTTACAGTTACCCCTGACGAAGGACCCGAGTGGTCTGAAATGCATTGGGTTAAATAAACTGCGTTTTAATGAACTTTGCCTCAGTACGTGTTATTGGAGAAAGGTTCGGATGGCCGGCCGTAACATGAGAAACCTTGAAAATTCCATAATCTTGCAGGAGGAGTAAAATGATTTAAGAAAATTAAAATGAATGAAGAAAATATGTTGAAAAATGAAGAGAAAAAAGATAATTGGTTAAAAATTACGGCAAATGCGAAACAAAGAAGCTGTCGCCACTGTGTTTGGGGCAAAGACAGCCCCGAACGTTGATGTAGTTTTGTTTGTTTACGTGCTGTTTCGGGCTTTGCACGTCAGCAGTGAGCACGCGGAAGATAAACATTTTTGAGTAGAAAGTGGACTAATAATGGCAAGAAAATAGGTGTGCGACACGTTTTTTGTATGATGCTAAACTTCTAGGTCCCACCCAAACCAAAGTAACCCACCTATGTCTCCCAGTAGCCACTGAGGACTCACAAACCTAAGGGCAAGGGAGGCGGCCAATAGGTGAGATGACCCGACTCACTGTATCACCCTAGTCTGGCACCCTACCCCCAATAAGGTCATGGTACCCGATTTCTCAGGGCGCCCACAATCTTGTGGGAGTTGTCTCAGTACAACAGATCACTATACCTAAGGCCGACGAACCGCCGACTATCCTGGAAAACATAGGCAAAACCTATCTAATATGGGGAAAGGCTCAACTAGTGTAAACCCCCCACTAGTATTATCCAATCACTCTCCCCAGAACGTTAAGCATCAACAAGTTCATTGGCTGTCCCAGGCGTAACATGCGGCAGTGAAACACTTCTAGTTTTGGAACCATCTGATTCAGACCCTCCCGAACCCTTTTCTGATTCCGTATTTGTTGCCGATTGTGACAGTCTTTCCAGCAAAATTTCAGACACATCCTTCAGCACCGCCATCCTTTCTATCTCCGTCTGGATCACAGTGGGTCCTCTCATGCCAGAATGGCGCAGCGTGATGCGTTGCAATCTACGGGGCTGCAGACCCTCAACGGCCAGCCTGATATTGCGCCCTGCTTTGCTAGTTCCTGCCTGGTACGACTTCATCCAGGCGCATGCCTCCTCCGAGCTATCACTGAAGTGCGTTTTACCGTCCAGTATGATTTTTAGACGCGCGGGGAACATCAACGAATACTGCAACCCCTCGTCCCGCTGTTCTTTCTTGACTGCCAGGAAGGAAGTTTGGTGGCGCTGTACTTCAAAAGTGTAGTCCGGGAATAGCGTTTGGGCTCTGTGTAGCAACAGGTCCCTGTCCTTGTAGTGAAGTAATCTCGCCACCACCGGTCTAGGGGGCCTACCAGGCGCTGGTGGGCGCACCGGAACTCTATGCGCTCTCTCCAGGGTGTAAAACAGAGATAGTCCCTCCGGTGCCACTTCAGTTTTCAACCAGTCTTCCAAGTAATCTAACAAATTGGCCCCTTCTACTAATTCCGGCAGTCCCACCACTCGTATATTATTGCGTTGGTTACAACCTTCAGCGGAATGGCCCTTCGTTCCAAGGCCTCCAATCGGTTCGCAACATCCCCCATTCTGGCCTCCAGAGTCTTTTGAGGTGGTTCCATGACTTCCAGCACTGCCTCCGTCTGCTCCACTCTATCTGACAACTTAGCATGGTCTGCGCGGAGGAGGCCTAGCCCAGTCGCCACTTCCACAATGCCCTGCTATAAGGCCTCTCTGGTCTCAGTAATGGCTTTCAGTATTTGGTCTACTTGCAGCTGCAACAGAGTCTCTGGCAGTGACTCCGCAGATTCTTGTTTTCCCTGCTCCGTCACCGAGCCCTCAGGGTCCTGGGATGCACCCCCTTGTTTCCCTCTTGGCTTCCCCATTGCATGCCGCTGTCGTATACTAGTTACTCAAATGGTAGTACAGGCTATCCTCAGACAATCGCCAGCCTCCAAACAAGTCCGTGAGGTGCAACACTGGGCCCACGCTATCTCTTGGCGGAGCCAGCCCAAAGTTGGATGAAGTTGCTATCACTCCTCTCCCTGGCCGAATATAGCCCTGCCCTCTGGGGTCTTTTCCCTTCTGACAAGGCGGTGGGGTCTCCCGTACTTTGCCGGAATGCACCCCGTGCAAGTGTTACTTCTGTCGTGAGCCACAGTTCTCTACAACTGGGAAGGACCAGGAGCAGCCCAGTCGGCAACGCCGTACCCGGTCAGTATCACCATAAGTAATGTCCCTGCCCCCCTGGCCCTAGGCTCGGCACTTACAACGGGCAGTTTCAGAGTGTTTCCATCTCCATTCTTAGGCCAAGCTCAGCACCAACCAACTGCTCCCTTTGTGCAATCATCTTAAAAGGGCACACCACCGCCTTCTCACCGTGCACTCCCTCACTCACCACTCAAAGCAATGTCATCCTGCTGCACATATACCAAAATGGCGGCTCCCCTCTCTGGGCCTTCGATTCCTCCCACATTCAAGTGCTTGATGCACCACTACTGCGTCTGGTCCCCTGACTGTTCGCAATCCTCAGGAAGGCCTCCAAACAGTTTTATCCCACTTTGAGGAGCACCGCGGTCCCCCTGTCCTCCAATATTCCTCCGCTGTGGCTCCGGCGCACTCCACAATCGCCTTGCGATGCCTTTAATTCAGTGCGCTCCTCTGGTGTCCACGATCTTCAGTAGCGGGCACAAGTGGACAGTAGTGGATCAGCCCCATCAATCAGGCCCATCCACAGCAGAACACATCCTCCTCGGGTCCCGATCCCCGAGCCCAGCAAGGTCGTCAAAATGGCAGACCTCCACGCATTCTGCTCTCCGGTCGGGAAGATCCGCGTCGTCGTCAATCCAAGGGGGTCGTCCTGCACTTCTCCGCAAGTCCCCGCTCCCTGGCTGTGGTTACGGGCCAGTCGTCTACCAGGGCAATCCGATGCCTTCCTCTGCCGCCCGCCCGCAGCACCTCACTGTCAGGCGGGTCCCCGCAATCTTCACAGCTCAGCGACCCGCTCTGTGTCGTTCTCAAGGATCGTTCTTAGAGCAAGTCTATCGCCATCTCTCGCGGCCTGCGGTTCCCCTTCAGGCTCTACGGCTCAGCTCCGCATCAATCCCCTGCCATCCTACGATAGCTAAAAGGACAGCAAACATGGAGTGCTTGGCAACAGCAATTGTTGGCTTTATCAACTTTCAACTCAGTTTGTACTTTAGGCATTCCCACACATTTTTTGTGTTACCCCTTCCATGGTTACCTCAGTAATAATTCCCTTTTATGCAGGGCTCCACCAGTTTTCCCTCGTCCTACTTCTTCTCTACAGTTCTATGATACTTACCAATTGTTGCTCCTCCATAGATTGTGCCCCCGAACGAAATCCTCATGACTGAAGCTTAGCTGAACTGATGTTCCCTACACTTCTGGTTCTCTGGCTTTATTCTGGTAGACGGGGGCTAGTTACAGAGCATCCCTTATTTGATCCTAGTAAGAACTATAGTGAGTCTTCACTTTGGAGTGATTTATGCTTGTTAAAATATGTTGGTGATGTGAGGTGTGCTTGCTCTCTAGAACCCCGAAGGTCTATAAAGTTTTGTGAATTCCCAAGAAGTGTTGACTCACTCTATCATCGGGACCTCTCCTCTCTCTCTCCCTCTCCTTTCTCCAGGCTAGTATTATCTTTAGGTGTGCTACATATTACACAGAGGGTGCGCCGTCTTAGGGACAGATTCTCCCTTCTCTTGAGAGCCCACTCTTAAGATCTGACACACAACAGAATTAAATAGGAATATTCCATACATTACAAAAGATCCAGCTCTGTGGGTAGTTACAAGAGCCGGTCAACAGATTAACTCTTTGAAAGGCAATGATCGCCCAGTCTCTGGGTTTCTATATAATTTTCTTCAAAATATTTCAACACCCCAAGTGCTCCTACCAATCAGGGTCTTTCCCAGCCTCTAACAAACAGTACAGCCAAACGTTATACTGAACCATTGGACCAATTAGAGATTGAAGGCATGGAAATTCGAAGGGAAAGATTCAATCCTTTTCTTATTCCGTCCCTGAGTATAGGTCCTTGTCTTTCTTCTTTCCCTTGCATGAATATTATTTCAAGTAATATTGATTGATTAGAAGCTTTGGAGGAAACAGAGAACGTTCTTTTATTAAGATTATTTGCCCCCAAAAGTCACCACAATACCTATGACGACAGCTTAAGTAAAGACTCAAGCTCTCTATTAATAAGAATCCTAAATCTTATGCCATCATGGGGTACCTTTAGGCTCGAACTTCTACTACTTATGCAAGGTAGCCCAAAAGGGATGCTAGGAATCGAAATACTAGTTCATAAAATACAAGGTCCAACAGATTTGTTGAAAGACATCTTTTGTGAACTACATAAGGTGAAAATCTGCCTACCCAGTCTGATAAGACCAGTCGCTGACTCAGATCTAGAAGAATAGAAAAGAGCTCACTGTGAGGACAAAATGGGTGGCTCGTGAGATACTCTGCAAGATCCTTCGACCCAGGACGTAGCACACTGACCAATGTTAAATCAAAGGATATGTAAACGACTCAGTCATATGCCAATCTACTACGTCTAACCATCAATAAAAAATATGCGAAAATCTGAATGAAAGAGAATAAGAGCCCAAAAGTAAAGGAAATGCAAACGGAGCCAATGCCTCTTCCCCCTTTTGTAAATAAAATGTACAAATCAATTTATATTGTCCATACTGTCTTGGTTATCCACTACTGGAAGGGAGAGGAATTTATATAACAATGGCTTCTTAGAAGCTTCCAATGCAGACTGGACCTAGTTCTAGAACTAAGGAAAATAATCGAATTCTTAAAGTGTGACCAACCCAATGTCTCCACCTTTAGTGACATTTCATAATTAACCTTGTGTTTTGAAATCTACAGAGTTTCAATTATACAAGGAGGTGGCTTTTTTCTGGAGCACTAAAACTAGATGATATACTTCTGCTAAAGGAAACATAATTGCAAGAGTGTCATACAAATCTTTACATCAACTCCCACGCATGCTAGTCTAGTGAAAGGATGATGTCCCTCCGGTGGCTTTCTAATTTTAAATTAAAAAACTTGTGCAAATAAATGGAGTAGGTATGAAAACTGGATACCCCGTGGATATGGTCAGTGCTACTCACATGTCAGTTAATAAATAGTTTCACATTTTCTATTCTTATTTTAATAAATGTATACATTCAATAGAATGATTTCCCTTCCCAGGGTACCTTGATGACAGCTATGGAAAGGGATATTGTAAACATTGCATCTAAGCCTTAATAGCTGTGGGTTTTAGTTTGAACTTATTTTCTACTAGAACAGATAAATTAATGAATAATGTTTTAGAGTTGCATCATATTTGGCTTGCATACTTTCCTCATTGTAATGCTTCAAAGCAGTCAAATAAAATATGCAAGAAGTTAGCCAATTTCGGATTGGTCTGTGTTGGACTTGGCCCCTTTGGCAGGTTCACCCCTGAACTTTTTGCCTTTTAATATGATATGATGTTAGTTGATTTCTGGTCTCTGTGCACTTTAGCACTGTAGCCCAGTGTAAAGTGTGTGCGCTCTCTGAGTGTGCATGGTGAGATTGGCCTGCCCTCCCATAGGAATGCATGGGGGATATGTGTGTCCATGGTAGTTCCTGATGCATGGGGAGTGCTGAGTCGAGTTTGGTATGTGCGAAATGGTGAGATTAAATGCTGCGCAGTGGTGTGCGCAGACTAAATGTGATTAGTGTAGAAGTGAAACAAAAGGGGATGATGGACGGAGCGTTTGAGCAAATCAAACACTCACCCCCAGCCAACTGATCTGGGTTTAATCCATCACCATTCTTTAGCTCACTCAGCCACCCCAGTTCAGACATGGCCATATGCAAAGCAGTCTGACCCTGTGCCTCATGGGAACAGTCCAGCCCGAACTGCCAAGCCATGTCTTCCCTGGACCGGAAACAAGCATCCTGGAGCCGGTTTCGGATTCATAATCCTCATCAGCCAGGCTATATTGAATCCAGTGGCCAAGTGAACAAGGGACTCACGTCTGAGCATATCCTGCCAACTTAGGGCGACCAAAGTGAAACAAAAGGGGATGATGGATGGAGCATTTGAGAAAATCAAACACTCACCCCCAGTCAACTGATCTGGGTTTAATCCATCACCATTCTTTAGCTCACTCAGCCACCCCAGTTCAGACATGGCCATATGCAAATCAGTCTGACCCTGTGCCTCATGGGAACAGTCCAGCTCGAACTGCCAAGCCATGTCTTCCCTGGACCGGAAACAAGCATCCTGGGACCGGTTTCGGATTCATAATCCTCATCAGCCAGGCTATCTTGAATCCAGTGGCCAAGTGAGCAAGGGACTCACGTCTGAGCATACCCTGCCAACTTAGGGCGAACAAAGTGAAACAAAAGGGGATGATGGACGGAGCGTTTGAGCAAATGAAACACTCACCCCCAGTCAACTGATCTGGGTTTAATCTATCACCATTCTTTAGCTCACTCACCCACCCCGGTTCGGACATGGCCATATGCAAATCAGTCTGACCCTGTGCCTCATGGGAACAGTCCAGCCCGAACTGCCAAGCCATGTCTTCCCTGGACTGGAAACAAGCATCCTGGGACCGGTTTCGGATTCATAATCCTCATCAGCCAGGCTATCTTGAATCCAGTGGCCAAGTGTGCAAGGGACTCATGTCTGAGCATACCCTGCCAACTTAGGGCGAACAAAGTGAAACAAAAGGGGATGATGGACGGAGCGTTTGAGCAAATCAAACACTCACCCCCAGTCAACTGATCTGGGTTTAATCCATCACCATTCTTTAGCTCACTCAGCCACCCCAGTTCAGACATGGCCATATGCAAATTAGTCTGACCCTGTGCCTCATGGGAACAGTCCAGCCCGAACTGCCAAGCCATGTCTTCCCTGGACCGAAAACAAGCATACTGGGACCGGTTTTGGATTCATAATCCTCATCGGCCAGGCTATCTTGAATGCAGTGGCCAAGTGAGCAAGGGACTCACGTCTGAGCATACCCTGCCAACTTAGGGCGAACAAAGCGAAAAAAAAGGGGAGGATGGAGGGAGCGTTTGAGCAAATCAAACACTCACCCCCAGTCAACTGATCTGGGTTTAATCCATCACCATTCATTAGCTCAGTCTGCCACCCCAGTTCAGACATGGCCATATGCAAATCAGTCTGACCCTGTGCCTCATGGGAACAGTCAGGCCCGAACTGCCAAGCCATGTCTTCCCTGGACCGGAAACAAGCATCCTGGGACCGGTTTCGGATTCATAATCCTCATCAGCCAGGCTATCTTGAATCCAGTGGGAAAGTGAGCAAGGGACTCTGGTCTGAGCATACCCTGCCAACTTAGGGCAAACAAAGCAAAACAAAAGGGGATGGTCGACGGAGCGTTTGAGCAAATCAAACCCTCACCCCCAGTCACCTGATCTGGGTTTAATCCATCACCATTCTTTAGCTCACTCAGCCACCCCAGTTCAGACATGGCCATATGCAAATCAGTCTGACCATGTGCCTCATGGGAACAGTCCAGCCAGAACTGCCAAGCCATGTCTTACCTGGACCGGAAACAAGCATCCTGGTACCGGTTTCGGATTCATAATCCTCATCAGCCAGGCTATCTTGAATCCAGTGGCCAAGTGAGCAAGGGACTCACCTCTGGCCATACCCTGCCAACTTAGGGCGACCAAAGCGAAACAAAAGGGGAGGATGGAGGGAGCGTTTGAGCAAATCAAACACTCACCCGAGTCAACTGATCTGGGTTTAATCCATCACCATTCTTTTGCTCACTCAGCCACCCCAGTTCAGACATGGCCATATGCAAATCAGTCTGACCCTGTGCCTCATGGGAACAGTCCAGCCCCAACTGCCAAGGTATGTCTTCCCTGGACCGAAAACAAGCATCCTGGGACCGGTTTCGGATTCATAATCCTCATCAGCCAGGCTATCTTGAATCCAGTGGCCAAGTGAGCAAGGGACTCACGTCTGAGCATACCCTGCTAACTTAGGGCAAACAAAGTGAAACAAAAAGGGGATGATGGACGGAGCGTTTGAGCAAATCAAACACTCACCCCCAGTCACCTGATCTGGGTTTAATCCATTACCATTCTTTAGCTCACTCAGCCACCCCAGTTCAGACATGGCCATATGCAAATCAGTCTGACCCTGTGCCTCATGGGAACAGTCCAGCCTGAACTGCCAAGCCATGTCTTCCCTGGACCGGAAACAAGCATCCTGGGACCGAGTTTGGATTCATAATCCTCATCAGCCAGGCTATCTTGAATCAAGTGGCCAAGTGAGCAAGGGACTCACGTCTGAGTATACCCTGCCAATTTAGGGCGAACAAAGAGAAACAAAAGGCGATGATAGACGGAGCGTTTGAGCAAATCAAAAACTCACCCCCAGTCAACTGATCTGGGTTTAATCCATCACCATTTTTTAGCTCACTCAGCCACCCCAGTTCAGACATGGCCATATGCAAATCAGTCTGACCCTGTGCCTCATGGGAACAGTCCAGCCCGAACTGCAGTCAACTGATCTGGTTTTAATCCATCACCATTCTTTAGCTCACTCAGCCACCCCAGTTCAGACATGGCCATATTCAAATCAGTCTGACCCTGTGCCTCATGGGAACAGTCCAGCCCGAACTGCCAAGCCATGTCTTCCCTTGACCAGAAACAAGCATCCTGGAACCGGTTTCGGATTCATAATCCTCATCAGCCGGGCTATCTTGAATCCAGTGGCCAAGTGAGCAAGGGACTCACGTCTGAGCATACCCTGCCAACTTAGGGCGAACAAAGCGAAACAAAAGGGAATGATGGACGGAGCGTTTGAGCAAATCAAACACTCACCCCCAGTCAACTGATCTGGGTTTCATCCATCACCATTATTTAGTTCACTTAGCCACCCCAGTTCAGACATGGCCATATGCAAATCAGTCTGACCCTGTGCCTCATGGGAACAGTCCAGCCCGAACTGCCAAGCCATGTCTTCCCTGGACCGGAAACAAGCATCCTGGGACCGGTTTCGGATTCATAATCCTCATCAGTCAGGCTATCTTGAATCCAGTGGCAAAGTGAAGAAGGGACTCACGTCTGAGCATACCCTGCCAATTTAGGGCGAACAAAGCGAAACAAAAGGGGATGATGGACGGAGCGTTTGAGCAAATCAAACACTCACCCCCAGTCAACTGATCTCAGTTTAATCCATCACCATTCATTAGCTCACTCAGCCACCCCAGTTCAGACATGGCCATATGCAAATCAGTCTGACCCTGTGCCTCATGGGAACAGTCCAGCCCGAACTGCCAAGCCATGTCTTCCCTGGACCGGAAACAAGCCTCCTGGGACCGGTTTTGGATTTATAATCCTCATCAGCCAGGCTATCTTGAATCCAGTGGCCAAGTGAGCAAGGGACTCACGTCTGAGCATACCCTGCCAACTTAGGGCGAACAAAGTGTAACAAAAGAGGATGATGGACGGAGCGTTTGAGCAAATCAAACACTCACCCCCAGTCAACTGATCTGGGTTTAATCCATCACCATTCTTTAGCTCACAGGCACAGGGTCAGACTGATTTGCATATGGCCATGTCCGAAACCGGTCCCAGGATGCTTGTTTCTGGTCCAGGGAAGACATGGATTGGCAGCTCGGGCTGGACTGTTCCCCTGACTTTAATCTAAGGTCCTGCAGCGAGGAAAAACCCTGAAATACCCACGGATGAGGGTTGGAAAGATTCAAGGGAACCTCCCAGGGGAGGGTCTGGGCTGTGGACAGGTTACTCCCATGTCCTTTGTCCAGTTTCACGCCAGAGCAGGAGCCAACGGCTCCCAGGACTGGTTTGAACTTGACTGTGCACAGGGACACCAAATGTGCCCCTCATGCAGACTTTCAATCACTGGCAAGCGCACCCACCCAGCCCTAATTCAATAAATCCTGTTTGGGAGGTGGTCACACTTTCCTGTGACAGGATGCCTATTGTTCTGTCTCAGCAGCAGGAGGACAGAAATGTGTCTCTGGTTGGCAGGAACCATTTTTTTTGTCCGGGACTATAAGGCTGGTACCAGGAACACCAGGGACCCCATGAAGCTCACTTCTGAGGTGACACCAAACACATTAGGGTTTGTTTCAGCCATTTGATAGTTGGTTATCACGCGGTCACATTATGCCACTCTATATGTCGTAAAGGGCTGCCTCACTGACAACCCGGGAGAATTGACTCCGTAGGCTGCCGGGGTGTTCTGCTCATGCAGTGGCATCCTCTCACTCAGAACCTAAGCCCCCTGCCCTCAGGAATGTAAAGGCCTGCTAGAGGGGTGACTTATAGGATTTAAATGCAGTGACCCTTAGATATAGTAAGCCTATATCTTAAGTAAGTGATGCATGCACTAACTTACACAGGCTGCATAGGTTCCTGGCCTTTCATGGGTAGCATAATACATACTTCAACCCAAGGGAGGCCTCTAGGGTACCTATACCCTGGGTACATGGGTACCATATACTAGGGACTAACAAGGGTACCCCAGTTTTCAATCTGGAGTATACCTAAGTACATAACATAACAGTTTAAGGAGAAAGCAGATAGACTGGAGTCCTGATTAGCAGGATCCCAGTCAGAGTAGTCAAAAACAGTCTCACATTTAGCAAAAACCAATAGAAGCACATCTTACTTTCCTACACAACCCCCCCAAACGTAAGGAGATGAGACTAACCTTACCCAGTTGAGTCTTCATCTTCTAAGTGGAAATATCTGGAGAGTTTATATGCATTGGCATGGTTACTCCCAGGTCTATGTTCCACAGTATAGTCCATCCCCTGTAGGGAAATAGACCAACTCAAAAGTTTTGGGTTTTCACCCTTCATCTCTTTTAGCCATAGGAGGAGCTTATGGTCTTTCTGAACAATGAAGTGAGTGCCAAACAGGTATGGCCTCAGCTTCTTCAGGGCCCAGACCAGGGCGAAGGCTTCCCTCTCTATAGCTGACCAATGCTTCTCTCTGGGGGTCAACCTTCTGCTGATAAAATCTACTGGTTGATCCTGACCTATGCATTAAGTACATGCATAAGCCCAATGGAGGCCTCTGGGGTACCTATGCTCTGGGTACATTGGTACCATATCCTAGGCACTGACATGGGTACCCCAGTATCCAATCTGGAGAGTACCTAAGTACATAACATAACAGTTTAAGGAGAAAGCAAATAGACTGGGGTTCTGATTAGCAGTTTCCCAGTCAGACTAGTCAAAAACAGTATCATATTTAACAAAAAGTTGGGGTAACCATAAGACTCAGATCCTACTTTCCTACAGATACCATCAGTACCATGACAGGAAGGAACATTTGAGTCTCACTACCTAACTGAATATCAAGGGGTGTCTGAAGAGACCAGTGTCACTCACTTCATTCTTTAATAATTAATTGTTTAAACCAGAAAGAAAATATAATCAATTGGGCAAATTTGATTGCCAATTTGATATGTCTTTTTGTCTGTCCTGCCATGAGTTTGTTTTACCCAATACATTAAGACAGACTGTTAGAAATGGAATCTGCTGGTTGGCTGAGTCTGGCACCAAAGCCAGGCAGAGGCCACCACTCCATGTCAATTCGACATGGACAAAATTCTGAACAAGAAATCACTGAGCTTTGACCCTCTGGTCTTCGCTGGACTTTGTTTGGGCCTGCGTTTGTCTCCCACTCATTCTGCTGCATTGTCTGTGCCCATGCACCATACAGGATCCATGCTGGACCAGTAGAGCATCAAGGGACAACCAAAGATATCTCCCTTGGAGTGAAGGAGTCACTCCTCTGTATCCATAGGAACCACAACTCTGCTGTCCAGTCTGCTGATCCTGAGCTCCTACAGACTCTGAAGGTGGAGGGTTTCTATATCTCTCGAAGTCCAAGCTGCCCTCCCACCAGGTTTGAGGTCAGAATCCCTTGTGGCCGCTGCAATACCCAAACCCCTGTACACTGCGTACATTTGCAAGTGCATATTCTTGTTGGCGTTTCCCGAACAAGTGCATTGGGCTTCGAGTAGCCCCAACCTTTGGCATAATTTCCTACCAAGAACTTTGTCCTCTTTGCACAGAGTGCTCCGTGTGCTGTTGTTTGGTGAGATCGCTGGAAGTCCTCACGACTCCTGTGAGTCCATTTGAGGGTCAAATTTGCTTTTCTTGGTCTCTCCTGGTTGCTCCAGGCTCACCCTGACTCCCCCGTGTTTGGTGCATTTCCTGGACCTTGGTGGTCCAAACCGGGCACATCTTTGACTGTCTTCGTGGGTTGCCGTTGCCAAGGCTTGTTCAGGTTCCCACTGGACACCGACCAGCTCGTATGCGGCTCCTGGTTGTCCTCGATGTCTCCTGGTCCCCGTAGCTGCAGAGTCAAGGCCTCCATCAATGTACCTGAAGCACCCCACATCGGTGGGCATTCGTCTACCGAGCCCCTGGTCACTCCTGAGTGACCCAGCCTCTGTCACCTCTGGTTTCAGGTTCTCTTCCACAAGCATCCACCTTTGTATTCTAACTGACACTTTTCTTGCTTCAAGCAGCGGCTCTTCTTCGAAGTCCTCCATTGGGTTTGACTGCAGTTTCTGACGCAACTTCAGGCTTATGCACCCGGCTACCCTGGGATACGTAACTTGGGTACCACAATAGCCATGGGTGGGGTGGCTCTCAAACCTTCTGTCTTCCATGGGGTTTCTTCGAAGTCCACTGGGAAGGGTCCTCAAACTCTAAAACTTCAGCTGCGACTTTGCCATAGAATTCTAGTGAGCAAGCGGTTGTGCTGCCACGCTGCACCCATCCACCCTGGGGTCCCTACTTACTCACCTTGGGTGGTTCCCTGGGGTCCCAGTGAGTTTACGTCCTCTCGACACTGTCTAGACTTGTGTTGTGGTTCCTGTACCACTTACTTAGTATATGGTTTTGTTCCCCCCTGGGGCTCACTGTTTATTAGTGCTACTTACTGACATTTCTGTGCTGAAATTTTGTGTTTTGTGATTATCTCCATGTAGGAGATACTGTGTCATACTAGATACCGTTATAATAATAAATACATATTTGTATAACTACTGTGTGGTTCACCTTTCATTTAACCAATACTATAATGTTGCATTCTAGTAAAACAAGCTGCTTAACATTCCTTCAAGATTAAGCCTGAAGGCTGCTCTCCACAGCTACCACTTGGATAGCTTTCTAAGGTTATCTTTGACCTATTAAATCACCATAAGGGTTGTTTGGTCTGGTGCAAGGTGCCCACTTTAATGAGTAGACAACATATACCAGGCCCACTTCTCACAGTATCATCTTCAGTAGCTGGCTTCATTCCATTATGTTGCATCTGGGCCAGATGATTTACACTACTCTGAGCATAAACTGGACTGGTACTCATCAATGATAAAATATGCTTTTACATACCTCTTTAGAAACCCAAGCAGGATACTAATAATGTGGCAAATTACTCAGACAACCCTGCATAATCTATATGATTCCACAAAACATGCTAGTCTCTCAAAAGTGAATAATAATGCACAGTAAACCATTTGTCAAAAGATACCTAATCAGAGATAGAAGGAGTTCAGGAATCATAAATCAATGACGAGGTAGGAAAAGCACACATTTTATTTTTAGAACTGGAGCATTCTGTCAGTAGTAATTCAATCAGGAGCTCTAAGCAACTCCTTGAATTTGATTTGAACGATATTCATTAACTTTGTTCTGTTCAGTTCCTGGAGATTCCTGGGATAACTATTTCATGAATTTATGAGGTACCTCCAAAGAAACCCTTTGTACGGTAAGCTGTAAATGGATAGTACAATAGTGAGCTTATTTTATGTTCAAAATATAAAGGATTTTATACTCTTAATGAAATTGTATAAAGCAACTGGTCCAGACAAATGACCAATTGTAGCCATAACGTCAAATATTGATTGGTGACCTCAATAGCTCTCTATGGTTTTTCACTGGGTAACCAAAACTGGTTGCTTCCCGACTTTGTGGAAACGCACCATTATAACGTTTTTTTTTCAAGAAAAAGGATATTGTATCCGCCATCAAACTGGAGACTCAATAGTGTAACTGACATTATTTCCAAATTGTATTCAACTGTGATACTCCAATTCATTGACGATGTCGCTCTTTTAAAACTATTGTTTATTTTAAATTTGATTCTGCTACATTTGCACATTCTTTTGCTGGATCCTACATGCTAGAGGCTCGCCGCCCACACATCTCGCTATTCTTGCCAGCGCCCTGGTCCACCACAGGTTTTCCCGTTTGTTGTGGAGGGCGCCGGCATACATTTGGAGTCCCTGCCCTCATTGGTCACGGAGGATCATGTGCTGCTCTGCATTCAGGCGCCACCTTATTTAGGGTCCATGTTCTCCTCCGCGCTCAGCCGAAGTCGCGCCTTAGTCAAGCCCGTCTGCACCCGTCCGTGCTGAGTTTGCGCCAGGGGCCAGGGATGCTGGCTCCTCCCCTACCCATCCTCAAGTAAGTGCCCTCTACTCAACGCAAGTACTTTTGGTTCTAAAACCTCTCAGAAAGCCCTGCCATCACACTTTCTGCCCTGAGGCGCTCTTAGGTACACTTAGTTGCAGATGCAACTTTAGTCGCCTAGAACAACGAATGCCTTGAAGGTGCAGCCGGGCACTGGGGTGTCCAAGTCCCCGCCCCAGTTTATTAAAGAAGGCTTTCTTATTAATGCGAGGTCTTTTATCAAAAATAACATTGCCTTCAAAGACTTTGTCTCATTGATGAAACCCTCCTGGGTATTTATTACTGAAACCTGGGCGTCGGAATCCTCAGGTCCTGATCTCGTAGACGCAATGCCTAAGGGCTATGTTCTGACTAGGATGGACAGAATTGGGCGAAGAGGAGGAGGGCTAGGAATACTACACAAAAACTCCTCCATCTGTCGAACTGAATGCCTCTCTACTCCCTCAGACTCATTTCAGGCCATGTACTTTTCCATTAATTCAACTCGGTCAGTCTCTTTCTCCGGCCTCCTATTCTACAGGCCTCCAGGTCCTAGCTCTGCCTTCAGTCAAGACTTGATGAAGGTATTAGAATCTTTTATTGACAGATCCAACATCACCCTTTTAGGTGATTTTAATTTCCATCTGGAAAATATGAGTTCCAGAGACACCCTTGCCCTGGTGGAAACCCTGGACTCATGCGGCCTGACTCAACTTGTGGATAGCCCCACTCATTTAGCGGGCCACACGCTTGATGGAGTTTTCTCCAATGATCCGAGACTGAAGGCAGGCACCCCAATCCCACTTGCCTGGTCAGATCATTTGGCCGTTCCTCTTGAGTTTAAAGTCCATCATACTGTCTCTTCCCTCTCGGACCCTAGGAAATGGGAACCTTGAAGGAATTTTAAGGAGATTAATAATGAGACACTCGCTCCATTTATGAATAGACTTAGGCACTTCACAAAGAGGGATACTAACTCCGCTGCTTTGGAATTTTCAAACACCATTTCGGGGGCCGTGGACATCTTGGTCCCTGCCAAACAGCACTACTCTGCCAGAAAGAGCCCTTCAGCACCCTGGTTTTCAGATAGAATCAGGTTGCTAAGGAAGGGATGCAGAAAACAGGAGAGGCTCTGACGGGCTCATCTTTATCCCATTGAGAAGGAACAACACAAACGTCTCCTAAAAGAATACAAACTAGCAATAATTGAGGAAAAGAGGGCTCATTTTGTTAATCTGACTGTCTCCCTGAACTCTCCCAGAGACCTGTTTAAGATTATAGACTCCCTCTCCGCCCCTCAGGCTGTGGACCCCATAGTGGAAACACAGGAGCTCTGTAATAGAATCTCGATTTTCTTCCATTCCAAAATTGCAGATATCTATAACGCCCTTGAATCCCTCAACCTAGAGCTGGGTTTCCCTTACTCCTCTGCCCTTCCCACAGCTGGGTGTCGGGTGAATAGACCCTGCGCTAGCTTCCTTAATTTCCCTCTCCTTAGCCTGGAGGGGATCAATCAGCTCCTTGACAACAGCAAATCTGGCTCCCCTCTTGCCCCTTGTCCGTTTAAGGTCTTGAAGGCCTGTAGAGTAGTGGCTATTCCTCCCCTTCTAGAGGTGATGAATTTAGCAACCATGGAGGGAATCTTCCCTCTTTCATGGAAGATGGAGGTCGTTAAACCCTCCTGAAGAAGGCCACTTTGGACCCTGGGGTTTTGAAAAACGTTCGGCCTATTTCTTTACTACCTGCCCCTGTAAAAATACTTGAATCACATCTTAACCACCACCTAAGCTCCGTCTTGGATTATTCCACTCTGTTAGATGCTTCGCAACATGGCTTTCAAAGAGCCCACAGTACAGAATCTGCCCTTACCGTGGTCATTAACAACATCCACTCAAAGGTCGATAAGGGCCATACCAACCTTCTGGTCCTGCTCGACCTCACGGCGGCCTTCAACACCCTGTCTATCTCCGTCCTGATTTCTCGGCTCAGGGAGATAGGATTCAGAGGCCTAGCTCTGAGCCTATTGGCCTCTTTCCTTGACCAAAGAGAACAAAGGGTGAAGTTGGGTGAATTTCTCTCCCCCTTTAAACCTGTGCAGTATGGGGTCCCCCAGGGATCCTCTTTAAGTCCCACGCTCTTTAACATCTATGTGGCCCCACTTGCCAGGGTAGTGAAATCTTTTGGGCTTGAGGTGTTGTCATATGCTGACGACACCCAAATTATGGTCTCCCTCACACAGTCTGTGAGTGATTCTGCCCTGAACTTCAGGAACTGTATGGAGGCAGTATCCCAATGGATGATCCAGAACTTCCTAAAGCTAAACGGAGAGAAGACAGAGGTCCTGATCTTTGGGGGCAATCAGGACGTCTGGTCGAACGACTGGTGGCCTGCCTCCCTTGGGGACTGTCCCCTTCCCTCTCAATCCGCCAAGAATCTGGGGGTACTGATAGATACCTCACTCTCTTTTGACCGTCATGTCAGCAGGACTGTGTCTACCTGCTGTGGTATCATCAGGATCCTCAGAAAGATTGGTCACTACCTCTCCCCTGATGCCTAGAAGCAAGCCACAGTGGCACTTGTTTACTCGAGACTAGATTACTGCAATGCGCTCTATGTGGGTATTAATAAGAGCATTATCCAGCGCTTGCAGATAGTGCAAAATGTGGCATCCAAGATGGTCCTAAATCTTCCAAGGCTTTCTTCAGCATCTTTGACCAGGAAAAACTACATTGGCTGCCTATCCAGTCTAGGATTTCTTTCAAGATCCTTTACCTCGCTCATGGGGCTATGTATGGTTCTGGCACAGAGGGAATCAGGTCCGACCTCCACTCTTACTCTCCCAGGAGAGCTCTCCGCTCATTTAATAAAAATCTTCTTTCAGTTCCCAGATTTGTAAAAGCAAGGTGGGGAGGTAGAGAGTTTTCTACCTTGGTGCCTAGGCTCTGGAATTCCCTCCCCCCAGAACTGGCAGGACAACCCTCCCTTGCGTTTTTCCGTAAAGCAAAAAACATGGGGGCATATTACCGAGCAATAGCGATAATTATCGCTATTGCTTGGTTAGCGTGAAAAAATTAACGCTGAGCTGCGTCGATTTTTATCGCAGATAAACCTTGGTATGACCAAGGTTTATCGCAAATGCGATAAAAATCGACCGCAATGCATGAATATCGCTGAAAAGTCAGCGATATTCATGCATTAGCGAGCTAATGCTCTTAGCCATGTTATCCACCTCCCATTGGATAACATGGCTAAGAACTGCTCAGGGCAGGTGTTAGCTTTTGGAGATATTCGCGCTTAGCGCGAATATCTCCAAAAGTTGTTAATAGGAGATAGCGATGTTAGCAACTGTTTTCAGTCGCTAACATCTTGGCACGCCCACTTTGCATGCCATTAGTGATAAATATCACTGACATGCAAAGTGGGGCCCAAGATGGTCGCTATCTCCTACTAGCTGTCGCTAACTGGTGTTAGCGACAGCTAGGTAATAGGGAGATAATTTTATCTCCGCTTTCTTGGCTTTTAAAGCCAAAAAAGCGGAGATAAACCCCCTTGATAATATGCCCAATGTTTTTTTGTAGAGGCTTACCCGTAATTGTGCACTAGGAGAATTTTAGACTGTATGACCTGATTGGCGCCTTGATGCCCTTGGGCTAAGTTGCGTGGTACAAGTTTCCCTTCATTCATTGATTCATTCATTCATTTTGTCTAACAACTATGGGCCTGATTTTGAGTTCAGCAAACTGGGTACTCTGTAACAAATTCCTTGGTGTGGCCACATGATTTAAAGCTTGAAGGACCTTAACTATTCCGTCAATGGTGTCCCCTTTGGCCATATTTCTAGTGAATAGCCTATTTTTTTATTTCTGTGTGTCACCCGCAGGAAAAAACCTGCCAGTTAGAGGCAGGCAAAAGCTTTAATGAACCTTACATCCTGGGAGTAAACTGCCAGAATGTGGAAAGTCATTCGTTTTTTTCCCAAAACAAACTGATAAAGCTGTTTGAAAACAAAAAAGATATAAACAGACGGCAGACTCAAACCAAACTTTTAGTACACTTAAAGGAACCGCTGTGACAGTGGCTCTCTTCAGTGTACAGAGATGACCTCTGGTCTGGCAGTCACCTCTACATTTGATGGGAGGTTGTCCAACAGTGAGGTGGCAGTATTGTCCACTGCCATCCTGGCAGACTCTACCTCCGCCTGCCAAACTATAAATGATTTCTTGATTTTGAACCCTTTACAACTAATGATCTTTTATCAATATAAAATTAAGTTTCAGAATACCTACATTCGTGTTGTTCTCATCTCTGTATTTCTATAAGAATGTTTGATTCATTGATGAATTAACAGAATTGTTTTAGGAGTAATCTAACTGGAAGCGACTTTAACAGAGCTTACCTGATTGTAATTTCTCAATTGCTATACATATATATGTGAACTAATCCTTTGTAGACACACCTACCTGCTCATCAAACTATAAATCAGGCCCTTAATTCCAATTGAGCAAGGTGGTTTTGCACTGTGGACTATATAGATTGGAGGTCAAGAGAACTCAGTTTGAGTTTATGCTGCTATTTTGAAGACTCCTGAACTGCCTTTGACTTGGAAGACAGAGAGTGTCTATGGAGGAAACTGTCGACTTGGAATATTCCTTTAGCTCTGCTATCAATTCTTTGAGCCCTCCATGATTTCAATTTGGAGTAGATATGTGTAGCTGCAATTGAGCATCTATCAAGAAGTATGGAGATTAATAATGTCCTGTGGTAGGAATGTGCTCTACCAGAGCCATATTCAGATCACATTTAGCTGATCTCTCTATGAAATTAGGTAAATCAAACTCACTTACTGAAAATGGAAGGGACCCATGTGTTTTATCTACAACATGCATGCAATCTAGTGTTGATGGATCACATGAATGTTGAGAAGGTCTGCCTTACCAGTTTCTCTCACAAGGGGCTGTTTTTATAAATATAATCTCAATCTCGTTCACTTCATCATTCATAGCAAATGTGAACAATTTCCGTATATTGACAGAATACCTAATTGTTATTTGACAACAGAGATCTTGAAGTTTCAATTAGGGTTCAATTCTACATTTTATACATCAATGTTGCAAACAAGTATGAAAAATGATGACAAGAAATGTGTATGCGTATTTAAGTGCAAATATTCATGTACTCAAGTATTAATAGTCCATTCGAAGTTTTTAATTTTGCGTGGTAACATTTAAAACCTTTATTTTAAAAGATGGCACTTTATCTCATTGAGAGACAATATTTCTCATAGTAAATATTAATGTTCTACCTGTTGCAATCAGCCTTTGTTGCTATCCAATTTGTGTAAAAAAGACTACTGTTTGGATTTACTTGGGGGCCGATTCCGATCCTGGAAAAAGCGCTCCGATTTGCCGAACGGAGCGTTTTTCCCGTACGCATCGTACCCTGCAACGTCCCCTGTACATACGACGAAATACGATTCGTACCAGGAGCAGGACTCCATACGAATCGTACAAAGACCGTAAGACTCGATTCTCCGCACGATTCTCCCTCGGAACCCGCTGTACGCGACATCTGTACGGATCGCTGCTGCTTTTTCCGACCCGGCAAGTACGATTTGTGTCGGGTACGCACCGTACGACCCTTTTCCTACGAGAGCTGAAAACAGCCGTAAAACCAGAGTTCGCCCCGAAACAGGTACGGAACATCATCCCCCCCCCCCCGGGTACAGCACATACCCCCGATGATCGCAGGGGTACGGCGCATATGTAGGAGAGTAGGGTCTGCAATCCTATGATCACCCGGACTTTTTGCTTTTGTTTCACTGGTTTACGACTTTCTCGGGCTGTGGGCCTGCTAATCAGACCCACAGCCTAGCTGTTCTCTCACTAAATTGCTGCGTGTACCTTAGGTGCATTACCCAATTGGAACTGGGCCACCTTGTCAGACCCTGTAACTCAGGGCATCGGTGTATCCAGGGCCTACCAGGGGCTGAAGCATGTATTATGACACCCTCGGATGGCCAGCTAAATCTGACACAACTGGCTGCACGACAGCTGGGGCAACGTAGCGTACTCGCTCGTTGCTTTAGGTATAGTATCCCTATATCTAACCTCACAATGGACACCCGGGTTCCTATCAGTCACTCCTATGGCAGGCCTTGACAATCCTGAAGGCAGAGTGCATGGAACCGTGTGAATTGGGCTCTGGCACGAGCCGAGCCCGGTTGCAGCTTACGGAACGAAGACCAATGGCTGTTCCATGATAACGCGTATCATATCGGTAACTTCGGTATAGCGTTATTCAGACATGTCGAGTAAGGTGTCATATGAATCGGGATGCTGCCCCCTCACCAATTCTGGCGACGAGGTTAGCATTCCGCCCTTCTAGAGGGACACGACATGTATGTAACTGTGAACCCCGGTTAAAGTTAACTGAAGCCTCAGCTCCACAAAATGGACGCTGCCACCACAGACACGAGTCTGACCTCCTGCTGCTGGGAGTCCTTCCAGCGAGGAGAGCTTGGACAAAGGGTTTCCTGTCAGGGGCGGTGTTCGCACCATCCCAGACAGGGTTTTGTGTATTCTGGGTAGGAAGGGCTTTGCGAGAAGGTGACTGCGGAGTGGCACCCCGGTGCTCACTACGCATCTGCCGGTTAGAACCAGTTCCAGGGGCGCGCAGCCCCTGACCTGGGGAAAGTCCGGCAGGGGAGAGGGGTGTAACTACCCCCCTTCCTAGTCCCACCCCTAGGGCAGGACCTAGTCGTGTACCCACCCCTTTCTTTAGGATAAAGGCCGGAGCGGGGACCCTTCCAAATTAGATCATCTTTGAATCAAGAACTACTTTCTACGAAAGGACATTCAAGACTCTTCTCAAGATTTCTCCCTTGTGGCTAAGGAGTAGTCACCCTGCATCCGCAGGCACCATCTAAGAACTCTGCGGTTTGCTGCAAGTCCTTCCTCAGGAATCCGACGACCCAGCTTGACGAGAACCGGCTTCCCTGGCACCTCTGACCTCTACCCACATCGTCAGCTCAGCTGAGATCTGTGGGTGCGACGAGACCTCGAAGGACTGGCCATCATCAAAACCTGCACGCTTTCTTAAACCAGCACGATCACCGAAGGAATCCTCTGGTGAGTGCTCTGGGGTCCGAGAAGCCCCGACCCTGAGCAGCTCCAGCATCGAAGTGCAGTCTCCCAGCATCTCCACGATCTGCGTGGGGCCCTTCTGCTCGCTGCTCAGCACGTTGTCTGGTCACTAGCCGCTGGCTTGTGCCCTTCTTGACGACACCCGACAACCAACGCTGCTGGTCTGGTTGCTCCAGACTGGCCTTTGCTCCCTTCTGCAAGAGGAGCACCCCGGACCCTCCTGGTCCACTCAAGACGCCATTTTAGGCCCACCACATGTCCCTGAAATCTGCCAAGGCTTGTTGCCCCAATCCTGGGCCCAGCGACGCCGACAGCATCAACCTTCATGGGACAGCTCGCACCTCCATCCTGGTCGCCGACAACGCCTCCTGGTCCGTGAGACTGCAGAGCCTAGCGTCGCCCACTCACCTATTCGAGGTGACGGCCATCCGGTGCCTTCCTGGTACCCTCTGACTACTGGCTAGTAGTACAAACTTGGTCCCCTCTGCTTTCAGGTATCATCGATCACTGATCCAGGCTTGGATCACTACGAACTATTCATCACTGGTCGCCGGCCAGCAACTCCTTTTCTTCCGGCTCCTGGCTCGTCAGCGAAGACCCCCGACGCCTGTAAGACTTGTGCAGCCGCAGCCCTCATGGCTAGGTAACTTCGGCATTTCGGTGCCTGCATAGCCTCCTTACTTAAGGGTCCTGAGTCCCTCGCTTCCGACTTGCCTTATCGGGTCCGCCCGAGACCACTAGAACTTTCCGTGCCTCGGGCACTTGTTTTAATTGTGCACTTGAAGTATTTTCCTAAGAGTTTTGTTCTGTGCTTAGTACCCTGTCCTCATAAAGAGTACAGGGCTGTTGTGATTCTAATAAATATACTGTTTATTTTCATAACACTTGTGTGGTGTCCTTTCACTTGGTCTTCAAGGGGTATGTGATGGTATAACAGCTGGCTTAACACGCCCTCTAGAGTTTAGCCCGAAGACTGCTCGTATCCACGCTACTAGGATAGCTGGTCTAAGGTTGACTTACAACCAATCACCATAAGGGTCGTTTGGACCGATGCATAGTGGTCGCTAGAATAGCGAACGCTGCATATCGGGCCAACTTCTCACATTGGTGAGCAGCGGTTGGGATTTGAGCTTGCTGTTGTTTTACCACGCGTATCCTAAGAATATCTTGTGAAAGATCGCATAAGTACTCCAGGTACATATAACTTAGCTTAGAATACTCTGAGTTCTACTGAACCAGCTGTTGTAGCTCCTCAAGGCTTAGCACACCTTAGCTACAACTCTTAGCAAGGGATCAGTAGGTAAACCCATAGTGTAGGTAGGTGCATCACTTACACCACACTAGAAGCAGCATGTCAGACAAAGGAGGAAACTCTGAGTCTCCCCTTGTGTCAGTCGACCTTCCACAGGTCACCTCCAGATATGCTGCACTTAGCTTCCACGAGATGCGACAAATCTGTACATCTCGAAAGCTAAAACAGGGTGCAAACCCTACCATTCCGTTTCTGATTGGTCTCTTGGAGACTTATGATGCAAGGAGGGCGGGTAACACCGACCCTTCTCATCCAGAAGTGGATATGCCCCCCCTCGAGGGAACCCGAGGTGACTCTGACCTTATCCATCTCTCCGCAGAGGGCGAAGAGGAGGAGGAGGAACCAGAGACATCTGGGGACGAGGCAGACAAAAGTCCAGTCATAGTTAGCCAGCTAACTCAGGACAACTTATGGCGGCACGAAATTGGTACTAGGAGACCCCTGGGCCCTCTCTCGGGCCAGCTTAACATTGGGAACGGACGAGTTAGGTCTCTGTCGAGAGGCTCTAACAGATCCGTTCAAACCAATGGCTCTCGAGGCTCTGCTCGAAGAGGGATGACATGCCCTCAGAGGAGAGTGTACGGAGCGAAGGAGCGGGAAGTCAATCTGCGGATCGAAAGGGAAGAACTTGCCCTAGCCAACGAGAGACTCGCCTTTGCTAGAGAGCAAGAATTGAGTGGGACCATTCCCACTGGTGGCAGCATTCCCCCACGGGAACCCAGGAGTTTAGACACTAAGCACCTGAATAAGATAGTGCCTCCCTTTAAGCAAGGGGACGACATCCACAAATGGATTACTGCTTTGGAGCGGGCCTGCACTGTACAGTGTGTCCCCCAAAGTCAGTGGGCAGCTATCTTGTGGCTCTCCTTTGAAGGTAAAGGTAGAGATAAGCTCCTCACTACTAGAGTTGAGGATGCTAACAATTACCAGGTCCTGAAGAACACACTGATTGATGGGTTCGGCCTAACCACTGAGCAGTACAGGTTGCTGTTCAGGGATACCCAGAAAACTCAGTCTCAGGACTGGTCTGATTTCGTTGATTGTGCCACTAAGGCTTTGGAGGGCTGATTGCTGGGCAGTAAGGTTACTGATTACACAGGGTTGTATAATTTGATCATGCGAGAACAGATTTTAAACAATTGTCAGAACCAGTTGTTGCATCAGCACCTTGTCGACTCGGATCTGACCTCTCCCCAAGAATTGGGAAAGAAGGCAGACAGATGGGTCAGAACAAGGGTTAAGCAAAACCAGGGCCAGAACCAGGGTGGTCAGAAGAAAGCAGACCAGAAGGGTAAAGATTCAAAAGGGGAACAAACTGACCAGAAGTCTTCGACAGGTCCCCAACAACCCAAAGAGGGGGGGGGTCAGGCTTCTCAGAAAAAGAAGAATCAAGAAGGCCAATCGAAAAGGTGGTGCCAATACTGTAAAAGTAAAAGTCACTGGTTTAGTGAGTGCACCAAGAAAGGAGGGCAGACTCCTGCTACTGCAGCCCCTAAGGCACCTGTGCCCCCTAGTACAGCCAGCAGTAGTAGTGGGCCTCCCAAGGGACTAGTTGGGTTAACCTTGGGTTCTGAGGGGTGTGACAACCTAGTTGGTACGCTCACTCAGGCTGTCCTTGTCTGTACGGGGGATGTGGATATATCCCCTGATGTCAGTCCCAATACTTTGGGCAAATACCGACAGACGCCTTTAATTAATGGAAGAATGGCTCAGGCCTATAGGGACACGGGTGCAAGCGTCACCATGGTGACGCCTAACTTTGTGGACCCTGGACAGATCATGCCAGGTACAGATTTCCAGGTGACCAATGCCAGCAACGTCACTACCAGTCATAGTTTGGCGATTGTTGCTTTCTCCTGGGGAGGGGTAAATGGCCAGAAAAAGGTTGTTGTTAGTTCAGACCTCCCAGTGGATTGTTTGTTGGGCAATGATTTGGAGTCATCACAATGGTCGGAAGTGGAGCAACGGACTCACATGGAGATGTTAGGCTTGCCAGCACATGTGTTTGCTGTGACCAGGTCACAGGTCAGACGATGCCCCACTGAACAGGTGCTGGATCCTGGAACAACGGACCAGACACCTCCCAAGAAGAAGAGCAGTCGGGTTAAGGCTTCGCCTTCCCCCTTGCCCCAGGTCGAGGATCAAGTCTCAGAGGAGGCTGACCTCCAGGAATTGCGGGAAACTGAACCTAAAGAACTCGAACTTGATCAAGTTGAGTTTCTGGGATCAGGGGGACCCACACAAGAAGACCTGGGGAAGGACCAGTTAGACTGCCCTTCCCTTGAACCCCTCAGACAGCAGGCTGCTGCTGAGGCTGCTGGGAACGCCACAGGTACCCACAAGGTATACTGGGAAGATGGACTCCTATACACTGAGGCAAGAGACCCCAAGCCTGGCATGACCAGGAGGCTGGTTATCCGCTTGTCTCAGCGTGGTTTCCTCCTTACCTTGGCCCACGAGATTCCCTTAGCAGGACACTTAGGCCAGACGAAGACGTGGGACAGGCTTGTCTCACACTTTCACTGGCCTCACATGAACGAAGATACCAAGGAGTTTTGTCGCTCCTGTGTCACTTGCCAAGCCAGTGGTAAGTCAGGTGGCACTACAAAGGCCCCCCTTATACCAATGCCTGTGGTGGGGGTGCCCTTTGAACGGGTGGGGATCGACATCGTCGGTCCCATGGAACCACCAACAGCATCAGGGCACAAGTTTATACTGGTGGTAGTGGATCATGCCACCAGGTATCCTGAAGCTATTCCCCTTAGGACCACTACAGCCCCTGTGGTGGCAAGAGCCCTAGTTGGAGTATTCTCCAGAGTGGGCTTCCCTAAGGAGGTCGTCTCTGACAGAGGTGCAAACTTCATGTCGAGCTACTTAACTGCTATGTGGAAGGAATGTGGTGTCAACTACAAGTTCACTACACCCTATCATCCACAATGCAATGGGCTTGTTGAGAGATTCAACAGGACCCTAAAAGGGATGATTCATGGACTACCTGAAACGCTTCGGCGTAGATGGGACGTCCTGATTCCCTGCCTTTTATTCGCTTACAGAGAAGTCCCACAGAAGGGGGTTGGCTACAGCCCTTTGGAACTTTTGTACGGGCATCCTGTAAGAGGACCCCTGTGTTTGGTAAAGGAAGGATGGGAGAGACCTCTCAAAAAGCCTGCAACCAGCATAGTGGACTATGTGCTCGGTCTCCGCTCGCGGATGGCTGAGTACATGGAGAAGGCATCCGAAAACCTTAAGGCCAGCCAAGAACTCCAGAAAGCTTGGCATGACCAAAAGGCTGTCTTGACTGTTTATCAGCCCGGACAGAAGGTGTGGGTGTTGGAGCCAGTGGCCCCAGCAGCACTCAAGGACAAATGGTCCGGGCCCTACACCATCCTGGAGAAAAAGGGAGAGGTCACCTACCTGGTAGACCTTGGAACTCCCCGGAGCCCCCACAGGGTGCTCCATGTCAACAGGCTCAAAGCATATGTCGACAGGAAGGACATGAGTTTGCTCATGGCCATAGATGAGGGACAGGAGGAGGAGAGTGACCCTCGCCCCGACCTGCTCACTCAGAATCCTGACGATGGATCGGTAGATGGTGTTGTCTTTTGTGGCAGCCTCTCCGAACATCAACAGGAGGATTGTAAACAGGTTCTTCAATCCTTCCGGCATATGTTCTCTCTAACACCCAGCCAGACCAATTGGTGTACCCATGAGGTTGACACTGGTGACAGCTTGCCCGTCAAGAGTAAAATCTACAGGCAGCCCGATCACGTTAGAGACTGCATCAGAAGTGAAGTGCAGAAGATGTTGGAGCTGGGAGTCATTGAACCCTCGGACAGCCCCTGGGCTAGTCCCGTAGTTCTAGTGCCGAAACCTCACACCCCGGGCGGTAAGAAAGAGTTGAGGTTCTGCGTAGACTACAGGGGTCTCAATGCAGTCACTAAGACTGATGCCCACCCAATACCAAGGGCAGACGAGCTTATCGATAGATTGGCTTCGGCCAACTACTTAAGTACGTTTGACCTGACAGCTGGGTATTGGCAAATCAGGTTAGCTGAGGACGCCAAGCCCAAGACCGCATTTTCTACCCCTGGTGGGCATTATCAGTTCGTGGTGATGCCCTTTGGTTTGAAAAATGCACCTGCCACCTTCCAACGGTTGGTGAATCACGTTCTCACTGGGCTGGATGACTTCTGTGCGGCGTATCTTGACGATATTGCTGTCTTTAGCTCCACCTGGGAGGATCACCTGGTCCACCTGCGGAAAGTGTTAGAGGCGCTGCAAGCAGCAGGCCTCACTATCAAGGCTACCAAGTGCCAGATAGGGCAGACACAGGTTGTGTATTTGGGCCACCTTGTCGGTGGAGGCCAAGTTCAACCACTGGAGAGCAAGATACAGTCAATCAGGGACTGGGCTCCTCCAACCACCCAGACTCAGGTTCGAGCTTTCTTGGGCCTGACTGGTTACTACCGAAAGTTTGTCAGAAATTACGGGTCGATTGTGACTCCGCTTAATGAACTGACAAGTAAGAAAATGCCAAGAAAAGGTTCAGTGGACAGTGAGCTGTCAACAAGCATTCGATGACCTAAAACAGGCCATGTGCACGGCACCTATCCTCAAGAGTCCAGACTACTCCAAACCATTCATTGTCCAAACAGATGCGTCTGAGTTGGGTGTGGGAGCTGTTCTATCTCAGCTGAATTTCGATGGTAATGACCAGCCCATTGCTTTTATAAGCAGACGGCTGACCCCCAGAGAGAAAAATTGGTCAGCTATAGAGAGGGAGGCCTTCGCTGTGGTGTGGGCCCTGAAGAAACTGAGGCCATACTTGTTTGGCACTCATTTCAAGATTCAGACCGACCATAAGCCCCTCCTATGGCTAAATCAGATGAAGGGTGAAAACCCCAAACTGCTTAGGTGGTCCATTTCCCTACAGGGGATGGACTTCACAGTGGAGCATATACCTGGCACTGATCATGGCAATGCAGATGGGCTCTCCAGGTATTTCCACTTAGAACAAGAAGACTCACCTGGTCAAGGTTAGTTTATTGTCCCAACGTTTGGGGGGGGGGGTCATGTAGGAGAGTAGGGTCTGCAATCCTATGATCACCCGGACTTTTTGCTTTTGTTTCACTGGTTTACGACTTTCTCGGGCTGTGGGCCTGCTAATCAGACCCACAGCCTAGCTTTTCTCTCACTAAATTGATGCGTGTACCTTAGGTGCATTACCCAATTGGAACTGGGCCACCTTGTCAGACCCTGTAACTCAGGGCATCGGTGTACCCAGGGCCTACCAGGGGCTGAAGCATGTATTATGCCACCCCCGGATGGCCAGCTAAATCTGACACAACTGGCTGCACGACAGCTGGGGCAACGTAGCGTACTCGCTCGTTGCTTTAGGTATAGTATCCCTATATCTAACCTCACAATGGACACCCGGGTTCCTATCAGTCACTCCTATGGCAGGCCTTGACAATCCTGAAGGCAGAGTGCATGGAACCGTGTGAATTGGGCTCTGGCACGAGCCGAGCCCGGTTGCAGCTTGCGGAACCAAGACCAATGGCTGTTCCATGATAACGTGTATCATATCGGTAACTTCGGTATAGCGTTATTCAGACATGTCGAGTAAGGTGTCATACGAATCGGGATGCTGCCCCCTCACCAATTCTGGCAACGAGGTTAGCATTCCGCCCTTCTAGAGGGACATGACATGTATGTAACTGTGAACCCCGGTTAAAGTTAAATGAACCCTCAGCTCCACAAAATGGACGCTGCCACCACAGACACGAGTCTGACCTCCTGCTGCTGGGAGTCCTTCCAGCGAGGAGAGCTTGGACAAAGGGTTTCCTGTCAGGGGCGGTGTTCGCACCATCCCAGACAGGGTTTTGTGTATTCTGGGTAGGTAGGACTTTGCGAGAAGGTGAGTGCGGAGTGGCACCCCGGTGCTCACTACGCATCTGCCGGTTAGAACCAGTTCCAGGGGCGCGCAGCCCCTGACCTGGGGAAAGTCCGGAAGGGGAGAGGGGTGTAACTACCCCCCTTCCTGGTCCCACCCCTAGGGCAGGACCTAGTCATGTACCCACCCCTTTCTTTAGGATAAAGGCCGGAGCGGGGACCCTTCCAAATTAGATCATCTTTGAATCAAGAACTACTTTCTACGAAAGGACATTCAAGACTCTTCTCAAGATTTCTCCCTTGTGGCTAAGGAGTAGTCACCCTGCATCCGCAGGCACCATCTAAGAACTCTGCGGTTTGCTGCAAGTCCTTCCTCAGGAATCCGACGACCCAGCTCGACGAGAACCGGCTTCCCTGGCACCTCTGACCTCTACCCACATCGTCAGCTCAGCTGAGATCTGTGGGTGCGACGAGACCTCGAGGGACCGGCCATCATCAAAACCTGCACGCTTTCTTAAACCAGCACGATCACCAAAGGAATCCTCTGGTGAGTGCTCTGGGGTCCGAGAAGCCCCGAAAATGAGCAGCTCCAGCATCGAAGTGCAGTCTCCCAGCATCTCCACTATCTGCGTGGGGCCCTTCTGCTCGCTGCTCAGCACGTTGTCTGGTCACTAGCCGCTGGCTTGTGCCCTTCTTGACGACACCCGACAATCAACGCTGCTGGTCTGGTTGCTCCAGACTGGCCTTTGCTCCCTTCTGCGAGAGGAGCACCCCGGACCCTCCTGGTCCACTCAAGACGCCATTTTTGGCCCACCACGTGGCCCTGAAATCTGCCAAGGCTTGTTGCCCCAATCCTGGGCCCAGCGACGCCGACAGCATCAACCTTCGTGGGACAGCTCGCACCTCCATCCTGGTCGCCGACAACGCCTCCTGGTCCGTGAGACTGCGGAGCCTAGCGTCGCCCACTCACCTAGTCGATGTGACGCCCATCCGGTGCCTTCCTGGTACCCTCTGACTACTGGCTAGTAGTACGAACTTGGTCCCCTCTGCTTTCAGGTATCATCGATCACTGATCCAGGCTTGGATCACTACGAACTATTCATCACTGGTCGCCGGCCAGCAACTCCTTTTCTTCCGGCTCCTGGCTCATCAGCGAAGACCCCCGACGCCTGTAAGACTTGTGCAGCCGCAGCCCTCGTGGCTAGGTAACTTCGGCATTTCGGTGCCTGCATAGCCTCCTTACTTAAGGGTCCTGAGTCCCTCGCTTCCGACTTGCCTTATCGGGTCCGCCCGAGACCACTAGAACTTTCCGTGCCTCGGGCACTTGTTTTAATTGTGCACTTGAAGTATTTTCCTAAGAGTTTTGTTCTGTGCTTAGTACCCTGTCCTCATAAAGAGTACAGGGCTGTTGTGATTCTAATAAATATACTGTTTATTTTCATAACACTGGTGTGGTGTCCTTTCACTTGGTGTTCAAGGGGTATGTGATGGTATAACAGCTGGCTTAACACGCCCTCTAGAGTTTAGCCCGAAGACTGCTCGTATCCACGCTACTAGGATAGCTGGTCTAAGGTTGACTTACAACCAATCACCATAAGGGTCGTTTGGACCTATGCATAGTGGTCGCTAGAATAGCGAACGCTGCATATCGGGCCAACTTCTCACAGCATACCCCTGAGATCATGGGGGTACGCGACGTACCCCGCGATCTCGGGGTGTACGCACCATACCCCATGTTCGCTGGGTGTACGGTGTGTACACCCTGCGATCGCAGGGTACAAAGCGGGTCGTACAGCGTGTGTACGAGTCGTACGGTTCACGGTTTCAGCCTTGCAATACGTACGGATCGCGACGATTCGGACGGGTTCACGGAATGCGGATCGTACTATGGGACTCGGATGGATGGGTACGATTTGTACAGAAAGGGCTCCGGATACGAATCGTATGGAGGGATTTTTACCAGGATCGGAATCGACCCCCTAATGTAACAATTCATTATTATACTTTAACAGAGTTTATATGCCCCAAAATTCCTTGGGCTTCACGGATGGCTTGGACTATGTCATGCCAAAATACAAGATCACCGCAGGCCCAGCAGGATTCTCTCTGAATAGAGTGGGTGAATTTATGTCCATACTCCAATGCCCCCCTTCTCCATTGGGCAATCTAAGTAAGGTTTCGAATGGCAGAGCTATCAGAGGTGTAGTGAGGACTCAAGAGGCATTCTGTAAATAATCTTTAGTTTACTGGAACATGAAAATGCCCACAGTGCACTGTGACTGGCCGGAGAAGAGCCCAACAGAAGATAACTCAACTGCTTGCAATTCCGAGGATGACCGCAGGCAGAACCCGAATGGTGTTAAGTATATACAATTATGTACATAAGCAAGACTCGAGGAAGTTTTGAACAAGAACCATGTGCCTGCCACTACTAGTGAGGTAAACCAAGTGTCAGGCATGCTACACCTTATATACTACATTACCTTTCCCCTTAAAACAACAACAAAATTGCATGTGAGTACCTAAAAGTAAAAGGAAGTAAATAACACTAATACATTACAAAATCAGTGAATCTGAAAGGCACTTTAACTTCTCGTGCTGGCCGAGATGCTTCTGAATGCGAAGAGTGTATGGAATCTTCACTGTCATTTGTTGAGCTAGTATTGGCTGAGGTTGGTTGTACCCATGATGCCCAATCAGATTGAGACATGGGCCTGCCTCTACTCAAAATATTACTTGCTTGTTGCTCAGATCATTTTACCAATAGGCGTTTGTTCCACCAACCCTGCTTTCAAGTAATGCTGCGCCTTTGCTTAGTTGTTAAACCTTAACTGGAGCAGAGTACACAGACTCCCTTTCTTCACTCTGACTGAACTTCTGCTCAAATCCCAGTCCTTTACATTTATTCTATACGATGATAATCATTGTTTATCATCAATACTTTGGGCTAGATGTAGGTAAATAGGTTTTACCGATTCTAAAATACCGAATTTTACTGATTCGGTATTTTAGAATCGGTAAATCCTGTGTAGGTAATTAATCGGTAAAAAATACTGAATCGTTAAGATTCGGCCTGGAGGCCCATAGGAATGAATGTCAATTACCGAATCGGTAATTACCGATTCGGTAAAATTGGGAAAAAGTCAAAGGTGGCAGGGTGTCACTTTGACACCCTGTTGCACCACTGATTAGTGCTGGTGTGCACATGTAGCATACATACATGCCCTAAGGGCATGTATGCCTGTCACATGGCACAGGTGTAAATGCACATTTATGCTTTTACATAGGAATTCCTTATTTACTACCAACTAATAGTTGGTGGTAAATAACGAATTCTTAAAGCCCAGAAGCACTGTTTACAGTGCTTCCTACATCTCATTTACCGATTCGGTAAATACCGAATCGGTAAATGAGGATTCAGTAAATACGGAATCGGTAAATACCGATTTGTTATTTACCGAATCAATAAAATAGCCTCCTTCATAGGTAAAGGCTTTTACCGACCGGTAAAAGCCTACCTACATCTGGCCCTTTGTTTCATATTGCCCTGTTTCTCTAGTACCTTGGACATAACCTTTCTTTGTCTGTAAGCTCATTGTATTCTGTAGTTCTTACATGTTTTTTCAGCCATGTGGGAAATAGGGGCATATTATCAAGGACAGCGGTAAAAATTATCGCTGGTTTAGCGGCAGTAAACAGCGATAATGGGCATGATAATATGCCCTTGTGAATTCCCATAGAAGCCCAGGATCTGGTGTCAACCTGGGCTTCTATTGGAATTCTCCAGGGCATATTATCAAGCGAATTATAACGCCGTTCTTGATAATATGCCCGATGGGGGCATATTATCAACAACTAGCGATATTTATCACTAAACGGACTTAGCGATTTTTTTTTTATCGCCACGCATCGCCGGATTTTATCGCAGAGATAATGTGCTATTAGCAACGTTTGTCTCTAAAGCGATAAAATATCCGGCGATAGCGGCGAAATGCGTGAATATCGCTGGGAATCCAGCGATATTCAGGCATTAACGCCAATAGGGTCTTAACCTGAATATCCAACTCCCATTGGATATACAGGTTAAGAACTGGTCTGAGCAGGCGTTCGTTTTCAGCGATCTTCGCGCTTAGCGTGGATTTTTTTATCGCTACGCCTGCGTTGATAATAGGCGATAGCGATGTTAACGACTGCTTTCAGTCACTAACAGGTTGGGTACACCCACTTTGCATGCCATTAGCGATAAATATCGCTGACATGCAACGTGGGCCCCAAACCGCTCGCTATCGCCTCAAAGCTTGCTAATAGGGCGATGAAATTATCGCCGCTTTGCGGGTGAAAACGACTGCAAAAGCGTTGATAATTTCATATCGCCTGCCTTGATAATATGCCCCATAGTGTGGTGTGCCTCTTCCTGCCTCTTAATTAAGGAAAGGGTGTAACTTCCGTTGTACAATGTGGCGCAGAGTTGTAGCACCGTACCTTCTGTTTCAGAAACGTTTTAACAGCAAAATTTGCAGCAATTGCTGTCTGTAAACCGTTGGAAGACGGAAAATACAACGCCACTTTCAAATGAGTGAAATCACACTTTTTGAGAAAGTCAGACATGCCTTCTGAAGTGAAGTGAGTGCTATTGTCAGTAACTAAATTCATGGCAGCACCTTCTAGACTAAATACCTGTTCCAAGAACTTCTTTACTGCTTCTTTGTCTTGTGTTTTTACAAATGAATAATACATCCATTATTTCACATTGTCAGGTAATAAAACATAGGGTCCCGTAAAATCAATGCCTATCTTCTCCCATGCTTGATTAGGAAACTCCACAGGATGTAGGGGGCTTTTATGTAGTTTCCAATGTTTATTGTATAACAATCATTAAGGACACTTGTCAATTAGGGATCTGGTGTCCCTCCATGCCGGGCCTCCAGTAGTGTTTGATGCTAATAAGGATTTTAGTAGAGCCAAGGTGGCCATAAAGCACACATGGGATGATGCTTTCACGTAATTTACTTGGAGTTACAAACACACATTCTCTCAATAAAAAATCATTGGCTACAGACAAATAGTCTGCAACTTGTGCAAAAAATGTCCAAATCGTTTACTAAATATCTTTTCTCAGGCCACCTCTGATTAACGTACACTTTGACTTTGTTTAAAGTCTCATCGTCCTGAGAAGAAGAAATCCAAATAGATTCGCTAGGAATTGTGCTGCATTCTTCGCTAACTGCATCAATAGAAGATACACATACTACATCATCTAAGATATCATCATCATGTGATTTTTGAATCGACATGCGTGACAAGCAATCGGCATGAAAGTTGGAGCACCTGGAAGATGCTTGATTTAAAAAACAAACTCCTGTAATTTGGATGCTAGTCTAGTAAGGCGTGAAGAAAGATCATTTTTTGATGTTTCTGTGAGTATGTGAACTAGTGGTTTGTGGTCGGTATGCAATTAGAATCTGCAGCCCCATACATACATTCTAAATTTGTGTACGGCCCAAACGCAAGCTAGTGCCTCTCGATCAATAGTGCTGTTCTGTGACTCTTCAAGTGATCTCGGGGCAAAAGTAGGTTCTCTCCCTGCAATGTTTTGGCTTAAAAAAGCTCCTACACCTTTTTGACCAGCATCCACCGTGATGATGGATGACATCTTCCTGGAATGCACTTAAAGCACGAGCTTTTTCAATTAAAAGTTTAACCACATCAAACACACTTTGTACATCCTCTGACCAAATAAAATTCTGGGGCATATTACCAAGCAATAGCGATAATTATCGCTATTGCTTGGTTAGAGACAAAAATTTACCGCTGAGCTGCGGCGATTTTTATCGCAAATAAACACTGGTATTACCAAGGTTTATCGCAAATGTGATAAAAATCGGCCGCAATGCATGAATATCGCTGAAAAGTCAGCGATATTCATGCATTACCGAGATAATGCTCTTAGCCATGTTATCCACCTCCCATTGGATAACATGGCTAAGAACTGCTCAGGGCAGGTGTTCGCTTTTGGAGATATTCGCGGTTAGCGCGAATATCTCCAAAAGTTGGTAATAGGAGATAGCGATGTTAGCAACTGTTTCCAGTCGCTAACATCTTGGCACGCCCACTTTGCATGTCATTAGTGATAAATATCACTGACATGCAAAGTGGGGCCCAAGATGGTTGCTATCTCCTACTAGCTGTCGCTAACTGGTGCTAGCGGCAGCTAGGTAATAGGGAGATAATTTTATCTCCGCTTTCTTGGCTTTTAAAGCCAAAAAAGCGGAGATAAACCCCCTTGATAATATGCCCCTCTGTCCCTTGCGCAAGAGCACCCTCAGGGCCTCAACTGCTTGTGCATACCCAGAGACAAACCTGGTGTAGTACTCTGCGAGACCAAGAAATGAGCTCAAAGCATCTCTATCCGAAGGTGCATGCGCATCTTTAACGGCCCTGATCAGGGAACATTTTGGTTTATTACCAGAAGCTGAAATTGTGTAACCCAAATAATCCAATTCATGTGTAGCAAACTTACATTTGTCTTGTCTAATTGTCATATTTCTTTGAGACGGAATGGTGAACACTTTTCTTAGAGTGTTGTTGTGTTTCTCAAAACTGTTAGCATATATCAAAATATCATCTTGGTAGGCTTGTACCCCTTTTAAATCACAAAACAGACTGTCCATACATTTTTGATAAACACTGCCGGCTGACGCCAGGCCAAATGGTAATCTCAAATACTTATATGCACCGTATGGCATAACAAACGTGGTTAACTCTGTGACTCGTTGACTAATGCCATCTGAGGGCACGCAGCTGTTATATCAATCAATGAAAACCACTTTGCCTCTCCAATATTGGCTAAGAGGTCCTGTATTCTGGGGAGGGGATGACAATCCACTAGTATATTGGAGTTAAATCTTCTCAAGTCTGTGCATAACCTAATCTCACAAGACTTCCTGCGTGCAACTACAATGGAGCAACCCAAAGCAATGAATCACAGGGCTCAATTATACCTTGCTCGCAAAGGTTCTGTATAGTATGTTTAAGTTCCTCTCTTACACTTAGTGGTACATTTCTAACCTTGTGTATAACGGGTTGAGCTTTTGGTTTTAATCTGATACAGTGTTCAAAACCTTTGACACTACATACCTGCTCTCGAAAAATGACCTTGAATTTATCTATTAATTCTTTAACAGGGCCATTAACACAGCTGATCTAACTCATGGGTAAATCTCCCAGAACAACGGGGGTCTCAGTACCAGGTTTAAGCAGTAACCCCATTTTTTTTGTTTGATTTTACCAGCATGTTTTTTCCTTTAACAGCTACTTAAACTTTAGCAAAAGTGTATCTACCTAGACAACTGACCTTGGTGGAGAAAAACCCCAACATTTCAATATCTTTCAAACCGAAAGCCTTGGGATATATATCAGCAGGTGTTAACAATTTGTGCCAATGTTGTTCAAAGGTAATGTCACTGAGAATGGTTATGGGCAATCCGGAATCTGTCATAACTTCTAAGGTTGCACCAAAAATATTGACTTCACATGTGGGACCTCTGACCGAAGTCTGAATAGCCTTCCATTCAATATTGAGTACCACATTATTGATTGATTCTGTACATGTTTCAATCAACAATTAATTTTGACTGAAATTTTGTTACTCTTACCGACATATTGAAAGTGACCTATTTTATTGCAAAATAGGCATCGTTTTCCCAAAGCTGGGCTACCTGGAAAATTACTAAAGGGATTTCTAGATCCACATCTAAAACATACATTAATTTCTTTTTTGTTTAGTCTTATAGTTTTTGAACTTTGTGTTAACTAGACAAATCGGGTCAGACTGTAGGTTACGTTTAACTGCTAATGCATTAATAGAATTATTGGTATGAAGAACTTTAGAGGAAATAAGAGAACTTTAAATACTTTTAGGTACGTCCATGACTTCACTAAGCGTGAGATTGCGACAGCTCAACAGTCTTTCTTGTATTTGTGAGATGAACATCTGAAGACAAATTGGTCTCTAATACTTGTGACGAGATTAGCAGCAAATTTGCATGTAAAAGCTAGGAACCTTAGAGCAGTAATATATTCCTCTACTCCTTCGTCATCCGCCTGCTTTCATTAAAAAGAATTATGACGTTTTATCATGATGCTAGGATCTTCAGAAAATTGTTTGCATAAGTGTGCAATAGCTTCAATGTACACATTCCACTGAGATTCACCAAAGCGACCTGCAGGTGTTTGAATAGTTGGTAAGTTATCAAAACTTTCTTGTGCAGCCAAAACCAAACTGCCATATAGTAGTACAAACTTCACATGAGCTATAACCTCCAGAATCAATGGCCACAATGTGATTTTCAAATAATTTCAACCAATGTGAAAATTTAATGGAGGGTTGTCCAGGACAAACAAGAAAAGCCGGTGTTTGAGTTATTTGTTGTGAAGATTATCCCTTTTATGTTTTGTTTATTTTTCAATGTAAAAGTGCTGTAATAATAATAATAAGGTGAGCTGAAAAAGTAATGGCATTAAGCAAAATTGTAACCGGACCGCCAGTTCTTAAAGAAATACCTTAAACCAAATTTTCAGCAGATCACCAGTGCCTAAAGAAATACCTTAGGCCAAATTGTCACCAGAGCACCAGTACTTATAGATGCTGAAATACCTTGAATATGATGACTGTAGTTCTCGGGTGAGGTGATGGAGGAAATCCAGAAGGAACACTCGTGTAGCAGTAAGTGAGTGCTATTTTTATTTTTATTAAATCTGTTTTATTGGTTTTCTCTTCAACATCGTGAAAGAGCTCTCCAACCCCAACACCGGAAACAACGACATCACCCCATCGCAAGACCTCTGCAACTCCCTCGCCTCCTACTTCCACAACAAGATCGCGGACATACACTACAGCTTCAGCACTCAACCGACGCACACCACGACCGCAGCAACGCCGCCCACCACCACCCTCCGCGCCTGGACCCCGGTCAACACCGAAGACACCGTCCACACGATGAACTCCGTCCACTCCGGATCTCCGACCGACCCCTGCCCTCACCACGTCTTCAACAAAGCCGACGCTGTCATCGCACCCCACCTGCGGGACATCATCAACACCTCATTTGACACCGCCACCTTCCCCGAGAGCTGGAAGCACGCCGAACTCAGCGCTCTACTCAAGAAACCTACGGCAGACCCCACCGAACTCAAGAATTACCGCCCCATCTCTCTCCTCCCGTTCCCAGCCAAAGTCATCGAGAAGACCGTCAACAAACAGCTGGCCGCCTTCCTTGAGACGAATGGATCCCTCGACCCATCGCAGTCCGGACTCCGTGCCAACCACAGCACCGAGACCGCCCTTATCGCCGCCACTGACGACATCCGAGCCCTGATGGAACACGGAGAAACAGCGGCCCTCATCCTCCTAGACCTCTCCGCGGCTTTCGACACGGTCTGCCACCGCACCCTTGTGCAGCGCCTCAGCAACGTCGGAATCCAGGAGAAGGCGCTGGAATGGATCGTCTCCTTTCTCGACGGAAGAACACAAAGAGTCCGCCTACCACCGTACAAGTCAGAGGCCACCGAAGTCATCTGCGGCGTCCCTCAAGGATCCTCACTGAGCCTGACTCTCTTCAACGTCTACATGAGCCCCCTCGCGGCCATCGCACGCCAGCACAACCTCAAAATAATCTCCTACGCCGACGACACCCAGCTGATCCTCTCCCTGACCAACGACCCAGCCGCCGCCAGAGCCAACCTGCACGAAGGGATGAAAGAGGTAGCCGAGTGGATGACGACGAGCCGCCTGAAACTGAACTCAGATAAGACTGAGGTCCTCATCCTGGGCTCCTCGCCCTCCGCCTGGGACGACTCCTGGTGGCCCCCCGCCCTGGGCACCGCACCGAAACCGACGGACCACGCACGCAACCTAGGTTTCATCCTGGACTCCTCCCTCTCCATGACCAGGCAAGTCAACGCCGTCTCCTCGTCATGCTTCAACATCCTGCGCATGCTACGGAAGATCTTCTGGTGGATCCCCACAGAGACCAGGAAGACCGTCACCCAGGCCCTCGTCACCAGCCGACTGGACTACGGCAACGCACTCTACGCCGGAACCACTGCCAAGGTCCAGAAGAGACTCCAGCGCATCCAGAACGCCTCAGCCAGACTCATCCTCGACATCCCACGACACAGCCACATCTCCGGACACCTAAGAGACCTGCACTGGCTCCCGATCAACAAGAGAATCACCTTCCGCCTCCTTACCCACGCACACAAAGCTCTCCACGACCAAGGCCCGAGCTACCTCAACAACCGAATCAACTTCTACGCTCCCAAACGCCACCTCCGTTCCGCCAGCCACGCCCTCGCCGCCGTCCCACGCATCCGCAGAGCCACTACAGGAGGAAGGTCCTTCTCCTACCTGGCCGCCAAGACCTGGAACTCCCTCCCGGCCGACCTGCGCCTGACCCAAGACCACCTCTCCTTCAGGAAGAAGCTCAAGACCTGGCTGTTCGAGCAGTAGCGGCCCCCCCCCCCCCCAAGCGCCTCGAGACCCTACGGGTAGGTAATGCGCTCTACAAATGTCCTTGATTGATTGATTGATTGATTGTTGTACAATTAAAACATAGAACATGTGAACTCCATTCCAGCGACATTGCAAAATCGTTCCATTATCACATTTACCGATGACGACATTGTTAATGACATGGTATTTGTGCTGACATTTTGTAGTGCCCGGCCGCAGCGAGCTGTGACAAAGTTGTGCCGCTAGTAACCCCAGGATTCAGCAGGACTCCATACGTTCTCCTTAAGATTCTGTGATCAATCATGACCTCTCTCTCCACTCTCAGTATCATCAGTGTTTGAAAGCACAAGGAGATACATTTTTGAGGGGTCCCAAATGTCTCTTGGGCGGGATGATGGTGGTAACAGTTCAGCATATGTAAGTAGTTATTATGGACAAAATATCAGGTCCTTTTTAACCATTCTTTAAATTAGCGCGTTCTCCCTATCCCATCTGACGCCACTGTGCGTTTGGCCAGTAAAGGCGCCAGTGATATGAACCGTCTGAAACAGGCATCAAGGTCCTTAGTATCGCCCAGCAGTGTAATGAGTGGGGAGTCAGGTATATGAATTCCAGTCATCTGATCCAGTGCCTCTAGTACCTCTCCTCACTATCGTCGGACCGGGGCGCAGTCCCAGGCTAAGTGGCAAAAGCCAGCGCCCTCCGTACCGCATCTGTCACAACAGTCAGTATCTCTTAATTGGAAGCGCATACGTTTTGCAGGCGTATAGTATAGACGGTGCAAATACTTATAATGGGTCAGTCGCAGTCTACTGCTAGCCGATACTTTGCCCGTCTGTTGACAGCAATAAGTCCATTGTTTGTCAATTAAAGGGAGGTGCAGTTCCTCCTCCCAGTGTGTTCGTGCGCGGGGGTTGTGCGTGGGCTGTCTATTTTGGTGGTCCGGTATAACATGGATACAACATGTGTGGGAGTATCTTTCTGAAGAATGTTGTGCAAGGAACCCATGGTGGGGGGTTCATGTGGGAAGTCTGGGGTAGTGTACTTGATGTCCTGAGGCAATCTGCATACAGAAAAAGTTCAAGAGCTGTGGGTAGGATGTTTCAGAAGAACTCCTGTACTCTGCAGAAGAACTCCTCTCGGGTGCAGAATTTCCCGTCTTTATACATGTCACCCCAGTTTAAGACTGAGAGTTTTCAGAGCATTTGGCGGGAGCCCCCCTCCTGTGTGACAGGAAGGTCTCGTCTGCCCTGAAGAGGCAGCAGGGGGGAATATAATAAGTCATGTTTAAGGTGGCAAGCCAATTCTCTCCAAGTGCGGGTGGTGCACTCGTCTGTGGTTGGAGTAGTGCGCTTATGAATGATAGGCGAGCAGAGATAGACCGAGTATGGGGTTGGGGCCATATAGCCATGTTCCACCGCTAGGTGGGGCAAGTAGGGTGGAGGGTCCATCCAAAACGCTGCATAGTGGGCCTGTGCGCAATGGAAATATAATTCCATGTCGGGGTCTCAAATCCTCCTGCAGCAAATGGGTGAGTGAGGGTGTCCCATTTTAGTCTCGGTTGTTTCCCTCCCCAGGTGAGGGGGATAAGCTGAGATTTAAGAGTTTTGAAGAAGTGTCTGCTGGGGGTGTATGGTTTGTTAATAAATAAGTATAGGAGCTTGGGGAGGATTACCATTTTTATTAACAACGTACTGCCTGCCAAAGAGAGTGGCATTGCAATCCACCTGGTGATCTTGTCGGTCAGGAGATCAAGTGCGCTCCCGTAGTTGACTCTCACCAATTTTACTCTGTCCCTAGTTACCACAATGCCTAAGTATGTGATTGTGCCTGCACACCAGGTGAGGGGTTAATCTGGATAAAATTCCGGAGTGAATATTTGAGATTTACTCCAGTTGATCTGGATGCCTGAGAGCCTCCCAAAAAGTATCAGTACCCGTAGTATCGGGTTTAGGCTGTCTGCCGGATTGCGGCAGGAAAGGGTGAGGTGATCTGCGTATAGTGAGATTAACAGTTGCTACTCGGGATAAATTAGGGCGTGTTCTCTGTGGTGTTGGCGTAATTTAAATGCTAGTGGCTCTATTGCAAGGGCATAGAGGAGCGGTGACAGTGGACACCCTTGCCTCGTTTTCTTGGCAATGCTGAAAGCTGGTGAATGGATGCCATTTATCAATATGCTGGCCTGTAAATTAGTGTATACTAGTTGCATCCAGGATAGGAAGGGTATAGGGAATCCCATACGCTGAAATACAAGGGAATCAAAGGCTTTGATCGCGTCAAGGAAGATGGCTACAGCATTGGTCTCTGGGTTTACATACAAACAGCAGCTGTGTGCCATTGTAGACACCCTTGCATAATTTTGCAAGATTGCCTGCGTTGAGGAAATGCTTGTCTTTGTGCAGAAAGGGACACCTTCCTGCACAAAAACAATAATTGAAGTCATTTTCCTCTTTCTATGTGTGCTGTAGAATGCAGCATGTATAGAAAGAGGAAAATACAAGGAGAAATAAGGATCTTTCCCCTCGTTGTGCCTTCTTACGCCTCACCTGGAGAGGCGTAGGATTCTGGCGCACTCCCATGTTTACAAAATGTTGCAAATCTGGGAATATCTCAAGTTCCCTGGATATTGCTTGGGAACACCCACGGCAACACCATTTGAACACCCCTTTCACGCAGAGTTATGCGTGAAAGGGAAACATATTGACAATGCCATGAAAAGTCGCGCAGGGTCACTGACCTTGTAAATATGAGGAAGTCCATTACGCTGACAGTGCATCAATAAAAGTAAAGCTGCTTTTGTTCCACCTGCTTCCCTTTCATTGTAATATAGGACATTGGGTGTGAGAAGTTGGCCTGGCATATGCTGTCCACTAATCTAGTGGGCACCTTGCACCAGTCCAAATGACCCTTATTGATGGTAGGTTTAAAGACAACCTATATAGAAAGCTATCCTAGTGGTAGCTGTGGAGAGCAGCCTTCAGGCTAAGTCTTGAAGGATCGTAATGCAGCTTGTATTACCAGTCTATAATCTTGTGAATGACCAAATGAAAGGAGAACCACACCAGGTATATATATATAAAATGTATGTATTTATTCTAAACGCATCCCTCTAGTCTCTTTATGAGGCTAGAGGCAAAAGTAGATCAGTTAAACCTATTTAGCACATAGTAAATTAGCATAGTATACATTTAGCCCTAGGGGCCTCACAAACCATATACTAAGAAAGTGGTATAAAAACCACGACTGACATAGATATAAGGTTTAGAGCCTGTAGAACTGCTGGGGCCACCAGGAACCACCCAAGGTAGTGATACATAGGACCCACGGGGGACTCCTGCAGTGTCTAATCACAGCCCTGAATCACCATTTACTTCTATGGGGAAAGTTGCGGTTAGAAAATTAGGTAAACAGTCATAATTTCTATTCCAAAATATAGAATGGACATAATATCGAAGTAAAAATATAGAATGGACAAAATATCGAATGGACACAATATAGTGGTTTAAAATATCGAATTTAAGGTAAGTAATATCGATTTTCAAAATATAGAAGTCAAAATATCGAAATATACAATATAGGCATTTAGGGCCCGATGTAGGTAGGGCTTTACCGATCGGTATCGGCCGAAAATACCGATTTTTGGCCCTTACCGATCGGTAAACAGCCATCGAGATGTAGGGAACCAAAAACAGAACGAATCGGATAGAAAACCGAATCGGAATGTGTACCGAACGTGAAAGGATCCGATACGTACATACCGAAAATCGGATATGTAACGAATCGGAAAAACACCGATTCGGTGACAAAGACCGAATCGGGCCATGTACCGATTCGTTAGTGACACCGAATCGGAAAATCACCGATTCGGTCCCACTACCGATTCGTTAGTGACACCGAATCGGGAATTCACCGATTCGGTCCCACTACCGATTCGTTAGTGACACCGAATCGGGAATTCACCGATTCGGTCCCACTACCGAATCGTTAGTGACACCGAATCGGGAAATCACCGATTCGGTCCATGTACCGATTCGGTAGAAATACCGATTCGGACATGAACCGAATCGGAAAACATGCCGATTCGTATGAATCTCCGATCGGGAAATTCCCCGATTCCGACAGTTGGGGAGATGTAGGGAGGCACAGAAACACCGAAATCGGCTCAAAATCGGTAGAATTCACTCGGTATTTACCATGGATTGCAATCAGGTGGTAACCAACTCCAACCCATATAAACAGTCCCAAAATGCATTGCAACTTGCAGGATGGCAGCTTTCTATGTCATTGCGAGGCGGCTACGGCTACAGCAGGAAGGACAGAGGGAATGGCTAAGAAATGAACAGGTCTACAGACAGAGGATAACCCTGTTCATGCTCACTGAGGCTGAGATCCTACAGAGATACAGGCTGGACTCTGACACCATACTTGAGCTCATCAGGGACCTTAAGCCATACTTGGACCACCACACCCCAAGGGCACACGCCATCCCTGCGCACGTCCAGGTGCTATGCAGCCTACACCTGGTAGCGTCTGGCAGCTATCAAAGTGGAGTAGCAGCAGCAGGAGGGGTGAGCCAGAGCAGCCTGTCAAGGTTCTTCCACATATTCCTTGACGCCATGATAGACAGGATGGACCAATACATCTCATTCCCTGCAACCCACGCAGAACTGCTACAAACCAAAGCGGACTTCTACCAGATGGCACACTTTCCCCAAGTCATCGGTTGCATAGATGGCACGCATATTCCGATTTGCCCACCAGCGGACACCGAATACATATACCGCAATCGGAAATCGACACACACCATCAACGTGCAGGTGATCTGCAATGCCAAGTGCACCATCACAGACCTGGTAGCAAAATTTCCAGGGAGTACCCATGACTCCTATATATTCCAACAGAGCGGCATATATGCACGGCTGATGGCTGGCGATTTTGGAGAAGGATACCTCCTAGGTGAGCCACATCATCAGACCCCCATAACACATGGTAGGTAGGTGTAATACATGTATGCATGTGTCTAATGTGACCCCTTTCTCTTCCAGGCGACAGTGCATATGCCCTCCGCTCATTCATACTCACCCCCTACCTCAACCCCTCCACACCCAGCCAAAGGAGGTATAACCGGGCCCACATACGCACCAGGAATGTTGTTGAACGGACCTTTGGCATCTGGAAAAGTAGATTCAGATGCCTGCACAAGAGTGGAGGTGCAAGGCAGTATACCCCCATCACCTGCTGCAAGATCATAGCTGTATGTGCAATGTTACACAACCTTGCGGTCAAGAAGGGCACTGAGGTGGAGTTGTCTGACTACGAGGACTATGACGACGACGAAGCTGTGCCACTGACACAGCCAGCTGGGGTGTGTACGCCATGTGATGGCAGATACAGACGTGAGGAGATCACTGAGAACTATTTCTGACTGAGTACAGATGCAAAGACAGCTAAATGTTGCTTGGAAAATAAAATTTTTAATAGTGATGCACCACAGTTACATCACTGAAGTGCATTAAAAAATGGAGTCTGTCAAAACAAATAAAGTCCAGGGTCCTGGTATGATCATCCCCCCTTGCCAGCCTATTTTTTGGCCCGCTTTCCAGACCCACTGGGGTGTCCCCCGGCCCCCTCCGAATGGCCTGCAGCATCAGCGGATCGCCTGGTGCTCCTCCTTGGCTCTGATGCAGCGCTGGCCGGGCTGCTGCGGCTGCTGCTGTCTCCAGCATCACCCAGGTCCAGGGCAGGATTGGAGGCGGCGTTTGAAATTAACATGGCCTCCATGGCCGTGGTGATTCTGGCCATCCCCCTGGTCAGCTCAGCCGTTTGCTGACTCTGCACCGACTCCTGATTTGCGCTTCGGATGCACAGCTGGGCGGTCGCCGATGCAAGGCGGGCCATGGCCCGGTTGAGCACCCGGGCATCCCTCCTGCGCGCAACCTCATGCTCCTCCTGCCTGGCAGAGGAGTGGGTGATGGCAGTGGTCAGCCTGCCCAACCCTGCTGCCACCTCCTTGTTGCTGTCCACAACAGCCTGGAACCCCTTCACCAACTCCCCCATCTGCAGGTTGTGCTGCAGGAGCTGGCGTTGGCAGGCCATGGTGGATCTGGCCTGTTGGCGCTGGATTTTGACCATCTGGCCCTCCAGGCCCAGGAACACACTGCCCTCCCGTGCTGGTGCAGCAGTGGTGGTGGTGGTGGTGGTGGCACGGCGTCTGGCACTGCTGCCTCCGGCCTGCTGAGTGGGCTGGGGTGCCACTGGTGGTGGTGTGGTGCTGGCCGGTCCCGGTGCCCCTGCTCCCAGGACAGGTAGGACGGGTGGCAAGGCCACGGTTGTGGCAGGAGCTGTTGTCGGCGGAATGGTCTGCCTTGTTGGGGAGTTGCATGGTGAAAATTGCAAGGGGGGTGAGCTGGGCAGTACTGGGGAGTGCACTGCCTGGAAATCAATCACCAGGACTCCCTCCATTCCAAACCCTGTGGTGTCTCCTTCCTCATCCTCATCCTCCTCCTCCTGGCCAGGCTGGCTGGTGCTCGGCCCTGCCACTGCAGTAGTAGATGTCGAGGCTCCCTCTGCTGCCACAGTGGTGCTGCCTGATGGTGCCCCTAGGTACAAAGAAGCATTTGTAAAGTGAGTGCCGATGTATTACAGGCAGTACAATTATGGCATTCCACATGTCCTTGCATCTCCTTACACTGTGTCACACTGTTTCCTGTCTTGTGATTCTGCACTGACATATCTGGCTAACTTCTGCTGACTACATGTACCATGATGCTTGTCTCTTGTATGTTGGTGGCAGTACAGTGCTGGTGTTTGCCTATGCATTGTGTCTAATGGGGAGGTGTCTGGTAGGGTGTGTCATGATGCGCATGCTTCTTACCTGTAGCTGTGGCCATCGCAGTGCTGTCCAGGGTCCCGATCCCTACGATGCTCGCCCTCTCGATGGTGCTGGAGACAATTTCCTCCAGCTCGGTGAGGGGTGGCGCCGGGTTCTGGCCTCCTCCGGTGTGTCCAGCCTGCCTCTGGATTTCGGCCAGCTTCCTCTTCGTGAGGCTGCGGAGGTCGTAGAACCTTTTCTTTAGTTCCTCAATGGACCTGGGGGTGACTCCAGCAGCATTGACCTTCTGTGCGATGTCGGTCCACAATCTCCTCTTCGTGCTGTCTGGCACGTTGAGGGACAGCCTGCCAAAGAGCTGGCGGTGCACCCTCACCACCTCCTCAACCAGCACCTGCAGTTCTGTGGTGGTGAATTTGGGCTTCCTCTTTTGGGAGGACTTCTGGCTTCCTGCCTGATCTGCCATTCTGCTGTTGTTCAGTCTGCAACCTCCTTCTCCCACTGCTGCTAACTGTGTGTTGGGCTCAGGCAGGCTTTCCAGTAACTTCTAGAAACTTCTTAATTGTCTGCACCTGCCAGGGTTGCCACTCCCTGTTTGGGTGGGGGAGGGGGAGCCACCTCATTGGCTGAATCGCCTATTGCCGATTCGGCTTTTACCGATTCGGTATTAGCCGAATCGGTAAAATCCGATTCGGTATTATCCGAATCGGTAAAAGCCGAATCGGTTCATGCAATGCATTCCTATGGGCTTTTTCGCCATGGGTCTATGATTGCCGATTCGGTTTTTACCGAATCGGCTTTTACCGAATCGGTATTCGCCGATTCGGAACTATCCGATTCGGTGAGAGCCGATTCGGTGTTTTCCGAATCGTTGTTGGCCAAATCGGTAATTTCCGATTCGGAACGAGCTGAATCGGAACGTACCGATTCTCATTACCGATGCCGACCGATTCGGTTTTCATTCAGTATTTTTTTCCTACATAACGTTTTCCGATTTCAGAATACCGATTCGGCCCGCCTCGGTATTTTGAAATCGGAAAATCGCGTTTACCTACATCGGGCCCTAAATATATCGATTTTTTAATATTATCAATTTTTTTAAAGTGTTTTGTATGTTAGTATATGTGTGAAAAGTGTATATTAATTTTGTAATGTATTTTTAATGTATTTTAAGTAATGAATTTTATGTTATTTAATTTTTGCGTAATTTAATTCTGTAGCGGGTTGTGGGTTTCTAGGGGAATAGGGTGGGAAGTAATTTAATTGTAATTAATTCAATATTTTTATTTATTTATTGGTATTCATTTTGAATTTATTGTTATTTTGTAATTGGTAATTAATTTTTATTAATTTCCAATTAATTTGTATTAATTGATTAATTGTTAATTATGTTAATTTTCTAAATTTATTTTCTGTAGCGAGTTGTGGGTTTATAGGGGAATAGGGTGGGAAGTAATTTAATTGTAATAAAGTAAATATTTTTTTTCATTTATTCGTATTGATTTTAAATTTATTGTTAATTAATTTTTAATTGGTAATTAATTTCTATTAATTGGCAATTAATTTTTATTAATTGGTAATTATTTTGTATTAATTAAATATTTGATAATTATGATAATTGTATTAATGTATTTTCTGTAGTGGGATGTGGGTTTATAGGGGAATAGGGTGGGAAGTAATGTAATTGTAATTAATTACATATTAAAAATACTTTTTGTGTATTGATAATTAATTTACTGTTAATTTTTAATTGGTATTAATTTTTATTATTAATTAGTTTTTGTTATTTAAAATAATTCGTTGTTGGATAATTATGAATAGGGTATTAATTTTTAATAACTAATATGTCGTTGTATTTCTAATTAATTAGTAGATAATATTAAATTGGTTATTAATTTCAGTTAATGTTTTATTGGTATTGATATTTCGTTTATTTTTAATAATATATTAAATCATTACTTTCCCTACTGTTAAACTCACTGGAGTGGGAATAGTAATTTTCACCCTCCCGCTATCCAACGCTTTCCCTACTGTTGCACTCTCTGGAGTGGGAATAGTATTTTCTACCCCTACGCTATCCAACGCTTTCCCTACTGTTGCACTCTCTGGAGTGGGAATAGTAATTTTTACCCCTACGCTATCCAAAGCTTTCCCTACTGTTGCACTATCTGGAGTGGGAATAGTAATTTTCACACTCCCGCTATCCAACGCTTTCCCTACTGTTGCACTCACTGGAGTGGGAATAGTACTTTTTACCCCTACGCTATCCAACGCTTTCCCTACTGTTGCACTCTCTGGAGTGGGAATAGTAATTTTTACCCCTACGCTATCCAATGCTTTCCCTACTGTTGTACTCTCCGGAGTGGAAATAGTAATTTATACCCTTCCAATATCCAACGATTTCCCTACTGTTGCACTCTCTGGAGTGGGAATAGTAATTCTTACCCCTAATCTATCCAACGCTTTCCCTACTGTTGCACACTCTGGAGTTGGAAAATTAATTTTTACCCTCCCGCTATCCAACGCTTTCCCTACTGTTGCACTCTCTGGAGTGGGAATAGTAATTTTTACCCTTATGCTATGCAACGCTTTCCCTACTGTTGCACTCTCTGGAGTGGGAATAGTAATTTTTACCCCTATGCTATCCAACGCCTTCCCTACTGTTGCACTCTCTGGAGTGGGAATAGTATTTTTTACCCCTACGCTATCCAACGCTTTCCCTACTGTTGCACTCACTGGAGTGGGAATAGTATTTTTTACCCTCCCGCTATCCAACGCTTTCCCTACTGTTGCACTCTCTGGAGTGGGAATAGTAATTTTTACCCTTACGCTATCCAACGCTTTCCCTACTGTTGCACTCACTGGAGTGGGAATAGTATTTTTTACCCCTATGCTATCCAACGCTTTCCCTACTGTTGCACTCACTGGAGTGGTAATATTAAATGTTACCCTCCTGCTATCCTACGGTAAAATATTGTACATTTTTTATTAATAACTTAAATTAATTATATCTTAATTTTAAGGTTATTTGAGTATTTTTAAGTATGTTTTAGTTAAATATATTTATTATTTCATTAATTTTAAATTACTTTTAAGACATTTAAAAAAATTCGATATTTTGACTGACTACATTTTTTACAGACTATATTTTGGATTCGATATTTTTGTACTTACCTGTTTGTAGATAGGAATTCGATATTTTGGCATTCTATATTTTGGTGACTATATTTTGGTAAGTCTATATTTTGTCATTCTATATTATGTCAGTGATCCGGAAAATTACGCAGGAAGGATACTTAGCTAAGGACTTTGAGCAAACCCCTTTAGAACTAGGCAGTTCTAGAGTCAATACCCATAAGAGTACTCAAGTTACCTCACCCTGGGAAGCTGGGTGCATAGGTGTCTTTTGATGTCGGGTTTCGTCGTCGCTTTCAATGGCGAGCCGAAAGTGTCTGGATGGATCCAAGCCTGGATCGGAGTCGAGAAGAACCTGAAAGCAGAGGGGACAGAGTCTGGGTCACTAGCTAGTGACCAGGAAGGCGAGGAGATGATACCAACCAATGTCGGGTGATTTCAGGTGAAGAAGGTGAAGCTTGACTCTTCAGCCACGAGGACCAAGAGGCGTTGACGATAACCAGGATTGGATTCGAGCTAACCCACAAAGGATGTTGAGTAGTGCCGTGTTGGATTCCGGATGGGACCCAACAAGCCTTGGCAACAGGAACCCACGCAGAAAGCGTAGATTGGCTTCAGTGCAGACCAGCAAGGTCTAAGGGACTCCCCCTTTGGAGGGGAGTCAGGGCACATCTGGAGCAACCAGAAAAGCCCAAGAAACAGAAGCGTTACCTTCATGGGGACCCATGAGTCAACGGACCAGGGATCGCAAAGAAGCCTCAAGCGGAAATACTAGAAGGGGGCCCACAGAACACTCATGGAGTGTAGGCCCACAATCTTCAAGGCAAACAGTGCTCGGGGCTTGGACTACGAGTAGCCCAATGCACAACTTTGGGAAAGCTCAGGAAGTTGATGCACTTGCAAATGTGCCCGGTGTCCAGGAGTTCTGATCCCACGCCTCTCGTGATGGCTGCGGGTCTCAGCTTTGCTGGGATCTCATGTCAGCCTCGGAGATGCCTGGAAGTCCATGTCCTGTGTCACAAATCCATCAGGATCCGGCGGGAGCCTTGGAATGGCAGACCAGCAAGATGATTCTTTGGTGCCTGTTTGAACAGGGGAGTCACTCCTTGACTCCAAGGGAGATTCTTCCATATTCTAGTCAAAATAGAATGTCGAAGTTCCAGGATATATTTTGCAGAGTTTCGTCCAGGGTAATCTAAAGTCCTAAGGACTGGGTTCCTATACTTATACTAAGTTTAGGGGTTGGACTTACTCCAGGGACCCACTTGTGGGTGGATCCAGGGAGGGGGTGTTAACCCCCCTTTCCCTTTTTCCAGTTTCGGGCCAGAGCAAGGGCTGAGCGCCCCTGCAACCGGTTTGAACTGGGATATGCACAGGGACACCAAGTGTGCCCCTAGCACCGTCAGAAAAGCATTCACTGAATGCACCCACCCAGCCCCAATACACTAAAGCCTGTCTGGGGAGGTGGTTACACCTCCCTGTGACAGGAAACCTATTGTCCAGGCCTCCCCTGCTGGAGTTTCATCCAGCAGCAGGAGGTCAGACTCGTGTCTGTAGCTGCAGCATCCATTTTGTGATGCTGGGTCTCTTTTAAACTATTACCGGTTATGTAAGTGTGCACATGTCTTCTCCCTCTAGAAGGGTGGAATTCTACTCCCGCTGCCAGGACTGGTGGGGGTAGGATTCCAAAGTTTTTGACACCAAACACAACATGTTTCCATGCAGCCATTCCAAATTTAGCATTTACCGCAAGGTTATAATGCACTTAAGAGTATATAGTCTGGCTGCATCACAGAACAGCTACAGAGAATAGATTACGAAAGCTGCAGAGGGGTCCTGCTCATGCATGGGCACCCTCTCACACAAAACCAAGCACTCTGCCTTCAGGATTGATAAGGCCTGCCATAGGAGTGACTTATAGGTTTATATGTGTCAGTCATTAAGGGTAGATATAGGTAGCCTATATCTTAGTCAGGGGTGCATGCACCACCTTACCCAGGCTGCAGTAGCAGACCTGTGGTGCCATTTTGGAAGGCTTCCCAGGGGTGGCCTAATACATGCTTCAGCCTCTGGTAGGCCTCTGGGGCCTCTGGGGTACCTATGACCTTAGTACCTAAGGTACACTAGGGACTCACAAGGGCAACCCAGTAACCAATCTGGAGTGTACCTAATGTACATGCAATCAATTTAGAGAGGAAGCAGCTAAGCTGGGGTCCTGGTTAGCAGGGCTCCAGCCAGACTAAAGTTGAGAAACAATGAAACACCAGCAAAAAGTGGGGGTAACCATAGTAAGAAGATCCTACTCTCCTACATTGGGAACACAAAGAAGTATATCTGAAAGTTGTGTTGTTTGATGGAAACAGTGAACCATATGAACGTTTAAGATGATCTGTTCTACAACTGTGCATTTGTTACATTTAACGAGTTAACCTGTGACACAACAGAAAGTATACTTAAAACAGGACTACACTGCTTTTGCAGGTTGTATGATGGAACAATGCATTCCGTTGTAATGCATGCCTTTACCACGTTTGCATTACATTGCTAATGCCTTTACCACGTATATCCTTTACCATGCATGTTTTAAAAACATATTTTGTTGTAAAGCATGTATGGTAAAGGCCTATTCGTTTTAAATGTTTTCTCTAACCCCTGCCCTCAGTCCCTTAGCCAGTTTCCTAACCCCTAATTCTAGACCCACATTGCGACCCCAGTCCTGTTCAAAATGACCCAACCCTTCCCTAAACCCTAAATCTAGATTCCCAGTGTGACCCTCTCCCTGTTACAAAGTTTCAGACCCTTTCCTAAGCCCTAAATCTGGTCCTCCCTGTTAAAAAAATTCCTGACCCTCTCCTAAACCCTAAATCTAGACCCCCTGTGTGCCCCCCTCCATGTTAAAAAATACTGTCCTTTCCCTAAACCTTACATCTAGAACCCTCCGTGACCCCCTCCTAGCCTCCAGCCCTTTAAAAAAATTCCCGCCCTCCAGCCCTGAACCCTAAATCTGTCCCCCGGCCCCCAGATCCTTTAAAATAAAATCAACAACCCCCCTTACCATTTCTGGATGAGGCACTGCACACACGTCGTCAAGAGGAAGCAAAAGGATCTCTTAGCTCGTCTAACAATGCTGATAGACTTTACCACGCAGCTGCCGTTAGAAGCATATGCCCTCACCATGTATATTTTTAAAGCCATGCGTGGTGAAGTCTATGCGTGGTACCAGTGTATGCGTGGCAATGCCCGCATGGCAAAGGCCCTGCGTGGAAACAGCCGCGTTGTAATGGCTGTTTCCCCTTCTGATTGGTGTGAATGTCAAAGTCATGTTGATAGAAGTAATTTTCTTTTCTGTTAATAAACATAATACACTGGATGTATGACGTTACAACGCAGGCTATTACAACGCCTGCCTTTACAACTCAGTTTTTACATCGCATACCTTTACAACGCATAGCGCTTAGAGGTGCTGGATAGTGAAAAGTTTAATTTTCTATTCCAACTCCAGTCCCCGTGGACACTAGGGAAGGTGTTGGATAGAAAATTAAACTTATTCCCTATCCTAGAGCGCCCCCCAGCGCAATGCGTTGAAATGGTTTGCGTTGTAATGACCACGTTGTAATGGTAGTGCGTTGTAAAAGTTTCGTTGTAAAGGTTGTCACCTAATACACTATATCTGAGCTATTGCTAATACTGAACCGTGTTTACATCGTCTTCCATCTTGTTTAAACATCATCCTATGTCACATGATATTTTTGTTGATTCAGTTTCTAAAATACACTTTAATAGTTAAACACATATAAGCAGAATCCGTTTTCAGAAAACGCTTCGTGAATGCACTAAGTCAAGGACAAATCTTACTCATCCTAGTTCTGTTAACATTGTATCAGCTAAACTGTATAACCAAGACTGGTCGAACTATAATGTATTGGTTGTGGGAAAATCACTTTATGTTTCCTATGTAGAAATGTTTACTTTAGACTCTTTCCTATTTTGTTAAACTTTATGAATCAGGTGTTCCTGCTGAATGTATGAATCTCATTATTCAAAGTTCTATATAACATTGTGAATTTCTATCACTGTAGAGCAGAGACCCTACTCCCATGGCAGAAGGTGAATCTATGCCGGATTTCATATTGATCTGTACTGAGTTCCTATTTATGATTTATATGCTGTGCCGGTAATTTACTGATGGCATCTTTTTTATTTAGACCGAAAAGTCTCTTGCCTGTCATTCCTATGAGATTGTTTCAGAAATGTTATGGGGTCCAATTCGATTCTAAAGTGACAGGTCCAATTGGGGAGCACCAAAGGCCGAACTACAGAGACTAGACCCCTCCGAAGGTTGAAACTACAGTGCTGAATTTGTATGGCTTTAGTTAGGAATCTTGTAAGGGTTTCACATGCCGACAAGGTGTTAGAGTTGAAACATGTTAACACAAATTGCTAAGAAGAGGAATAGCATAATATTAATGTTTTTTAATTAAATTGCAGTGCTGCAAATGTCAAGTAGAAAATATAACTCCTCTTCAGTGCATAGTGACAAAGCTTGAGGTAGCTTTTTATATAATAAAGAGAAATGTTACTGAATGTATTTTTAAAATGCTCCTTCTTTGGATGTTTAGTTTCAGAAATTACAAATTCAACATCAAATTACAAATGGTTGGTTCCACAGAGATATTGTTCAAGTATATCCATGAACTGTTAGAGTTCAGTGCAGCCCTTACTGGCAAGGTACTAAAGACATCACTTTATATTCACTACATCCTGCAGACACCATTGGCCAGCAAAGGTGGCCCTTCGGAGTGGTGGACTCCAGAGTCACTGTTTTCTCTTTTATCCCATCCCCTTTCTATAATTTATATCCCTGGCTCTGATATTCCTGTGTATGTGGTCAATGGTGGAGGCAGTGAGATTCAGGAGAGTGCACCGCTCATGCTGAATCCGGACCTTACGGTTATTACATCCTGACAATCTTCTTAAGGGAGGCTGCAATTCAATGTCCTCCATCATCATGGAGGAGGCCATTGATGATTGACAAAGTTCTGCGTTGAAGATACGTCGTGCACTGGCTGGTTCCGAAGAAGCTGCGGGCCTCTAGATGCATAGTTCTGTGTCATTATCGAGGATGCCTTCCATAAGGGGCTTGCAATGCGAGCGCCTCCATCTGGAACGTGTCATGCAATGGCAGCTCAGATGGAGCTGTGGGCTGCAAGGATGATGTGAAGTCCTGGCATTGGGAATAGCTATGCAGAATAGATGATGCGTCGGATCTGCTCAGGGTTGCGCCAAGCAGCAGAGGAGATGCGTGGGTTCTTCTGGATCCACAGATGTGTTGGCGGAGCACTTTAAGGACCACTTCCAAGTGTCAATACCTGGGGTGGCACCACTTAGAAGGGTGGGACTCACAGGTGCAGAGTCCAGGTACTGGTTATAAGAGACTGGCTCTTGGAGTCACTGTGGTGGTCCTGGGTACAGGTTGTACGTCAAGTCCTTCTCACAGTGGCAAAAGGGCAGCAGGTCAGCAGAGCAGGGAAGCAGCCCTTTAGGGCAGTAGTCCAGCAGAGTTGCATTCCTTTGAAGTAGAGGAAGCTTCTGGAGGATTTTGCCTTCTGAGGTGTTAGGCAACTTCTTTCTCAATGTCCTGATCCCAGCTGACAAGTGACAAACCCTTTGTGAGAGTGCCCAGGCTGAGCCTTTGTGATGTGCAAGTGTGGTAGATGTTAGCTCCTGCCCCTCGTTAACTCAGAGTGGCCCATTATGCCAACACATAGCTTTCCTTTGTCTCACTGTCTGGGGGTAATACAAAAGGACAAACTGCCAGCTACACCTAGTCATGTGACCCAGAATCAGGACGCAGGCACCAAAGGGTTAAGGCAAGAACATTCAAACTTTCTAAAAGTGGCATTTTCAGAATTGTAACTAACAATACAACTTTACCATTAAAGAGGGCTGTTAATTACAATACTTTAGACACCAAAGTCGGCTTGTTGACCTGCTTCCAATTGGAAGTTACATCTTATTAAGGGAAACTGCAACGTTAGCCTAAGGGAGAGACAGGCCTTGCAGTAGTGAAAAACGAATCAAAGACTAGGACATGTAAAACTTAAAATTAAATGTCTAACTTTTTAAATACACTACACCTTGATGTCTGGGTTGTTCAGGGCCTACTCTAGGGGTGAGTTAAATGTATAAAAAAGGAAGGTTTAGTCCGGGCAAAAGGTTTATATTGCCAGGTCCATAGGACAGTGTAAACTGCTCAAACAGGCTGCAATGGCTGGCATGAGTCATGTTTAAAGGGATACTTAAATGGGGGGCGGGGCAAAATCATTGCTACAGGCCAACTTGTAGCATTTAATTCACAAGCTCCTGGCACATGTAGTACCACTTTAAAAGGGACTTAAAAAGCAAATTAAATAGGCCAATTAGGTATGAGTCCATTCTGCCATGTTTAAAGGAGAGAGTACAATCACCTTTGCACTGGTTTGCAGTGGTGAAGTGTATAGAGTCCTAAAAAACAATAACAACAGGCTCAGAAAACAGGAGGTTGAAGGCAAAATATTTGGGGTTGACCCTGCTGAGAGGGCCAAGTCCAAAAGCCTTCATTATAATGCATGGATTTGCCTTTGATCCACCAGGGTTGTCAGGTCTCTATTTCTGCTGCTTACGTTTATCTGAGATCCTTTTCAACAAAAAGTAATACAGAACCATCATACAGTGTGGCATGGTTGCTGTCCACCATTGCTTAAAGTTAGTGGCGTGGCATAGAGTAAAGTGGTGTAGAGGAGGGGGAAGTAGAGTGGAGCAGAGTAGAATGCCGTAGAGTGGAGTGGAGTGGCGCAGAGTAACGTACACTGTTGTGATGTGGTGTAGAGTAGAGTGGCATGGAGTATAGTGGTGTAGAGTGGAGAGGCCTAAGGTAGAGTGAATAGAGTGGAGTGATGTACAATAGAGTGGTATACAGTACAGTGGAACAGTGTGGAGTGGCATAGACAAAAAAGCATAAATCAAAGTAGAGTAGAGTGGCATAGAGAAGGCTGATAGACTAGAGTGAAGTAGAGTAGAGTGACATTACGTGTTGAGATGTAGAGTATAGTGGTCTAGAGTGGCATGGTGTAGACTGGAATGGTATATAATACAGTTGCCTTCAGTGGAATAGAGTGGCATACAGCAGAGTTGCATGGAGTAGAGTGATGTTGAGTGGGGTGGATTGGCATAGATTGGAGTGGAATGGTGTAGTGTTGAGTTTCATAAGGTGGCGTACAGTAGAGTGACATCGATTAGATTGGCATATAGTGGAATGGCATATATTAGAGTGGCGGAGAGGAGAATGGTGTAGAGTGGCATAAAGTAGAGTGACATAGAGTGTGGTGGAGTGAAGTGGAATAGAGTTGCACAGAGTAGAGTGGATAGCATAGAGTAAAATGGAATTGAGTGGAGTCATCTTGAGTAGAGTGACTTAGAGTGGAAGGAGTGGGATAAAGTAGAATGGTGTCAAGTGGAGTGGCATAGCGTGGTGTAGAGTGGCTTTGTGTTGAGTGGAGTGGCAGAGAGTTGAGTGGTATAGACTGGCATAGAGTAGAGTGTCATGGAGTAGAGTGCCATAGAGTCAAGTTGTGCTGTATGCTGTAAAGTGGCCTTTTGCGGAGTGGCTTATAGTACAGTGGAGTGGCATAGAGTGACATTGAGTAGATTGGTGTGAGTGAATTGAATAGACTGGAATGGTGTAAAGGTGAGTGGGGGAGAATGGTGTGAGTGGTGCAGCATAGAGTGGATTGGTGTGGAGTGGTGTAGAGTGGAGTGGAGATGCTTGGGGTAGAGTGGACTGGTGTAGAATGAAGTGGAATTGAGGAGAGTGGTGTAGCATAGACTGGCATAAGATGGGGTGGAGTAGAGTGGCATTAAGTAGAGTGGACTGACGTAGTGTAGAGTTGCATGGAGTGGCATAGAGTAGAGTGGAGTTGCGTAAAGTGGAGTGGTGTGAAGTAGAGTGACATAGAGTGGAGTGGTATAGAGTGCTGTAGAGTGGTATTGTGGGACATGGAGTGAAGCAGAGTTGTTTGGTGTATAGTAGAGTGCCGTAGAGTGACATAGAGTGGAGTGCTGTAGGGTGGCATAAAATCATGTTAAATGGAGAAGACTGGTGTAGAGTGGAGTTGAGTAGCATACAGTCTAATGGAGTGGTGCAGAGTAGAATAGCATAGAGTGGAGTGGTGTAGAGTAGAGTGGTGTTGAGCAGTGTCATGCAGAGTACAGTGCATAGAGTGGAGTGGAGTAAAGTGGTGTTGAGTAGAATGGCATGGTGTAGAATGGAGTAGATTGTTGTAAACTGAACTAGACTGGCAAAGATTGGAGTAGAGTGAAATGGAGTGGTGTAGAGTAAAGTGGTGTAGAGTGTGGTACAGACTGTGGTGAAGTGGAGTATACTAGATTGGCATGGAGTAGAGTGGCATGGCGCATGGTCATGTAGAGTGGAATGGCATAGAATTGTGTAAAGCAGAGTGGAGCAGCATAACGTGGATTGGAGTGGAGTGGCATAGAGATTATTGGAATGGCATAGAATAGAATGATGTAGAGTGGAGAATAGTAGAGTAGAGTGTTGTAGAGTACATTGGAGTGGTATAGAGTGGTGTAGAGTAGAGTGGCTTAAAGTGGAGTAGCATAAAGTAGATTGGAGTGAAGTAGAGTGCAGTCATGTACAGTGGTGTACAGTGGAGTAGCAGAGAGTAGAGTGGTGTAGTGTAGTACAGTTGTGGGTATAAGTAACTAAAGCGCCTATTGTGACAGGAGATACTGTGAAAGCAACATAAGTAAGAAATTGTATGCCTGTGTTAAAAGTAGGAAAACGCATTGCACTTCCAGGAATAATACTGAAATGCTTATAAAATGAAAAAAATAGTATATTGCACCAAAAAGACAAAGAACAAATTTGAGGAACAACACAAGTACTTGGTCCATGCTCCATGGAAGAACTAACACAACAAAGGAAGGCAAGCCTACGGGAGCTAAGCAATCAAAAGATTGCAAATGAGTATGAGAAATAAAAGTACTAATGATATGTCGTGGGCCGGTTGTAAGCCCACTGACTTGAAAACATTACGTCTCATAGTACAGTACACGCTCTGTGTAGGCAAGACCTAAAAAGGACTGGAATCCTCAAAACCCCTTGTGTAGGTAACTTAAACACATTCCTCCACCAAAAGGCTCTACTCATTGAATGCACCCATGTGTAGCATTAAACGAACACCACTGCAGGAGAAAATTGGGATATTAAATCTAAATCTCTAATTTTTGTGTAGCAATTTGTAGACTAGGGATAAATGCTGTTTATGATCTCAACAAGGGAGTAATTCCTATGCCTTATAGCTTTTATTCTTCTGCAGGACTCATTACATTAAAATGTGTTTGTAGTTAAAGACAGTTTCAACTGACTTTCTGTTCATCTTAGCCCTGTATTACTACCACTCTAGTGACAGTGTGACTTGGCACAGTTTTTTGTTGGGTATTGTTTCAATTTCACCTCATTAAAATGGCAAATCAAGAACATCTAACCATTCTATTATAGATGTGATATGGATCCCTAGCTAATGAATATTTATGACGTTTTGTAGAGACAGTTTCAACTGACTTTCTGTTCATCTTAGCCCTGTATTACTACCACTCTAGTGACAGTGTGACTTGGCACAGTTTTTTGTTGTGTATTGTTTCAATTTCATCTCATTAAAATGGAAAATCAAGAACATCTAACCATTCTATTATAGATGTGATATGGATCTCTAGCTAATTAATATTTATGAAGTTTTGTAGCATTCTTGATTATACACTGTAAGGACATTTTACGCACAAGTCATTTTATCTTTTTATTCATAGTTTATATTTATTGATCTGTTTCACTGGAAACTAGTAATTTGATTTTCACATTCATTGTTACATTTTCTACTCTGTCTATACCCCTCCACAACTACACTTTACACCAAGTTCTACCACTATGTTTCTGTGGGCGCATTTGTACCAAAGCAGGTTGTGAATAGTTTTCATGCTACCATGTGAATAGCACTCTGTCCACATACACATGACAATGAACCAGATGCTTGTGTTCAGTAACAAAAGTGTTACTTACCGTCTAAGGATCTGTTCATAGCATGTAGTGCTGTAGATTTACATGCTCTGCATACTCCTGCCATCTAGTATTGGACTCAGACCTTTGCAAGTTGTTCATCTTCAAGAAGTCTTTCGAGCCATAAGGCATAGCGGATCCTCCCTTAGCTGGCAGTGCTCCTGCTCATCTAATTCATATCAGAATGTTTTCCACATAGTGGGTGAGAGTAGTATGGAGTGTGAATGAACACTATATGATGCACATGTTTTTTGCAGAAAGAAGATAATATTAGAAGGGGACAAGAGATCAGTGACCAGAGCCACACGCATCTGGGAAAGGAGGGTAGTTGTATGTTAATCTACAGCAAAACACAAAATAAAAAAAACCCACGAGAACAGTATTACTAAGGCAGTATCCCCGGCACTCGGAGTATATAAATATAGGGCACAATTGGCATCCCTTTATGGGGTGTAACTATGGGGTCATTTATGTAGGAATACCTTTACTGGAGAAGAACATTTTTTTTTAGGTAGTTGTTACGTGTCCCTGTGCGCACACCTGTAATCCTATCGTTATGGACTTAAATACTAAACATATTGATCACCAAGCCATATTAAGCCCAATATTGTTCTGGGTGCGACTGTAGTCAACAACAGAACTAGCCCACTATAAAGAAGGGCTAAAATAAATTCTAAGGTTTGACCAAGGTACTACCCTTCAGTGGATTAAGCATGTCTACTCCTGGTTTTGCAAACTTGGGCATAAGCACTTTTGGGAAGAACCCACCCTATTGACATTAGCCTCTAATAAATTACTGAAAACTACCCTTTGGGCGTATATTCAAAACAGTGTGTCTCGCAGCCCAGTCACTGGTAGATTACCAAAATTTATGACAAAAAACAACCTAGGCAGCTAATGTTTGACAATGTAATATACATAAGGACAATTGGCTACACATTATTATGAAAATACAAGTTTTATTTTAAATTTCAATACATATAAAAACGAATAGCGTAAATATAAGGAAGACAACAAACACAATTTGAATCATACAGTGTCAATACAATTTATAAATTTATAACATTTCATGTGAACAAAATTAAAAAGATTAAAACCAATTATTATGAGTGGCAAAATGAGTCTCTACGCGCGTTTCGGCGAGCCAGCGCCTTCTTCTGGAGTAGCCACACAACCTTTAAAAAGATACATATAAAAGGGGCATTAATTATACATAATTCAGTTAAAAAAGAGCACATAATATCTTAACTTGTAACATGGTAGCTCAATTGTCCTATTTCTGATTAAAAATTACTGATATAAATCTTTCTTTTCATTTCATTTCCTTGCATTATCTAAGGTATTATCATTTAGAAGGGGAATTTTGGAGTGACGATGCACATAAATTGATTCTCTGTTTTCCAAAAACAGGATTTTTGTGAAAAACAAGTAAGCCATTATATAAAACACAAGTCATTGGTTTGTTGGTATATATATCAGGTCAATTGGAGTTTGCTGCCATGTGGCAGCCCGTGACTTCACGGTCAGGTTTGGACATTGTGCCGGCCCCGAATTCCATGGACTCGTGCTTTGGCAGGTAGATGTATTCAGGGACCCAGGGAAGCCCGAGGACTGAACTTACAATTGCAGCAGCCTTCTCCGCTCTGCAGCGCGCCACAGCCACACGGACTTTCACCATCCATTTTCCCTCGCAACACCTGCCCAGAGATGATGTATTCTGGGGGCTGTAGTTCTACCATCACTACAGCAGGTGAGCTTAACAACGGAAGGGGAGGCGCTTCCCATTACTTGTGGGAGGTCTGCAGAGGCACTCAAGGCGGAGAGATGGGACTGCTTTGTTTAGCAACAGGGGCATCTGAGGAAGACGAGTGTGTCGAAATGCATTATGCCTTACCTGCTTGTTGGTCCAATTAAAGGCTTTTCCGGCAATTCCCTGTGTGGCCTCTTCCTACAGTTCGTCTGGAGGGTGTGTGGACATTTCCAGCGTCAGCCAGAGACGCTTTAAGAGGCTCCATCTGCAAAGCGGCTGTGATTTCACTGGCGAAACAAATCTGCGTCTGCAGGTTTTATTGTGCACCGAGGTATCGGATCATCACAGCTCACCTTCCTGGTTCAGGTCAATTGGAGTTTGCTGCCATGTGGCAGCCCGTGACTTCACGGTCAGGTTTGGACATTGTGCCGGCCCCGAATTCCATGGACTCGTGCTTTGGCAGGTAGATGTATTCAGGGACCCAGGGAAGCCCGAGGACTGAACTTACAATTGCAGCAGCCTTCTCCGCTCTGCAGCGCGCCACAGCCACACGGACTTTCACCATCCATTTTCCCTCGCAACACCTGCCCAGAGATGATGTATTCTGGGGGCTGTAGTTCTACCATCACTACAGCAGGTGAGCTTAACAACGGAAGGGGAGGCGCTTCCCATTACTTGTGGGAGGTCTGCAGAGGCACTCAAGGCGGAGAGATGGGACTGCTTTGTTTAGCAACAGGGGCATCTGAGGAAGACGAGTGTGTCGAAATGCATTATGCCTTACCTGCTTGTTGGTCCAATTAAAGGCTTTTCCGGCAATTCCCTGTGTGGCCTCTTCCTACAGTTCGTCTGGAGGGTGTGTGGACATTTCCAGCGTCAGCCAGAGACGCTTTAAGAGGCTCCATCTGCAAAGCGGCTGTGATTTCACTGGCGAAACAAATCTGCGTCTGCAGGTTTTATTGTGCACCGAGGTATCGGATCATCACAGCTCACCTTCCTGGTTCAGGTCAATTGGAGTTTGCTGCCATGTGGCAGCCCGTGACTTCACGGTCAGGTTTGGACATTGTGCCGGCCCCGAATTCCATGGACTCGTGCTTTGGCAGGTAGATGTATTCAGGGACCCAGGGAAGCCCGAGGACTGAACTTACAATTGCAGCAGCCTTCTCCGCTCTGCAGCGCGCCACAGCCACACGGACTTTCACCATCCATTTTCCCTCGCAACACCTGCCCAGAGATGATGTATTCTGGGGGCTGTAGTTCTACCATCACTACAGCAGGTGAGCTTAACAACGGAAGGGGAGGCGCTTCCCATTACTTGTGGGAGGTCTGCAGAGGCACTCAAGGCGGAGAGATGGGACTGCTTTGTTTAGCAACAGGGGCATCTGAGGAAGACGAGTGTGTCGAAATGCATTATGCCTTACCTGCTTGTTGGTCCAATTAAAGGCTTTTCCGGCAATTCCCTGTGTGGCCTCTTCCTACAGTTCGTCTGGAGGGTGTGTGGACATTTCCAGCGTCAGCCAGAGACGCTTTAAGAGGCTCCATCTGCAAAGCGGCTGTGATTTCACTGGCGAAACAAATCTGCGTCTGCAGGTTTTATTGTGCACCGAGGTATCGGATCATCACAGCTCACCTTCCTGGTTCAGGTCAATTGGAGTTTGCTGCCATGTGGCAGCCCGTGACTTCACGGTCAGGTTTGGACATTGTGCCGGCCCCGAATTCCATGGACTCGTGCTTTGGCAGGTAGATGTATTCAGGGACCCAGGGAAGCCCGAGGACTGAACTTACAATTGCAGCAGCCTTCTCCGCTCTGCAGCGCGCCACAGCCACACGGACTTTCACCATCCATTTTCCCTCGCAACACCTGCCCAGAGATGATGTATTCTGGGGGCTGTAGTTCTACCATCACTACAGCAGGTGAGCTTAACAACGGAAGGGGAGGCGCTTCCCATTACTTGTGGGAGGTCTGCAGAGGCACTCAAGGCGGAGAGATGGGACTGCTTTGTTTAGCAACAGGGGCATCTGAGGAAGACGAGTGTGTCGAAATGCATTATGCCTTACCTGCTTGTTGGTCCAATTAAAGGCTTTTCCGGCAATTCCCTGTGTGGCCTCTTCCTACAGTTCGTCTGGAGGGTGTGTGGACATTTCCAGCGTCAGCCAGAGACGCTTTAAGAGGCTCCATCTGCAAAGCGGCTGTGATTTCACTGGCGAAACAAATCTGCGTCTGCAGGTTTTATTGTGCACCGAGGTATCGGATCATCACAGCTCACCTTCCTGGTTCAGGTCAATTGGAGTTTGCTGCCATGTGGCAGCCCGTGACTTCACGGTCAGGTTTGGACATTGTGCCGGCCCCGAATTCCATGGACTCGTGCTTTGGCAGGTAGATGTATTCAGGGACCCAGGGAAGCCCGAGGACTGAACTTACAATTGCAGCAGCCTTCTCCGCTCTGCAGCGCGCCACAGCCACACGGACTTTCACCATCCATTTTCCCTCGCAACACCTGCCCAGAGATGATGTATTCTGGGGGCTGTAGTTCTACCATCACTACAGCAGGTGAGCTTAACAACGGAAGGGGAGGCGCTTCCCATTACTTGTGGGAGGTCTGCAGAGGCACTCAAGGCGGAGAGATGGGACTGCTTTGTTTAGCAACAGGGGCATCTGAGGAAGACGAGTGTGTCGAAATGCATTATGCCTTACCTGCTTGTTGGTCCAATTAAAGGCTTTTCCGGCAATTACCTGTGTGGCCTCTTCCTACAGTTCGTCTGGAGGGTGTGTGGACATTTCCAGCGTCAGCCAGAGACGCTTTAAGAGGCTCCATCTGCAAAGCGGCTGTGATTTCACTGGCGAAACAAATCTGCGTCTGCAGGTTTTATTGTGCACCGAGGTATCGGATCATCACAGCTCACCTTCCTGGTTCAGGTCAATTGGAGTTTGCTGCCATGTGGCAGCCCGTGACTTCACGGTCAGGTTTGGACATTGTGCCGGCCCCGAATTCCATGGACTCGTGCTTTGGCAGGTAGATGTATTCAGGGACCCAGGGAAGCCCGAGGACTGAACTTACAATTGCAGCAGCCTTCTCCGCTCTGCAGCGCGCCACAGCCACACGGACTTTCACCATCCATTTTCCCTCGCAACACCTGCCCAGAGATGATGTATTCTGGGGGCTGTAGTTCTACCATCACTACAGCAGGTGAGCTTAACAACGGAAGGGGAGGCGCTTCCCATTACTTGTGGGAGGTCTGCAGAGGCACTCAAGGCGGAGAGATGGGACTGCTTTGTTTAGCAACAGGGGCATCTGAGGAAGACGAGTGTGTCGAAATGCATTATGCCTTACCTGCTTGTTGGTCCAATTAAAGGCTTTTCCGGCAATTCCCTGTGTGGCCTCTTCCTACAGTTCGTCTGGAGGGTGTGTGGACATTTCCAGCGTCAGCCAGAGACGCTTTAAGAGGCTCCATCTGCAAAGCGGCTGTGATTTCACTGGCGAAACAAATCTGCGTCTGCAGGTTTTATTGTGCACCGAGGTATCGGATCATCACAGCTCACCTTCCTGGTTCAGGTCAATTGGAGTTTGCTGCCATGTGGCAGCCCGTGACTTCACGGTCAGGTTTGGACATTGTGCCGGCCCCGAATTCCATGGACTCGTGCTTTGGCAGGTAGATGTATTCAGGGACCCAGGGAAGCCCGAGGACTGAACTTACAATTGCAGCAGCCTTCTCCGCTCTGCAGCGCGCCACAGCCACACGGACTTTCACCATCCATTTTCCCTCGCAACACCTGCCCAGAGATGATGTATTCTGGGGGCTGTAGTTCTACCATCACTACAGCAGGTGAGCTTAACAACGGAAGGGGAGGCGCTTCCCATTACTTGTGGGAGGTCTGCAGAGGCACTCAAGGCGGAGAGATGGGGACTGCTTTGTTTAGCAACAGGGGCATCTGAGGAAGACGAGTGTGTCGAAATGCATTTGCCTTACCTGCTTGTTGGTCCAATTAAAGGCTTTTCCGGCAATTCCCTGTGTGGCCTCTTCCTACAGTTCGTCTGGAGGGTGTGTGGACATTTCCAGCGTCAGCCAGAGACGCTTTAAGAGGCTCCATCTGCAAAGCGGCTGTGATTTCACTGGCGAAACAAATCTGCGTCTGCAGGTTTTATTGTGCACCGAGGTATCGGATCATCACAGCTCACCTTCCTGGTTCAGGTCAATTGGAGTTTGCTGCCATGTGGCAGCCCGTGACTTCACGGTCAGGTTTGGACATTGTGCCGGCCCCGAATTCCATGGACTCGTGCTTTGGCAGGTAGATGTATTCAGGGACCCAGGGAAGCCCGAGGACTGAACTTACAATTGCAGCAGCCTTCTCCGCTCTGCAGCGCGCCACAGCCACACGGACTTTCACCATCCATTTTCCCTCGCAACACCTGCCCAGAGATGATGTATTCTGGGGGCTGTAGTTCTACCATCACTACAGCAGGTGAGCTTAACAACGGAAGGGGAGGCGCTTCCCATTACTTGTGGGAGGTCTGCAGAGGCACTCAAGGCGGAGAGATGGGACTGCTTTGTTTAGCAACAGGGGCATCTGAGGAAGACGAGTGTGTCGAAATGCATTATGCCTTACCTGCTTGTTGGTCCAATTAAAGGCTTTTCCGGCAATTCCCTGTGTGGCCTCTTCCTACAGTTCGTCTGGAGGGTGTGTGGACATTTCCAGCGTCAGCCAGAGACGCTTTAAGAGGCTCCATCTGCAAAGCGGCTGTGATTTCACTGGCGAAACAAATCTGCGTCTGCAGGTTTTATTGTGCACCGAGGTATCGGATCATCACAGCTCACCTTCCTGGTTCAGGTCAATTGGAGTTTGCTGCCATGTGGCAGCCCGTGACTTCACGGTCAGGTTTGGACATTGTGCCGGCCCCGAATTCCATGGACTCATGCTTTGGCAGGTAGATGTATTCAGGGACCCAGGGAAGCCCGAGGACTGAACTTACAATTGCAGCAGCCTTCTCCGCTCTGCAGCGCGCCACAGCCACACGGACTTTCACCATCCATTTTCCCTCGCAACACCTGCCCAGAGATGATGTATTCTGGGGGCTGTAGTTCTACCATCACTACAGCAGGTGAGCTTAACAACGGAAGGGGAGGCGCTTCCCATTACTTGTGGGAGGTCTGCAGAGGCACTCAAGGCGGAGAGATGGGACTGCTTTGTTTAGCAACAGGGGCATCTGAGGAAGACGAGTGTGTCGAAATGCATTATGCCTTACCTGCTTGTTGGTCCAATTAAAGGCTTTTCCGGCAATTCCCTGTGTGGCCTCTTCCTACAGTTCGTCTGGAGGGTGTGTGGACATATATATATATATATATATATATATATATATATATATATATATATATATATATATTTTTGGGGATTGATAAAGGAACGTGTATAACTCCTTTTCTAAAAATTAATTTTCAACTGTTCTTATTGGCACTAGTTCTCAACTACTCGTTTTAGTACTGAGTTTTAATCGATTTTCTAACATTAGACAGTTATCTTGTTGAATAATAATACTTACTGGTGAATGATGGAAATACACTGGAGATTTGATAGAGAGTTGGTTTGATGCCCAGGTGTTTTCTAGGTTGATGAGAAATTGTAGATCCTTTAGAGAGAGGAGGATGACATTTCTTTTAGGTAAATCTATATTTTGTTTCTAGCCTTCCATAATTATGTAGTTATCTAATTCATTTTTATGTACCTGGTTCGATGCAGCTATTCAATTTAATTCCCGCCAGCCGGAAACTTGTCTTAAGTTAATATTTTTTGTGATGATTTGATATCATTTTTTCTTTCATACCTGTATATTTATTTCGAGTTGGAAAGAAAGAATAGTGATGTCTTTTGTTTACTAGGTTTCATTAAATTAGCATATTAATGCTACTTTCTTTCACTAGTATCACCTTTATGTAGATAGTGCGATCCATAATTCAAAGATTTTTACAGGCCTCTTTAGCATTCTTGTTAAATTATTTCCAAAGTTATTACTCCATGCGCATCAATAGTGTCCCAGTTATGGGCTTCATAGTTAACAATGTTCAGAGATTAGTTGTTTTCTCATGGGTTTAACTGATGTAATTTGTTCTTATATATCTCTGGGGGAGGCTGGTATTGCGTCTATCTAGGTTCATTTAACATTAAAATAGAGGTTCTTGGCAATGTATAGGCTTACCTTAGGATTTTAAGGAAAGATGCTCCAAAAATTGTGAACATTGAAATAAATGTCAATTTGTTTAAAAGATCTCCCTGCCTGTGGGGCGTGATAAAAAAGAAGAACATAGGAAATATAACAAGTATTGAGTATAAAACATACAGATTTCTTATTTGCGTCTATTTAAGATATATAAAAAAGAGATGGGGCATCTTACCCGAAATCTTTCAGCAGAGCTCTTTGTGTAAATAGTTTAAAAGGTCTCCCTGCCTGCAAAGCATAATGATAACTAGTGTAAGGATAATTAAATGCATAAAGGAGGTAGAGAAGACGAAAGTTTAAAAATAAGGACTCTATCCTATTTCTCGCACACAGGGGAACCTCTTACCTGAAGATGTTCGGCAGAGCTCCAAATGTCCGGCGGCGGGACGGCGAAAAACGGTGCGACTTGATCGTGGGTTTCGTCAGTAAAGAATGAATGAGTCTCGTCAGGTTTAAATAGCGCGGATAAATTAGGTAGAAATGCTCTCACCTGTGGACTTCGTCTTCGTGAGAAAAGAGAGAGAAAGACTACTCTTTTCATGTGATACCTGGCTAAAGAACAGACACGGGGCCAGTGCAGTTCTTTCGAGCAGCGTTAACTGCACGGAAGTAAAAGCTGGCAGTTTGTTGTTTCTATCTGCTTAGCTATGTTTAACTGATTATCCATGATGATAAGAGGCTGGTTTAGCTCTTTTAAGTTGCGTTGACTGATCGAAGATGGAAAACGGAAGTTGTTGTATCTATCTGCCTATTTATATTTCAAAACTTATCATACACAATAGGAGGATCGTTCTTACTTAAGGCAAACGTCCTATCCTTATCTATAAGTGAGAGGCATTTCTATTATCTTGACATAATTGTATTTAGCCACGTTATTATTATCTTTTAGCCAAAATTAATAATCCGAATCTATACTAGAGTAGGGAGATAGTATGGTGTTTATTCAGTTCCCTATTTGGTTAGTCACACTCAAATATTTTTTTTTTTTTTTTTTTTTTACTTCCGTGCAGTTAACGCTGCTCGAAAGAACTGCACTGGCCCCCGTGTCTGTTCTTTAGCCATGTATCACATGAAAAGAGTAGTCTTTCTCTCTTTTCCTCACGAAGACGAAGTCCACAGGTGAGAGCATTTCTACCTAATTATCCGCGCTATTTAAACCTGACGAGACTCATTCATTCTTTACTGACGAAACCCACGATCAAGTCGCACCGTTTTCGCCGTCCCGCCGCCGGACATTGGAGCTCTGCCAAACATCTTCAGGTAAGAGGTTCCCCTGTGTGCGAGAAATAGGATAGAGTCCTTATTTTTAAACTTTCGTCTTCTCTACCTCCTTTATGCATTTAATTATCCTTACACTAGTTATCATTATGCTTTGCAGGCAGGGAGACCTTTTTAAACTATTTACACAAAGAGCTCTGCTGAAAAATTTCGGGTAAGATGCCCCATCTCTTTTTTATATATCTTAAATAGACGCAAATAAGAAATCTGTATGTTTTATACTCAATACTTGTTATATTTCCTATGTTCTTCTTTTTTATCACGCCCCACAGGCAGGGAGATCTTTTTAAACAAATTGACATTTATTTCAATGTTCACAATTTTTGGAGCATCTTTCCTTAAATCCTAAGGTAAGCCTATACATTGCCAAGAACCTCTATTTTAATGTTAAATGAACCTAGATAGACGCAATACCAGCCTCCCCCAGAGATATATAAGAACAAATTACATCAGTTAAACCCATGAGAAAACAACTAATCTCTGAACATTGTTAACTATGAAGCCCATAACTGGGACACTATTGATGCGCATGGAGTAATAAACTTTGGAAATAATTTAACAAGAATGCTAAAGAGGCCTGTGAAAATCTTTGAATTATGGATCGCGCTATCTACATAAAGGTGATACTAGTGAAAGAAAGTAGCATTAATATGCTAATTTAATGAAACCTAGTAAACAAAAGACATCACTATTCTTTCTTTCCAACTCGAAATAAATATACAGGTATGAAAGAAAAAATGATATCAAATCATCACAAAAAATATTAACTTTAAGACAAGTCTCCGGCTGGCGGGAATTAAATTGAATAGCTGCATCGAACCAGGTACATAAAAATGAATTAGATAACTACATACTTATGGGAAGGCTAGAAACAAAATATAGATTTACTTAAAAGAAATGTCATCCTCCTCTCTCTAAAGGATCTACAATTTCTCATCAACCTAGAAAACACCTGGGCATCAAACCAACTCTCTATCAAATCTCCAGTGTATTTCCATCATTCACCAGTAAGTATTATTATTCAACGAGATAACTGTCTAATGTTAGAAAATCGATTAAAACTCACTACTAAAACGAGTAGTTGAGAACTAGTGCCAAGAAGAACAGTTGAAAATTAATTTTTAGAAAAGGAGTTATACACGTTCCTTTATCAATCCCCCCCAAAAAAAAAAAATATATATATATATATATATATATATATATATACCAACAAACCAATGAATTGTGTTTTATATAATGGCTTACTTGTTTTTCACAAAAATCCTGTTTTTGGAAAACAGAGAATCAATTTATGTGCATCGTCACTCCAAAATTCCCCTTCTAAATGATAATACCTTAGATAATGCAAGGAAATGAAATGAAAAGAAAGATTTATATCAGTAATTTTTTATCAGAAATAGGACAATTGAGCTACCATGTTACAAGTTAAGATATTATGTGCTCTTTTTTAACTGAATTATGTATAATTAATGCCCCTTTTATATGTATCTTTTTAAAGGTTGTGTGGCTACTCCAGAAGAAGGCGCTGGCTCGCCGAAACGCGCGTAGAGACTCATTTTGCCACTCATAATAATTGGTTTTAATCTTTTTAATTTTGTTCACATGAAATGTTATAAATGTATAAATTGTATTGACACTGTATGATTCAAATTGTGTTTGTTGTCTTCCTTATATTTACGCTATTCGTTTTTATATGTATTGAAATTTAAAATAAAACTTGTATTTTCATAATAATGTGTAGCCAATTGTCCTTATGTATATTACATTGTCAAACATTAGCTGCCTAGGTTGTTTTTTGTCATAAATTTTGTTTTCCCTGACCTAGGATCTATTGTATCTATACCTTCAGGGGGTCCTTGTTAAATACTCGCCACTGGTAGATTACCAGCCAATTTTCTTCTTATGAAACCGACCCGGTCTTCAATCTGTTTCTGGATGAAATGCACCCCCAGTTGGCAACATCACTATATATGAGATTTCGTTATGGCGTTTTGCAAACAAACTTGAACACATCGAAATGGGGCTGAAAAGCAGATGAGAGTAATACGGAGTATTGTGCATTATGCCATCTGGATACAAAGGAAAATGACCTTACTATTCTTTTGCCCTGCCTATGCTATGCCCAGGAAAAAATGGATTGAACCTATCTGTCTAAACCTGGGCACTGGGTTTTGTTTTGAGGCAGAAAGAATATTGAAAACTGACACTTCCCAGAAAATAACTTTTAGTGTTAGTAGATATTTGTTTGCTGTGGGCATAATAAGAGGGAAAAAAGGTTAGAAATTTTAGTAGTCTGAAACACAAGTGTAATCGTGAATTATGTTGTGTATTAATTCCGCATTTGCACTTTCGAAATTGTTGAGACATCAGGTAGAATGTATTGATAAGCATACTAAGGGGCCTATTCCGATGTCGGACGGGCTGAGTCGATCCGACATCGGACAGGAGCCATAACCGACCGACCTGCTGTGGTCGGTTACAGCCCTGCAAGTACGATGCGACATACTACACGATGGGAGCATGCATTCCGAGCGGAATGCATGCCTCCATTGTGAAATGCAGGGGTGCAGTTCATCCCTGCACCCTGTGGCCGGCACCCCAAGGTACCTGCCACCGGATTCAGGGATCAACAGAGGGGCACCAGAGGTGCCCCCAGGCTGCCATTCGGCCACACTATCCAACACTTTAGTAATTTTTAACCCTACACTATCCATCACTTACTCTACTGTTGCACCCATGGAGTAGGAATATTAATCTTTACCCCTACACTATCAAATACACTTACCCTACTGTTGCCATAGAAGTATTATGTGTTGGAACGGTATGCGTTGTAATAGTATGCATTGTAATGGTAGTTTTGAAAAATGCGTTGTAATGGCATACGTTGTAAAATCATGCAATGTAATGGTAGTTACGATGTAAAGACTGAGTTGTAAAAGCATACATTGTAATTGCATGCATTGTAACATCATATATTCGTCTGCAATAATGTCCTTGAGGCAGTGTAGCCAACGATAGCCTGTTGTCTGGCTAGAACATCAACTCAAGAGTGTTTACTAAATGAGACTGGGGTTTACCATGTAACTGCCTTACATATGTCAGATAGGGGGACATTTCCTAAGAAGGTCATGGTTGCAGCCTTCCTGCGAATAGAAGGCACCCTGGGCGTAATAGGAAGGGTTCTCTTGATGTTTTTGATAGCAAGTCTAGATTCGCTTGACTATTCATCTAGTAATTCCTGCTTTAGATATAGGTTGCCCTTTCTGAGCCTCCACAAAGGCTACAAACAGCTTATGTGCCTCATGAAAAGCTTTTGTTCGGTCAACGCAATACATGAGAGCACACTTAACATCTAGCGTATAAAGCGCCATCTCTGCTACTGAGTCTAGTTGGGGGAAGAAGACTGGGAGCTCTATGGTGTGGTTAAGGTTGAAAGGAGAAACTAACTTAGCAAGGATCTAAGGTTTTTTTTCTCAGCATTATTCTGCCCTTGGATGAAGAGTTTTTGCAGTGTGAGGGCTTGGAAAGACGTTATCACAACAAGGAAGGCTACCTTCAAGAAGTGGTACTGAAGCAGTCTAAAATGTAAGGGTTCAAACAGTGGACCCAAGTGTCTGGTAAGTACAATATTAAGGTTCCTCTTTTTTAATGTCTTCCATGAATGCCTTGACTACATGTATGCAGAAGAGGAAGGAATGTCTCCTTTTTTTCATGTATACAGCTATGGCCACTAGAGGGAATTGTATTGAGGTGTTGGTTATGCTTGACTTTTTGAGATGGGGGATCTCGCCAATAAAATCCTGGACTGCAGACTTTAGAGGGTCTAGTTTCTTAGTGATCCAATAGTGGACAAATCGTTTTTACTTTGCTACATAGCATGCATGTGTGGTAGGTCCACAGAGCTCCTGCAAGCTGTCTATGGTTTCCTGATGGAAATTCAGGTAACCAAATTCTAGACCTCAGGTGCCACATTGCTAGATTGTGTTGTTTGGGATCTGAGTGCCTAATCTGCTTTTGATTCCAATGAGATGAACCCCTTCCATGCTCATGACGAGCTCAGCTCATCATGAGTCACAGTGGAGCTCTGCCCATGACGAGCTGAGCTCGTCATAACAGGCGTGGCTAATGCCCCGCTTGTGCGGGAGAATTAATCAGTGGGTGGGGCTGTGACGAGCCCAGCTCGTCATGAGCACAGCTTCACTGTGAGTCATGACGAGCTGGGCTTGTCACGAGCACAGCGCCACCTCGGACCCCCCACCCCCCCGCACCGTGGGGGGAATTACCCCTGCAGCGAACGGGTTTACTGATGTGTTGGGGAACATCTCAAGGGGGCTGACTGACACCTTGAGTAGGATCAATGACCAGGGCTGCCTGGCCCAGGTGCACTGTGAGCATTGGTACGTATAGGCAAAGTTTGGGAACTCTGCAATCTTAGAGGTGGCTAAGATGTCTTCATTGGTTGTGCTCTAGTGCTGCAAGTACTGGTGCAGGACCTGTGAGTGAAGTTCCCACTTGTGAACTTGTTTATGTCCCCTGCTTGGCAGGTCCATGTCTACCCCGGTGAGGTACTCTGCCATCAAGTAAATGCCGTGGTGGAGTGTTCAATACTAGATTGTCTGAGCTAGCAGGGGAAGGGTGAGTGAGTGAGTACCCTTCTGCTTTTGTAAGTTGTACTAGGCAGTCATGGCCATCTAGCCTTTGATGAGCTGTAGGAAAACATTCATGGTGAGGCATATCGCCAGAAGCTCGACGTAGTTGATGTGGTGGCTCTGCTGCTAGTGGGTCCACTCCACACCCTCTGCACTTTTGTATGATTGAGATGAGATCCTCACCCAGCAGGTGTCTGTGGCAATGGTTACTGCCCAGCATTAAGTTATTGCTGTTCCATCACTGCAAAGAATGAGAAACACTGACCTTTATCAACATACGATCTTGCATCTGACTCTCTGCCTGTGTCCTTTGCCCCGAAGAGCACTGTTGCAATTGACGCATGTGTAGCCAGGCTTAGGGTATTGTAGCAATGCATGAGGCCATCATATTTGACAGACACATTACAGTACTGACTGTGGTGATGCACTGTCACCATTTTAGTTTTGCCTTACATATGTACGAATGCACATTGCATACTTAAATCTAAAGTGCGACTTTATGTTAAGTTTGAGCACAGTGAATCTCACATGATAGTTAACCATAGTAAAGTATGCTTCTGTTAAGATGGCCATAGTAAATGTAGGCCTCAGTTTAAAAACGTACCATGACATTTAAAAAATGTGTTTTTGGATACTGTGCTCTCTCACATTTCTCTCATTTCAAGATTCAAGCTATAGTAGTTATAATTGTAGAAATTGTTGTTGTTTATGTAATAATTGTTCAACAATGTGAGTTTCAGAGAAAGCTGAATAATGAGTTTATACATCTGTGTCTAGGGCAGCCTGACCACAATGTTCCAACCTATATGAGATATCTCCTTAAGGCCATGCTGCTGTGAGCTTTCTTTGTGCAATGCCTTGGAGAGTTAGGTCACCTTATTCGGAAATGATGGATTTTGATTGGTTCCCCACCACTTGGGAACCATTTGGAGTTTTTGGGAAACATCGTTTATAACGCACGTCTTACAACTTGTGTCATTACAATGCATCTTTACATCGCAAAATCCATTACAACATATGTCATTACATCGTATAATCCATTACAACGCATTCCCCAAAGTAACGCCTCAGCGATGTATGAGTAGTAATTGCGTTGCAATGGATTATGCGTTGTAGCAACATGCGTTGTAACGACATGCGCTGTAATGGATTTTGAGATGTAAAAAATGCGTTATAATGACACACGTTATAACACGTGCTTTGTAAAGTGTCTTATTTCGAGTTTTACTTTAAATTAATTGTTCATTGCTCTTTTAGTTAGTTTCAGATGTTCGTATCTACTCTTTCGAGAGCAAATGCCCCATTTACCTCTCTTGAGACTCCATGGTTATTTTTGCCACACTTATAAAATTAAACTCTTGGTCAAACTTATTCCTCTTTGTTCAGCTGAATCTTCGTTCTGCCTTTAAAACCTTACTTGCTGACATCTGATGCTTGACTACTCCTGACCTCATCTTAATTGCCAGCTTAGTGTTAGGGTACTTCCCTTAAGGGAAACTGAAACTTATTTGATTTGTATATGACAATCATTAAAGAAGTTGCACTTGTATTTGCTCTGTTATCCTGCTTGGATTGTAAGGAACCACAATTTGTAAGGTGATTATTGATTGATTGATTATTGATTTATGACTAATCTGCATGATATTAGTCTGTAACTTTGTAAAGCAGCTAATAAACCTTCATGATTTACAAATCTACTCCTATCTGTCATTATTATGGAGACTAATGTCCTTCATTGATATTGCTGTACTGTTGATGAGCTGATGTTAGGCCTGAATTCAAGACAAAGATCCATCCACTTGAGTGAAGCTTGTACTTGAATTTGCACCAATGATTTGCATGGTGCAAGCCCTATCCCGCGCTGCTCCAATTGTGAGATGACGTTGTGGCTAAAAAGGAGGTACAAGCTGGTGTAAGGCAGCAACATTTTGAGGGCTTCAGTAGGCTTTGCCAGTAACTAAGTTTACCACAACCCCTGGAAACGATTGGATTTGAAAGGCTTATGGAAATAATCAGAACACATTTATGGTGAGCCCAAGGCTTTAGAGAAGTGAGATGGTCACCTAGGTGCATTGTGGGCACTGCTGACTGCTTGCACTCTTGATCAGCCAATCGTCAAGATTGGGGAAACCGTGGATGCCCCCTCTCCTTAAGTGGGCAAAAACCACTGTCAGATACTTGGTAAAGACCCTTAGAGCAGTGGTGACACCAAAGGGAACAACTTTGAACAGATAATGTTGGGCACTTACCATGAAACACAGTTAGTGTCTGTGGGTGGGAAGAATGGAGATGTGGAAGTAGGCGTTCTTGAAGTCTAGTGCCGCCATGTAGTCGCCTTGCTGGAGCAGAGGTAACACATCCTGCAACTGAAAATATGTTGATAGAAAGTATCTGTTGAGGGACCCAATTTTCATAATGGGCTTGAGAGAGCTGTTATTTTTTTGGAATAAAATAATAGATTGGGTATACCTATTTGCCCCATTAGTACATGGTCATCAACTCCATAATACACATCGGATGGAGCCCCTAAACCTCTTCCGCTAAAAGATGGTGATGTTCCCTACTGAGTACGTACATGTGGCAGTGTTAGACCTGGCATATTTGGTGTGGTTTCCCCTGATGTTTTGCCTCTACCTCCTGTATTTTTGCTGTGTGCTGAACTTTGTTTTTGCCGGTTTAGGTACTCTGGTCACTTTGCCAGTGCTGATCAGTGCCAAAGTGCAAGGACTCCCTGTGTAAACTGGGATTATGATTTGTTGTCCATGATTGACATATCTGATTTAATGGTAAGTCCCTAGTCAACTACACGGAGTGTGCCAGGGCCTCCACATCAAATGCTACTAGTGGGCTTGCAGCACTTGTTGTGCCACCCACATACATAGCCCTGTAAATATGTCTCAGATCGACCACTGTAGTGTCTGCATGTGCAGTTTAGACTGCCATGTTCACCTGGCAAGTGCACCCACTTGCCAGGCCCTAACTTTCTCTTTTCTTACATGAAAGGCACACCTCGGGTAGGGCCAAGGAACTCCATGGGAAGGATGCAGTAAATGTGAAAGGCGGACATGTACTGGTGTATTTTACCTATCCTGAGAGTGTAATACTGTGTATTTAGTTTTTTCACTATTGAAAAGCTGTCTGTCCCAAAGGTTAACATAGGGGCTGACTTGTAACATCTTGCATGTGTAATTTGTCAATGGGACTAGATAGAGAAATGGAGTTTAGACTCTCTGAAATCAGAATTCAATTATACATCTTTAGTAAAGGTGGTTTTTAAATTGTGTGTTTGAAAATGCAACTTTTAGAAAGAGGGCATTTTCTTACTTAGCCATCCTGTGTGCCTCTGCCTGTTTGTGCATTCGCCATCTGGATTTGGTGTCACAGGAGCTGGGGGTGTGCATTCGTTCTAGACAGTTACATTGCGGGTTAAGGTGTTTCCTGCTTTTCCTGGGTGACTCAGAGCTAAGCTGAATAGAACTTTCTGCATTTAGAGTGGTGGAAGGAGCTTCCACTAGCACCTGAACAGGTTGTGGGTGCCCTGCACAATGCTGGCTCCACCTCCTGTAGGTAGTGACAGGGCCGTTTCTAGGTGTTTTGCCGCCCTAGGCAAGAATTGAAAAATGCTCCCCACCTTTTTATCACCATCACTCTCTCCCCCTGTCATCCAGTCTAGAAGAATTCATGCATTAGATATAAAGGAACTTGTATTTAACCTTAAACAATAAAACACATCAACAATAGTATTGAAGAAGAACAGGTTTACATATGTATAATGGGATTTTTTTCTTCAGACCTAGGCAAGCTCTGTATATAATAGCTCTTAAACATATTCCACGGCTTCAGCTCAACGCAGCTCTTCATTTCCCTAGCCGCTTGGCCTCTGAGAGCAGAGTCTAAAAATGGTGCCACATTGTGACAAACTCCGGTATGGCAGTGGCATGTGAATGTGTACCCACGGGTACACTCTGAGACCACAAATTAATTTTGCAGAGGACAGCCGATATTGTAAAGGCTCGCATTGTCTTTCAGTACAAGGATGTTGTCATTTTTTGGACATTCCAACTGAGGGGTGATAAGGAGAATGTCCGATGTAAAATGATGGTGTCCACTGAGAAGACGAAACATGTGAGAGGTGCAGGGCGTCACTAGGGTTGGTGTCACCCAGTGTGGGTAACTCATGGTGTCACCCCCTCACAACTTACCCCATGGACCTCCTCTGTGACAGAGCCAAGGCTGCCTGGTCTGCACGCCTTCCCGGTGGTCATCCTGGCTCCTGCAGACGTCCTGTTCATCCACATCCTTGGTCAGGGTGTCCCTTCTGGATCCGCTGGCCTCTGGTTGCGCGGGATGTTCTCCCACCGCTTTCTCCTCCATAGCATCCGCTACCGCGTCCTCCTTCTGGTTGTCCTCCTCTGCTCTCCTGCTTTCACCTCATTGCATCCAAGTTCCCCTCCGCAGTTCCGAGCCATCGGAATATGAAGTCCCTCCTCCCCCTTGCACCGGAAGTATTACACCGGCAAATTTGGAAGAGGCAAGGAAGCAGGACTCCTTGGTGCCCCTGGGGCTCCCGCCACTAGCCCCCAAGGCCTTTTCCTTACAGTACTCCCCTACCAGGCTTGCCCGATCGCCCGGCCCAAGAGTCCACCAGACCGCGAGAGAGGTAGTCCACATTGGTGCGACCTAGAAGGTAATACTGAAAGGACTGGAGGACCCATTTAATGGCAGAGGCGAGGCTGCAAAGTTTGGCCAGCAGCCAACACAGTGTAACCAGATTGGTGTCACCCCATGTGCTGGTGTCACCCTGGTGTCACCCGATGCGGTCCGAACCCCCCACCGCACTCTCCTAGTGACGCCACTGGAGAGGTGCAAGGTGAGAGCAGGTGATTTAATTTATGAAACAGATAGTGATAGAATGCCTTACATTCTCGGATGTTTAAGCATCTAAGTGACAAAGAGTATTGCATACTGCCAAACTGCTTCCTTCACCTGACTCACATATGGTAATAGCTTTACCTCGTTTTTTTTTACGATTCTTTGATATTGCAGTTTCACACTCACAAGTATTCATTTGAATCTTTCAGCTGTGGAAGCTCCCTATCTGATCTATCCACATCAGAGTCACAGTATTACATTGAAATCTTCGACAAAAATATTTAGAAAACCATGGGGCACATTTACAAGCCCTCATCGCCAAAGGCACGTCACTTTTTATGACCTTCCTGTGGCGATACGGGCTTTGCCTTATTTACAAGGCAGCATTAAGCCACTTAACGCTGCCTTGTAAATAATGCCTCTCTCACAGTGTGACTGGCTGGGCAGACGTATCACCCACTGAAATGTTGGTCCCTTTCTCTACAATTTTGTCATGTTTACTAATCTCCGGTCATATGGTCTGCTTATGATTTGCACACCGGCAATTTCCACTGTCAGCCTCCCCTCCCCTCTACACCACTATCCACACTCCCTGGGGTCAGCACTTGAAATTGCAGTGAGCGGGATGGACAGAGATCCCCTGGAACTTAGAGCTGAATAAATCGGAGCGGACATTTGTGTAGGCCTCAAATCCCCAAATCTCTTCTTTTTTTTAAAATAAGGAACTCTCTATTTAGGTATTATTTCTCTGTGAATCCGATATATTGATTTTAAAAACTGTCTCTGTGTGACACAGACAGAAGCCTTCAAATTGGCAGTAAACTGCCCTGAAATGTGAGACTATCAGAAGAATGCGAACAGCCTGAAATGAATGGTGTACATTCCAATTGTTTTTTCACGGAGGAGGACAGACACAGTTTGGGCATTTTCTTTATACATTACTCCAAATTTATCCCTTCCAAATTATTAGCTTTTGATTGTTATTTAGGGATTACCAAACTCATGTTTTTTGCCGCCCTCCCCCCTCTGCCGCCCTAGGCACCCGCCTAGGCTTGCCTAATGGTAGAAACGGCCCTGGGTAGTGAAGGTGGACCAGATAGGACAACACTGGTTTTACAGAGCTCAGAGACTAGCAAAAAAGAGTACAAAGTCAAAATGCGGTAAAAATATAAGACCTGAAACCCTAGAACTTTACTTCAGTTCTGGAATCAAGAGGAACTTCTGCCAAGGAGAAGAGCTGAAGAGCTGTGAGGACGAAACTACTCGTTTGCTGTGTTTTGCTTTGCCGGGTTGGCCTGCAGTTGCTGTTTCTGCCAAGGAAAGGACAAAGACTGGAACTTCGCTGTTAACCTACTTGAAGAAGAATCTCCAAGAGGCTTGTGTGTGCTGACCTCCTGTTCTGAAGTCTCAGGGACACAAAGACTTCACCCCTAGTTCCCCTATATTCTATTGCTGAGATGTCTGACCTGCCAGAAGGTGCCTATACTAGTTTTGAACCTCTGGAGGTTGTTCTGGTTGTTGAGAGCTGGAGGAAACCTAAGAGAAGTAAGAAAACCTGTCCCCAATGCCATCAGTGATGCCCCTGTGACTTTGCGACCTGCACAGATGCCAGGGGCACTGCTTGTGAAGTGCACGACGCACTGTCTAGCCTGCACCGCAGCTCTGATGCCCTTCGACACCTGCAGTTATCGTCATATCCCAACACCAGCGCTTCCACCAACTCTGCGTGCTCCAGCGCCTGCATCCTGTTAAAGCAGCATCGATAACCACTGAGGGTGACTTCACAAACATGCGGACTTCACATCGTCACCAGAGTCGACACCTCACCACCGACATAACCGACTTCCCTCAACTCGCCCATGGCAGACAGGGAGCCAGCCTCAAGTTCGGCACAGATGCCTCACCTCCATGATGCTGTGCATCATCATAGACTTCGTTTCCAAAGTACTGTTTGTTTGGGGGTCCATGTGACTCCGTGCCCGACGCCGAGCTCATCGCGATCGGCGCCGTAAATTGGATTCATTTCTGTGATAACGTCACAATAGCCCCCAGGTGGGGCTATTTGTATTCTACAACCTTTATTTTTGCAATAACTGTTCTAAAGTCATATCTTATGTATGTTGGTCGTTTTAGTCTTGTTGAGTTTATAAAGATACTTTATTTTCCTAAACTGATGTGGTGTCCATTTGTAGTGTTATCACTGTATTACTATGTGTTTTGAGTACAAATACTTTACACATTGCCTTTGGCCTGTCTGCTCATGCCAAGCTACCCAGGGGTGAGCACGGTTTATCTAAAGTGTTTATACCCTTACACTGACTAGAAACAAGGTTCCCTATTTGGACAATGTTACCTACCTCTGCCAACTAGAGCCCCTCATTTCTAATGCACACCTGATCCCCTAGCTGATGAGCTCAAAGATCGGATTGAGAGCTGCAAGGTTTCTCAGCAAATTTAAATTAAAGTCTGGATACTGGCAGATTGCCTTGAACAAGGGGACCAAAGAGGGGTCTGTGTTGTCTACCTTAAAAGGACATTTTCAGTTCTAGGCAATGCCCGATGGGTTGAAGAACACCCTTGCCACCTTCCAGAGGTTGGTCAACCAGGTCCTACTTGGGTTGGAGAAAACTTCAATGCCATCTATCTAGATGGCACTGCAGTCTACAGTTCTAGCTGGGAGGACCACCTGTGGCACCTCCAGGAAGTACTCGAGGCTCTGTTGAGGGCAAATCTGGCTATCAAAGCCAGTAAGTACCAGATAGGGGAGGGCACATTGGTCTATTGGGTCACCAAGCAGGAGAAGGCAAGGAGAGCCCCTCCATGGCCAAGATCCAAATAATTCTGGTTGGAGATACCCCGCCCTTCAAGACTCAGACACTACAGATCATTAGGACTTACCCAGCGTGAAACATGTTGACCTTGTGATTAGTTACACTGGCACATTGAGCCCTAACGTAACTCACTAACCTGTTGTTTTTTTAGCCTACCAAGGACACCTCGAGAATAAATTACCCTACAGCGGATGCCCTTAGGTAGTTTTAACTTCCTTTGCACGCACCACACCCTTCACAGGATCCTTTCCCGCTCCTATCTCGCCCCCACACCTGCACACACCAAACAGCTTTTTCTCTTTTAAAAAGATCTCCGCCAAAGAGACCTTTCGGCGGCCTGTCAGACATTGCAGCGCCGGTCTGACGAGGAGCAAAAAAAGCCCGATGATGAAGCATGACATTCTTTTGGGTGTGTGAGGGTGAATAAGAGGCAAGACTTGGTCTTCCCCTTCGGGATCGGATCCTTGAAACTGGGGATATACATCTTCCTCCTTTCCTTTCCCTCACCACTTTTTCTCTTTTCTTTTCTTCTCTACTCCAATCTTTCTCTCCCCTTCCACTTTGGGTGACATACATGCACCCATTATCCCGAAACAGTGTCCTCACTGATTTTGCTAGACAATGAATCTGTCAAGAATTACTCCTGGACAGTAATGTAGCTTTGGTTACTCATATAGAAAACACATGAAAGGTGCACAATAAATAGAATGTCCTGACAGTTTTGTAGCATCACAAATAAGATAAAAATGTGTTTAGGTATATGTGTGGGCTGCAAGAACTCAGGTTGTGCAGGCACTTTAGTGTTACTGTGTCTTTGGTGCTTGTGTCAGCTTGTTTTAGTCTCTTTTGAAAGGTAGTTGGCGTCTCGCTGACTTTTGGCAGTAGCCGAATAGATGGCAGATGCAGATTTTGTGTAGCAGGGGCATGGTTGGATTTTGATGTCTCTAGTTACTTGGGGCAATTAAGGCTGCTGTCCGCTGGCACCTGGAGTTTCCCACATCTGATTGCCGCAGTTGAAGGTGGTGGAGTGTGATGTATTGAAGGGGCATTTCTGCTTTTAAAGTAGAGGAGGCAGAATAGCCAGACCAAAATAGATTGTTGAGGACCAGACAGGCAGCTTTTGAGCCACACAGACAAAGAGTTCAGTCACAGAAGAAGGAGGAGCCCCTCTCAAGCTGCACTCCCAGGTGGTTCACCATGGAGGCTTCTTACCTTCTTCCCTTTGTAAATGGTGGCTCAGGTTCTCAATTGATCACCTGTCTCTCATGGTGAGAATAGCAATGCCGTACTTTCAGGTTGTGTAATGGTTGGTAATCCTCTGTCTCCAGTCAATCTCGGGTCTACAACAGCAGTCCTCCTGACAGTATTAGGAACAATGGGGCCTTGCTGTTTCTTCAAAACTGTTAAGGGAAGATTTTAGAAAACTGGCAGTCTACCTCCTTCTCTCTTCAACCATAGCAACCACAAGCCTTTAGCGTCAGTTCTTGATTTATTCTGGAAATATCATTACGGAAAATTCTCTCTGGCAGTCCTCCAGCCAATAAAATACTCTCAACAGGTAGCAGCTCTCCTATGCCAAACCTGTCCACAGATTTTGGGATTGGGAAGTTAACTCATCTCTTTTGTAGACAGTGGCCATACCTGTAGTTATATCCTTTGTTAAGGCAAATCTACTTCTAACCAACAGACAAAAATGACATAGGGCCTGATTCACAAAATTAATCTGAGACAAAATCCTAACTTCACGACTTTCGGTATTCATAAAGGGCATTTATGAGTAGTAAAGTTAGGATTCCTAACTTTACTACTCCTAAATGCCCTTTGTGAATACAGACAGTCGCAAAGTTAGGATTTTGTCTTAGTTAAACGTAAGTTTTGGTCTTAAAATCCTAACTTTATGACTTTCGGAATTCACAAAGGGCATTTTAGGAGTAGTAAAGGTTAATTTGTAAAACCACTTTTATTAAGAAAGAGCGCAATCATTGAGGGCCAGGTTTACAGACCGGTGGCAATGTAGGCCTCTGATTTCTGGCAGATGTGGTCAATCTGTTGGCAACATGATGTGGCTGTGAGATTACCACTGACATATAACAAGATGAGCATTCATGTTGAGGGCCGGTGTAATCCTGAATTGGGATTAAAAAGGATTTTATACCTGAATTGGGATAAGAATTGTGAGATAATAATGCACTAACTATGCGATTTTTGTCCACACAAATTCTGCCTGGCAAATCCTGAGAAAAAACACAATATCATGAGTTTAGAAGATCTCAAGAGGGGTAAACAACATACAGTTCTACTGCTTACTGAACTTGGAATGATGTAAATGCTGCACAGTCTTTAAAACTATATGCCCATCTAACAGACCTTTCAAACGGTGCACAGACATAATATCGACTCCAAAATATCGTTTGGACAGAATATCGAGTTTTAAATATCGTTTGGACAAAATATCGACTAGACAGAATATCGACAGCCAAAATATCGTTTTTAAGGTAAGTGAAGTAATATCGACTGTAAATAATATAGACAGTGAAAATATCCAAGTATATAATCTAGATAGTAAAAAATATAGTTTTTAAAATAATATTTAATTATTTATAGTGTTTTTATGTAATAATATGTGTGAAAAGTGTCATTTTATTTTATAATTATTTTTAATTAATGATTTTTTTAATTATTGTGTCATTTTATTATGTAGCGGGTTGTGGGTTTATAGGGGAATAGGGTGGGAAGTAATTTAATTATAATTAATTAAATATGTAAATTCATTAATTGGTAGTAATAATTAATTAATTGGTAATTAAATAATATATGTTAATTATTTTAAATTTAATTGGTAATTAATTTAATTTAATTGATTAATTTCTAATTATGTAAATTAAAATAATGTCTTTTCTGTAGCGGGTTGTGGGTTTATAGGGGAATAGGGTGGGAAGTAAATTAATTATAATTAATTAAATATGTAAATTTATTAATTGGTAGTAATAATTAATTAATTTTTAATTAAATAATATATGGTATTTAATTAAAATGTAATTGGTAATTAATTTAATTTAATAGATTAATTGTTAATTATGTTAAATTAAAGGGGTATTTTTAGGGTTCAGGGTCAGTTTTTAGTTTTTGGGTAAAGGGGTATTTTTAGGGTTCAGGGTCAGTTTTCAGTTTTTGGGTAAAGGGGTATTTTTAGGGTTCAGGGTCAGTTTTCAGTTTTTGGGTAAAGGGGTATTTTTAGGGTTCAGGGTCAGTTTTCAGTTTTTGGGTAAAGGGGTATTTTTAGGGTTCAGGGTCAGTTTTCAGTTTTTGGGTAAAGGGGTATTTTTAGGGTTCAGGGTCAGTTTTTAGTTTTTGGGTAAAGGGGTATTTTTAGGGTTCAGGGTCAGTTTTCAGTTCATGGGTAAAGGGGTATTTTTAGGGTTCAGGGTCAGTTTTCAGTTCATGGGTAAAGGGGTATTTTTAGGGTTCAGGGTCAGTTTTCAGTTTTTGGGTAAAGGGGTATTTTTAGGGTTCAGGGTCAGTTTTCAGTTCATGGGTAAAGGGGTATTTTTAGGGTTCAGGGTCAGTTTTCAGTTTTTGGGTAAAGGGGTATTTTTAGGGTTCAGGGTCAGTTTTTAGTTTTTGGGTAAAGGGGTATTTTTAGGGTTCAGGATCAGTTTTTAGTTTTTGGGTAAAGGGGTATTTTTAGGGTTCAGGGTCAGTTTTGGGTTTTTGGGTAAAGGGGTATTTTTAGGGTTCAGGGTCAACAAATAAGATTTAAAAAAAATATTTTTATTATTTTCATTTATTATTTAATTATTATAATTTAATTTAAGTCGTTTTAAGTATATTTTAGTAATTAAAATTTAATATTAATTTAATTTAACACTGTTTTTAATAAAGTCGATATTTTTTACATCTATATTTTTGTTAACGATATTTTTAACTCGATATTTTTGTACTTACCTGTTTGTAGATACAAACTCGATATTTTGACTGTCGATATTTTGTCCACGATATTTTGGCAAGTCGATATTTTGTCAGTCGATATTATTTCAGTGATCCCTTTCAAACGACTATTCATCTGTTTCCTCCTCTGCTCTTCGTTGAACTTTTTTGTCTCCTTCTCTACACTGCAGTACTGACTTTTAGATATTTAGGGGCATATTTACAGACCCCTATAGCCATCACAACAGCACTTTCAGTGATGTTGTGATGGCGATAGGGGCTTTGCCTTATTTACAAGGCATTGTTAAGCCACTTAATGTGATTTAACGCTGCCTTGTAAAATAGGCACCCTTTCACTCTGTACTTAGCATGAAAGGGGAGGGCAATGGGTGTTGCGGTGGGCGTTTCACCGCAACACCCATTGGTTTTGAAGCTGCCCTCTATTTACAAGGGTGGTGTAAATAGTAAGAAGTGCCAAAATTAAGACCAGGGAAAACCTGTTCTTAAACAGGTGAGAGAAGGAGAAATTCTTTATTTCTCCTTGTTTTTACTGTTTCCATGTGTGCTGCACAATGCAGCACAAATAGAAACAGCAAATTGCCATTGATTGTTTATGTGCAGGAAGGTGACCCCTCCTGCACATATACAATAGGAAAAAAATGAAGCTTGCAACTTCTAATAGTGCTACATTAAACAGCACACATAAAAGTTACAAAACAATATTTGAAGGGAGGCCTTCCTGCACATAAATATCTTTTCCTCAAAGCAAACACCCTTGCACTAAATTTAGCAGCAGCGCCGGGGGAAATGCCGTGTTACACCATATTGTTGTAAATATGGTACAGCCCTGCGTTTCTGAAGTGGCAGAGTTAGGAGCTATGCCAGGAAGGCTAACACCATACTCCCTCACTTCATTGTAAAATTGCCCCTTAGTTGTCAAACAACATGTTTCTGTTAAATACATTATTAAATACTGACATGACATAGACTCAACAGATAAAGAAATCCTTGACACTGCGGAGCATATTTACAGTGAAGTGACGGAGCGCGGCGTTAGCCTCCTTGGCTTAATGCCATGCTCCACCACTTCTGAAAAACAGAGCTGCACTGAATTTACAACAATACAGTGCAGCCCTGTGCTTCTCCCTGTGCTGGCATTAATTTCAGCTGCCTAGCATCAAAGCAGGCACATTTGCGATATCGTGCAAGGGTGTCTGCGTTGTGGGGAATTATTGTTTATGCGCAGGAAGGTGTACCTTCCTGCACATGCACAATCTTAAATGGCGATTTGTACCTTCTACGTGTGCTGCTTTGAGCAGCACACATAGAAGTTGCAACACCTCATTTTTAAAATGATTGTTTATGTGCAGGAAGAAACACCTCTTGTACATAAACAATTTTGCATGGCGTTTTGCTGTTTTTATGTGTGCTGCCAACACAGCTCATATAAAAACAGTCAAAATGAGGAGAAATAAAGCATTTATCCATGTTGCGCCCTGTTAAGACCATGTTTTCCCTGTTCTTAATTTTGGTGCTGCCCCATATTTACGCCACTCTTGTAAATAGGAGGCAGCGTCAAAATCAAAATAAATGGGTGTTGCAGCATAGCGCCCACTGCAACATCCATTGGCCACACCTTTCACGCTAAATATAGCGTGAAAGGGTGCCTTATTTACAAGGCAGCGTTAAAGCACGTTAAGTGGCTAAACACTGCCTTGTAAATAAGGCGAAGCCTGTATCCCCACCACAACTACAAAAAAAGTGAAGTTCTGGTGGTAATAGGGTCTTATAAATATTACCACACTTCTTCAAAATCACCTTTATTCTTGCATTCAAATATTTGCCTTGTATGTTATCCTCCTCTGTTCCTTGTGTATCGCTTTTTAAGTCTGGCTTAAGCAAAGAATTTCTTTTACTGTAACTACATTTGTAATATTCATACATAGAGGGGCTTATAGCAATTCCTCTTAATCCATTGGTCTGTTGTGTCACTCACATAATTCCTCTGTACACTGCAGCATGGTGCAGTGGGTGAAGGCACTTCAGCCATTGGCTAACTTCACTGTGGTTGAAGGATTCTGCTCTTTCACAAAGAGCACACCGAGCTCAAGGTAGTTTTTTTCAGTGCAAGGAACTGTTTTTAAAATATGTGCTTTTTGAAACCTAATCTTGATTTTAGCCAATGTTTATTTTTTATGTTGGTAGAACCCCACAGATCCTCCAACAATAATGTTTTAAACAACAAAACAAGAATTAGCAAAGCCAAAAGGCTGTCAGTCAACACCACACCTGTTGACTTTCCCATTGCCTGTTATTTTGTGTTTAATGATGACACCTATTGTATCTAACTACATCCATAGTGCACCCAGGGGCATATTTACAATGCCCCATGGCACTTTCAAGCCACCGGACCGTCACTTTTGTGAAGCTCTGGAGGCACAGTGTGCTGGCTCATATTTACATGGTCACGTAAAGCCACTCTGCGTGACTTTTCATGGCCTTGTACAAACGGCCCCCTTTGACTCATTCCTCTGAGTGAAGGCAATGTTTCATGGGTGTTGCTGTGGGTGACACATTACCAGATTAACAAAGTTTCATAAAGCTCAGAATGCATCAGATTCTAATGCCTCCCCAGGGGAGCCGTTAAAGTGGCGCAACAAGGACAAATATCTTCCTTCCTCCTCGTTTTTTGCACACAAAGAAGGAGGAAAACACCATCAATGATTGTTTTTCTTCAGGAAGATGTCACTTCCTGCACCAAACCATTCATCCCTGCGTTGGCGCTAGGCAGCCAATTGTGCGCCAGCACAGAGGATAGCACAGTGATGCATCGTACTGCTATAAATATGGCGCATCCCTGTACTTTCCTAATAACACAGCTCGGAGCAGCAAGATGGCTTGCAGCACCGTGCTGAATCTGTTTCTAGTAAATATGCCCAACAGTGTCTAAAGTCATGTGGTTATTGTCACTGACAATTCTGCCTCCAACATGGAACAGGAATGGTGCAGGACTTTGAAAACTTTCGATAAAATAGAAAATGTTCTGTTGTAGTACTCTCTACACACCTACAAAGGAATATTCTGTACATTTTGAAATAACCCTGTGCTGCAAAAAAAGGGGCACTATACAACTTCTGCAATGGTTGCTTGTTAGAATACCGTTAGCATAAATATTGTACAACACAAAAAGTGCTCCCTAAATTTTGTTTACAAAGATATTGTTTCATTATGTGCAGATTTTCTGTTGATAATTCAAATGGGGGGATATTTATGTAAACAACATTTTTTACACATTTCTGCCAGAGTTACTTTAGTTATGATAATCTGGTACCATACATGCTATCTTACCTCGTCTTTTGGAAGCATCAGCCAAGAACTTGAGAGACATCCACCTAGAGTGAGCCGTGAAACGAAGGGTGTTAACATAAACAGAAAATTCCCCCAAAAGGAAACCAGAAAACACAAAGGCACCCAGAATTTCTGCAGAATTGTTTTGTATTACCATCTTAGACCAGCACATTGTGACTGTGACAGCACATTCAAGGACTTCTTGGACAGCTTGTCATGTCATGTCTTTAACACACTTTTAGTGGGTTGGTCAGTTTTAGTGTTGGAATCTCTTTGATCCAGTCATTGTTCATTGTTAGTTGGTTGGACTTCTCTGAAGATGGGAAAAGATGCTACAAAAGCGAATCTGGTGCAAGATCCTTGGAGCAGCTTTGCAGACTGTTGGTGACTGTGGGGGGGGGGGGGACGCATTAGTGCACATTGCCAAATACAAACCAAGTCAGGGCCAATAAGAGTGACCAGATGGACCCCGGCGACATGTGCTATAAAAAGAAACAGTAGAAAAAGGGTCTCTGTAAATCACACACTTCATATTTAATATATTGAAACAAAAATAGTTAAGAATGCAGGAATTGTTTTACAGATTAAAAAAATATTTCTTTAAACCATCTGAATCTTAAAAATAGACAATAGAAGTGAAGCTTAAAAGACAACCACTTGCATCAGAATGTTTGTTGTGTCTTTTTAATACCACCTTGGCGTTGGTGTGAATATTGTCTTGTTGAAGTGCTATTGGGATAAGGTATCATTTGATAAAAAGGTTGTGTCACAGAGAGTCACTTTCTCGCATTCCTGGGTTAGGTCCACAGTGGTTTTGCCCCTGCTGGAAGTCCCTGAGCTCTCCTGAAACACACTCCCTCGCCTTTCGTTGGCTTTGGAGCTGGAGTGGTCCATTGTCCCGCTCTGGCTGCCGTTGGTCTGCGAGCAGACATTACTGACCTTTGTGGCTTGGTTCTTGTAGTGGCTGTTGTAGACTTTGTACTTCATAAGGAGGATGAAGATGAAGACGAGGACTGAGGCCACAATGATGCCGCCAATGATGATGATCATTGTGCCACCCAGGAACTGGGCATGAAGGGAGCGACACTGCTTGTATTCCTGCTCCGTGGTGAACTGAACACATCCGATGACCCGGGTGGCAGTCAGCAAGGTGACACCGTCATCATATACAGCCAGGACACACAGGTCGTACTCACGAGAGGCCACCAGATCAGCGAGGAAAAAGGACTTGCTAGAAGATGGAATCATTCTGTAAGGAAAAACATAAAGAGTTAGTATTGTACTCTAATTAAATAAAAACAAGACACAAGGGCTTAATGTTTGGGGTATGATAGCAAAATATCATCAGTATGTTGTCTGACATCTATGAACGCCTAAAACTTTTGATAAAATTAAGCACTACTAATGACAATCTGCCTTGGGCTTTAAATTTGAAAAAATGGCTTTTTTTAACAGGAGGCATAGACTTTTGGTGCTGAAAACACAAGGGGCCGGATTTACAGAACTAACTTAAGACAAAATCCTAAACTCACTACCATTTTGGTATTCACAGAAGGCACTTACTCATTTTGGTATTCACAGAAGACACTTACTCATCAATGATTAAGTGCCTTCTGTGAATACCAAAATGAGTAAGTTACTCAAAATGAGTAAGTTACTCATTTTGCTATTTACAGAAGGCACTTACTCATCAATGAGTAAGTGCCTTCTGTGAATACCAAAATGAGTAAGTGCCTTCTGTGAATACCAAAATGGTAGTAAGTTTAGGATTTTGTCTTAAGTTAGTTCTGTGAATCGGGCCCTAGGCTTTCATGTTCAATACCAAGACTTTAACTACGTAGACACTTTCCCTTTAATAAATAATGTTCATTAGATGCAGAAATACGCACAAACTTTATTTATAGTTTGACTTGTTTAGATTTTGTCAACTATATAGAATGTGTTTTTTTTAACTTACAATAATTATTAAACAGGTTTTCAGAATTAACACGCAGTTTGTTAAATTAAAAAGACATTTAATTGTGCAGAACACATGATAGCTAACTAAAATCATGGGTTGTAGAAATGCAGCTTGCTCCAACAGTTGATTTCAGTTTAGCCTTCAAGAAAACGTGAGATGGAATGTCTTATTTGTTTGTGAAATAAAGACACCTCACATACATTACAGCATGTAACTTTGGAACCTTCACTGATATTGTATTTGTTACTGGTAAAATGTTATCATTCACACAGGGCTCCATTCATAACTGACTGAAAACTTCGTTTTACTTGCTGTAGAGAACACAAAACACATGTATTGCAAAATGTATTACAATTGTATGTTTCTAATGATTTCCTGCTTAATACGTTTTTTTCTTGCAGCTTACAAACCATGTGTTCAGTTAAAATAACAGTTGCTTTATTAGAAGGTTAGTGAATGAAGACATTTTAAATAAGGCTTGAGCTGTGGAAAGATGTGCCATAATACTGCCACCAAGAAGATAGCCAGCTCGGATGACGATTGGTGTGTGGGAACCGAGAAATATGCCTTTGGAGAATGCTGAATTTCCATTAGATGGAGATGAGAACAGACCATATCTTTTGCAACTTTAAATGACTGCTTTAAAAAGTATTTTAGTTTAGGAATTCAGAATTGAGATGAGTCCGAAGATGAGAAATGAGAGGAGATGACAGCAGACGGACAGAGGAGAGTAATGCAAATTGGGAGCAGGGAGCTGAGAGCAGACGAGATTTAGAGAGTCAGGAAGGGGGGGCAGATCAACTGGGATAAGGGCAGAGCTGCAGTGATTCAGCTGATAAGGAAGAATCAGAGCAGAAACAACAGGCTTAACCCATTTGACATTATTCAAACGTTATGATTTAACTAACTGGCATTAGCCAAGGCTTATTTATTCTAAGTTTTATTTCTCTTTATGGCAAATTCTGCAATTCTTAATTATTGATTTTAGCTTCATGCTAATCTCACTTTTTGCCTTCACTTTTTAGCTCTTCATAGGTTCTGACTGACATCATTTGCACCCCATTTCTTAATATAGGGATTCTTTCTTTTATGGAAAACACTAAATGCAATATTTTATTATGATCTGCACTAACAATATTGTTCTATTATCAATTCTGTAACCTTATTGATATTTGAATAATGAATAAATAATCAGAAAAATCTAAAACGTTAATTAGAAAATAAAACCTTTTAAAAACGATTTCCATCCTCTCATCATTGACTGAACAACAAAATACAGAAATGCATTTGATTATAGCTCCATTCTGCCTTGATGGTCAAGGATGGTCAAGATCCATTGGCCTGAAGATGGAGGAATGCCAAAAATAGGAGGCCTTTGTTTTAATTGCTTTGGATTTGCAGTGGTCATCAATTGCCCCCCCCCCCAAATTTTGGGTGCTGACAAATCCTTAAATATTGTGTTTTAAATACCATTTCCAAGAATATAGCGCCATTGGAATTTATAATAGAAAATCTACACCCAGTCGGACGATATTTTGTAAACGACGTTTAGGACATACTATTTATGTCAGACAATATTTCTTTAAACATCATGCTAACCTACAACCATTCTATATATATTTACACCATCTGATTAATAATGCAATTAATACTGTGATTGGTTGGAGAGGTAGGATTTCCCGAAGTGGGATAACTGCCATTTGACTAGGAAAGGGGGAGAATAGCTAAGACAAATCTCCATAGCTCTGAGTGAAAGCGGTTCTTCTCAGTAATTAAACAATTTCTTTCAAAATCATTAGTAGCTTATCAGCTCGACTCCTAGCTTGAACCTGGGGCGGACTGTACCAGGAATAACTAAACGGGAAATCTCCCTCCATTCCTGTTTATTAGCATCTAATGATAATCTGCATCCAAGAAACATGGCAGGTGGCTTCCTTTCACATCAAAGGTTTTTCCGCTTTGTTAACTCCAGCTATCGCGTCCCCAGCCGGTAGAGCAAAGGGTGGGCTACAGTTGCTGATTTCAAACTTTTGATGTAAAGATTTGACACTTCCTCTTCCTATTATCAATTTGTGTGGTTCATTTTTAAGGAGGGGGGTGCTGATGTGATTATTATGATCTATTATAGTAATGTATTTGATTCTACACTTAAGGAGGTGGTAAGAGTTTTGGAAACCGATCTTGATGTATTTCTTGTGCAATTTAAATCTGTATTTCCAATTATATGGGTAGGGGATTTTAACCTTCAAAGATGCTGCCACTCAGCAAAGCGTGTCTGTGGCTTCACGAATGGGGCTGGCAAGGGTCATTTCCAACACTCTGAGTATGGGGATGGTTGGAACACCATGCTGTATACGTATGACCTACCATTGCTGGACAAAACCAAGAGCTTGGGCACCACAAGACACATATGTTTGTGGGAGGGGGCAACCACTCCATGATTGATCATATTTTGACTAGCTCAAACCTTGATCAAATGGTCACTAGCATTAGAGTTAAACAGAATAGTTAGTGATCATAACCCGCTAGTCTTATCTATCCTCTTGCAAGATAACTGTTTTGTAGAACATGACAAGATTTAATGCTTTGCCCCATCGCAGACCAAACGGAGTGCACGTTAAATGGACGGGAATTGACCCAGAGTGCATATTACAGAAGCTTGTGTCCCAAATGTCCAATGAGTTTGTCATTAGCCTAGGTGACGATGTAGGTAATGATGTCCTGGTCTCAGCCTTTGAGCAGATTATTGTGGCTGTTAGAAATGGGGTAGCCAATTCTACGGGGGGTAGCATGGTGCAGAGCGGGCAGGCCAAACCCCTGAGGACATGTGTGAAGCATCCATGCAGTACACCCAGACGACACACAAGGCACACCACAAAAAGAGACACAACACCAGTTTTGATGAAAAAGAATAACGTTTGTATTGTCTTAGAACTGCAACAAAAATCACAGTAATCACAATGCTATGCCAACTGGCGCCAGGGCAATATATACACAGGGATTATTTACAGGGTAAAGGAAAAGGGAGAAAAAGGTATGTCCATTAGGGTCAATAGTGCAATTAAAACGTAAGCATTAACATTGGGCATGGCACATTAGGTGAAAAACCATGCGTAGGCATATAAACTCACTATACCTCATCAGCACAAGGATGAGAATAAAGAGGCCTAACTTTGGCAGTAGGCAAATAACCTCAGGCCTTCAGCATAAAATAAAACATTAGGCACGAACCCCCTTAACCGTGGGTATAGCATTAGCTTAAGCATAACATCTGGGCCAAAAGGCAAGTTGGCATAAGAGCAACATCGCCATGGGCCTACCCCAGGCATATAACGTATCTGGACATAAGGCGGCAACCATCAACCAAGCACATTAGGCCTAAATGGTAACATGAAGACACTAGGCCCGGGACCTGCTTGAGCATGAACACAGTGGCTCAGGCCTGGGATGAAAACATCGCTGTAGGACATTAGGTATAAAAGCACATCCTGTACAGAACCACCATTGTACGCATTAGAGTAGGCATAGACCCTTAGACCTAACCCTGAGCCAGGGGGACAATACCCTAAGCCTACCTATTGGCAGTCCAACAGTCTGGGCAGAAACATTACTAAGCGGGAGGACATCAAGGAAGAACTACCCAAGTTAGCAGTCACGCCAGCAAATGGGTTATCCTGTCGGTGTCACTGCGCAGTCGCAAAGGGTCACCAGACTCCTGAATGCCCCCAACAGGTGGCCCCTGCCCACTGTCCTGCGGGGCAGCTATGTTCCGACAGCAGGCCTGGGAGCCTGGCCCCCGTTGGAGCCCCTCACAGGCCGAGAACTTCAAAAAGGCCCTCAGACGTTACAAATCTGCTTCAGCGGCTGCAACTGCGGTGCCGCTGTACCCGGGGAGCAGCGCGGGTCCTCCCAGTACGTCGGGGGCCTCAAGCACCGACAATGTGCCTCGGCCGGCCCCCGACAGTTCCACACACAGGCCCACTCACTGGGACTCTTCCGGTTTGTTTCGGGTCCTCCCGGCTGGCGGTAGGGGTACTCCTCTTCGCCCGGGTCCCGCTCTGAGGGGCCCGGGACTTCGCAGCCTTCACGCGGGGCTCTCCCTTCCAGCAGGGAGCCCCGCAGATTCCTCACGGTGCTGCTCTGCAAGCAGAGGCGGGGTAGGCTCCCGTCCTCCTTGATCGAGACGGCTCCGGGCTTTCTGGGACCTTCAACGGCCTAGGAACCAATGGGGTCGCAGTTCCCGGCAGGCGCGGGGTCACCCGCCAATCAGGGCGTGCCACCTAGGGGGCGCGACGGCAAGGCCCAATCCGTGCGTGGCGTCTGCGGGGCGTGGCCTGTGACGCGCCCGACGCCCCCGTCACATGGTGGTGGCTCCCGCCTTCACCAGGCCCAGCGCAGCCTGCAGGAATACCGCAGCGGCCCTCCCCAGGCTTCGGGGGGCCGCGGTGGCGATCTGCAGCGGCGCCTCTTCTTGTCTCAGCGGGGCAAAGCCCACGCAGCTTCCCTCACTTCTCCCGGGCTGCGGCGGTGATTGGGGTCACACAGCTCTTCTTCGGGCACAGCGCTTATTCTCAGGTACCCAGGCAGCAGTGGTGATCTTGAGCAGCCCGCGCGGAGGGGCACAGCAGGCGTACACCAGCAAAGCGCCAGCAGACACCGTATTCTCGCAGGGCAGCGGTTGCTTCAGGTGGCAAGATCCTCAAATGTAGCGCTTCAGGGACACAGCACCAGCAGAAGGGCAGCAGACACTCTCAGTCTAGCAATTAGGTGGCCCGCGCTATTAACAGGTGGCAATTCTTTTCAGTCCTGGGCAAAGTTGCGCTTGGAGCACAGCTTAAGGAGCACAGCGCTTCAGGAAGGGGCAGATTCTGGCGATATAGCGCTCGGTTTCACAGCGCTTTACCTTGGGGTTCCCCAGGAGCAGCCTCAGGGACAAAAAATAGCGCTCCTCTCCTCCTGGGAGTACAGTCTAGCTCCCTGTAGCAGTCAGATAAAGCGCTCTTCCCTTCCAAGCGCTAGGGAGCAGTCAGGGCAAAGGCGTAGCGCTCACGAGGCGCTAGGTCCCACCAACAGCCTCAGAGACCTAAGATGGAGCTCCTTCCTCAGGGGCCAGGTAGCAGAGCAGCAGGCACTACTGGTAAAGGTCAGCAGTCAGTGGATACTCATCAAGACAGGGCGGTAGGCTTTAACCATCCTCTACTGCAGCGTGGCACTCCTCCTGTACAACAGCCTGTACTCCTGCAGTGGGGCTTCCACTAGCCCTGTGGACAGCAGATGGGTTTTAGTTGGTTACAGGGTCCAGCACACAGGCCCAAGTGTCGATATCCTCTGTCAGCAGGTCCCCTCACATTCCTGTCCCTGCTCTGACTGAACACATGGGGGCACAGCCCGCTTACTTATACGTCCCTCACCCTCACCTCACCTACCAGGCAGTGCCAGAAGCTTCTAGAAGCATCTGGGAACTGGTTCATATTGGCTCAGGGGGAGGAGTAGAGCACCCCGGGTGCCAGGCTTTCCCTCCAAATGCTGGGATGGCAGGGTACCAAACAACTAGACCGCTAACCCACTGCAGTCAGGTGGCACAGCACACAGCCTTGGCATCCATTTTAAATACTGCATGTTACCAGGGTACATTTCCACAAAGGGGGTTAACAAGTGCGCACACCATTGCACTACATTTAAGATGGCGTCTCAATCCACATATACAACTTCCAACCACGGGGGAGACATCCTATAATAGGGGGGTGAAAAGCAAAAAATTTGGGGGGAAAATGGGCCAAATCCAACAGTGGCCCTTAACTCTTTTTTGGTTTGCACAGAAAAATAGAACCACCGGTTAGACTGGGATGGTTCAATCATGAATGCACTCTGGCTTCCAAGATATTGCGATCTGCCTTGCACTAGGTTCCAAGAGATCATACTTCGATTCAGCATTTAAGAACGCAGTACAATGAGGTCCTATTAGCCAGGATGGAGGAGCCGAGGGAAAAGGCAGGGCTAAATTTAGTCCAGGCCACTGAAACTGATGAATATTATTGTTCTGGAGTACTGTAAACACCCCTTTCCTGAAGAATGATTCTGGCCCTGTCCTAGCATCTTTTGTCACCCCATAGTCCAGGGTTGACTATTTTGAAAGGATTTTTGACCCAGTGTCCATTAATGAACCAAGGCCTCCATTACTGGCTCTAAATAATTTGACCAAGAGTTCTATTTTTACTAATACTCCATCCCAGGAATTTATGTTAGATGAACTCTTGGATGCTATGCGTAATCATGCAAAAGGGGAATCCTCCAGACCCGATGGGGTCCCTTCTGATGCCTTTATAGGAATGGAAAAGTTGTCGGCCCCAATACTTATCCATGTTTTCAACACAGCAATCCAGGGTATTTTTCCTTCTTCCTTTGCTAAGTTGGTCATAGTGCCTATATGTAAAAGAAAGGTGATAAAGCAGACACAAAATTTTACCGTCCCATTTCCCTCCTGGATTTCTCTGCAGAACTCATGAGAAGGGTTGTCTTAAGGAGACTTGAGGAATGGCCAAGCAACAACTCCTTTTTGACTGTGGCCCAGTATAGATTCAGGAAGGGAATTGGGAAGGTGAAGCAATGCCCAAATCTTGAATGTTTGATAAGGAAGTCTAAAAGAGCAATGTCAGGATTGCTCCATATGTGCTTTGCAGTACTTACTAGCACATTTGAGCTAGTAGATTATGCAATATTGTTGCACACCCTGCTCTCATACGGGGCTCCCATAGAGACTGTCTGTCTCTTCTCACAGTTATATGAGAATCTCTCAGCTAAAGTCTGGTTCGGTCCTAATGGTAAATTATGGCTCTCTTTCACAATTAGTCCGAGCATTCAAGAGGGGTGCATATTGGCCCCCTTTTTATTTTCTTTATTTATAAATGGGGCCGATGACAATTCATGGTCCCTGCAGGCTGACACACCGATTGTTGCAGACCTTTCAGTACCCGTACTTCTTCATGCCAATGAATCAGTACTTTTATCGAGGACCGTGGCTGGCCTGCAGAGATTCATGGATTTCTGTGCGGATTTTATGAATTCTAGAAAATTACAAATTAATAAGTCAAAGACTTTGATAATGACCTGTGGGAAACGCCACAAGAATGCAAGATCCTTTTTTTGTAGGGTACCCAGATGGCAACAGTTCAGTCATTCTGCTATCTATGCAAGTTGTTTTCTGCAAATGGCGCTTGGGGCGATCATATGTGTAACACAAGGCTCAAGATGAAAAGAGACTGCAAGAAGGTGTTTAGATTTTCTAGTAACCTAGAAAGCCGTCCCATTGAAGAGATGGCCACCATCGATAAAGCAAAGGTTTCATCTGCTGCAACCTATGATGGAGGTTTCTGATGTTATGAGACTAGTAATTCTTTACAGACCGCGGAATACAACTTTTTAAGGAGTCTTCTGTGCACCCCTCCCTTGGAATCATCCACCATTATGCATAGGGAAGTAGGGCTGAACCATCTGGATGACATCTTGTCATCTACAGCAATTTCCTTGTGGCGCTCTACATGGGCCAAACCTGAAACCAAACTCACAAGGTAATTATACAGGACTAAACTACGAAAAAAGAGGGGGGACTATGAGTGAAAAAAAGGTCCAGTGCCTGTGCTTCCAAAACAAAGTTTCCTCCAAATCGGTGGGTCACTGTTCCTAAAGAAAAAGGAGGCTGAAGATCTAGGGTGTAGATAGAAGAGTCAGCGAGAATCTTACTTGTTGCCATCACACATCCCAAGGGATGTCATGCTTCATCATAGGGCCCTTGCTCCTCACCAGGCCAGCCCTGCAATGACCCACGGGTCCCCCAAAGGGTCACTTTAGCTGAGATCTTTTCATATTCTTGCAGTATGATGCATGTGAGGGAGTGCTCCTAGGGAAGTGAATGAATGTAGAACTGACTAGAGGATATCGATGTTGTGTTAATTTAATGGGTGGATTCCTCTGTCATATTAAAAAAAACAGATGGGCATTGCAGCGCCGGCCTGACCAGGAGCAACCACCCTATGATGAAGCATGACAACCCTTGGTATGTGTGAGGGCAACAAATAAGAGTCTCGCTGACTCTCCTATCTACACTCTAGATCTTCCTCCTTCTTCTTTAGGGACAGTGACAGCCTGATTTGGAGAATAATTATCCAGGACTGCCTAACTTTGGCTCATGCTTTTAAAATCCTGTGGTTGTCCTTTATTATTAACCTCTTCCATGTGCCGGACGCACCCGGCCGTCCGACGTCACGGTGCTTCTGTGCGTCGGACAGCCGGGGGCCGTCCAAACTGCGAACGCGTCAAATTCCACTGCACTGCGGTAGAATTTGCGCCATGTCGAAGAGGTTAACACTGTCAGATCAGTGTCTGGCTTCCCTGGACTTGAAGATCCGGCCAAGATTTTGACATTGGAGAAGTTGGCAATGAAGGCTGCCTTGCTAGATGCAAGGACAGAAAATAGAGCCTCTGCTGAAAGGAGGAAAAAAACGATAATAACATACTGTAGTGATGTACTCTTCCCCCTCAATAACTCTCAGAGTCGGGTTTCTGTTCGTTGCGTTTATTTAATTAGTTGCAGTTACAAGGAGCGCCGAGCACGTCCGTTGCTCAGCCGGCTCTCGCGCTTCTGCCTACGCTGCGCGCGCAGCCTAACATGGCCGCCGCACGTCACGTAACTACGTGACGTGCAACACTAGAGCGCTCACTACATATCTCCCTTTTTTCCCAACTGAACTATATGTACAAATCCTGACTCATGTCATAGTCTCTGAATCTCGCCGGCTGGACCACCGCCCTTCCCCTTCTTGTCAGGCTTACCGGGGTCATGGCGGTTGTTGCTTCGCTTCTGTTACCACTTCCTAGCGCAGCCGCGCTAGGCTCACCACTGCTTCCATCCTCTTCGTTCGGTTGTTCCAAGCTGGTCCCACTAGCCTCTTGTTGTGACTCTCCAATGTCTAAGTCCTCTCCCCCATATTCACGGGGGGTCTCACTTCCATCCTCACTTCCTCCATCTGTTCTGTTGTCATTCCAGCATAATATTTTGTTGCATCTGGCCATGCGGTCTTGCGACCAGACATTGCCATCGCTCAGTAGGGCCGCCCTGCCCCTTACTTCCTTCACCTGCATGGGCCTGCTGTACTTACTATCTCCTTTTTTCTGTAATGTGGCCAGTTTTACTCTCACCCATTCTCCTTTTTCCAATGCTGTGTTTTTTACATTCTTCCGTGCGTCATAGTGTTTGGTGTACACTGATTGGGCTCTTTCCAGGTTTGCTTGCACCACAGCCGGTGACCACTCACTTTTGATTATCTTTTCCTTCCACACTCTGTTGTCCTGGGTGAAAGGCTCACGACCTCTGAGTATCTGAAATGGACTATAGCCAGTGTTCGTGGGTGTTATCCTGTATGCCCACACCATGTGCCAAATCTCTGTTTCCCAGTCTTTGTTGTCTGAGATGGCCGCTTGTATCGAACCCATCACTACTCTATTAAAACGTTCTACCAACCCGTTACCAGCGGGGTGGTATATAGACGTGTGTTTTGCTGTGATGCCGTTCCTCTGCAGGAATTGGGACCATTTTTCGGAGCGAAATTGGGGGCCTTTGTCGCTGAGGACACTCTTTGGGATGCCCTCCCTCACAAAGGTTTCGGCCGTGAAGCTCACTATGGTCTCTGTGTCCATTGATTCTTCAATTCTCAGCTCCGGCCACTTTGAATATCGGTCCACCATGACACAGATGTACTTCTGTATTCCTTGGGCGTTTGAGACCGGGCCTAAGATGTCTATAGACAGCTCCTCCCACGGATTCTTCGGAGGGTCGAATTTGCCCAGGGCTGGACGCAAGGGTTTGAGTGTTTTGTCTGCGCCTTGGCACCTCGGGCACTCCCTGACATGTCTCTCTGCTCTTATGTCCATTCCCGGCCACCAGTAATTCTGCTTGGCCCTCAGTTTCAATTTCCCGACACCTAGATGCCCTTCATGTAGCGTGTCCAACAGCTTGGGAATAATGTGGGTGGGTGGTATGACTTTCTCGCCTCTGAATATGAATATGCCCAGGTCATCTGTCGATAGCTCCTCTCTAACTTCAAAGTACGGGTTGAGTTCTCGCCGTGTCTTGTTCTTGTCCGGCCATCCCCTTACTATATGGGATTTTACTTCTTCCAGAACAAGGTCCTCTTCATATGCTTGTTTCCACTCTTGTCTGCTGATGGTTGTTTCTTGGTCTTCTGTGAGCGCCACCCACTCTTCTGTTCCCCCGCTGCTTTCTGTGCTAGGCTCCATTGCTGCTGCCCTGCTTAGGTAGTCCGCCACCTTATTCTTGTTGCCGGGAAGGTGTTCCACATCATATCTAAACTCCATTAGTTTAAGCGACATCTTGGAGATCCTCGGTGTTGCATCGGCGTGACCGCTTGATGTGAGTACTTTAAGCAGGGGCTTGTGGCCCGTTCTCAAACGGAATCTGGTACCCCATAGAAATTGTCTAAACCTGGACATGGCCCACACTACCGCCAGCATCTCCTTCTCAATCACGCTATATTTCTTCTCAGTGTCACTCAGGGTGCGGGACGCGAAGCTTATCGTTTCTAATCTTCCTTGGACTCGGTCTTGCATGAGGACTGCTCCCAGTCCTTTGTCGCTGGCGTCGGTTGTGAGCACCGTGTTTCCTTGAGGGTCAAATCCTTGCAGTGGAACAGCTCCTGCCACCTCCTTTTTCACCCTGTCGAATTCTTCCTGAGCCTCCTCCGACCAGCAGAATTCACTGTTTTCTCTTGTGAGAAGCCTCATGTGGTGGGTCTTGGAGGCGAAGTGTTGCATGAACTTCCCGTAGTACTCTGCCATCCCTAGGAACGATCGGACTTCCTCCTTATTGGACGGTGGGGGTGCGTCGCAGATTGCTTTCACATTTTCAGCCTTAGGAGTCACTCCTCGTACACTTATTTCATGCCCCAAGTACGTCACCTTTTCCATTCCTATCCGGCACTTGGCCCATTCCGCTGTGAGGCCCTTCTTTTCCAGGATTCCCAATACGTCACTTAGTTTTCTGTCGTGGTCGGATCTATCGCGCCCCATCACCAAGATGTCATCCTGGAAGTATTGGACCCCAGGCCTGTCCTTGAATAACTGATGCATAAGTTTTTGGAAGACTGCTGCCGCTGAGGCTAGCCCAAACGGCATGCGGCGGAATTGGTAGCACCCGAAGGGGGTAATGAACGAGGTCAACTTGCGACTCTCCGGGTGTAGGGCAATTTGGTGATAGGCTGATGTTAAGTCTATTGTGGAGTACCATTGGACGCCCCTGGTGCTAGCCAACATCTCCTCTATTCGGGGTAAGGGGAACCTCTCCACCACAATGTTCTTATTCAACTCGCGTAGGTCGACGCACAGACGGACCTTGCCGCTGGGTTTCTTCACCACCACCAATGGCGACAGCCATTCAGCGCACGTAACGGGCTCGATGATCCCTCTTTTCTCTAATTCTTGTAGCTCGATCTTCACGTCGTTCCTCACTGCCAACGGGATGTTTCTCACTTTATGGGCCACTGGTACTGCTCCTTCCTTGAGAATGATCTTGTGCGCAAATTTATCTAGTCGACCCACTGTGCCCCCGAAGACATTTGGAAAGTCCTTCCTCCATTTGTCCGTGTCTGGCTCTTGTTCCGTTAGCAGGATTTGCACCTTGCCTCCTGGGTCCAAAATGATGCCTAAGTCGCCTTGGTCGAGCCACCCGAGGACTGAGGGACCTTTTTCAGACACATATAGTTTGCACCAGGCTGATCTTCCTCTGAACTCGAAGTTCAACTTCCTGTACCCGGCCATGGGTATGCGGTCTCCGTTGTTTGTGACCGGGCGGATGTCCAGTCTCTCCAATTCGGGGCCCAGTTGTGGTACGAACTTCTCCTCCCATACGGTCCTCGGTACTATGGTGTAGGGTGATCCGGTGTCTGCCACCACTTGAATTTCGACGCCTCCGATTGTCATCTCCAGAATTGGTTTCATCGTCCTCTTTCCGTCGACTCCCAGGACTTGTCCATCCACACTCAGGACCTCATCGTAGATGCAGAGCACCGTCACTACTTCTTCCTCGGCCGCTTCTTCCAGTTCCTCCCCTTCCTGGCCATCATACTTCACAGCGTTCTTGGAGGCTTTCTTCCGACACACCTTCTCATAATGGCCGACAATGCCACAAAACATGCATTTGGCGCGGAACGCGGGGCACTTCCGGTCGTGCGCCTCGTGTGACCAGCTTCCGCACCTGTAACATGGCTTTTTGTTACCTCCCGCCGATTTGCCAGGGGGGCCTGGATTGTTTTGCCATATGCCCGGACCCTTCTCCGACGACTTCCGTGTTTGGTGGTCTCTGTGGTGCTCTTCGTTGTCCACTTTGTTCACTACGCCGCTGGGCGTTGTTTCTTTCTTCGTGGCTGCTGCGCATCGTCGCGCTAGTTCGGCCCTCTTGACTATCACTAGTACATCTTTGAGCGAGGTGTCGCCCGCAGCCCATAGCTTGTCCTGCACGCTCGTGCATGTGGTGTGCATCACCACTTGGTCCTTAATGAACTCACTTTCCCAGTTGGCGTACCTGCATGAGGACGCTAGCTTCCTCAGCGCCGCCACGTACTCCTCCACCGTCTCTCCTGGTTGTTGTTTTCTTTGTTGGAAGTTAAACCTGTCCACCGAGACACATATCGATGGTTTGAAGTGTTCATCCAGGTCTTCCATTGCGTGCGCGTACACATCGTCGTCTGTCGCTTCTCTCTTCTTAGGAACCAGGCTTTTGTAGATCCTCAGGCCTTCCGGGCCCAGGTTCAACAGTAAGATACGTTTCTTTCTCGGTGGTTTGAACTTTTCTTCACTCTCGTCTTCCAGAACTTCTATAAAATTGTCTATGTATTCCTTCCAGTCCTCCCATTTCATGAGGGGTTCCCCCGGTCTGGGAAGAAACTGGACTGGCGCCATTGCGAACCCCGCCTGCGCGCTCATCCTCTCGCCCTTAGCTGTGGGCGGCGCACTTTCCAGGCCTCTCGGGCTCCCTGGCGCGTTGTCTTGTTCTTCCCCGCTAACTAGGGGTGGGGGGCTGTCCCTTTCAGCCCCTTCCCGCTCAGGTGGAGTAGCCAGTGCGGTTCCCTGTAGGCCGTGGTCGTGGCTAGCTTCCGGCGCGCTAATCGTCGCAGTTCCAGATATGTTACTCACTGCGAGTCTGCTGTGCACTCTTCTGCGCACTTATTGGCTCTGCCACGCTCCTTGTGGTGTCCAGGTCGGGGTGTGGTCACTGTGTGTACCCCTCGGGCCTTCTACACGCTCTGCTCCCTGACTCTGCTCCGTTTCCTCAGCACCGTCGTGTTTTCTATGTCGTGGGGGGTCGGGGGCCGCTGTATCCCACCTTCGTCGCCACTGTAGTGATGTACTCTTCCCCCTCAATAACTCTCAGAGTCGGGTTGCTGTTCGTTGCGTTTATTTAATTAGTTGCAGTTACAAGGAGCGCCGAGCACGTCCGTTGCTCAGCCGGCTCTCGCGCTTCTGCCTACGCTGCGCGCGCAGCCTAACATGGCCGCCGCACGTCACGTAACTACGTGACGTGCAACACTAGAGCGCTCACTACATATACATGTATTATACTTTACCTGTAGGCTTTCAACCCTATTTGACCTGGGTGACAAATTATCAACACCGCTACCTACTGACTAGACTACAGCTGGGTAATGTACGCCCTCGTCTCTTTCCCTAAAATAAACCAGGGAGTTCTAATGACTACTCTGTGCCAATGTGACAAACATTCTAAACAGTTCACTTTACAAGTTGTGCTTTTCTGCCAGTTTTATTGCAATCTAAGGAAGCCATTCTTAAAACCTCTAGTTATTGCACGCAACATCGGGGACTATAAAGCTGCTATGTGTTTTCTGTATGCATTGGAATCTCCAGCTATTTGTTTTAGGTTGCTTCTTTCATCTGTAAAGCAATCTGTATCGGAAAGAATATGTGCTAAGATTGCCGTGTCTGAATGAGCTTGGAGTGTTCTCCTAATAGTTAATTGTCTTCTGATGCAAGGTTCTATTGTCTATTTGAATTTGTAATACGGAAAGAATGTATTAAGATTCCAGGATTGTTTTATTGATTGCATTTAGCTGGGAGTGTTCGCATCTGTTTTTAATTGTATGATATTTTATTTGTTTATGCTATGTACTTATTTGGCCTATGCTCATTGTGCCGAAAAAAAGTTTGTTTGACAACCCACCTAATGAATAATGATTAGGCAATTCCCTATTTGCTGCCCTCTGTCCTTGGCTACAAACATAGGGGTGATAATAGCCTGCCAGGAATAGTAGACCACCATCCCTTTGTTTGTAATCATAAACAGGAACTTTTTTTTTTTTTTAAGCAGCCCATGTTCCAATAAGTTGCAATAAAAAAAACTTTCACTTTTGGGAATACACCAATCTCGATCACTACCTGCTGTCCCCTAGGTTACCCTAAGGTAGTCAGAAAGGACTAGAGGCCTCATCTACAAGAAAATGACGCATTGGTGCAAGCCATTTAGATGTGCTGCATCATTTTTAAAGCACAGAGATGCGTTGTGTCAACAATAATATGACGCATTCCTGCGCTTTCTTTCCCCTGTGCTGCGCGCAGTTGGCTGCCATGTGCCAGAGCAGGCATCGTTGCGTCATTTTGCAAGGGTGCCTGCACTGCGGGGATGATTGTTTTTGTACAGGAAGGAACACCTTCGGGCACAAAAACAGTAATTAACCCGTTAAGCGCGCCGCAAACATTCCGCCCCATTGCGGACGTTCGATTGCGCTAACGGGATTCGGACGTCCAACGGTCGTGCGCAGCACTAGCGAGGTAGTGCACGCGACGACCGTTGGACGTTCGAAGCACTGAACGGGTTAAAGGCATTTCCCTCTTTCTTCAGCATGCATAGAAAGAGTAAAAAACAAGGAGAAATAAAAGTATGTCTATGTGTTGCGCCATTCCTACGCCTCTCCTGAGGAGGGGTAGAATTGTGACGACTTCACAGTTTTACTAAATGTTGCAAATCTGGGAATGGGTCAAGTTCCATGGATGTTGTGTGGGATCACCCACAGCAACACCCATGGAACCCAGAGTAGTGCATGAAGGGGGGGGCATATATACAAAGCCATGAAAAGTCATGCAGGGTGACTTTATGTGGCCTTGTGAAAATGGCCCATCCCATTGCGCCACCGGTGCGTCAAAAAAAGTGAGGCACTGGCAGCGCAATGGGCTTATAAATAAGCAACAGAAATAAGGGTTTTTGGTTCTTCAGAGTGGCAACTGGGCGCTCAGCCAGAAGTGGACGCAATGTGTATCGGTTTACTTATAGTAGCTGTGGTGCAAACAAAGGGCGGGAGGAAAAGACCCTTTAACCACCCCAAAGTATGTAGGTGCAAAGCAGCATACAAAATAATAATATATAATATATATTCACATGCCCTATGCACACACTGTGGAAATCATAAACAGTAGTGTCAGAGTACAAACACAAATGAACAATGTTACAGTCAAAAATAATGAATAAGTAGCTCTGCGCAGTGTTACTGCAGTCCAGGGTGTTTAATTGCTCCCAAAACATGTGAATATTCCACCTGCCATCAGTCGAAGGCAGGTGGAATATGTGCCTGGTCACTGGTGCTGTAAAGGGGGAGACATATGGACTCAGGTGTGCAATTCCACCTTCCTTGTGCTATTCTCCATTCTGCCCCCAAAAACTTACAATTGCACAGTAGTGGCAGGGCGATACATTGCACTAAGGGTAATTTGGGTGATGATTTACCACTCTCCAATGCCTTGCATCTCATAATTAAGGCTCTCTGTTTTCCGTTTTTACCCATTTTTACAGATAAATACAGACAGAAAAACATTTATTTTCCCGTCTGTATCTATTTTTTAAATGTGGCTAAAAATAGAAATTGGCTTGTTTTTGAGTGATTCTAAATGATGTCAATCATGACTGCCAGGCCATTAGCTGTGCGGTTTGACAGGCAAGAGGATTTAAAAAATATAGGGATTTTAGTAACGAGACTTAAACAGCAGTAGATTGCACAACCTTGATACAAAAATGTACATATTTTCTTATAAGTGCATATTTTACCATCTGAGTTTGTATATATCATTAAAACCCGTCATGCAGTCTGGCAGGAGTGTAGCTTAACTGGTTAAATAAATGCAGAAATATATACGCATTTCAGTTTCATTTTTGCACAAAACCTAAAATAAATATGGATAAATACAGGTAAAATTAGCAAAAAATAAATATGGATAAATACAGATGGAAATGACAAAAATATAAATACCATAAATCCGAAAGCCCTACTCATAATCAGCTACAATATATCAAAAAGTAGTGGTATCTCCTCTGTATTCAGAGAGTCATAGAAATAGAGCTAATGCAAATCTCAGAGCCTACTAGAAACATGTAATTAAAGTTGAGAAGGAAAAGATAGCGCTAAAATTGGCAGTTATTAAAACAATCATTAATAAAGATCGTAAAGTACTTTAGAGCATGCTATAATCAAGAGTAAGTGTAGTGCCAACAGGTCTAAAGAATCACAAATCCAAAAAGACTTGGACAGATACGTCCCTACTGTTTTCAGATCCTCATTGTGAAATGTTCACTAACTAGAAGTAATAATACAAGAGCCTTAATTACGAATTCTGGCCATTGGCCCAGAGACCAGAGATTTCAGGCACAGAATGAGGAATAACATGCAGTGGCTGGAATTATTGGGTCGATGATTGGAACCAATTCTCGAATTTTGATCGCTTCCCCAACGATACATTCAGTTGGAAGATGTGATTGGAAAAGTATTTGGTTTTAATGGGTGCAACCTTGCACCTGGTAAAACCTATAATTGTGCACGGGCGGCTCCTCCACTAAGGCGGAGGAGCGTCACCCCACTGCTTTAAGGCAGTGCAGAGGAAAAACAAAATGATAACTGAACATTATTATCACTTGTTTTTCCGTTCCTAAAAGCGGAGAGGGGCGGGGATAGCCAACGCAGGGGCCAGGGGAGGAGTGGTTTGCCCACTGAAAGTGCGCAAGATTGCTTGACAGGCCGACTCGGGCCGGCCAAACATTCATGCGCTCTTTGCATATTCCTCACCAGGCTGCATTACACAGCCTGGTGGAGAACATGCACAGGCTCCCTGTCCCCGTTGAAGCGCTGAACCACGACGCTCACACCAATCACAAAGCTTCAATGCAGCATTGTGATTGGCTTAGGGGAATATATGGGAACCAATCACAATGCTGCATTGTAGTGTAGTCATTGCTTAGGGAGCCTGAGAGCCTGGGTGCTCCCCCTGCGATGAGGAGAGGTGTCAAATAGACATCGGCTGGTGGCACGACCAGCAGGTACATTTTTATATATTTTTTGTCTATTCCGCCCATCATCCTGTCACCACTGTTCCCTACCAGCCGCCACTGTAATTTTGCACAGTAGCAATTTAGCACAAAACATGAGAAATGACTGCTCTATACAACTTAGAATGAGGTCCGTGTATACAGTCAGTATGAGTCACCACGTGCCATAGAATGCATGAGAAGTGATTTTGAATCAGTCTGGCTTACCACAGTAGAACTGGTTATTTTGATCTATGCACAGTCCAAATGACTAGGCTGTGTCAGGCAAGCCTTTTCATTTCAATTCTCCCAAGATCAGTAACAGCATCCTTATCGATACCAGTACCTATTCTCCTACAATTCAGAAAAAGCTGAAGACACACTTTTCAAGGAGCACTACCTCTGGCCCTACAGACCACCCCTGATCTTCCACCTATAATTATATTTTCGTAGGGTACATGACCCCTGTTGCTCTCAAGCTAAGTTCGCTCACTACAAATATCAACACATACACACAAGGAGTAAGTAAAGTTGCCACTTACTTCTATCTCAGTAACTCTAAGATCTAGGCCTCCTAGGTCTCTAAAACAGAAAATGGCCCATTACATGAGGATCAGTGCCCACTGACCTGAAGGGGGTAAAAATATTAAAGGTAGTTCCATCAAACTGCAGATACTATTCTGTGCGCTACAGATGCAAAGCACCATTATTGCTCAGATATGCTTCTACGTGCAATGCGCCATTGCAGACATTTAAGGTACTAATGGCCCGATTACGATCGCTGAGGGAACGTCCGCAGGGGCTGCGGCGTTCCCTCCGAGCAGATTAGGATGTGACTGCCAGGGTGGCGATCACATCCACTATCTGTAACATTGCGGCGGGTACAGCTTCAAGCTGCACCCGCCACAAGGTGAAAAATGCATGCATCGCATTTGCATGCACCGCGCGGTGCCTGCTGCTTTGTGCACGCAAATGCAGGGGGGTACCATAGGTACCCCCCATGTGCACTCCCCCCCCCCCCCCCCCCTTCACCCAGGGGGCACGCAACGGGCCCCCGAAGTGACAGTCCGTATGCTTTTCCATGGCGGGAAAGCCGCCACGGAAAAGCATGTCTTTCCCACCATCCTAATATGGCTGGTGGTGTCTAATAGACACCGCCACCATATTAGAGCTTTTCCGCCACGGTCGGAAGGCGACTGCGGCGGAAAAACAGCGGACGGAGTTCCCGTCCCCTCAGCCATCCTAATCTGGCGGGGGGACATTGGAGGCTCCGCTGCGGAGAATCCGCATCCTCCAGGCCGGCGGTGGCTTCAGCCGGCCCGGACGATGCGGATTCTCCGCCATCCTAATGAGGGCCTAAGTCGTGTGTTCTAGGGCTGGGTTTTGTTGTGCCAGCTGTTTCTGCTCTACTAAAATTATATTGCCAATGGCTGTGTAAATGTTCAATCAACGGCACCTTCATAAGCTGACGAGAAAGTTACAATCCTCAACCCCAGATAGAGAGATGGCTCTAATATGTCCC